>NC_059157.1:152189372-152873538 GCF_019923935.1 Bubalus bubalis
AATTCTGCTATCTCTTGGCATGGTGATGACTGATAGGGATAGGAGTTAGGGAATAGGTAATAAAAATATATGCCTTATAGATATAAGTACTTTGAGGAAATACTTGTAAGAAGTTTGACTTTATCTTCCTATTTTTTTTCAAAGCCTTTTATTCTTCATTAATACTATAATTGTCATATCAATTTAGAAAGATGATAATATTTTGATGGAAATTTAGAAAAGTATTAACTTCTAGGTATAATTAATCTCTCTCAGTTTTTTACCTCTTAATTTAATATCGTCTGGTATTAACCAGAGATTTCATAAATTTTTCTTGCCCAATGTATTTTTTAATTTGTTGTAGATTATCTGTCAATTTCAAAATTTTGGGCTGGTATTGCCAAACTTTAAAATCCTTGTAAACTTTATTCAGTTAACAAACTTTTATAACAGTTTTGACTGTCATGGGCACATCTCTGTTTGTTAGTTGGTGCTTAATTTTCTTATATGTTATCTCTGTATTTTTACATATGGAAACATTTTCCACCCCTCTGTGCAGCTTGGCTTCTTCACTATGCAGTCAGTTTCTTTACTAACACCTCCTACTCCACTTTTGATTTTTGAAGTTATATCTCTTTTTTAGAACTTAAATTTTAAAGTAAAACCTAGCCCTAGAAAGAGATATTCTTACTATTTTGAGTAGAAATCATGTGATCTCTTTCCAGCTCCTATAAGCTATACTCCTTTGGCTATATACTTCACTGTTCTAACACTGCACCGCTGCTACATCATACAGGTTGGCTTTCAGATTAAAAATCTCTATAGATCATTTTCTACTGATTTCTAACTTTTCTGTATCTGTACTTTTATTGGTCAATTTTTGTACCCAAATATGTCCTCTTATGCCTGGTTCCTATTGAATTCTTCTTTCTATGGTTAGATAACAAGAATGCCTTTTAATTTTTTTTTTTCTTTTTTGGTGTGTTTCAGAATCTTGCTAACTTATCTAATTAAAATTTTGATGTATTTTAATGTTGTTCGTTGGTATTTCATTTTTCCTTGTTTAGGTTCGTAACGTTCTTAACGACGCAGTGGATTTACTGGAATTCCGTGACAGAGTCATTAAAGCCTCTTTGAACTATGCACACTTGGTTGTTTCAACATCTCTTCAGTGTTATGTGTTCTCGTAAGCATCTTGCATTTCTTTAAAATCTAGAGTTTTGTCTATGAAAAAAAATTTATTTTCCAGCTGTCATATTAACATGGTTTGGCGTAAACTTAACTTTCTCAAAAACGTCACCTATCTTGAACTTACTCCTAACTGAGAAGTGATGAAAAGTAAGCTATGAGCAGAGAAAATAGATATAATAGTTGTGCATCAAAGGTTAATAATCACTTTTGTACTACAGAATACCTTCTCTGGGATAATGCTTGCTCTTATTTTACTCATAGCTCAAGGACTTTAGTATACTTTTATTTCAAAGCCCAGAGAAGTTTAGGAGCATCCGGTAAATGGTATGAAAAGGAATCACCTAACCACTGGCAGAGGACAGCTTACAGCCTGACAGCAGGCTGAAAGATGTTCAGTAAGTACACAAGGAGGTGTTCAGGCTTAATATCATAGCCCAGGATAATCATAAACGTTCATATTGATAATCCAGAGTTGTCCAGAAATAATGAAAGAAAATATATTCAGTATACTTTGTGTTGGGCTTCCCCAGTGGGAAATTGCAAAATTACTGAAATTTAAGACATAATGTTTGAATCTGAAAGATTGATATCATTATTACTTGTATTAGAGAGGTTACTTTTTAAAATATTTACTAAAGCTTTAGAAGCTGTTATTTAATTTTTTTCTCATACTACCTTTCTCACACCAGTTAATATGTATCAAAATATTAAATTGCTTTTCTTTTCTGATTTAACATTGTTTCCCCTCTCTTGTTGGCAAGGCATTCACTAAGGTACAAAATATTTATTAAAGTGGAATTCCAGTGCACAGTAGAGGAAATGAAGTAGTACTGAGAGCCATCACACCAAAATATATTTCATTAAATTATTATAAAAATACCTGGTATTTTAGATAATAACAACCATTCTTTACTGAGCACTGTTATACTATCTTTTATGTTCATGATCTGATTTACTCTGTGTGTTGAATATTATTATTATTCCCATTTTACAAAATGAAGAAACTGAAGGATGCAGAGGTAATTAAATATTAATAATACCCTAGGTCAAACTACTTAACTTCTTTACTAAAGGAAGAGCTGAGATTTGAATCCAAGTTCCTAATAACTGTTGTTCCTTTTTTAGTAATAAAAAAATATAATTTTAAAAATAAACCTGCAAACAATATACTGGTTTATATGGAAAGAAGTTCCAAAGAAAATCACATATGAGCATTCTATGTTAAATTTTCACTTGATTTCTCAAATAGTTGTATAGAAAATTCCCTTCTTCTGATCAACATTTAGTTTAAGGAGTTTATATCTCCATGACATGTGTATATATCTTAGTTGTCAAGAATCTCAGATATTTTGTAAGGGGACATAGGAAAAAAACCCTCATACTCACTGTTCTTTTTAGCTGTCTTGACAAAGAATGAAGGTTAATTCTAATGACTGCATAAATGAAGCATGTGTGATATTTTTTCTAAAGTACAAAAGTACGTAGCTTTATCATACCTGTGAACCTCAGACTTGCTAATTATCAGTGACAGTTTATTCACTATTTGGCTTTATGCATGCATTTACTTACTGAAATGGGTATCAGGCTCTGTGTTAGCCGCGATTAATTTCCAGCAATGTGCCTGCTTACTGCAACCTTTCCCTTCCCCCATCTTCTGAATCTGCATATGAGATTTAAAGAATTAGATTTAAAGAATTAGTTCTATGAAAGTAATTGAGAGAAGTTTAAAATATATAGGAATAATAAAACATTTTAAACTATCGAGCAACTTTGATTATTTGAGGATGGTTTTTCAGTTTGTAAATGTCCTTTCTGCCCATCCCTATCTTTGAATCATACTACATCATGAAACTCATAGGAGTTATTTGTTCATTTGTTTTATCCATTTGTTCAGTAAGCATAGTCATAGCTTACATGTATATAGAATTTTACAGTTACAGAATGTTTCACAAAAATCTTCATTTGCTCAACACTTACACTGGGAGACCGATAGGAAAAGTGATCATGTTATTGTTATTACAGTTTTTGTTCAGTATCTGCTACACAATAGGCAGTTAACTAGATACTTTAGGTAAGACATCATTATCACCATTTTACAAATAATGAAACTGTTGTTTAGGAGGTTAAGCTTATTAAGATCATAAGGCTGACAGGTGGTGAAAGCAGATTTCTAATCCTGATCTGTCTAGCCAAAACCCCATCCTCTCAAGAGGGAGGGGACATATGTACACTTATGGCTGATTTATGTTGATGTATGGCAGAAACCAATATAATATTGTAAAGCAATTACCTCTCAATTAAAAATAAATAAATTAAAAAAAAGAATGTTCATAGCATCACAATTCATAAGAATCAAAATCTGAAATCAACCAAATGTCCATCAACATTAGAATAGATAAACAAACTGTGCCATATCCATGCAATAAAATATTACACAATAATGACAAAAAAAAACCCCATCCTCTTTTCACTATGCTATGCTGCTACTATTTTTTGAAAGAGAAACATTAGATGACATATTCAAATCACAGAGCTAATAAATAACAGAACATGAACTTATGATTCCTCAGTTCACATGTTGTGGTTCCTAGAATAAACATTTATGGAGTACTTACTATGTGCTGGGTGCTGGGAACACAGACTCCACTTTCTAGTCAGGTATACAGATGTGTAAGTGAATTATTTCAGAACAACTCACCAAGTGCTATAATAGAATCATATACAGAGTTACTGTGAAACTAAAGATGCTTTGTTTAAAATGAGTACCCATCTACTAATTAAAAAGTATTTTAAGTGTAAATAAGTATCCATTTTATTTGTCTTTCAGTACAAAGAACTGGAATACACCACTTATATTTGATCTCAAGGAAGGAACTGTTAGTTTAATTCTGCAAGCAGAAAGGTAATTTATTTATCATGTTTCACTATTGAATTTGGGATTAAAATATTTTAAATTGCAGTAAAGTACTCTTTGCTGCTGCTGCTGCTGCTGCTGCTAAGTCGCTTCAGTCGTGTCTGACTCTGCGCGACCCCATAGATGGAAGCCCACCAGGCTCCCCCGTCCCTGGGATTCTCCAGGCAAGAACACTGGAGTGGGTTGCCATTTCCTTCTCCAATGCATGAAAGTGAAATCGCTCAGTCGTGTCCGACTCTTAGCAACCCCGTGGACTGCAGCCTACCAGGCTCCTCCGTCCATGGGATTTTCCAGGCAAGAATACTGGAGTGGGGTGCCATTGCCTTCTCCGAAAGTACTCTTTAAAGCATGCCATTTATAGGATGGTATGTTCTGAAATCACTGGTACACCGGAATCAATCTGTTTCTTCTATTTATTTTAAAAGAAAAGAAAAAGTACGATAATAAGCTCTTAGATCAGTAGTTCTAAAACTTTTTGGTCTCAAAATTTCTTTACATCCTTAAATAACAAAATAACTTTACATCCTTAAAGTTATTGAGGTCCATATGTGGGTTATACGTGTTGGCCTTTACTATGCTAGAAATCCTTCAAGCAAGACTTCAACACTACGTGAAATGAGAACTTCCAGATGTATAAGCTAGATTTAGACAAGACAGAACTAGAGATCAAATTGCCAACATCTATTGGAACATGGAAAAAGCAAGAGAATTCCAGGAAAACATCTACTTCTGCTTCATTGACTATGCTAAAGCCTTTGACTGTGTGGATTCCAACAAACTGTGGAAAATTCTTAAAGAGATGGGAATACTGGACCATCGTAACTTGTTTCCTAAGAAACTTGTATGTGGAACAAGAAGCAACAGTTAGACCCAGACACGGAACAGCAGACTGGTTCAAAATTGGGAAAGGAGTCCGTCAAGCCTGTATATTGTCAACCTGCTTATTTAACTTATATTCAGAGTATTTCAAGCAAAATGCCAGGCTGGATGAATCACAATCTGGAATCAAGATTGCTGGGAGAAATATCAATAACCTCAGATATGCAGATGATACCACCCTAATGGCAGAAAGCTAAGAGGAACTGAAGAATCTCTTGATGAAAGTGAAAGAGGAGAGTGAAAAAGCTGGCTTAAACCTCAACATTCAGAAAACTAAGATCCTGACATCTGGTTCCATCACTTTTTGGCAAATAGATGGGGGAAAAAAATGGAAACAGTGGCAGATTTTATTTTCTTAGGCTCCAAAATCACTGCAGATGGTGACTACAAGCCATGAAATTAAAAGACTCTTGCTCCTTGGAAGAAATACTATGACAACCTAGACAATGTATTAAAAAGCAAAGACATCACTTTGCTGACAAAGATCCGTATAGTCAAAGCTATAGTTTTTCCGTTAGTCATGTGCAGATGTGAGCGTTGGACCATAATGAAGGCTGAGCGCCAAAGAATTGATGCTTTTGAACTGTGGTGCTGGAGAAGACTCTTTAGAGTCCCTTGGACAGCAAGGAGATCAAACCAGTCAATCCTAAAGGAAATCAACCCTGAATAGCCATTGGAAGGACTGATGCTAAAGCTGAAACTATTAACACTTTGGCCTCCTGATATGAAGAGTCAACTCATTGGAAAAGACCTTGAAGCTGGGAAAGATTGAGGACAGAAGGAGGAGGGGGCAACAGAGGATGGCCTCACTGACTCAGTGGATTTGAATCTGAGCCAACTCTGGGAGATAGTGAAGGATAGGGGAGCTTGGCGTGCTGCAGTCTGTGGGGTCACAAAGAGTCAAACATGACTTAGGAACTGAACAAGAACAAAATACTAGAAAGTAAAATAGAGAGATTTAAAAGGTATCAATTTATTATAAATGATAAGAATAAACTTATTACAAGTAAACATCAGTAATGATGAGAGAATGACAGTGAAACAGGCAAATTACTATAACATAGTTTTGACCACATTGTTCCCATATTTTCTGTCTTGTATTTGTTTTAAAATACTGGTTGAAGTTCATTCATTTTATGAGGCACTACTAGGTTGTGATCTGGAGTTTGAAAAACAATATTCTCTACCAAGACTTTGTGTATACAGGACTGAGAAACTCTGGGCCAATTAACTGGAGTAAATTAGTAATAGCTATTACTCAGGAACCCACATTTTTCCATGAAAATGATCAATCAATCTGTAACGTACAGTGGTACCCTACTGAATCAGAGGTCAGGGTTAGAAAGTTAAACGTGATAAAACCAGGAATAAAGCATGAAAATATAATCTGCAATTACTTAAGATTGATACCCATGAAATCTTTTCACTAAAACCATTTATTACCTCATTCCTTTACTCACCACTTAGGCAGCTCTTGAGAGTGTTATTATCAGGTTTTCTAGCCCATTTGTTGTTGTGTAGTTGCTAGATTGTGTCTGACTCTTTTGCAACCCTTATGTACCACAGCCTGCCAGGCTCCTCTGTCCATGGGATTTCCCAGGCAAGAATACTGGAGTGGATTGCTATTTCCTACTCTGAGATATTTTCCCAACCCAGGGATTGAACTTGTGTCTCCTGCATCTCCTGCATTGGCAGGCGGATTCATTACCACTGCACTACCTGGGAAGCCCATAGCCTTCTACAAAGAGCCAGATAATGAATGCTGGTGGGCTATTAGAATCTGGCACAATGACAGGAAGAAAGTGACTGCTGGCAAGGAAGCATGGAGAAAAACTAATGGCACAGAGCCTTTTTTTTTTTTTAAACACAACTTTATTCTGATTTTAAACGAAAAGGAATAAGAATGACAGTAACAAACAAGATTCCACCTCTCAATATTGTTCATGTGACTATAGCAGTCTTATACTTGAAACTCAAGGAGGAAACAACTGTGTTCCGAAACACCTAAACATGCAGGTCCAAAAAATGAGGGTATTTTTTTTTAAACTGCCATATTCACTCGAAAGTCCATCCATATCCTCCCGCATCCAAAGATTAAACACATGTTCTTCTTAGCTGTATAATAAAGTGGCAAACACGCTGCATCACTGACATCACAGGACAGTTGCCTGTAAAACTAGACTTCTGACACTGGGCCCCAGCTTCACTTTCTCACAGGTCATCATCTTCATCTGGCAGAGCAGTTGTCTGAGCAGCCTCTAAATCGTGCCCGTGCTGTGCTGCCAAGACTGGGGCCATGACTACCTCTGGTGGGGCAAGAGCAGGCGTGGCGACAAACTCCAAGTTAGGGTCCTGATCAGTTTTCTAGCAAACCAGAGGAAGGGCTTTTCAAAGTTGTAGTTACTTTTGGCAGAAATGTCATAGTACTGAAGATTCTTCTTTCAGTGGACTTTTCCTTAACCTTTCTGTCCTTAATATCCACTTGGTTGCCACACAACACAGTCGGGATGTTCTCACACACTCATACCAGATCTCTGTGCCAGTTAGGTGCATTCTTGTAAGTTAACTCTCGATGTTACATCAAACATTACAATGGCACACTGAGCTTGTATATAGTAGCCATCTCTCAGTCCACCAAACTTCTCCTGACCAGCTGTATCCCATACACTGAACTTAATCGGTCCTCTGTTGGTATGGAACACAAAAGGATGGACCTTAACACCCAAGGTAGCCACATACTTCTCAAATTCACCAGTCAGATGACATTTCATAAATGTAGTTTTTCCAGTACCACTATCACCAACCAAAACAAGTTTGAACTGAACTTGGGGTTCTCCTTGGGCAGCCATTTCAATGTTACTTCCAGAAGTGTCTCTGTGCCTGTCTGACTAAGGGCTGGAAAGATGTTCCAGCACCAACATTCTCCTAAGTATCAAAGCTATCAGTTGCACAGTTGCTAAAGAGTATGATCATCATATTGACGACCCTGAGTGATCAAGAAAATAATTGTATCAGATTTTCTACCAACTGTTTAATGATATTGAACCAGTGATTGATTGATTGATATGGTTAATTTTGCAAATAAAAAGACATCTTTGCTAGTTAAAAGGTAAGATGTCAGCTATCTAAAAAACCATATTTTTGAAATTCTTTTTTACTTGAATAGTTCCAAATAAATTTATTTCTTTATACAGTATTTATAAATGCGTATTTAATATGCTCTTGGTAAAGTCATATGTTAATAGCGTAAATGATTAGATAATTAAAGAATATTTTATTTACTAACCATTGCTGGCCATATTTGTACATTAGAAATGTTTGCCCCTTGGAATAGTGTTTATTCACAGGAAGTTAAAACTTTAGTGTGTTGTTTAGAAGAGAAAATGCTTTTATTACTGAGACAAAAAAAGAATATATACTAGTATGATGTGTCACTTGTCAACATTAGCAAATATTATTTTCATAATGTGTAAGGGCCAAATCCTTCAATTAAATAAGCCACGCAGCAGTACTCAAGTATTCATTTAATTCAAGTGTACATTTTTGGTGTTCATTATATACTAACTTTTGTTTGTCTTGATGTTTATTTCCTAATGGTTTCCACAGCAAAAAGGAACAGTTAGCAATTCTTGAATCAAGAAATAGTTCTGGGGAATTGCCTTTGGCTCTTTCACTGCTGAGGGCCCGGGTTCAATCCCTAGTTGGAGAACTAAGATACCATAAGCTGTGTGGTGTGATCCAAAAAAAAAAAGTTCTGAATCAAGGATATTAATAGCTTGAACATAAAGTTTTAAGAAGTCATAATATGTTCAGCTTTGAAGAAACAGACTCTCCGATATAGCAATAGTATGAGTGTAAATCAGTAAACCTTTTAAAGGGGAGTTTAACAACATATGTTAAATTTTTAAAAGTATATGCCCTTTGATCCAATTATTGCATTTTTAGGATTTATACTAAGGAAATAAGCGATGTAAACATACAGAGATGTGTATATACCTTAGACATTCTTTAAGAGTGAATAATTTGAAATAAAATAAATGTCCATCAGGAAAGAGTTAATTAAGATCTATCCATACTTTGCTATAAGTTATCTCTACGGAGGTAAGAAGATTGCAAGAGATCTTTTACTTTCTCTATTATTTGAATTGTTTTTTTGTAATGTTCTTAAAATTTCAAAGGAAAAAATAGCAGCCATAAAATGTTTACATTTTGACTTAAAAAATAAACAACACAGGATACTATGCCTTGAATAGAGCTGTCATCACAGCAAATGAACCCAACTACTGATATTAAAAACAGATTTTTAGATATGAATACATTTATTCATGGTTACTGTATTATTTTAAAATCAAAGCTTCTTATTTTAATAAATGCTCACTCTGATGTTAATTTTTAAGTCGTTTTCACTGTTTAGGACTCTGCCTAGTATTTAATCTAATACTGTAATTTAATGATCCTTAGCATAATCTTTAATTGTAAAATATGTGTTAATACTGCTTCATAAAACAAATAGAGTGTCATTAAAAGATTCACTGAATTGTAAATTACATGATTTTTTATTGCTTTTTTATAGATATGCTTCTTTAGGAAAGGAAATGAATTATAATTATAATATTAAAGGAATCAAAACTTTATAGGGTGGTGATTATGGACATTTTCATTTTTCTTTTCCTACCTCCATCAAAAAACAAAAGCCTAGGAAACAAATCAAAACAACCAAATGTTGACTTTTCAGGTTGTTTTTATATTTCATTCTTTATATATCTATGTCTTATTATTGTTTTAATTGTAAGATTTAGATATTTCCAAAGCATAAAATATTTTCTAATATGAAAATGAAATTATAGTAAATCCTACTTGAGAATGCATCTTTATTCTGTATTTTTTAGACATTTTCTTCTTGTAGATGGTGGTGGTATCTATTTATATTCTTATGAAGGGCGCTTCCTTTCCTCTCCAAAATTTCCTGGAATGAGAACAGATATTCTAAATGCACAGACTGTCTCTCTGAGTAATGATACCATAGCAATAAAAGACAAAGCTGATGAAAAAAGTAAGTGCATTTTTATAATTTTCAATGAAATTTATTAAAATTTTCATCAATTGACTTTCATTTTCTCATCTATTAATATGTTGACTTTATATGGAAGAATGATGAGCTAATTTGTCCTAATTTGTCCTAATCATGAATTCTAATTCTAATTTGTCCTAATCATGAATTAAAGAACTAAAGTTGTCGTATCATTTCCAGTTGATGGAACAAATAAATATTGTCACAACATCAAAGTTTAGTGGTAAGAAGTAAATCTATATATTCAGTAGCTGTTGGTATAGTTTTAATTCAAGACTGTGAGTCCTAAAAATGTATGTTAATTTTTAAGTTTATTGAAAGTATTTCCTTTTTCTTTATTTAGTAACATAGTAAATATTGTGCTTCATTGTACTATTTATTTTGTTTATATATATATTCATGTATTTTTTATACTTACCTATTTTTAAACTAAAGAAGTAGGAGAAAGTTACAAATAATTTTTGATTTTCATATAAAAATTTAGGCCACATTACTGTTTATAAATAAATTTAAGTATGTCATGTGTTTTGGAATGCCACAGTATGAGTAAAACTTTTTTTAAGGCAATTTTGTATCATAACACGTATCCAACAAATAATATTGAGTGCTTCCTATGTGCCAAGTAGTCTTCTAGAAGTTGAGGATACAAAAGTGCATAAAAAAAAACAAATAATCAAGCAAATATAGTCAACTAATGATACATGCTGTGAAGAAAATTAATGCAGGGTGAGGGCATAGAGAATTCTAGAGCTGGGGCAGGGCAATGACTATAGGAAAAGAAATGCAATGGTGGGAATGATTGATATTTAAAAGGAACAAGGCTTTAGGACTAGGTCAACATGAACTAAGCAGAGTGAGATAGGAGAAGACACAAAGTTAGATAAGTAGCAGCCAGATCATGTAAAGACTTGGCCATGGTAAAGATGCTGGCATGAGAGAGTGAAGACAAGCATATTATCCTAAAATTTTTCCTGGGTGAATGAAAGATGGGGAATGAGGAAGTTTTGAGTAGGTCACACAAACCCAGAGTTCTGTTTTTGTCATGATAAGTTTAAATACTTTCTAGATGTTCAAGAGGGGTTGGAGAGGAAACAATGAAATAAACAAATCCAGGACTCAGGAGAGAGTTGGAGATGAGATATGAATCTGGGAGTCATTGATGTGTAGATGGTGCCATGGCATGATGAAGTCACCTAGGAAGTGAATATAGACAGAGAAGACCAGTGGCTGAGCACATCAATATTTAGAAATGAGTAAGAGGAAAAAGAACTAGTGAGGTGAGAGTGAGAATGAGGTATCCTTAAAGCCTAGCGGTAAGATACAGAATAATTGTTCTTCTCTGTTAATACATATTACTAAATATTCATTACTGTGACATGTTAAAAAAAAGGTATGACCTGGCTGTTGATTTTGTTAGTTCATGGAACACCTAATTTTGGAGCTAGAAAACTGTCCCACTTTTAAATTTTCAGTACTTTCAGATAGCATCACCTCTCATTCTGGTAGAAAAGATAATTCTCCTAAACAGAGCTATTATTCTCTAGCTTTATGCCTCTTTATGCCTCAGGCATTCTCTGAGAGAGGACATTTGGTAATTGTTTTGTTTTTAAAGGACTTCCTTCCTGTCTAAAAGAGAGGAAAGAGAATGAAATGAAATGAAATAAAGCAGAATCTAGACAGCAGATTTAAGATGGGAGTGTAATTGTTAATAATTTGGAAGTCAGATTATTGTCTTCAGTAAACTTAAATTTGAAAATCCCAGTGATCCCTATGAAGTTTCTATACTTTCCTTATTCAACATCACATATTTTAGATGGAAGCTATAATAAGGTATGTATGTTTCCAACTGAATATACCTTATTCTGAATTTTCCTATAGTTAATTCACATCTGAAACATATTTCATTATTATTTAAGCCATTGATAATTCATAGAATTTTAGAGCCGAAAAGAATTATGAACATTTTCAGAGTTATGGATTTACATGCAAATAAATTATGTTTTACTTACATAAACTTTGTTGAACAAAATAATCATGTTATATCATCCTGCCATAAACAGAAAATTTTAAAAACTAAAACTTAAATTATTGTAGAACTGATAGAAAAGTTAGAAGGAAAATAGTTTTCTTATGTTTAAAGAGACTAGTAATTACTGAAGGCTAGATAGAAGGTAGTGGCAACCCACTCCAGTACTCTTGCCTGGAAAATCCCATGGACGGAGGAGCCTGGTAGGCTGCAGTCCATGGGGTGACTAAGTGCCAGACACAACTGAGCGACTTCACTTTCACTTTTCACTTTGATGCATTGGAGAAGGAAATGGTGACCCACTCTTGCCTGGAGAATCCCAGGGACGGGGTAGCCTGGTGGACTACCATCTATGGGGTCGCACAGAGTCGGACACGACTGAAGCGGCTTAGCAGCAGCAGCAGCGGTTAGAGATATACACTAACAATAGAAAGCACAATTGAAGTACCTGGAATCTTTAACCTGTAAAAATTTTCTTTCACGAGGACCATTCATGTATGAAATCAGTGGTTCCTTCCTGACTTGGGAGTTCCTTTACAGGCAGGATTCTTTGAACCAGGCCTAGTGGTCTTACGTTATAGTAGGTGCTCAATTAATGCATGTTAAGTGCATTTGATTATGATTAAGGAGTAGAGGTACGTATGATTAAGGTAGGTACTCCTTATGATTAAGGAGTAGGAGTATTGCTTTTGACTCGCTTCTTCTCCTCATCCACCTTGCATGGATTCACTATGATGTCATTGAGAGCGATTCTTTGAAACAAAAATCTGGGTATAGGAAGGCGAAGTTAGAGAGCAGTTACTTAGGTTTAGAAGCAACTCTTTCAGCTCCCAGCTCCTTAGTTGTCCAATCTGCCAGTTTCTGTTGCATATTAAAATTAAAATACAGGTCCAGCCTCCCACTTCAGGTGGCCAATGAATCAGGGCCACCTCCAGTTGTGGAAATTAGACAAATTAATCCATATACCTCCAGCTGTTTATAATATGTGCAGTCAACAAAAGGATGGAAAACTTAACTTTTTTTAAAAGTTAGTTTATATAGCTATGAAAATAACTGGGCTTAGTTACACCCAAAGCATTTTTTAAAGTAGAAGTTAAATTTTTCTATTTTTGTTTCTATACTTAGTTAAAAATTCTGTAACAGTATTTTTCTTTTTCATTTTTAACAGCTAGATTGGCAATTTTAGAACATAACTTATTGTGAAGACATGATTTCCTCTGTGAATATAGCCAGTGACTTCAAACTTAACATCCTAAGGTTTATTAACAGCTATAAATCAATATACTAAAAGTATGATCCTCTGGAAATTAAATATGTTATACATATATTAGCAGTTTTATGATCTGTATAAATTGTCCAATTTTTTTTTTGCTGACTACTCATGTCACTTCTGTCTTTTTGTAATTCTTTGTGTGTGTTCAGTTATATGAAATAACTCTATTGGAGATGAATCTTAAGCTGAAGTAATTTGGAAATTAAAGAGAATCACTAAAGCACTGACAGTCTTCAAAGAGCAAAAAGTAGTGGGCAATATCTCTGTCACTTATGACACTAGGAGAAACCTTTGATGAAACAGAGAAGGAGCAGAGGCAGCTTTTGTTCCTGGCTTCTTCAGTACATATCTCCAATAATTTTTACAACTTGGCCTACTCAGAATATCTGAGAAAGATGGGATTGGAAATAGAGAACTTTGAATTATCATTTTTTAGATAATGATTGATGTCATGGAAATAATCCAGAAAAGTATATAGCATGAAAAGATGACCTAAAACAAAACCTAGGAACAGGGATCACCAAAGAAGGAAGAACTAGCAAAAAGAGAATAAGCGATGGTCCAAAATAGGAAAGAATCAGGAGAAGACAGTGTTTTTTTGGTAGCACACATAGGAGTTTCAAGAAAGGATGGTGAGGAGTATCCAGTGCTCCTGGGAGGTCAAGACTAAAAGTAGATTCTTGACTAAAAATAGACTCTTTGATTTGGCACCGTATGAGTCATTGATGATCCAGGCAAGAGCCTTTGCATCAGTGTAGTGAGGTTGAACATCAAGTTGCTCAGTGGTAAAGAATCCGCCTGCTAACGCAGGAGACACAGGAGACTCAGGTTCAGTACCTGGGTTGGGAAGATCCCCTGGAGGAGGAAATGGCAACCCACTCCAGTATTCTTGCCTCAAAAATCCCATGGACATGAGACAACAAAAGAGACACTGATGTATAGAACAATTTTTTGGACTGTGGGAGAGGGAGAGGGTGGGATGATTTGGGAGAATGGCATTGAAACATGTATAATATCATATATGAAACGAGTCGCCAGTCCAGGTTCGATGCATGATACTGGATGCTTGGGGCTGGTGCACTGGGACGACCCAGAGGGATGGTACGAGGGAGGAGGGTTCAGGATGGGGAACACGTGTATACCTGTGGAGGATTCATGTTGATATATGTCAAAACCAATACAATATTGTAAAGTTAAAAAAAAGAAAATCCCATGGACAGAGGAGTCTGGTGGGCTACAGTCCATAGGGTTGCAAAGAGTCAGGCGCGACTGAGCACACAAAAACCTATTTCAGGGAATTGAAAGTCCAAACTCTATAATCATATGCTTGGTCTTTCTGGTGACCCTATAGCTATCCTGAAGCTATCTAAGGAATCACCTAGATTCTCTCTATTAGCATAACAAAGACATTCCTGTGACTCAGAAAATTCCAAGGGTTGTGGAAGACCTGTGTCAGGAACCCAAGACAAAGACCACACAAATTATCACACAGTAGTGTACTGACCACAGGGAACTCATCACTACATAATTTCCTGGTAGTATAGTAGGCATTCAATACATTTTTCCTTTGTGAAATGATTGGGTTGTTATGTTGGTCTAAATCAGAGTTATGAAAATTACAAACTGCATCCAGATTTGGACTTGCCATTTTTGATCCTGTGGTACATTGATTCCATACCATTAATAATAATTCTAATTAGGGAATGTATATTTTAGGAAGACGTGTTTGGTTCCACTGAGAAATATGGCCTTATTACTAACTAGGAATTTGATGGCTGCTGCTCTTCAGTGCTGATAGGTATGCTGTGGTCCAAAGAGTTAAAATAATTTCTCATTAGGATTATGATAGCTCCATAGAAATTTGCCAGTAAAAATTCTAATGTAATGTGGTAATTAATGCTTTACTTTTTTTCAAGTAATCTTCCTCTTTGAGGCATCAACTGGAAAACCAATGGGAGACGGGAAGTTTCTTTCTCATAAGGTGATGGATATTAGCTATGTTTAATGTAAATAGTTATTTACTTCTTTTCAAAATTAATGTTTTCAGACTTCCCTGGTAGTCCAGTGGTTAAGACTTTGCACGTCCATTGCAAGGAGCATGGGTTTGATCCCTAATTGGCAAAGTTCCATGTGCTCCATGGTGTGGCCAGAAAACAAAAATTAAAAACAAAACACTAGGAGCAAAATTAATGTTTTCATTTTAAGGAGGAAAACATGGAGATTAGTTTTATATTTAAAACCAGTGTGCATTCTTAGAGTATTTTGCCTAAAAATGTCCTAAAGACTAAGCACTATTAAATTCTGTAATGGAAAGCTATATATATGCAAATTAATTGAAAGAATCTGACGTATGTTTTTGTTCAAGCTCTTTACTCCTTTTTTAAAAATTACTATTTGTTTTATGTTTTGACTGTGCTCATTCTTCATTGCTGTGCACGGGCTTTCTCTAGTTAAGGCACATGGACTTCAGTAACTGCAGTGCATGGGCTCAGTAGTTGCGAGTTGGTTACCCCACAGCATGTGGATTCTTAGTTTCTGGACCAGGGATCGAACTCATGTCCCCTGCATTGGCAGGTGGATTTTAACCACTGGACCACCAGAGAAGTCCCTCTTTACTGCTTTTCAATAAAATATTCTATCTTGATTAAACTTTTAGCACATATAGTATCAGTAAATAAAAATGTGTTTATACATCAATACAGCTTACACTTTTCCCATTGACCTGTTCTAGCCCTTTTTTTTAGGTTTTAAGACTGTAGTTAAACTGAAAAAAAAAATCCTGAATTGCGAGCTGTTTATTAGTTTCTTACTTTTAGCCTTAGAACAAATAAATGGCACCATTCCATTGAGTTATCCTCCAATAAGTGATATATTAGGGTTTAAAGATTTTTTAAATTTATTGTTCAGTGCTACTAGTGAAGTGTTACCCTATTTTTATTGTCTTCTTTTTGTAATTATTAGTTGAATAACAAATACATTCAGTAGTTCAGACATGGAAAAGCAGTCAGTGAAAAACTATTCCTGCTGCACCTGTCAGTTTAGTTCCTTTCCGCCGAATAAGTAGCCATCATTATTAATCTCCTGTTACCCTTCCAGAGGTTTTTAGTGCATGCATGGACAAAATGGGTATATGTTCCTTTCTCTTTCTTTTACAAAAAGATGACATATAAGTCTGCACTTTGCTTTTCTCATGCAACATTCTATTTCTGGAAATTTTTCCATATCAGTAGATAAAAGTACTTATGCAGTCCTTCTTCCTGCCATAAGTATAACATTTTATGGACGTATCAAAATTTGTTTAACTTGTGCCCAAATGATGGACACAAATGGAAGTGTATTTCAGCTTATAGAGTTTCAAAGATTACATTATTTTATGATGTTCTAATGGGCATTTTTCCCTTGTAAATTAAAAAAGTAATTACACTTTAGCTTTTGAATTATTTGTGTATTAGCAGTTAAATTATTTAGCAGGGACATTTTACCATTATAAGTAGGTAAATGATATTTAATTGATCTTTAAATAAACATATGTTCTTGTAAGTAAACAATTAAAATAATCTGATGTAAATACTAAAACTAATCCAGAATTTTCATTCTTTAAAAATTTTAGAATGAAGTTTTGGAAATTGCCCTGGATCAAAAGGGACTCACCAATGATAGAAAAATTGCTTTCATTGATAAAAATAGAGATCTCTATATCACTTCAGTGAAACGATTTGGGAAGGAAGAACAGATTATCAAACTTGGTAAAATAATTGTAATACATTTAAATTTTTTATTATTTTCAGTATTCTTAGATCTACTCTTTATATTATACTAAATAGCTTGTTTGAATGAATCTGTGAATAATGCTTTGGTCTCCTAACATTTCTTAGCTATTTAATTCCATTTTGATAGCAAGTCTTGAGCTGCTGCAACTAAATTGGCATTGAAAAAAAGACATGTAGATTGAAAATATAATGGTTCTGGGTAAAATGCTCAAATATTTCCATAAATTTTTATGTGAATTTTTGCACATGTTTTCACTATCATAAAATACTCATACCTACCAGCAGTTAGTTGGGGTCTTATACATGAGCTAATTTTAAAGATATGTTTTTAATACTTATATAATGGAAATAATACATTAACATTCTTTTTAAAAAAAGGAACAATGGTGCATACTTTGGCGTGGAGTGATACGTGCAATATCCTTTGTGGACTTCAAGATACTCGATTTACAGTGTGGTATTACCCCAATACGGTTTATGTGGACAGAGACATTTTGCCTAAAACATTATATGAAAGGGATGCAAGGTAACATTTTACTGTGTGGGATTGTTTATTGTCATCAATAAAACCAACAGAGTGTTGTATTCTTGCTTCTAATTTCATTCCTACAAAATAATCTTTTATGCTACTTAGTTAATTAATAAATTATTCAGCTAAAGCTAATTTAATGAGATTTAAGTGACAGAATGAAGTTGAAAGTGTTGTATTGATGTAATACTATTTATTTATATGTTTCTTAAATGGATATAATTTTTTCTTATATGATTTTCAGGTTTACTGTTGTTTAATGGTAACTCAGGTAGTTTTTTCAATGTGGTTTAATTATTTTATTTTAGGCACTCAATATTTTTCCGTGATACACAATTTTATGACAACCTTTACTCTTTCTCATTTTATCATTGATCTTGAGACTCTCAGGAATGTATGTCTCTCTAGAATTGAATTTTAAAATTGATATTAAATATAGAAAAAATACATAAATTTATTAAAAAGTCTTTTTTTTAATTTTACATTCTTCAGAAAATCAAATGTATTTATATTCCTAAATTCTCTAAGAAATAGCAGGGAGATCTCTTATTCTTGGCAAACTAGGAATACAAAGGCTTCTCAACGCCAAATCTTAGTTTAACTTTCAAATCTCTTTTGAGTTCATTTTTAATATTCAAGCTCACGTTAGCAAAACCAGAGAAGCATCATATAAAAAAATTAGTTAATGAAGAAAAGTTAGTCTCTCTACTTAAAATTCACCTCCTGTTATTATGAGAAAATAATCTTGGAATCAAATTTTTAATGTTTGCACTTTCAAAAGCTGAAGCCAAGTGCTTTAATCATTTCTGTGATTTACCTTAATTCTTAGGAAAAAAGATCATTTCAAATGCTTTTAGGCATAGTTGTCAAATATGTAATAATTTTTGTCATGTTAAAATGTTCGTATATTTTGCTCTAAGTGTACATAGCAAGTTAGATTCCAATATTTGTTTGAAGATATACATTCTCCCTGGAATTAACTTTCTTGGGGTGCATTTTGGAGATTGTAGATTTCATATGTATGTTGGAATCAGCTCCCAAATTTAAATTGTATGAAATTTTTTGCTCAGAATATAAATTGCATTTTGCCTTTTTTCAACAGTGAATTTAGTAAAAACCCCCATATTGTGAGTTTTGTTGGAAATCAAGTAACTATAAGAAGAGCTGATGGCTCTCTGGTTCACATCAGCATATCACCATATCCTGCTATTCTCCACGAATATGTAAGCAGTTCAAAATGGGAAGACGCTGTAAGACTTTGTCGTTTCGTTAAGGTACTTTACATTTCAGATCCACAGTTGTATATATATTGTGTATTAGTTTATACAATATCTTTTTGCAAAATGATAAATCATAAGAGCTAAGGGTTGGAAAAATTGTAAACAAGATCACGTCTTTTTTTTTTTTTAATAAGTGATGTCATGAGAGAGAGAGAGAGAGAGAGATGTTGCTGTGTGATTTCTTCTCTGAAGAAGCAAGTCGTTTCTTCTTTCTGGTACATATAAAAACCTTTCATGGAACTTTATTTAAAAGTCAGATTCCCAGGTTCTACCCACAAGGTTTAATTTATTAAATCTAGTGAGCCTGGACATATTTTTAAGTTCCTCAGATGATTTGTTATAGCTAAGGTTAAGAACCATTCACTACTTTAGATCAGCATTTTCCAATCTAGTTGAATTAAGTATTTTCTGAGCATATTTGACCACAGAACTATTTTATTTTACATTGTTTAATTCTCTTAGAATACACTTTTGTAAAAGGACTTTTAGGTGGTTTTCCTTACAGTGTGTTATTGATGACAGTCTGCTCTAATAGCATTGTCTGAAAACCTCACTTTTTCTCTGATTCCCTGCAGTTGCATTCTTTTACATCAAAAAGACTGGAGGGCTTATAACCTTGAGTTATCATTAATGTCTATCATAAGTTCAAAAATAAACCTTTTTTAATTAGAAATGAACATTTCACAAAAAATTTATTCAAAACTTTCTCTATGTGTTATAACAGCATCAGTTCAGTTCAGTTCAGTCGCTCAGTCGTGTCCGACTCTTTGCGACCCCCTGATCACAGCACGTCAGGCCTCCCTGTCCATCACCAACTCCCTGAGTTCACTCAGACTCAAGTCCATCGAGTCGGTGATGCCATCCAGCCATCTCATCCTCTGTTGTCCCCTTCTTCTCCTGCCCCCAATCCCTCCCAGCATCAGAGTCTTTTCCAATGAGTCAACTCTTCACATGAGGTGGCCAAAGTACTGGAGTTTCAGCTTTAGCATCATTCCTTCCAAAGAAATCCCAGGGCTGATCTCCTTCAGAATGGACTGCTTGGATCTCCTTGCAGTCCAAGGGACTCTCAAGAGTCTTCTCCAACACCACAGTTCAAAAGCATCAATTCTTCAGCGCTCAGCCTTCTTCACAGTCCAACTCTCACATCCATACATGACCATAGGAAAAACCATAGCCTTGACTAGATGGACCTTTGTTGGCAAAGTAATGTCTCTGCTTTTCAATGTGCTATCTAGGTTGGTTATAACTTTCCTTCCAAGGAGTAAGCGTCTTTTAATTTCATGGCTGCAGTCACCATCTGCAGTGATTTTGGAGCCCCCAAAATAAGGCCTGACACTGTTTGCACTGTTTCCCCATCTATTTCCCATGAAGTGATGGGACCAGATGCCATGATCTTCGTTTTCTGAATGTTGAGCTTTAGCCAACTTTTTCACTCTCCTCTTTCACTTTCATCAAGAGGCTTTTTAGTTCCTCTTCACTTTCTGCCATAAGGGTGGTGTCATCTGCATATCTGAGGTGATTGATATTTCTCCCAGCAATCTTGATTCCAGCTTGTGCTTCTTCCAGCCCAGCATTTCTCATGATGTACTCTGCATAGAAGTTAAATAAGCAGGGTGACAATACACAGCCTTGACAAACTCCTTTTCCTATTTGGAACCAGTCTGTTGTTCATGTCCAGTTCTAACTGTTGCTTCCTGACCTGCATACAGGTTTCTCAAGAGGCAGGTCAGGTGGTCTGATATTCCCATCTCTTTCAGAATTTTCCACAGTTTATTGTGACCCACACAGTCAAAGGCTTTGGCATAGTCAATAAAGCAGAAATAGATGTTTTTCTGGAACTCTCTTGCTTTTCCGATGATCCAGCAGATGTTGGCAATTTGATCTTTGGTTCCTCTGCCTTTTCTAAAACCAGTTTGAACATCTGGAAGTTCACGGTTCAAGTACTGCCGAAGCCTGGCTTGAAGAATTTTGAGTATTACTTTACTAGCATGTGAGATGAGTGCAATTCTGCGGTAGTTTGAGCATTCTTTGGCATTGCCTTTCTTTGAGATTGGAATGAAAACTGACCTTTTCCAGTCCTGTGGCCACTGCTGAGTTTTCCAAATTTGCTGGCATATTGAGTGTAGCACTTTCACAGCATCATCTTTCAGGATTTGAAATAGCTCAACTGGAATTCCATCACCTGCACTAGCTTTGTTCGTAGTGATGCTTTCTAAGGGCCACTTGACTTCACATTCCAGGATGTCTGGCCCTAGGTGAGTGATTATACCATCGTGATTATCTTGGTCGAGAAGCTCTTTTTTGTACAGTTCTTCTGTGTATTCTTGCCACCTCTTCTTAATATCTTCTGCTTCTGTTAGGTCCATACCATTTCTTTCCTTTATCGAGCCCATCTTTGCATGAAATGTTCCCTTGGTATCTCTAATTTTCTTGAAGAGATCTCTAGTCTTTCGCATTCTGTTGTTTTCCTCTTATTTCTTTGCATTGATTGCTGAGGAAGGCTTTCTTATCTCTTCTTGCTATTCTTTGGAACTCTGCATTCAGATGCTTATATCTTTCCTTTTCTCCTTTGCTTTTCACTTCTCTTCTTTTCACAGCTATTTGTAAGGCCTCCTCAGACAGCCATTTTGCTTTTTTTGCATTTCTTTTTCTTGGGGATGGTCTTGATCCCTGTCTCCTGTACAATGTCATGAACCTCCGTCCATAGTTCATCAGGCACTCTGTCTATCAGATCTAGTCCCTTAAATCTATTTCTCACTTCCACTGTATAATCATAAGGGATTTGATTTAGGTCATACCTGAATGGTCTAGTGGTTTTCCCTACTTTCTTCAATTTCAGTCTGAATTTGGCAATAAGGAGTTCATGATCTGAGCCACAGTCAGCTCCTCGCTGCAAAGAATATAATCAGTCTGATTTCGGTGTTGACCATCTGGTGATGTCCATGTGTAGAATCTTGTCTTATGTTGTTGGAAGAGGGTGTTTGCTATGACCAGTGCGTTCTCTTGGCAAAACTCTATTAGTCTTTGCCCTGCTTCATTCCGTATTCTAAGGCCAAATTTGCCTGTTACTTCATGTGTTTCTTGACTTCCTACTTTTGCATTCCAGTCCCCTATAATGAAAAGGACATCTTTTGGGGTGTTAGTTCTAAAAGGCCTTGTAGGTCTTCATAGAGCCATTCAATTTCAGCTTCTTCAGCGTTACTGGTCGGGACATAGACTTGGATTACTGTGATATTGAATGGTTTGGTTTGCCTTGGAAACGAACAGAGATCATTCTGTCGTTTTTGAGATTGCATCCAAGTACTGCATTTCAGACTGTTTTGTTGACCATGATGGCTACTCCATTTCTTCTAAGGGATTCCTGCCCACAGTAGTAGATATAATGGTCATCCGAGTTAAGAGATACCCCACGTCCAAGGTAAGAGAAACCCAAGTTAAGATGGTAGGTGTTGCAAGAGGGCATCAGAGGGCAGACACACTGAAACCATAATCACAGAAAACTAGTCAATCTAGTCACACTAGGACCACAGCCTTGTCTAACTCAATGAACCTTAGCCATGCCCTGTGGGGCCACTGAAGATGGGCAGGTCATGGTGGAGAGGTCTGACAGAATGTCAGACTGGAGAAGGGAATGGCAAACCACTTCAGTATTCTTGCCTTGAGAACCCCATGAACAGTATTAAAAGGCAAAATGATAGGATATTGAAAGAGGAACTCCCCAGGTCAGTAGGTGCCCAATATGCTACTGAAGATCAGTGGAGAAATAACTCCAGAAAGAATGAAGGGATGGAGCCAAAGCAAAAACAATACCCAGTTGTGGATGTGACTGGTGATAGAAGCAAGATCCGATGCTGTAAAGAGCAATATTGCATAGGAACCTGGAATGTTAGGTCCATGAATCAAAGCAAATTGGAAGTGGTCAAACAGGAGATGGCAAGAGTGAACATCAACATTCTAGGAATCAGTGAACTAAAATGGACTGGAATGTGTGAATTTAACTCAGATGACCATTATATCTACTACTGCGGGCAGGAATCCCTCAGAAGAAATGGAGTAGCCATCATGGTCAACAAAAGAGTCCGAAATGCAGTACTTGGATGCGATCTCAAAAACGACAGAATGATCTCTCTTCGTTTCCAAGGCAAACCATTCAATATCACAGTAATCCAAGTCTATAACAGCATAGCCACAATGAAATTTCCACATCATTAATTTATTAAATTATTGTTTTTTTCAGTGCCTGGCTCAGCAATCTTTTATTTTACATTAAAATATAACCTTGTTATATTTTAATTCAGCCATGTAGTTGAAATAATTGTTCTCATATTTCACTTTAGGAACAAACCATGTGGGCTTGCCTAGCTGCTATGGCAGTTGCTAATCAAGATATGACTACTGCAGAAATAGCCTACGCAGCAATCGGTGAAGTAAATAGTGTTTACTTATGTTTATGTGTTTTTGTATGTGTGTGTGTGTGTGTTTAACTGTAATTTGTTACTATATACTTCAAATATTTTTCTTTCTTTTTTAGATTGATAAAGTTCAATATATCAATTCTATAAAAAATCTTCCATCTAAAGAATCAAAAATGGCCCACATATTAATGTTTAGTGGGAACATACAGGAGGCTGAAATTGTTCTTCTTCAGGCTGGCCTAGTTTATCAAGCAATTCAGATCAATATTAATCTCTACAACTGGGAAAGGTAATTAAAACATTTTTCATCAATTCCAAAACCTGACTGATCTTAATGTATTCTTCTATCTACCACTTAGTAAATTACATTTTCCATTGTACTTAAGAGTTTCCTGATATCATATAAAAATTTATTCACATTTATATTTGTGAGTCAGTTCAGTCCTTCAGTTGTGTCTGGCTCTTTGCGATCCCATGGACTGCAGCATGCCAGGCTTCCCTCTCCATCACCAACTCCCAGAACTTGCTCAAACCCATGTCCATTGAGTTGATGATACCATCCAACCATCTCGTCCTCTGTCGTTCCCTTCTCCTCCCACCTTCAATCTTTCCCAGCATCAGGGTCTTTCAGATGAGTCGGTTCTTCACATCAGGTGGCCAAAGTACTGGAGTTTCAGCTTCAGCATCAGTCCTTCCAATGAATATTCAGGACTGATTTCCTTTAGGATTGACTGGTTGGCTCTCCTTGCAGTCCAAGGGACTCTCAAGAGTCTTCTCCAACACCACAGTTCAAAAGCATCAATTCTTTGGCACTCAGCTTTCTTTATGGTTCAACTCTCATATCCATACATGACTACTGGACATGACAGTAGACTAGACAAACCTTTGACTAGACAGACCTTTGTCAGCAAAGTAATGTCTCTGCTTTTTATTATGCTGTCTAGGTTGGTCATAACTTTTCTTCCAAGGAGCAAGTGTGGTTTAATTTCATGGCTGTAGTCACCATCTGTAGTGATTTGGGAGCTCAAGAAAATAAAGTCTGTCACTGTTTCCACTGTTTCCCCATCTATTTGCCATGAAGTGATGGGACCAGATGCCATGATCTTAGTTTTCTGAATGTTGAGTTTTAAGCCAGCTTTTTCACTCTCCTCTTTCACTTTCATCAAGAGGCTCTTTAGTTCTTCCCTTTCTACCATAAGGGTGGTATCATCTGCATATCTGAGGATATTGATATTTCTCCTGGCAATCTTGATTCCAGCTTTTGCTTCATCCAGCCCGGCATTTGTATGATGTACTCTGAATATAGGTTAAATAAGCAGGGTGACAATATACAGCCTTGACGTACTCCTTTCCCAATTTGGAACCAGTCCATTGTTCCATGTCTGGTTCTGTTGCTTCTTGAACCAGAACTGTTCAAGAACTGTTGCTTCTTGACCTGCATACAGATTTCTCAGGAGCCAGTAAGGTGATCTAGTACTCCCATCTCTTGAAGAATTTTCCACAGTTTGTTGTGATCCACACAATCAAAGGCTTTGGCATAGTTAATAAAACAGAAGTAGATGTCTTTCTGGAATGCTCTTGTTTTTTCAGTGATCCAACAGGTGTTGGCAATTTGATCTCTGGTTCCTCTGCCTTTTCTAAATCCAGCTTGAACATATTTGTGAGTAGCCTGCCATTAAAGATTTTTGCCATCTCTGACTCATGATTAATTAGATGTTGTCTGTGAAGAAGAAAACAGAGTCTAAGATGGCTCCATAATTTCTGGGTTTAGTAACTGGATAGATGGTGGTAAGAATATTAGCTGGTTTGGAAGGGATGTTGAATTTGAAATATTTGTTTAGAGATATGTGATAATAGTTGATTATTAGACATGGAGCTCAGGAAAGATTTTAAATAGAGATGTAGACTAAGAGTCATCAGCAAACGGATGGTAGTCGCAGCCAGAAGGATGGATGCAATTGCCTGGGGTATGTGTGGAGTGAGAACACATCGACTCTATTTGCGGGATGGGTGAAAGAAATTCACCGAAAGGTGGGGATAAAGCAGTTAGACAGGCAGAGAGAGGATCCAGGAAAGATTTGTTACACTAAGAAAGACAAACAAAAGGATTTGTATCAAGGAGCGGTCAGTAACCTTCCCTGCCAGCTTAGCCATTTGGACAGGTTGCTTTCTGAGACTGAGTGGCAAGCTTCTCTTCTCTATGGCATATTATGTTTCTCTGTTCTTTTTCTTCAGGTATATATCTCTTAGAGAACAAGGTTGTAGTGCTTATATACACCTGAAGTTACTATGTTATAAAGTTGGCATGTTGATCTTTTCAGGTTTGAAATGTCTTTCATCATCTTTGTCTTTCTCTGTGCTTAAAAAACTAACCACTATTTTTTAAATTACTGGCCCCTTATATTTCCCTTAGATTAGAATTTTTATAGATACCCTGTCTCTATCTTCCCCTTGAACAGGAATAATAAAAATGGCTAACAAAAGTAACAAACAATTTTGGTATGGACATACTATGGTCTCTTTATTTAATTTATACATTTATACAGGTCAGCCATTCTATTTCAATGCTTTATTTACACAAATCTGTTGTCATTGTTTAGCTATACAAAGGATTGTGAAAACTATTTTAGATTCTACAAACATGAATAGGCCTTTGTTCTTGAGTTCAGTTTAGTCATAATTCATAAATACTTAAGTAGTTTGGAAAGTATGAATAATATTTTTAAAACTATATTAAAGAACTGATGGAAAATTGTACATATTATTACTAAACTGAGTTTCATGAGAAATGGCGAATAATAGTATTTACAGCATATTCTCAATTGATACTTTTGAGAAAATATTTATGTTGATAAATTTTAGGCATTACTATTTATACAGCATTCTGAACGCCATACAATATAACAAATATTTAAAAAATCATCTTTATATTAGAAAGCTTACAACCTATTTAAGAATTCTATTTTATTGTCATTAATAATAGTGAAGCTTCTACTTATTGATGCTTATGATGTGTCAGAATTGTGTTCAACGCTTTCCATATATCATCTCACTTTGTTATCACAACATTATACAAATGAAGAAGTTGAGGATTATTTGTTAAGTAAGGGGCAGATCTAGGATTTGAATCTGAGCCTTCCAATATCAAAGTGGACCTGAATTTTCTATTATTACTGCAATAAAATATATACTGCTGATACTACTACTTACATTTTTCTGTAGGATTGATGTTTCTCTTTTATTATTTATCTTTGTAAACTTTTACATTTACAAAGATTTTAGATTATATACTTCTTGAAGGATAAAAACATTTTATCATTTTATATTACCTATGAACATAGCAGGTACTTAATTTCATGCTCTTAATCTTTATGCAGTACTCAATCATTTTGCCATATACTTCCTCTGCAAACACTGAATGTAGATACATACAGTGTGTAAGTGTCAGAGCAGGTTTTGATGAAGCAGTTTGCCTCTGATGGTTTCTATTGATGGCCTATAATACAGCCCTCTGAACATTTCTTGTACCTCCTTGACCTAAGTGAATATCATGTCTTTCCAGAGGACCCTCCTTGCCTACCTCTCAAATGGAGTCAGTTTATTCTTTCCAACTGCACATTCATTAGGTCTAGATGTGAGTGATGGCTCAGCGGTAAAGAAACTACCTGCAATGCAGGAGACACAAGTTTTATCCCCTGGGTCGGGAAGATCCCCTGGAGGAGGGCATGGCAGTCCGCTCCAGTATTCTTGCCTAGATAATGCCATGGACAGAGGAGCCTGGCGGGCTATAGACCATGGGGTCATAAAGAGTTGGACATGACTGAAGCAACTTAGCACACCTATGCAAACATCTTTACTTGTCTGGTAAAAATCTCTGATCCTTTGAGACATGTCAGGTAACCATTCTTCTCTCTGCTGTTAATTTCACATCTTCTCTACTATCCCTATATCCTACCCTCCATGCTGCTCCTTCCCCTGCTCTAGTTTTCAGCATAGGACCCTGCTTTGAGATATTAGGTGTCAGGGAGAGGGGAAACAAGAGGGGAGAGAGATGTAATGGGGAAAGAAAAACAAACACTTGGTGCTCCTCTGTTCCTCCTATCTACTTGGCATCTCCTTTCTGTTGTTTATCTAAACTATAAACCAATGAGTTGGTCAAATGTTGGTAGACCTCTGTGCCTGCCTGATAAGTTGATAAAGGTCAGAAGCATTATTCAAGGCTTCTGATTACTATTTACACGCTTTTTGTTGTTGTTGTTCAGTCGCCCAGTCATGTCCGACTCTGCGACCCCATGGACTGCAGCATGCCAGGCCTCCCTGTGCCTCACCATCTCCTGGAGTTTGCCCAAGTTCATGTTCATTGCCTCGGTGATGTCATCCAGCTATCTCACCCTCTGACACCCTCTCCTCCTTCTGCCCTCAATCTTTCCCAGCATCAGGGACTCTTCCAATGAGTTGTCTGTTTACATCAAATGACCAAAATACTGGAGCTTCAGCTTCAGCATCAGTCCTTCCAGTGCATATTCAGGGTTGATCTCTCTTAAGATTGACTGGTTTGAGCTCCTTGCTATCCAGGGGACTTTGGGGAGTCTTTTCCAGCACCACAGTTCAAAGGCATCAGTTCTTTGGTGTTCTGCCTTCTTGACGGTCTAGCTCTCACAACTGTATATGACCACTGGGAAGACCATAGCCTCTACTAGATAGACCTTTGTCGGCGGAGTAATGTCTCTGCTTTTCAACACTGTCTAGGTTTGTCATCACTTTCCTGCCAAGAAGCAGTCATCTTCTGATTTCATGGCTGCAGTCACCATTTGCAGTGATTTTGGAGTCCAAGAAGAGGAAATCTGTCACTGCTTCCACCTTTTCCCCTTCCATTTGCCTTGCAGTAATGGGGCCGGATGCTATTATCTTAGTTTCTTTTAATATTTAATCTTAAGCCGGCTCTTTCACTATCCTCATAAAGAGGCTCTTTAGTTCCTCTTCACTTTCTGCCATTAGAGGGGTATCATCCGTATACCTGAGGTTGTTGATGTTTCTCTTGCCTGTCTTGATTCCGGCTTGTAACTCATCCAGCCTAGCATTTCTCATGATGTGCTCAGCATATAGGTTAAGCAAACAGGGTGATGGCAGACAGCCCTGTCATACTCCTTTCTTGATCTTGAACCAATCAGTTGTTCCATACAGGGTTCTAACTGTTGCTTCTTGACCCACATACAGGTTTCTCAGGAGACAGATAAGATGGTCTGGTATTCACATCACTCTAAGATATTTCCATGGTTTGTCATGATCCACACAGTCAAAGGCTCTAGCATAGTCGATGAAACAGAGATAATGTTTTTCTGAAATTCCCTTGCTTTCTCTATGATCCAGTGAATGTTGGAAATTTGATCTCTAGTTCCCCTTCCTTTTCTAAACCCAGCTTGGACATCTGGAAGTTCTTGGTTTGCATAATGCTGAAGCCTAGCATGCAAGACTTTAAGCATGACCTTACTAGCATGGGAGATGAGTGCAATTGTCCGATGGTTAGCACATTCTTTGGTACTACCCTTGGGAATTGGGATGAAGATTGACCTCTTCCAGTCCTTTCCGTCACTACTGGGTCTTCCAGATTTGCTGACATAATGAATGTAAAACCTTGATTTATACACTTAAGACTCCCAAATATGTATCTCTCCTAGCCCTCTATCTTGCTCATGTTTGCTGTCAGAATCCAATTATCTACCTGCCTATTCAGCATTCCATTGGATGTCTCATATGTTTGAGTTCAAATTTATATTTATTCTCTCATAAACTTGATCCTCTTCCAAAGTAATCTGTCATCTTTTCAATCTATCCAAAGCTGGAAATTTAGGAGTTACTTTTGACATTTTCCTTTACCCTGTAGCACTCATCCTTTTTACTACTGGCACCCTTGTCTAAGCTGATCTAAGTTTTTCTTGGTAGAACATTATCTCTGCATCTACTTTGTCCTTCTCCTATCCATTCGTCACACTGTAGTCACAGTGATCTATTCACAGTGGAAATCTGATCATGTCACTCTTGACCCCTGACTCACTTAAATGAAACCCTTAGTTTCCCATCACTTTTAGCAAAATATCAAAGACTGGGTAAGAATGACTTCAAATAATCAGCAGAAGTAATTGTAATTGCTACAAAACACTCAAGAAGCTTTATGTATTGTCTTCATTTCCAGATTCTACAGCTATTTCTGAAATCAATTGGAATATTTGTTCCTATTGCATATTCATTCATTCAGTAGATATTTAATGAGTGTCTGCCATACTAGGGATATTTAGATATTACATGGAAATCCATTTAAAACAACAACAATAACAGTCTTTTGGTAAAATGTATGGTCATTTTTAATGACTTGTTCGAAAAGACTGCTGAATGGGACAAAGAAAAATGTGGTGGTTAAGACTGGGAGCTTTGGAAAAAGACCTGGGTTTGATTTCTGATTCTGCACATATTAGTTTTTTTATTTTTTCACATATTAGTCATGTGATCTTGGACAGGTTACTGAGGCTCTGTAAGCCTGTTTCCTTGTGTTTAAAATGATGATAATTACAAGAAACACATGTTTGTTGTCAGGGTTAAGTAAAATAGCATGTGAAACTCTCTTAGCTTACTGCCTGATACATAATAAACCTTCAACAAATAGTAGCTATTGTTCATTCATTAAATATTTATTGAGTGTCTCTAATGTGCCAGGTTTTAGGACTGGGGATACAGCAATGAACAAAACTGACAAAGTCTGAGATGACAGTTTGATATTAAATGTTAGGACTAATATAAAAAGTAAGAGTAAGACATATAAATACTTGGATCCAGTATAGAAATCAACTTTATAACAACATAGTCCAAAGATGGGCCTGCTTAGAGAGTAGAATAATCCCCATTCACAAAAATATTCCACAGTTTGTTGTGATCCACAATAAAGCAGAAGTAGATCTTTTTCTGGAATTCTCTCGCTTTTTTGCTGATTCAGCGGATGTTGGCAATTTGATCTCTGGTTCCTCTGCTTTTTCTAAATCTAGCTTGAACATCTGGAAGTTCACGGTTCACGTACTGTTGAAGCCTGGCTTGGAGAATTTTGAGCATGACTATGCTAGCGTGTGAGATGAGTGCAATTGTGCGGTAGTTTGAGCATTCTTTGTCATTGCCTTTCATTGGGATTGGAATGAAAACTGACCTTTTCCAGTCCTGTGGCCAGTGCTGACATAATGACATAAAAAAAGTTTATTTTCCAAATTTGCTGGCATATTGAGCGCAACACTTTAATAGCATCATCTTTTAGGATTTGAAATAGCTCAACTGGAATTCCATGACCTCCACTAGCTTTGTTGGTAGGGATGCTTCCTAAGGCCCACTTGACTTCACATTCCAGGATGTCTGGCTCTAGGTGAGTGATCATACCATTGTGATTATCTGGGTCGTGAAGATCTTTTTAATATAATTCTTCTGTGTATTCTTGCCATCTCTTCTTAATATCTTCTGCTTCTGTTAGGTCCATACCATTTCTGTCCTTTATTGTGCCCATTTTTGCATAAAATGTTCCCTTGATATCTCTGTTTTTCCTTAAGAGATCTCTAGTCTTTCCCATTCTGTTGTTTTCCTCTATTTCTTTGCATTGATCACCGAGGAAGGCTTTCTTGTCTCTCCTTGCTACTCTTTGGAACTCAGCCTTCAGGTGGGTATATCTTTCCTTTTCTGCTTTGCCTTTTGCTTCTCTTCTTTTCACAGCTATTTGTAAGGCCTCCTCAGACAACCATTTTGCCTTTTTGCACTTCTTTTTCTTGGGGATAGTCTTGATCCCTGCCTCCTGCACAATGTCATGAACCTCCTAAGAAATTTGTATGCAGGTCAGGAAGCAACAGTTAAAACTGGACATGGAACAACAGGCTGGTTCCTAATCGGGAAAGGAGTACATCAAGGCTATATATTGTCACCCTGCTTATTTAACTTATATGCAGAGTACATCATGAGAAATGTTGGACTGGATGAAGCACAAGCTGGAATCAGGATTCCCAGGAGAAATCTCAATAACTTCAGATATGCAGATGACACCACATTTAAGGCAGAAAGTGAAGAAGAACTAAAGAGCCTCTTGATGAAAGTGAAAGAGGAGAGTGAAAAAGTTGGCTTAAAGCTGAACATTCAGAAAACGAATATCATGGCATCTGGTCCCATCACTTCATGACAAATAGATGGGGAAACAATGAAAGCAGTGACAGACTTTATTTTCTTGGGCTCCAAAATCACTGCAGATAGTGACTGCAGCCATGAAATTAAAAGACACTTGCTTCTTGGAAGAAAAGTTATGACCAACCTAGACAGCGTATTAGAAAACAGAGACATTACTTTGCCAACAAAGGTCCATCTAGTCAAAGCTATGGTTTTTCCAGTAGTCATGTATGAAGGCAAGAGTTGGACTATAAACAAAGCTGAGCACCGAAATTGATGCTTTGAACTGTGGTGTTGGATGAGACTCTTGAGAGTCCCTTGGACTGCAAGGAGACTCATCCAGTCCATCCTAAAGGAAATCAGTCCTGAATATTCATTGGAAGGACTGATACTGAAACTCCAATATTTTGGCCATATGATGCGAAGAACTGACTCATTTGAAAAGACCCTGATGCTGGGAAAGATTGAAGGCGGGAGGAGAAGGGGACGACAGAGGGTGAGATGGTTGGATGGCATCACCGACTCAATGGACATGAGTTTGAGTAAACTCCGTGAGTTAGTGTTGGAGAGGGAATCCTGGCATGCTGCAGTCCGTGGGGTTGCAAAGAGTCAGACATGACTGAGGGACTGAACTGAACTGAACTGACAAAGATATTCAAACACAGGATAATAAAATTATGTGATTGACTGATTAACAATAGACTTTTTGCATGCCTGTCTATATGGATGGTGACTTTTTATGAAAGATCTTATTGTTTTCACTGCCATGGTGCGAGTTCAGTCCCTACAAGCAACACATGGTTAGGGAAAAAGAAAGCTTATGTGTTTTTTTGCCACATGTATTTCTCTGTTTCCCTGGGAGTGAGTAAATAATAGGTCTCATAAACTAAGACTTCTAGGACTGTTGAAGCTGAGTGATGGGTACCTACTAGAATTTAAAGAAGGAAAAAGAAAAGAAGGCAGCAGGCAGATTTCTTCTGAATTGAACGTTTAATGGTCTGGTTGAAGAGGAGGATTCAGCAAAAGAGATCAGGAAGGGGCAAAGAAGATGAAATTTAAAAGCTACTCATTATGGAAAATTTCAAACATATATAAAAATAGAACAATATAATGAATATCCATGTACCCATCACTCAGCTTCAACAGTTAGTGACTTGTGAGTAATCCCTCCCTACCATTGTTTAAAGGCAGATCCCAGTCATCCTATTATTTTATCTATGAATATTTCAGTATGTATCTTAAAGGTTTTTTTTAATCCAACCATAATATTATGATCACACCTTTAATAATAATTCTATTCAGTGTTCTTATTTCTCTGTTTGTCTTATAAATGTTTTGTTTTGCTTTATGTTGTTTGATGCGGTATCCAGAAACGATACATGCATTGTGATTGGTTGATGCAGTCTTAAGTTTCTTTAAATCTATAGATTCTTCTATTTGTTTTTTGTATTTTATTTGGGCTTAGAGAACTTCTTATAATATAGACTTTGTTGATTGCATCTTTGTGGTATCACTTAACATGTTCCTTTGCCCCTGAATTAGCTGTGAATTGGTATTGAATGTAGAAACTTGATGACATACATACCTGCATGCTCAATCGTGCCCACCAGGCTCCTCTGTCCATGGCATTCTCTGGGCAGGAATACTGGAGTGGGTTGCCATTTTCTCCTTCATGGGATCTCCCTCGCCCAGGGATAGAACCCATGTCTCCTGGGGCTCCTGCAGCTTCTGCATTGGCAGGTGGGTTCTTTACCACTAAGCCACCTAGAGAGCCGTAGAAACTTGATTAGGTTTAGATTTAAATTTTTCCTTCCTTTTGGTAAGGATCCGTCAGAATTGGTATTATGTGTGTTTCTATAATAACTGGCCATCTGTCTTTTTTGTGATGTTAGCTATTGACAGTTTTTGCTCTGATCCATTAATCAGTTATGGTGATATTCTAATTCTATCCTTCCAAAATTCTAGAATGATAGAATTTAAGTATTGGCTGATAAATATATCCTTTTAGGATCCTTGAATTTCCATATTTATTTACATACTTTAGAAGAAAACTTTTTTTTTTTTAAATTGGCTACGCTGATTCTTCATTGCTGCACTAGAACTTTTTCTAGTTGTGGAGAGCAGGGGCTACTCTCTAGTTGCATTATGAGGGCTTCTCATTGCAGTGGCTTCTTTTGTTGCAGACCGCAGGATCTAGAGTACGAACTTCAGTAATTTTGGAATGTGGGCTCAAGAGTTGCAGCTCGTGGACTCTAGAGCACAGGATCAGCAGTTATGGTGCACAGACTTAGCTGCCTTGTGGCATGTGGGGTCTTCACAGAGCAAGGATTGAACCCATGTCCCTGCATTAACAGATGGATTTTTAACCACTGGACCTCTGGGGAAGCCTGGGAACAGATTTTACTTTGTTAATATGTGTTATTCTATTTGAGAAGCATCGTCTTGCTGCTTTGTGCTGCTATCATTTATATTTGAATTTGAAAATTGCCTGCAATTTACTAAGATGCAGCCCTTGAGGGCTATACATATGCAAGTTATCCATGTGCTGTTCCCCCTGGACATTTGGTGGTGGTCTGTTTTAAAAAGCAAGTTAAGAGAGGTAGAAACTAGAAACTCCATGTATGCATATTGATCCTTTATGTAAGTATTAGTAAAAATAGTTTCTTTTACTTATACCACTTACATAAAGTAATTTTGCTTCATTCAAGTTATGCAAAAATTATACTTTGAAGTTATAACATCTTTTTATATAACTTCCTTCTATTTAAAATCAGAGAGGATACATGGATTTTTTCCAGCCCCATAATCTAATGTTAAATTTGTTTCATTGCCAAATAACCATTTTAAAGCTAGAAACATACTGTTCCCATAACTCTTATATAATTTGGAGTAAATTCCCTTTTAAATGTGGTAGAGAGACATTTGTTACCCAGGGTGTGCTTTTAGAGGCATTTACAATAGCACATATCATTTGACTGTTTACCTTTAGCATTGTTTTCAGTCAGATAATTAATACATATTTTATAATACTACTAATAACTATTATAATAGATAATACTTAGTATCTATTATCTAAATGCAGGATTAGACATCATATTCTATACCTTCTACATAATTAAATTTATTGATGTTCCATAACAAAGTATCTCTTTGGAATTTTTGGAAAGCCCCAAACCAGATGCTTATGTACTTCCTGCTTAGAACTCTTTGTTTTGTGCAATCCAGAATTCCTTCCCCTGTCCTGTACAATCATAAAGAGATAATGGGAAATGGAACTCTAAGATGCCAAAGAGGTGGTTCACTGGAGTCTCCACCCATCGTACCCCACTGGAATCAGAGGGGGATAAAATGAGAGAGGTTTAGAAGAGTTAAAGCATCTTTACTTCTGTTTCTCCTCTTTTGAGCCTCTATAAATTGTTTTTTGCCTGCTCTGGTTTTCTGCTTTTGTTCCTCTATATTCTAGTACCTCTACATTTTTTTCTCTGTATCTTTTTTTTCTCTCTGAAAGACTTAAAGTCACAGAGAAATAAGGAAACTTTGTGAGGAGTTTGTGGTGGGTAGCAAATATTGACCCTTGCTTTTAGCAATATTGTTTGGACCAATATATTTTTATAAGAAATCATTGTACTAGACTTTGGCATTATCATTTATATTATATATGACTTATATTCATAATTTTTCTTATTATCTTTAATATCTCTCATTTGTTATTCATCAGTTAATACACACATAATATCTAAAATACTTTTTAAAGTTACTATTTATGTCAAACCAAAGCATGTCAAGAACCAAACAGATTTTCCTGCTAAGCAATCCCATGTTGAGAAAATTCTAGTTGTCTAAAAAAACAAGTTTATAATAGTTGGCTCTGATAAACTGTGACCGCCTATTTCAAAGTCATATGGCATATTAGAAAGCAAGACAACTTGAGAAAAATTATACTCTGATTATTATGATGATCATTTCCCATACATGGGAACAATGAACAGTATATGTTGTGTGAAAATTGTATAAATCGTATGTTGAATTTGTTCTTAGTGCTTTTCTACTACTATCCTTCTATTTCTCTTTATATTCATTCTATTAATTTTTGAGAGTTCGATATTGAAACTCCAACAAAAAAATCTTTATTTACTTAAAAAACTAATTGTAATATATAATGGAGCTATATGTCACCTTGTTCTGTATTTTCCAAGTCTCCTGTAAATGTGTTGCCATATTTTTACAATTTAAAAAAATCCAGTGAGCAGTGTAGGAGAGCTATACTGTAGTAGGTTGTTCCTGGCTCAACTGATATGAGTTATGCATAGGATGATGGGCTGAGTGCTGTCCAAAACCTACATGCAAAAACAGATCTGGAACTGCGGAATAATATTTTCATCTCCCTCTGTATTATCAATATATAGATTTTATGCCTTTGGTGTTATACCTCTGATTTTAGTGATTAATTTAGTTCTTATCTGCTATTTAAATAAAATATTACCTTAAAAATAACTTAGTTACATAGATAAATAGATATTAATTGGATTATAAAATTTAAATGGCTTTTAACTTTTTCTAAGACTCTGATGCTGGGAGGGATTGTGGGAAGGAGGAAAAGGGGACGATAGAGGATGAGATGGCTGGATGGCATTACCGACTCGATGGACATGAGTTTGAGTGAACTCCGGGAGATGGTGATGGACAGGGAGGCCTGGCGTGCTGTGATTCCTGGGTTTGCAAAGAGTCGGACACGACTGAGCGACTGAACTGAACTGAACTGAAGAATCAGATGGCAAAAGGCATTTTGTCAGACATTTATCCTCAAATTTTATTTTCATAATACTAATATTTTTAATTTGCTATGCTAAAAATGTAAGGATATCAGTATTTAGTTAAATATTGAACAGAATAAATTCATTCAGTTCAGTTCAGTCGCTTGATTGTGTCTGACTCTTTGTGACCCCATGAACTGCAGCACGCCAGGCCTTCCTGTCCATCACCAACTCCCGGAGTCCACCCAAACTCATGTCCATCGAGTCGGTGATGCCATCCAGCCATCTCATCCTCTGTTGTCTCCTCCTCTTCCTGCCCCCAATCGTTCCCAGAATCAGGGTCTTTTCCAATGAGTCAGCTCTTCGCATGAGGTGGCCAAAGTATTGGAGTTTCAGCTTTAGCATCAGTCCTTCCAAAGAACACCCAGGACTGATCTCCTTTAGGATGGACCAGTTGGATCACCTTGCAGTCCAAGGGACTCTCAAGAGTCTTCTCCAACACCACAGTTCAAAAGCATCAATTCTTCAGTGCTCAGCTTTCTTTATAGTCCAACTCTCACATCCACACATGACCACTGGAAAAACCATAGCCTTGACTAGACGGACCTTTGTTGGCAAAGTAATGTCTCTGCTTTTGAATATGCTATCTAGGTTGGTCATAACTTTCCTTCCAAGGAGTAAGCATCTTTTAATTTCATGGCTGCAATCACCATCTGCAGTGATTTTGGAGCCACAAAAAATAAAGTCAGCCACTGTTTCCACTGTTTCCCCATGTATTTGCCATGAAGTGATGGGACCAGATGCCATGATCTTCGTTTTCTGAATGTTGAGCTTTAAGCCAACTTTTTCACTCTCCTCTTTCACTTTCATCAAGAGGATTTTTGTTCCTCTTCACTTTCTGCCAAAAGGGTGGTGTCTTCTGCATATCTGAGTTTATTGATATTTCTCCCGGCAGTCTTCATTCCAGCTTGTGCTTCTTCCAGCTGAGCGTTTCTCATGATGTACTCTGCATATAAGTTAAGTAAGCAGGGTGACAATATACAGCCTTGACGTACTCCTTTTCCTATTTGGAGCCAGTCTGTTGTTCCATGTCCAGTTCTGACTGTTGCTTCCTGACCTGCATACAGGTTTCTCAAGAGACAGGTCAGGTGGTCTGGTATTCCCATCTCTTGAAGAATTTTCCACAGTTTATAGTGATCCACACAGTCAAAGGCTTTGGCATAGTCAATAAAGCAGAAATAGATGTTTTTCTGGAACTCTCTTGCCTTTTCAATGATCCAGCAGATGTTGGTAATTTGATCTCTGGTTCCTCTGCCTTTTCTAAAACCACCTTGAACATCTGGAAGTTCACGGTTCACGTATTGCTGAAGCCTGGCTTGGAGAATTTTGAGCATTACTTTACTAGCATGTGAGATGAGTGCAATTGTGCGGTAGTTTGAGCATTCATTGGCATTGCCTTTCTTTGGGATTGGAATGAAAACTGACCTTTTCCAGTCCTGTGGCCACTGCTGAGTTTTCCAAATTTGCTGGCATATTGAGTGCAGTGCTTTGACAGCATCATCTTTCAGGATTTGAAATAGCTCAACTGGAATTCCATCACCTCCACTAGCTTTGTTCGTAGTGATGCTTCCTAAGGCACACTTGACTTCACATTCCAGGATGTCTGGCTCTAGGTGAGTGATCACACCATCGTGATTATCTGGGTCGAGAAGATCTTTTTTGTACAGTTCTTCTGTGTATTCTTGCCGCCTCTTCTTAATATCTTCTGCTTCTGTTAGGTCCATACCATTTCTGTCCTTTATCAAGCCCATCTTTGCATGAAATTTTCCCTTGGTATCTCTCATTTTCTTGAAGAGATCTCTAGTCTTTCCCATTCTGTTGTTTTTCTCTATTTCTTTGCATTGATCGCTGAGGAAGGCTTTCTTATCTCTCCTTGCTATTCTTTGGAACTCTGCATTCAAATGGGAATATCTTTCTTTTTCTCCTTTGCTTTTCGCTTCTCTTCTTTTCACAGCTATTTTAAGGCCTCCTCAGACAGCCATTTTGCTTTTTTGCATTTCTTTTCCATGGGGATGGTCTTGATCCCTGTCTCTTGTACAATGTCACGAACGTCCGTCCATAGTTTATCAGTCACTCTGTCTATCAGATCTAGGCCCTTAAATCTATTTCTGACTTCCACTGTATAATCATAAGGGATTTGATTTAGGTCATACCTGAATGGTCTAGTGGTTTTCCCTACTTTCTTCAATTTCAGTCTGAATTTGGCAATAAGGAGTTCATGATCTGAGCCACAGTCAGCTCCTGGTCTTGTTTTTGCTGACTGTAAAGAGCTTCTCCATCTTTGGCTGCAAAGAGTATAATCAATCTGATTTCAGTGTTGACCATCTGGTGATGTCCATGTGTAGAGTCTTCTCTTGTGTTCATTACAGACTTATAAAATGGTCAGGATAGTTGAACCCTTACTTTGGGCAATTCACTTGAATTTTCTTACGATTTCAGTGAACTTTTCAATGAGCATTTACCATACATCTACTCAGTAATACTCACCAAAGAGAAATGAAACCCACATCTCCCTTTAATAAATGTATAGGTTAATTCAAGGAACAAATTCATAATAGTTACAATACACTGTGAACAGGACTATAATAATAGTATGTAAGGAATGTTCTGTAGCATAGAAAGATGTAATGGTCATTTATTTCTCCAGGAAGAGCTGGTCAGGGAGAATAGATCATGTTTAGGCTGGACCCTGAAGTATAAATAGAAATTTACAAGATGGACAAGGTAGGGGCTATGACACACCTTTCATATTGAAGAATGAGTAGAGGGAAAAACAGAGCATCCCACCCTCTCACCCCAGAACTCCACTGCCCATAGAGGTCAACATATCAGTGCTGATAACGTTTTATTTCTCATTATAGGGCTCTTGAATTGGCTGTAAAATACAAAACACATGTTGACACAGTTCTTGCTTACCGTCAAAAATTTTTGGAGACATTTGGTAAACAGGAAACTAATAAACGATACCTGCAGTATGCAGAAGGTGTAAGTATTATGCAGTATTTGATAATAATTATATGCTTTATATGTTATTTGTCTCAATGAGACAAAATTGAATAACTTTCCTACCGTAATCTCTAAAAATAACTGCTTCTTGTCTTTCAATGTGCAGTTTTATTTTGACTATATAATTACATTACAGAATATTTTTCTGGACTCTTATAGCCATGTTTTGCTTAACTCAAGTCTGTTCTTACAGTTTCCAATTTATGTTAAGTTTGTGTCCTAACTGATATTTTTCGATAAACAACATAAAATGTGAGGATAAAGGCTTCTAACTCCTGAATTTTGCCTTCCACCAGCTGCCCTTTCTGTTCCAGGGGAATAAGCACAGAGGGCAGTGGCCAGAAGTTGGATACTTTGTCACTTTGCAGATTCTAGGGAGCCTGGTTGCACTTAAAGAGGTGCCTCGCCTGGGTAGACTTCACCACCTAGAACCAAAGAAAGCTGACCCTTTGCCTCTTAAGCTCCTACCAGAACCTAAGGTTTTGTCAATCCAGTTAGGAAAAAAGCCATTCTAGTACATACCAGCACACAAGGCGAGCCAGTGCCTAGAACAGAAATGATTGTGGCCACCTGCCCAGATACTTCTAGATTCAAATGGCAGAACTAGAGCTCACTTCTAGCCATGAGAGATCCAATTTGTAAACCCAAGACAGGGCTAACCTTTCTCCCAGCTCTGCAAACTAGTTGATTTCCTTATCCTTTTAGGCATTCATATATTCAAAATGTGTTTATAAGTACTCAGTCTGGATTAGGCACCATACTAGGTGTTGAATCAGACATGGCTTCTGTCTTCATGGAGCTTATAGACCACATAGGGGCTTTCCTGGTGGCTCAGATGGTAAAGAATCTGCCTGCAATGGAGGAGACCCAGGTTTGACCCCTGGGTTGGGAAGATCCCCCCGGAGAAGGGAATGGCTACCCACTCCAGTATTCTTGCCTGGAGAATCCCTTGGACAGAGGAGCCTGGTGGGCTACAGTCCATGGGGTCGCAAAGAGTTGAACACGACTGAGCGACTAACACTTTCGCTTTTTTTCATAGACCCTGTGGGAGTGTTTCTCGGAATGTTCTGCTTCATTGTGGGGGTGGGTAAAATATATTAACCTGTCCTCTTTGGAAGAGGAAAGAGGATGTAGAGAGAGGTACCTACTAAATACATTATCCATTTGCTGTATGTAGAATATCGAGTGTCATGAGTCACATTTTTGGACTTCAGGACAGTTTTCAGGGTAATGAAGACTTTGGAGCTATTCTTAGTTCTGCAGTGTAACTTCATCATCTGGATCCAGGATAGACACAGTTGTGGGTTTCTTGGTAGAAAGGGACATATTTTATAGAAGCTTCACAATTTTTTTGTTTGATTCAGAAATGAATTGTTTGGGCTATTAGCCTTCTGTAAGAGCTCTGAGGGCTGTACTTTTTAATTCACAGAATATGACAGCAGCCACCACCACTATGGTGCGAAACATCCCAGAAAATCATTGGTCAGCTCATCTCTTTTGTCTGTTTTGAAAATATGACATTATGTTGAAAATGGGCACCCACTTTAAATTTCCTTTACTATATAATTTTGAAGCAAATTAATACTACTCTGCTTCCTCTTCATCATATTATTATCAATATTTTTTTCACTGTGTTCACATGCTTTTGAGGACATGGAAAATATAGTTTTTACCTCAAAGTTATATTTCAGATTCTGAAAACTTAAAACTCTTATCCTCTTTTTCATTATATACGTATTCAACTATCAATAACATGTTAATACTTCAATCATAAGAATAGTTGAAATGTTCAAAATGGGATAATCAGAACAACATGACTTTTCTTGGGTATTTTGTTTCCTTTTTTTGACTCCCTATGGCACCATGTTCTAGTTTCCAACTTGTCTTCATAAATGTAATTTGGAAGTTAACTAGAAATCATAAAACAGTATTTTAAGATGAAAATCTTAAATAAAAGCCGAAGAATTGATGGTTTGAACTGTGGTGTTGGAGAAGACTCTTGAGAGTCCCTTGGACTGCAAAGAGATCCAACCAGTCCATCCTAAAGGAGATCAGTCCTGGGTGTTCATTGATAGGACTGATGTTGAAGCTGAAACTCCAATACTTTGGCCACCTGATGCAAAGAGCTGACTCATTTGAGAAGACCTTGATGCTGGGAAAGATTGAGGGCAGGAGGAGAAGGGGACGACAGAGGCTGAGATGGTTGGATGGCATCACCGACTCAATGGACATGGGTTTGGGTGGACTCTGGGAGTTGGTGATGGACAGGGAGGCCTGGTGTGCTGCTGTTCATGGGGTCGCAAAGAGTTGGACATGACTGAGTGACTGAACTGAACTGAACTGAACTAAGATGAAAATAATCTTTGACTTAAAATTTCTTAAACAAAATTGTAATTATAAAAACTTTTTATTTCAGAACTAAGAATTGAATAGAAAAAGATCATTTTTGTAAACCTTGAAAAATTTATTGTAGATAGCTGGTGAATTCAAATGGCTTCACAATGCATAACATAAAAGTTTATAAGAAGTGAAGCTTGACATACATTCATATTTATGAGCCCTGAAATGTTATTTGGGCCTTTCTAGTTTAAAATGTGCAAATCTGAGGTCTATGCAAGGTGTACTGTCTTCTGAGAACTCCATCAGAGTCATTATACCTGGTCTACAGTGGTGTTCAGCAAGTGTTTGTAAGATAATTCATTAGTCTGGCAAATAAAATCCACCTGAGGAATACATTCAGTTCACTGAATACATACTCTGTGCAAAAAGAAAAGTAGAAGAGCCAGGAAATGTTTAAACATTATGCTAGGAGAAAGAAAAAAGGAATGATAAATAGGAGAGAAAATAGTGAGAGATTAAGTGGTAGCTCATTTCCTGGATAATTAGTGTTCTCTCATTCATTCAGTATTTATTGAGTACCTCCTGCAGACAATGTATTCTTCTTGGTGGTTGGGATATAATAGCAAACCTGGCAGACACTGACCCTTTGAAATTTGTATTCACATAGAGGCCAAAAATAATTATATAGTTAATTGTTAATTTCATTTGTGATAATAGCTTTGAAGGTAGTGTGCATAGTGCTATAAGACTTTATGAATGTGGAGCCTGACCTAGAATGGGGGTATCAGTAAAGATTTTTCAAAGGAAAGCAAATGATGTTAGAGCTGGACTCTGAAGAATGGGTAGAAACCAATCAAGGGGACAGGGTGTGGGGATGGACACATTCCAGGATGGGGAAGGCTCTGAAGTGGTTAAGAGTAGCAAAGGGGAGGTTGACCTGAGAGTTTCATAGGGCACATTAGGTAAGTTGGATTTACCCTAAGATTAATGTAAAGATACTGAATGGAAGTGACATGATCACTTTTCCATTTAAAAAATCCCAATTTCTAAGTAGAAACAGAAACTTAGAATTTTTCACAAATTATCCTGTTTCCCTCCCCATTTGGAAATTATATACTTAGCATTTGTTTTAATTTCTTTAATTTATTTTTTCCACAAAATTATCTTGAGTAGGGTTTTTGTCAGTCAGTCAAAGGATATGATAATAAGAGCAAATGCATGGGGTCTTGAAAGAATGGTGAAGGAGTACAGAGGGGGTGCCTTGGGTTCTGAGTGACTGGAATATTGATGGGACCAGACATTGAAGAATCTTAATACTGTGCTAACAGATTTCATAATGAAGGCAATGCAAAGACTTGAAGGTTTGTAATCAAGAGAATGACTTGAAAGGTAGCTTCTTAGGTGGAAGATGGTTTGGAGGTGAGGGTGGTGACCAGGAGGCCAGTTACTATAATAGTTTCACCAGGAGATGGAAAGGGTAAGATTAATGTAAGAAAAAAAATCAGAAAAATTAATAAAACATTGTGGTTAGAGGTGGGAGGAGAGCAGTGAGGTAAGTCAAGGCGTTTGAGAACAACTTCAGCATTCGTACTGTGGGTGACTGGTGGAGGAACATGAGCATATATGAGTTGTGGACCTTTTTTAGTTTGAATACATGAAAATAGGCCATTTTTTGCATTAGAAGTCCCTGTGGGATAGACCCTATCTAGGTGGAGATGTCTAGTGGGCAGTTGGAAATATCAATGTGAACATCAAAGGGTGTTGATAAAGGAAGAATAAGGGCTAGATAAATAAATCTATGATCATGACAATTTAGGTATAGTTGAAGCTATGTGAGTTGATGAGATCTCTTAGGGAAAGTATGAAAAAGCTGGTTTGGAACCCCAGTGAATGCTAAAAGTGAAGAGGGTACCAAGGAGAAGGATATAGAAGAAAAAGAAAGAAAAAAGATTGAGGACATTTAGAAAGGAGAGCAGAAACCAGAAGGGAAGGATATACTGAGAGAGATTTTGAAGAGCTGGAATGGAATCAGCAAGGTCCAGGGGATGCTTCTACATCAAGGCCTTTTTCTTCTCTGTTAGGTGCTCTTCCCCAGATATACTCATTAATCTTCAGATTTTCACGTCATTAATTTTCAATTTTCTCAGGGAGGCCTTCTCTGATCACTCTATCTGAAGTTCAGCACTAATCCCCCCAACTCCCCCCTTGGTACTGTCTCCCTCCCTTGTTTCTTTAACTCTTACCACTATCATTTGTCTCTGTTTATGTCTCTATAAAGACAGTGATTTTTATCTTTTTATTCACTGCTAAATCCATGTACCTAGAGCAATCCTTGGCATAGAGCGAACATTAAATATTCGTTGAATGAGTAACTGAGTCATATAGAGAAGGTATATAGGATGAGGAATTAAAACACTTAACGGTGGCGTTAGTGAAGTTTCTGAAGTATGGTGGGAACACAGTTATATCACAGTGGTCTGGGAAGAGGATGAGAGTCGGGAATGAAAAGAAGAATGAAGGTAGTAGCTTGTGGGGAGACAGAATAGAGAAGGAAGGATGGAAGGAGCAGCCAGTGAAGAGAAGGAAATTGAAATATGTAGGTAATAATTGAAGGTTGATGTCCTAAAGGAGTCTGAGATAAGATCAGGGACTTGTGTGAAGATGCTGGCCTGAGACAGAAGGGAAAGAGATAGGCGTGGGTACAGATGTACCTACTTTTGTGAAAGGAAGGAAATTAAGTGAATTCTACCTAATGGTCACTATATTCTCTCTAAAGTAGGAAGCTGATTTTCAGTTGAGAGTAAGAGAAATGGGGTAGAGGATGGAGAGCCATTTGATATGATTTTGAAATTACTTCTATGTGAATAAAAAGAATTGACTGGCTCAGGACTAGAAAAAAGTGCCAAAGAGTATTAACACTTTCTGGAAGAGAAAAGGATGTGTTTTAACGTAGAAGTCACTTTACAGCTGTCATGAGTACATCCTTATCTGAAACCCACTATTAAAAATACTCTGTTCCAGAGACTAAATTATCAGAACATTGTTCTAAAACTGGACAGATGCCAGAGTGAAAGTGAAACATTTATTTTCAGTAGGATAGCTATCAACTGACACCCTCACTTGTACTATAACAAGTAACTAATATAGATGTCATCAGTCTACTTGATATACTTCTGGTGAAGCCAAGCAACAGTTGTTTAGTTTATCATCGATATATGGTTTTATTGTGACTGATTCAAGAAACATATGTAAGTCAATTTAAAGCTGGAAGAAGGACAAGGTATTCGTCAAGTTTTGTCTTTCTCTTTGAAATGTTTTCTTAGATGAATGTTCTGCCATTTAAAAAACATCAGGTTCTGGCCAGATTGAAAAATGAGCCTTTCAAATAACCTAACATTTGCTCTGCCTTTCATTGAGTTGTCACTTGCATCTTAGCACAGACATTCATCTTCTATGAGTAAGAAGGATTCTTTTAATTCATCTATTTTATATATTATAAACAAATATGTAGAATGATTATCTTAATAAAGGTGACCAATAATATCCACAAATTACTTCACAGAAATTAGAGAAAGGATTTTGGCATAAAAAAGAACCAAATATTCTTTCCGTTGCAATGGTGAATGGAATTGTTTCCTTAATTTCTCTTTCTGTTTTCTCATTATTAGTGTATAGGAATGCAATGGATTTCTGTGTTGATTTTATATCCTGCAACTTTACTATAGTCATTGATTAGTTCTAGTAATTTTCTGGTGGAGTCTTTAGGGTTTTCTATGTAGAGGATCGTGTCATCTGCAAATAGTGAGAGTTTTACTTCTTCTTTTCCAATTTGGATTCCTTTTATTTCTTTTTCTGCTCTGATTGCTGTGGCCAAAATACTTAGGAATATATCTACCTAAAGAAACTAAAGACCTATACTATATATAGAAAACTATAAAACACTGGTGAAAGAAATCAAAGAGGACACTAATAGATGGAGAAATATACCATGTTCATGGATTGGAAGAATCAATATAGTGAAAATGAGTATACTACCCAAAGCAATTTATAGATTCAATGCAATCCCTATCAAGCTACCAACGGTATTCTTCACAGAGCTAGAACAAATAATTTCCCAATTTGTATGGAAATACAAAAAACCTCGAATAGTCAAAGCTATCTTGAGAAAGAAGAATGGAACTGGAGGAATCAACCTACCTGACTTCAGGCTCTACTACAAAGCCACAGTCATCAAGACAGTATGGTACTGGCACAAAGACAGAAATATAGATCAATGGAACAAAATAGAAAGCCCAGAGATAAACCCACGCACATATAGACACCTTATCTTTGACAAAGGAGGCAAGAATATACAGTGGATTAAAGACAATCTCTTTAACAAGTGGTGCTGGGAAATCTGGTCAACCACTTGTAAAAGAATGAAACTAGAACACTTTCTAACACCATACACAAAAATAAACTCAAAATGGATTAAAGATCTAAACGTAAGACCAGAAACTATAAAACTCCTAGAGGAGAACATAGGCAAAACACTCTCCGACATACATCACAGCAGGATCCTCTATGACCCACCTCCCAGAATATTGGAAATCAAAGCAAAAATAAACAAATGGGACCTAATTAACCTTAAAAGCTTCTGCACATCAAAGGAAACTATTAGCAAGGTGAAAAGGCAGCCTTCAGAATGGGAGAAAATAATAGCAAATGAAGCAACTGACAAACAACTAATCTCAAAAATATACAAGCAACTCCTACAGCTCAACTCCAGAAAAATAAATGACCCAATCAAAAAATGGGCCAAAGAACTAAATAGACATTTCTCCAAAGAAGACATAGAGATGGCTAACAAACACATGAAAAGATGCTCAACATCACTCATTATCAGAGAAATGCAAATCAAAACCACTGTGAGATACCATTTCACACCAGTCAGAATGGCTGCGATCCAAAAGTCTACAAGCAATAAATGCTGGAGAGGGTGCGGAGAAAAAGGAACCCTCTTACACTGTTGGTGGGAATGCAAACTAGTACAGCCACTATGGAGAACAGTGTGGAGATTCCTTAAAAAACTGGAAATAGAACTGCCTTATGATCCAGCAGTCCCACTGCTGGGCATACACACTGAGGAAACCAGAAGGGAAAGAGACACGTGTACCCCAATGTTCATCGCAGCACTGTTTATAATAGCCAGGACATGGAAGCAACCTAGATGTCCATCAGCAGATGAATGGATAAGAAAGCTGTGGTACATATACACAATGGAGTACTACTCAGCCATTAAAAAGAACACATATGAATCAGTTCTAATGAGGTGGATGAAACTGGAGCCTATTATACAGAGTGAAGTAAGCCAGAAAGAAAAACACCAATACAGTATACTAACGCATATATATGGAATTTAGAAAGATGGTAACAATAACCCTGTGTACGAGACAGCAAAAGAGACACTGATGTATAGAACAGTCTTATGGACTCTGTGGGAGAGGGAGAGGGTGGGAAGATTTGGGAGAATGGCATTGAAACATGTGTAATATCATGTATGAAACGAGTTGCCAGTCCAGGTTCAATGCACAATACTGGATGCTTGGGGCTGGTGCACTGGGACGACCCAGAGGGATGGTGTGGGGAGGGAGGAGGGAGGAGGGTTCAGGATGGGGAGCATATGTATACCTGTGGCGGATTCGTTTTGATGTTTGGCAAAACTAATACAGTGTTTCAGGTTTAAAAATTAAAAAAAAAAAAAAAAAAAGAACCAAATACTTAATTCTACCTACTTCCAGCACAAAATAAAAGAGGCATAAAGTCTTGTGTTAAGGTTAAATTAGTCTCAGTTACTTAAGATAAATCTGTTCAAGCAGCATATATCACCACAATCTGCTTTAATACTGCTTATTCTACTCAGCTCCCCTATATGGAGGTGAAAACCTATTTACTTTTGGTTCAGTCTAGGAGTTTGGGTTTATTTCAAAGTAAATCAGAGTTAAGTTTAAGCTGGGACCCCATTTTTTCCCATGTCTTGCCTGAGAGGACACACATTTCTAAGTTAGTGATCTCCAGACTTAAAAAAAAAAAATCTGAATGCTTTTTCCTAAAGAACTTGTTTGTAGGATTTAGGGTAGAGTCCACTCCTAACACCAAGTCTGTTGCTTTAGTGGGATATAGTGGAGGGGCAGGGCTGGATCTTGGTGGGGATCAGTGGTTGACCTGAAACAGATATAAATATTATCACTTTACAGTTATTCTTTTTAGTTGTCTTTCAACCTTGTTCTCCCACTGTTTCATCTAATATCTTTTCATCATTGTCTTACCACCAAGTCTTCATATTATTTTAAGAGTTGTTGCAAAGGAGCCCCTTTGCAGAGTATGCTCTGGTGAAGCAGATGCTCCCCTATCTTTCTTCATAGCTAGGTTCCTGATGGAAACCTCAGTATAAGCGTGCTGAAGTGTTGATGCACTTGAAACATGGCCTGATGGCCAGGGCTCTGTCCATTTCCCTCTTGTTTGGAGGAGAGCAATCCACCTTACCTGCCCTTCCCACCTTGTACCTGAGCAGAATCCTAGGGTCCCATAGTTGAGATGTACTTTTCATAAATAACTACAACTAGATTTTGGTCTTTTGCATCACAGTGAAAGTCTTTGCTTTTTATGGTGATAATTGTTCTAGTAGGAATTATTTAATGCTATGTCATTTGCGAGGGAACATTATTTCTTCTTAACTTTTCTTTCCCACTGTCTTTCGCTAATGTTTTGGAATCATACATTCTATTTTTGTTTACTCTTAGCTACTTTGGATTAAATAAAGAGGTCTTATACTATATATGTGCATTTCTTCTTTTCTTCTACCACAGCTCCAAATAGACTGGGAGAAAATCAAAGCCAAAATTGAGATGGAAATTACTAAAGAGCGAGAGCGGTCATCTGGCAGCCAGCCCACCAAGAGTACTGGTCTAAAGCACTAAATGTCATGATTACCTTTAAGAAGTTTTACCTTTTGAAACTGAGTCTGATTAATCAAGGATAAGCATGTTTTCATTGCTAAAGAAAAAGGCAGAATCTCCAAGTATAAGCACTTGCTGTGTATTTAATACCAAAAGTACATTCAGAAAGACTGAACACAAAATAATTGCTGTAATTTCATCTTTTATCTTTTTAGCACAATAATTATCAAATGTTCCTATATACTTATGATACATCCATGTCGTATGCTTACATCCTAGTTTTCTGTCCATTATTTTATCCCTGAATCTTCAGTATGAACAAATATTAATGCTAATAATAAAACACTGGACTCTTTAAAATTTATGTTATCATTCATTTCTATTTGAGCTCTAAATTGTAAAGTGCTCCAAAAGTTTATTTACACAACAAAAAAATGAAGATGGATTTATGAAAATATATAATAATATGTATACTTGTATATGTTCGTAGCAACATTATTCACAAAACTAAAGTGGTGGGCAAAAAAAGATATACATCAGCAGATGAATGGATAAACAAAATATGGTGTATACACAAAGTGGAATATTATACAGCCTTTGAAAAGAATGAAATTCTGATACATGGATGAATCTTGAAAATACCATGCTAAGTGAAAGAAGTCAGACACAACAGGTCAAATATTGTAGAATCCCACTTACATGAGGTGTAAAAATAGACAAGTTCATTGAGACAGAAAGGAGAACAGTTAGTTGCCAGGGACTGTTGGGAGGGAAAATTGAGGAGCTATTATTTCATAAGTTTAGAATTCCTGTCTGGCTTGAATGAGTTCTGGAAAGTGATAGTCGTGATGGTTGCCCAACATTGTGAATATACTTAATGCCAAAATGGTAAATTTTATTATATCTATTTTATTATAATTATAGAAATATATCTAGAACAGGCAAGAAATATTTTTCTCATTCCTCTTCTGACTTGAGAATGTTTAGGCACTAGACTCTGGAGTCTGAATTTTGTGAAAATCTCCTTGAATTATCAACCCATTTGACTAGCTTTCATTCAGTATGTCCCCAAATTATTATTACCACAAAAGCTTTTTAACATAGCACAAATAATCCTTAGAAATTCTTCCATGAAACCATTTTTGGAAATGGTACTTTATAGAGTGAGCATGTGCATGTACATGGGAAAGTGATGCCCTCTCTCACCCTCATTTTAATGAATATGTTTAGTTTTTTTAAATGAAAATGTTCCTGTCTTTTCAACATATTCCTTTTCCTTGCTGAAATGTTGTAATGTTCTGTTCTTCATCCAGATGCTGGGTACAATGGTGTGTTAAATTTGTGAAATATGATTAAGTGGTTTACTTGTAAGTTGTACTTAAATACATTTATTTTGTTTTCTTATATTACAATAAAAAGTTTAAAAAGAAAGCTGGTCAGAAGGGTAAATTTTATGTTTATTTTACTATAATTTTAAAAGTCAAAAAATATAATGAAATATTTCTGCATTCTAACAACAATTCTCTGATAGCCAACTTGATGCCCTGACATTCAGTTCAGTTGATAATACCCAGAGTTAATGTGCTCAGTTGCTCAGTCGCATCTCACTCTTCATAACCCCATGGACTGTAGCCCACCAGGTTCTTCTGTCCATGGAATTTTCCAGACAAGAATATTGGAGTGGGTTGCCACTGCCACTTCCTACTCCAGGGGATCTTCACGACCCAGGGATCGAACCCACATCTCTTGTGTCTCCTGTACTGGCAGGCAGATTCTTTACCATTAGTGCCACCTGGTAAGCCCAGAGTTAGTGTAGGTCTCACAAATTAAAGGGCAAGATCCTCAGCTAGATTACTCTTCAGTTGCCAGTCTGCTAGTGGGGACCCTAGGATACTCATACCCCTCTGACTTGGCTGAAAATTTGGGGATTCCTACCACCCCCCTTCAGGTTTGATAATTGACCAGAATGACTCACTGGACTCACTGAAACATTTTCTGTTACAATTTTACTATAAAAGATACAATTTAGGAACAGCCAAATGGAAGAGATGCATAGAGTGAGGCCTGGGAGGAAGGAGAGGTGTCAGGAGAAATGGAGACACAGAGCTTCCACACCCTCTCCTCATAGAACCCAGGCATGTCCATCATCCTCCAGCACATCAGTATGTTCACCAACCAGGAAGCTCCCCTAGGTCTTGCTGTCCTGAATTTTGTATCAGAGTTTTATTATGTAGGCACCGTTGATTGAACTCAGCCTCTAGCCCCTTTCCTCTCTCTGGAGGTCAGGTGGTTAAAAGTTTTAGCCCTCTGATCATGTGTTTTTTCTGGTGACCAGCCCTTATCCTAACGCTTTTTAGTCATGCCCCTCCCCCAACACACACACACACACACATACACACACACACCTACACTTTCATTAGCACTAACAAAGATACTCCTTTCATTCAGGAAGTTTCAAAGGTTTTGGAAGCTCTATACCAGTACCCCTCTCCAAGCCTGGATACATCCTTTATTACATCTTAGGCCACTCCCTGGTCTTTGATCATGGGATCTTTTATAGCAAAAGGGACCTGACAGCAACATTTGGAGGAATCAATGTGGGGTAAGGATAGGAAGCTCTTAAACTCAATGTCCCAATACATTTGATTATCAACACTGGCATTATCTTTCCAATAACGCCAGTATTCTAGCACATAACATTATGGTAATGTAACCTGAAAAATAAGAGTCAAAGATACACATTTACTGGAGTCCTATCCAGTCAGTCTGATAGTCAGCCCAACCATCATCATATTGTATGACAGGATGTCTGGGGGCTTCCATTTGATCTTGTCAGGAAACAGAAGTGGTGTCAGAAATAGATGACTTCATGCTCTCAGGCATTTGGTATAATTGGGCTTGAGAGACAATATTATTTCTTGCTTTTAGCTTTCTTCCAAGCATTATCGTTGGACTTCTCTCATTGCATAACTCAGTTACTCATTCATTTACCCTTCATTACGTACTATTTCTCCTCTCTGTACCCAAACCTTTTCACCTTAGAAGGGACATTAGGTTTGGCCACTGTGCTGATCTAGATCATTGGCAGCACTAGGAGTCTAGCAAGTGCCTCCCACTCTGTCCACTCTCATCCATGTAGGAAAGGGTTACATAGGTAAAGAGTTAGTGGGCTATCTCTACCAATAGGCAATGTAACTGTTCAATGTTAGCCCAAATACTGCCGCATGGAGTGAAAGCACAACCCACCCCATCAGGTCCTTAGGAACTCAGACATAAAGATTTTAAAACAGCTATGGTTTGCTGCCCAGGAATCATCCCTGCTTCCTGCAATGCATTAGTAGTTGTAGTTTTGGTCCAGGGACCACTGCATCAAGTATGAAAGAGAAAGTTACCATATGATATCCCTGATAGCTCAGTTGGTAAAGAAATCACCCACAATGCTGGAGACGTGGGTTCAATTCCTGGGTCAGGAAGATCCGCTGGAGAAGGGATAGGTTACCTACTCCAATATTCTTAGGCTTCCCTGGTGGCTCAGCTGGTAAAGAATTCACCTGCAATGTGGGAGACCTGGGTTCAATCCCTGGGTTGGGAAGATCCTCTGAAGAAAGGAAAGGCTACTCACTCCAGTATTCTTGGGCTTCCCTGGTGGCTCAGCTGGTAAAGAATTTGCCTGCAATGTGAGAGAGCCGGGTTTGATCCCTCGGTTGGGAAGATCACCTGGAGAAGGGAAAGGCTACCCACTCCAGTATTCTGGCCTGGAGAATTCCACGGACAGTATAGTCCATCGGGTCACAAAGAGTCGGACAAGACTGAGCTATGAAGAAAGCTAGTGGAGGTGTTGAACTTCCAGTTGAGCTATTTCACATCCTAAAAGATGATGCTGTGAAAGTGCTGCACTCTATATGCCAGCAAATTTGGAAAACTCAGCAGTGGCCACAGGACTAGAAAAGGTCAGTTTTCATTCCAATCCCAAATTGGAATGAGCAATGGATTGGGATTGAGCAATGCCAAAGAATGCTCAAACTACTGCACAATTGCACTCATCTCACACGCTAGCAAAGTAATGCACAAAGTTCTCCAAGCCAGGCTTCAACAATACATGAACCGTGAACTTCAGATGTTCAAGCTGATTTTAGAAAAGGCAGAGGAACCAGAGATCAAATTGCCAACATCCACTGGATCATGGAAAAAGCAAGAGAGTTCCAGGAAAATATCTATTTCTGCTTTATTGACTATGCCAAAGCCTTTGACTGTGTGGACCACAACAAACTGTGGAAAACTCTTAAAGAGAAAGGAATACCAGACCACCTAATCTGCCTCTTGAGAAATCTGTATGCAGGTCAGGAAATGACAATTAGAACTGGACATGGAGCAACAGACTGGTTCCAAATAGGAAAAGGAGTACATCAAGGCTGTATATTGTCACCCTGCTTATTTAATTTCTATGCAGAGTACATCATGAGAAACTCTGGGCCGGATGAAGCACAATATGGGATTAAGAGTGCCTGGAGAAATATCAATAACCTCAGATATGCAGATGACACCACATTTAAGGCAGAAAGTGAAGAAGAACTAAAGAGCCTCTTGATGAAAGTGAAAGAGGAGAGTGAAAAAGTTGGCTTAAAGCTCAACATTCAGAAAACTAAGATCATGGCATCTGGTCCCATCACTTCATGGCAAATACATGGGGAAACAGTGGAAACAGTGACAGACTTTATTTTGGGGGGCTCCAAAATCACTGCAGATGGTGATTGCAGCCATGAAATTAAAAGACACTTGCTCCTTGGAAGAAAAGTTATGACCAACCTAGACAGCATATTAAAAAGTAGAGACATTACTTTGCCAACAAAGGTCCATCTAGTCAAAGCTATGGCTTTTCCAGTGGTCATATATGAATGTGAGAGTTGGACTATAAACAAAACTGAGTACTGAAGAATTGATGCTTTTGAACTGTGGTGTTGGAGAAGACTTGAGAGTCCCTTGGACTGCAAGGAGAATCAACCAGTCCATCCTAAAGGAAATCAGCCCTGAATGAAGGACTGATGTTGAAACTGAAACTCCAATACTCTGGCCACCTGATGTGAAGGACTGTCTCATTTGAAAAGACCCCGATGTTGGGAAAGATTGAAGGCGGGAGGAGAAGGGGATGACAGAGGATGAGATGGTTGGATGGCATCACCAACTCAATGGACATGAATCTGAGTAAACTCTAGGAGTTGATGAGGGTCAGGGAGGCCTCGCATGCTACAGTCCATGGGCTCGCAAAGAATCGGACACAACTGAGTGACTGAACTGAACTGAGCGACTTTCACTTCACTTCACTTCATCACTTATATATGGAATCTAAATATGACACTGCTGCTGCTAAGTCACTTCAGTCGTGTCTGACTCTGTGCGACCCCACAGACAGCAGCCCACCAGGCTCCCCCGTCCCTGGGATTCTCCAGGCAAGAACACTGGAGTGGGTTGTCATTTCCTTCTCCAATGCATGAAAGTGAAAAGGGAAAGTGAAGTCGCTCAGTCGTGTCCGACCCTCAGCGACGCCATGGACTGCAGCCTTCCAGGCTCCCCCATCCATGGGATTTTCCCGGCAAGAGTACTGGAGTGGGGTGCCACTGCCTTCTCCAAATATGACACAGATGCACCCTATCTATGAAACAGAAACAGACTTGCAGACATAGAGAACAGACTTGTGGTTGCCAAGGGGGAGGGGAGAGGGTCAAAGTGGGAGTTTAGGGTTAGTGAATGAAAACTGGTATATATATAATGGATAAACAACAAGGTCTTACTTATAAGACAGGGAACTATATTCAATATCCTGTGATAAACCATGATAGAGAAGAATATGATAAAGAATGTATATATACCATCTCACACTGGGATGACCCAGAGGGATGGTATGGGGAGGGAGGTGGGAGGGGGGTTCAGGATGGGGAACACGTGTACATCTGTGGCGGATGCATGTTGATGTATGGCGGTGAATGGCAAAACCAATACAATATTGTAAAGTAATTAGCCTCCAATTAAAATAATAAATTTATATTTTTTAAAATGTGTATATATATATATATATATATATAAAACAATCACTGTGGTATAGCAGTAATTATTGCAATACACCACATTGTAATTCAGTTATACTTCAATAAAATACTTTTTACTAAGTTAAATGATGTGGGAAAGAAAAAAAGTGTAATTGTCACACTGGTATCCTTGTCCTCACACTTAGAATAGCAGAGGAATTTATCAAGTGAGGATACTCCTTAGCCCTGTTCATGTTGCATATGAGCACACATCCGTGAGGGCATATAAGCCAGTCCTTCGTGCCTTCATCTCCCCCTATTCTATTTGTTTTTAAAAATTTTGTAAAGTTTAAAAATAAAATAAAAAATTTATTTATTTGGCTGTGCCTGGTCTTCGTTGTGGCATATGGGATCTTTAGTTGCAGTGTGTGGGATCTAGTTCCCCAACCAAGGATCAAACTGGGCCCTCTGCATTGGGAGTGCGGAGTCTTAGCCACTGAACCACCAGGGAAGTCCCTCTTCCCCCTTTTAGACAACCAATGTTTTGATTGCCCAATCTAATTCTTTACCAGCTGTTACTGAAGAAGAAATCTCTCTGCCTGTTGTTGGACATGATGGCCTGTAAATAGTGTTCCTTGGTCTAAAGAAATGTGACGCGGTGGTCCAGGTGGGTGCAGTATATTCTTTGAGTTCTTTGCAGTACTCTGAGCACATGCATCTACCCTGGGTAAGTAAAGCCCAGTCCAGGGTCAGAGTCATTCCTGTGAGGACCCAGTTGTTTTCTATCCCCCAGGGCTACAGGCATCAGCCTGACTTGCCATCTCTGTGCAAGGACTCCTCCTAGGGACTCTGCCTTGGAGCCGGCTGTAATCTCTGTCTCTTGTTGGCAGACAGAGCAGTTCTTGTTGGTGTTTTGTGCCTCAGAGGATATCAGAGGAATCCATATGGTTTCAGCCCATCTCTGCATTGCTGCAGGTCCCCCCCCCCATAACAGTATCCACCCATTTCACAAACCCAAGTGGTTCCCTCAAGTGAGCACACTAGGGTGTCTGCTTGTTGATTCTAATCACCTTCCAATGCAAGAATGAGATTCCTCTGATGGGCATTCACATGGCCTACTTTAATCCATCCCCTCAAATTCCCATAATGATTTCCACAGGACCATGACCTGTAAGGGCCCCCCTTTAATAAGCCAGTCTTCCATTGCCCTTCTTCCTGACCATGTGGCCAGGTCATTGGCCACTGACTATGAGTAGGTAAAGATCCAAACAAGGATAAACAGCCTGCAGAGCAGTTTACCAAGCTGATATGTTTTTACCGTTTCCCATCAGAGTGGTAGCTTTCCAACAGAATGTTGTCTGTTCATGTTGAAACTACCATCCATACACTAAGCACCTATTTGTTGGTCAGTTGAGAGCTGTTTATAGGGCACCACCCAAATGATGATAGAATTCAGCAGCTCCTCACATGGTTCCAAAGTCAGTCCTAGGGGAAGAGAGACTACCTACTCATGGATACACTATATTCCCCAGTGGCATATTCCTGTATGTTGTGCTGTGCTTAGTCGTTCAGTTGTGTCTGACTCTTTGTGACCCCATGGTCTGTAGCCTGCCAGGCTCCTCTGTCCATGAGGATTCTCCAGGCAAGCATACTAGAGTGGGTTGCCATGTCCTCCTCCAGGGGATCTTCCCAACCCAGGGCTCGAACCCAGGTCTCCCACATTGCAGGCAGATTCTTTACCATCTGAGCCACCAAGGAAGCCCAAGAATACTGGAATGGGTAGTCTGTCTCTTCTCCAGGAGTAATTCCTGACCCAGGAATCAAACCAGGGTCTTCTGCATTGCAGGCAGATTCTTTACCAGTTGAGCTACCAGGGAAGCCCATATTCCTGTACAAACCATGCCTGTTTTATTATACAACTCTTCTGGACACTGCTTTCCTGATTAGAGCATTTCTCTGACATCTTGGGTATTTCAAGTTTCAAGATTATTTTGTGCCTTTCGGTCATAGGGGCATTTCCAGTTAATATCTGGTAGCAGGTTAGTAATTGCCCCTCAAATGGAACTTTGCTAGTCCACAATTCCAACAGTCATCACTGGGAGGCGCTTACAGGCTTTTTCCTTAAACCACAGATACACTCCACACATGGCTATTATGCAGAGGATTTGTCCAGATGAGCACTCCAGCTTCTACAAAGTGTGGGCGTGGGCAATCATATTCATTCCCACTCAGCATATCAAATGAACAGGATTTAAAAGAGGGATTTACATGTCTTCTGTTTTATACTACAAGAATGCTTAAACTACCGCAGAATTGCACTCATCTCACACGCTAGTAAAGTAATGCTCAAAATCCTCCAAGCCAGCTTCAGCAATACGTGAACCGTGAACTTCCAGATGTTCAAGCTAGTTTTAGAAAAGGCAGAGGAACCAGAGATCAAATTGCCAACATCCACTGGATCATGGAAAAAACAAGCGAGTTCCAGAAAAATATCTATTTCTGCTTTATTGACTACGCCAAAGCCTTTGTGTGGATCACAATAAACTGTGGAAAATTCTGAAAGAGATAGGAATACCAGACCACCTGACCTGCCTCTTAAGAAATCTGTATGCAGGTCAGGAAGCAACAGTTAGAACTGGACATGGAACAACAGACTGGTTCCAAATAGGAAAAGAAGTACGTCAAGGCTGTATATTGTCACCCTGCTTACTTAACATATGCAGAGTACATCATGAGAAATGCTGGGCTGAAAGAAGCACAAGCTGGAATCAAGATTGTTGGTAGAAATATTAATAACCTCAGATATGCAGATAACATTACCCTTATGGCAGAAAGTGAAGAAGAACTAAAGAGCCTCTTGATGAAAGTGAAAGAGGAGAGTGAAAAAGTTGGCTTAAAGCTGAACATTCAGAAAACGAAGATCATGGCATTTGGTCCCATCACTTCATGGGAAATAGATGGGGAAACAGTGGAAACAGTGGCTGACTTTATTTTTCTGGGCTCCAAAATCACTGCAGATGGTGATTGCAGCCATGAAATTAAAAGACACTTGCTCCTTGGAAGAAAAGTTATGACCAACCTAGACAGCATATTAAAAAGCAGAGATATTACTTTGTCAACAAAGGTCCATCTCTTCAAGGCTATGGTTTTTCCAGTGGTCATGTATGGATGTGAGAGTTGAACTATAAAGAAAGCTGAGCACTGAAGAATTGATGCTTTTGAACTGTGGTGTTGGAGAAGACTCTTGAGAGTCTCTTGGACTGCAAGGAGATCCAACTGGTCCATCCTAAAGGAGATCAGTCGTGGGTGTTCATTGGAAGGACTGATGTTGAAGCTGAAACTCCAATACTTTGGCCACCTGATGCGAAGAGCTGACTCATTTGAAAAGACCCTGATGCTGGGAAAGATTGAGGGCAGGAGGAGAAGGGGACAACAGAGGATGAGATGGTTAGATGGCATCACCAACTCAAAGGACATGGGTTTGGGTGGACTCTGGGAGTTGGTGATGGACAAGGAGGCCTGGTGTGCTGCGGTTCACGGGTTGCAAATAGTCAGACATGACTGAGCAACTGAACTGAACTGAGGGGAAATATTCCCCAACCAGAGATGATACCCATCCTCATAATACATTCAGATAGAAAAGTCATAACCACTTCATATAATCTTGTTCACCTCAATTCTATCTACTATTACATTTCTGTATCCTCTCCATATACCCTGCCTCCCATTAGAACCTCACGGACAGATTTTAGTACAGATTTAGCACAAGGCTCCGGGGTCAAAGTGTCCCTGAAACCCCCACAGTTTCTAACCTTTTTACTCACATGCATAAGACTTCTGGTTCCCAGAGAAGGGCTGAGCCAAGGGCCTGAGGCCCTTTTATCAACCTTTCTCTTGATTAATCCCCCTATTGTAGGGTTGGCCAAAAAGTTCATTCATGGTTTCTGTATCATCCTGAACGAACTTTTTGGCCACCAATACTTCAGATATTTTCAAGAAGAGTTCCTCATTGTAACCTTTGCCTTCCAGTTTTAAAAATTCCTCTAAATTGGGACAAAGCAGACTCTGGGGGGGCCTTTCATGTTGGATGTGTAGCAGGAGCCCCCCGCCCCCAGAATTCAGTAGTGCTGTATTAAAACTTTTGTTTCAATTCCATCAATGTCCATTTTATTTATCCTATTTCTTAATAGCTGTCCAAAGATGTTCACCCCACTGGAGCAAGTCCCTCAATTCGCCCTTCTGTCTCTCCCCCTTTCTTTAATGTTTTTGGCATTTTAAGACCCACATGAGGAAGCTGAGGACACAAATCTCATAAGGCTTCTCAGACTGTTGTTCAATTCTGCAGGAGAAAGATGAAATGGGATGTCCATGGAAAAGGGGCCCCCTTAATCATAGCACTTACCATGAACTGGGTGGATGAACAGCCCCATCAGCACAAAGCCAGTCCCACAAAGTTTGCTTGCGAAGCATTTCAGCTGCTTTATCTGGGGTATTCCACTTGGCATTGATATGGGAAACTGGAAAGGCCTTCTCAGGATAAATACACTTTATAGCAGCATTTATGTAGTCCATTGGGCTGGCTGTTCCCTTGGGAATAACGTGCTGTGAGTCTGGCATATCTAGCCATCTATGACTGTCCTATACCAAGCTGTGGGTCCTGTGTCCACCTGAAGGTGCTCGTCCACTCTGTAGTATTCAAAACCGAAGATTCTGCCCTTGAATTTATCACTGTCACAACCCATTTCAGTAAAGCTTCTGCAGGGAGCCAGTGAAAACGATCCACAAAGTGAGACAGCTGCTTCACACTGGACCTTCTCTTTTCAATAGTTTCTTGGTTTTGTGTCTTCCCTTCCCCCACATGGACTACCTTCTGGGTAACCAGAGGTCTTGAAGGCCCTTTCCATTGTCCCAGCGTAATTTTTCCTTTGGGGGCAGGTTTGAGGCTAGTGGCCATAGCCCTGAACTTGGTTCTCAATCAAGATCCACCTCAGCATTCTCTTTTACTCTGATGGTAGCAGTTACAGATAGCAATGGGATTGTATATTTGGTATATTTCTTGTTATTTTGCCTTTCCTTAAGTATCCACATGTCTAGCATTAAATGCTAGAATGTAATCAAATAGAGATTAAGTAAAATGTATAATGTGCTAGAGGATTAAATTAGAATTTTATACCCATGATAGTAGAATCCACAGCCAGTTTTCCAGTGTTTGTTTCTCTTGCCTTTCAATATCTACCATTAACACTGTATTAATTTCTCTTAGTTTTCTGTGTCTTTTAATCCAAAATATGTTTATGGGGATGGTTTCCGATTCACCTTTTTACAGGGTACTTTTAGTGCTGCTTCTGTTGAAGGAGCATCCTTCTGTAAACCTTGCTTTTCCTCCTGTAGGCTGGCAGAGGACAGTAGAGCCGCCAACAGACAAAACTACTGTTTGGGCATGGCTGAGGACGGCGGTGATCGTATAGCATCCTGGGCGTTTCACAACCATGAGGCAGGAGCTGGGGCTCTGCACCAGGTGTTTCTTGTTTCCTCTTCTTTTCTGGAGAGGGATGAAGGAGACATTCGTGAGAGGCACATTCTTGTGGGGAGGTCATCACCGCCGGACTCTGTGTTTTCAATGTAAATGAAAATACACACAAGATGCACGCCTGCTACCTGTTCTGATTAGCTATCTGTGTCACAAGAACGGAATCTTAAAAAGGATTATATTAATGGATTCAGGGCTAGAATAAATTTGTCCTTGACTTAAGAGGAGATACTAAACAGTATTTTCAATGAAACTAAAATTTTTATCTTTTAAGTCTAGTGACATTATTCGGTCAAAATTGTTAGAGAAATAGTTATAAGTTAAAAATCATAATTAAGTCAACAAAATTCCTCCTTTGTAGGGCTTGTCTTCCCAGAATAAAATCTTTTTTCCTCGTTCTTGATGACTACCTGCATTTCAAATGGCAAAATTCATTTATTAAACAAACCAAAATCTTGAGCACTTACAGTGGCCTGGACACTGTTCTAGGTACCAGAGGCCTTGTAGCGAGTAAGAAATATTCCTGCCCTCTGGTGAAGCTGACATTTAAATGGGAAGGAGACAGACCATAAGCAAACATACATAGTATTTTAGATATAAATGAGTAGAACAAAGCACAAAGGAGATAAAGATGATGGCAGCAATGTGATTTTCAGTAGCGTATATGAGAAGCTGTCTCTGAAAAGGTACCATTTGCACAGAACGCAGATACTCCAAGGAAGAGATGCTCAATTTCAACTTCTGCTAAATAGCATACAGGAAAACCACCAAATAAAATTCCTACTAAATGAGCTTATGTCATCCTTGTTTAACCCAATTTAAAATGTTCTCATCAACAAAAGTAATTCTACATGTTTTGACATTAATAGTCACCATCATACAGAACACGGCTTACCTGTGAATAGAATTTATTTACATAATCATAATAATGGAACACTGAATATTTATCTAATCAAATTATAATTTTCAAGTCGACAATTCCATATCTGAAACCCTTGGGCCAAATGTTTCAGAATTCAAATTTGTTTAAGAAAAACAGTGGGTATTCAAAAAATTTTTGGTAATACAGCTCATAGATCATTTATTACAGAATAACCCCAGAAGGGTCTAAGCTAACACTTCCTAATGAAACATATTAACAATTTCTGCAGTGCAGCACGGGGATATTTACATTAAGCAATATGAATAAAGATTAGAAGTAGTTTCTCACCAGGTTTTGCTGCCAAATGAGTTCAGTTTGGGTCAATTATGAAAACATTTTTGGCTTTAGAACTGTGGAATGGGATTATAGATTTGTTTTGGAGGAATTGGTATGCATATGTTGGATGGGGTTAAATGGAAGGGTGAAAAAGAACTAAATCTTCATGTTTCATAGTGGAAAGGCAATAGATAAGGTCCCCCAAACCCCCCAAATCAGGAAATAATAAACATTTTATCTAGTGATATGGCAGTAAATACTAAAAGAGCCAGACAAAAGAGCTGAAAGTGGTTGCTTTGCGGGGAGAGAGATTGAGAAGGAGTCTAGTCTCACTGTTTTTCACAAGTCTCACAGGATGATTTGCTTACTTAAATATGTGTGTATGACTTTAATAAGAGCAAAAATTAACTCTTAAAAAGTGGCTGAGTGGAAGAAAATATGCAAACTACATATCTGACAAAGGACTTGCACTAGAATATATAAAGAACTGTCAAGTTTGAACAGTAAAAAACAGTCCAATTAGAACACGAGTAAGAGACATGAACAGACATTTACCAAAGAGAATGTGCAGATGGCAAATTATTCACATGAAAATATGTTCGAAATCTTAGCCAATAGGGAAATGCAAATTGAAGCTACAACAATCAGAATAGCTAAAATTAAAACTGGTGATAACACCAAATGTTGGCAAGGATGAAAAGAAACTGGATCACTCATATATTGCCCATGTGTGTATGTGCTCCTCAGTCCTGTCTGACTCTTTGCAACCCCATGCACTGTAGCCTGCCAGGCTCCTCTGTCTGTGGGATTTTTCCAGGCAAGAATAATGGAGTGGGCTACCACTTTCTACTCCAGGACATCTTCTCAACCCAGGGATTGAACACATGTCTCTTGCATCTCCTGCACTGGCAGGCAGATTCTGTAATATAAAAATGGCACAGCCACTAATGAAAGGAGTATGGCAGTTTCTTGCAAAACTAAATGTGCATGTAATCGTACAACCCAGCAATTGCACTCTTGGGTATTTATCCCAGAAAAATGAAAACGTATGTTCATGTAAAAAGCTGCACACAAATGTTCACAGGACCTCAATTCATAATAGCCAAGAACGGGGACTTCCTGGTGGCCCAGTGGTTAAGACTCTGCCCTTCCACTGCAGCGGGTACAGGTTCCATCCTTGGTCAGGAAACTAAGGAAAAAAACAAACAAAAGCCAAGATCTGAAAACAACTCAAACATGCTTCAGTGGGTTAATGGGTTAGCAAATTGTGGTACATTTATATCATGGAATGATTTTGTTGTTAAAAGTATTGCTACGCACAACTTGAATAGATCTCTAAGGAATTGTGCTGAGTGAAAAAACAATCTGAAAAGATTATATATTGTATGCTTCCATTTATATAACATTCTTTAAATAACAAAATACAGATGGAGAACAGATTAGGGGATGTCAGGGGTTAAGGATTAGTGAGAGGGAGCATGTGGATGTGGTTACGTGTATTAGTTTCTCAGTCATGTCCAATTCTTTGCGACCCTATGGACTATAGCCTGCCAGGCTCCTCTGTCCATGGGGTTTCCCAGGCAAGAATACTGGAGTGGGTTGCCATTTCCTTCTCCAGGGGATCTTCTGGACCCAGAGATTGAACACAGGTCTCCTGCATTGCAGGCAGATTACTGTCTGAGCCACCAGGGAGTGGCTACAAGGCTGAAAAGGGTGGCACCAGAAAGCTCTGTGATGATGGAGCCATTCTGTATCTTGAATGTAGTGGTGGTTACATGAAGCCATACATGACAAAACTGCATAGAAATTAAAACCTTAGGTGCAAAACAGTACTTTATATTTATTTACTGTGAGTGTATCTATGTATAGCAAAAATACATAGAAAATATTCTGGAAGGATATTGGAGGAGTAGGGATTAAGTGACCAGGGATGTTACAGGGAACTTTGCTGTAATGTTTTCTTTTTTTAAAAGGAAGATGTATTTGTTATTACCCATGTAATTGAAAATGTAAGCAAAACAAAAAAAGCTGGAAGTCTCTATACATTAGTTGGTATATCTCAGTGAAACAACATAAAAGATGGATTTTAAACTTGAATTTTCTCCAGTATGTGTGTGTGTGTTTATAATTTTATTGCTAATTCTTTTCATTTAATGACATGATATCATAAACATATTTCCATACTAATAGATGTTTTATCACATCATTTTAAAGGTTGCAGAGCATCTCTTTGCATGAATAGAGCAGAATTTATTTAATCAGTGTCCTACTGTTGGATAATTAGGTAATTTTCAATACTTCACCATTTGAGCAGTGCTTTGATGGATGTCTTTGTAATCCTGTCTTGGACCCTGATTATTTCCGTGGAATAAATCAACTGCCGGCTCAAAGTTATGTACATTTTAGGGCTTTTGATCAGTACCAAGGATCTGCTTCTGACACATTTCTTGGAATCCAGGCTCTCCTCAGAGGCTCAATGCAGAAAACTTTTTTCATGGCTTTGAATCAACTTCGACCGTTCCTCTTCCTCAAATCCATTCACAGTGGGAACCCCAATCACCTCATACACAATTCTTCCTGGGTGCCAGCATCTCAGAGCTTTACCCTCTGAAGTACTACTTTTAGCTTCCTTTTTAGAAGTAGAAATTGAGGCACAGAGAAGTTAAGCAATTCAACTGGAATCACAGCTCGAACAAGCACTGGATCTGGGGTCAGGAGCCTCAACAACCTGGTCCTAGACTCCACTGCAACCCCCTGCTTCTTGGGAAGGTTGTTTTATTTTTCCATTGAAATATAACCATCAACTATACTTGAATAAAATAAATCTTAAAAAAGGAGAAACAAACAAAAGAAATATAATTGACATATAACATTGTATTAGCTTTCGGTGTACAACATGATGATTTGATATATGTATATATTGTGAAATGATCCCCACGTTAAATCTAGGTTATAACCATCATCCCAGGTGTCACTAGTGATAAAGAACCTGCCTGCCAATGCAGGAGACATAAGAGACATGGGTTCAAACCCTGAGTTGGAAAGATTCCCTGGAAGAGGGCATGGCAACCCACTCCAGTATTCTTGCCTGGAGAATTCCATGGACAGAGGAGCCTGGGGCGATGAAGTCCATAGGGTCACAAAGAATGGGACATGACTGAAGTGACAATTTATATAACGTAACAATAACCTAACCATCATCACACATAGCAACTTTCAAATATACAGCATAGTATTCCTAACTATACTCACTATGCTATACATTAGATACCCAAGACTTACTTACCTTATAACTGGAAGTTTGTATTCTTTAACCACCATCCCCCACTCTACCACTCCATCCCTGCCTCTGACAACCACCAATCTGTTCTCTGTATTGAAGAGTTCAACCTTCTGAGATTCTACATATAAATGAGAACATACAGTATCTTTTCCTTTCTTACAGTGTCTGCATTTCACTTCGCATAATGACCACAAGGTCTATCCATGTTATCACAAATAGTAAGATTTACATCTTTTTCATGGCTGAATAATATACCAGTCTGTGTGCATGTGTGTGTGTGTATAGTGTTGTTGTTGTTTAGTCATGTCTGACTCTTTGCCACCCCATGGACTGTAGCCTGCCAGGCTCCTCTGTCCACGGGATTCTCCAGGCAAGCATTCTGGAGTGCATTGTCATTTCCTCCTCTACCATTGTATGTATATATACCACAATTGTTTTATCCATTCACTTGTTGATAGACACTTAGTTTGCTTCTATATCTTGGCTATTATAAGTAATGATGCAATCAATGTGAGGATGAAGACATCTTTTTGAGATAGGGATATACTTTCCTCTGGAAATAAGCATCAGGAGTTAAGAGTTCTAGATATTTTTAGCTCTCTTGAAAAATTGTAGTGAGCTATGATGTTATGCCATTGGCCTATATGAAGGATCTCATTCCTAGAAGATCTATGGAACATATTTAGCGTAAAGATGGTTGACTATGTTATTCTTGACATTACAGCAGCTTCTTTATGAAAACTCACAGGAGAAGCTTCTCCTAGATCTCAGTACCAGGAAGAATTGTGCTTCTCTCAAGTTGCTTGTCTGGTTTTGACTTAATATTCATTACAACCATCTCTCCTTATTTTGTAGATGAGAAAATAGGCTTAGAGACGTTAAGCAACTTGCTCGTGGTCACATAACTAGCAAATCTGGAGTCCAGAGATTCACCCAGGCAGTCACACTCTAAACCACTATGTAATTCTACATGAAGTCTTAACAATCATATTCTACCACAAGAATATAAACAAAACCTTCACTTAGGAAGCTATTTTTGTCCCTACTTTGATATTAGCCGGCACTGGATATTTAGTTGTAATGTTAGCTTCTATGATTCTCATTTTATGCTGAGCATATAAAAATCTGTTTCTTTTTTTAAATACTGGAAATGACTTACCAGCTGTTTTAAAGAAATGCTTTTTTAAAGTTAATGAAGCCAGACCAGGCAGGAGGCATACTTGGCGCTGAAGGAACTGGCTGAATGAAATGGAAAAAATCAGCATCTGAGTTTTTCTGTGGATCATTTCAGGTTTTATCCATGAAATATTTCTGCATGCCCACAAATAATTGTTGAGTCATTACAGACTCCCAAACCAGACTCTGTTGTATTTTTAATAATATTTCCTTTAAATAGCAAATAACAAATAAAAGCTACCTTATTGGGCTTCCCTGGTGGCTCAGATGGTAAAAAATCTGCCTGCAAGGTGGAAGATCCAGGTTTGATCTCTGGGTTGGGAAGATCCCCTGGAGAAGGGCATGGCAGCCCACTTCAGTATTCTTGCCTGGAAAATTCCATGGACAGAGAAGCCTGGCAAGCTATAGTCCATGGGGTCACAAAGAGTCAGACACAACTGAGCAACTTTCACTTCTTCACTTCAGATACCTTATTAGCTTGCAGGGGAAGAGGAGGATGCCATATAATATGCAGCTAAGCCATAGCTCTATTGATAAGATATTCTGAAGGGTTAGGTTGAGAGCATGTTGAGAAGTTGAATGATTGAGAGTTCCAGCTCTGGAGCCAGACAGGCTGGATCTACCCTCTGAATTGTCCTCATATCAACCATGTGGCTTTGGGCACACCATTCATCCTCTCTGAGCTGCACCTTCCTCATCTATAAAATGGGACTAGTAATCCTTAGCTCCTTCTGTTATGAATTTTAAGTGAGAAATATACATAAAACATCTAGCACAGTGTTTGGCATATGGAAGCATTCAATGAATTACAGCTATTATTATCATAATCATCATGATAGCAAATGAAAACTATCACCCCCAAAGCAGCTGCCAAGCTTATATCTAAAATTGTTTGCATGCTTATATTTATTCTTTGGAAGAAAGGCTAAAATGTAAAATACCAAATTTTAAAGCAGAGGGTGCAAAAAAAAAAAAAAAAAAGATATCTAACTTAAGGTGAATTGCCAGAACGCCAACATAGTACTATAAATTTCAAGAATTAATTTACAAAATTATTAACTATAGACCGATGACAGATGCTTATCAAAATTAAATGTCCACAAAAGGCTTAGTTGCACTCCAGAGCAGGATCAGGGACTTTGGGACACTGTAGAAACCACCCAAAAATACAGAGCCCCTGGAAGTCTTGGCCAGTGTCAAAGAGCTCCCACAAAACCAAACGAAACAGAGACAAATAAATGGAGATAATATCCACAGAAGGCATAGGAGCACACCAAGGCACAGACCAGACCCAGCAAATATCACAGGAATGCTGAGGACACTGTGATACAAACAGCAAAAGAATCAGAGGAACAAATAAATGATGATCATGTTCACAGAAAGCTAAGGAACACTTGGAAGCAGAATCCAAAACCAGCAGAAAATCTAACAGGCCTCAGGAGGCTGCTGAGAATGTCTACAGTAAAACCAGAACCCCTGGAAGATATGGCAGGTATCAGAGAGTTCCTGCAAACACCAGAAGAACCAAAGGAATAAATGCTGGTGACATTCACAAAATGCTTAAGAACATTTCAAAGCACAAGCTAGAACCAGCAGAAAAATCTAAGAATACTCAAGAGACCACTTCGAACAACTGAAGGAAAAATGAAGACTGTGGAAGAAGATCTGACGGGCATCCTGCTGCTGCTGCTACTGCTGCTAAGTCGCGCTGCTAAGTTGCTTCAGTCGTGTCCAACTCTGTGTGACCCCATAGACGGCAGCCCACCAGGCTCCCCCGTCCCTGGGATTCTCCAGGCAAGAACACTGGAGTGGGTTGCCATTTCCTTCTCCGATGCATGAAAGTGAAAAGTGAAAGTGAAGTTGCTCAATCGTGTCCGACTTAGCGACTCCATGGACTGCAGCCTACCAGGCTCCTCTGTCCATGGGGTTTTCCAGGCAAGAGTACTAAGGACAAATAGCATATAACATGGCTTATGTGTGGAATCTAAAAAATAATGGTATAAATGAACAAAACAGAAATAGAGTCACAGATGTAGAAAAACTTACAGTTACTGGGGGGAAAGTGGGAAAGGGGGAGGGATAAATTGGGAGACTGAGATCGATAAATACACTACTATATATAAAATAGTATAATTATTATATATATAATTATATGTAATATATAATTATTATATAGTATAATAATATAATAAGGACCTATTGTATAACACAGGGAACTCTACTCAATATTCTGTAATGACCTCCATGGGAAAAGAATCTAAAAGAGTGGATATAAGTATGACTGATATACGTTGCTGTACAGCAGAAACTAACACAATACTGTAAATCAACTATACGCTAATAAAATTTTTTTAAAACAAAGAGCAATCTGGAGATATTAATATAAGTGAAAAATACATATCCTTTGAACTACTTGTTCCAAAAAAAAAGAAGATCCGACAGGCATCAAAGAGGTTATACAAACGCCAAAGGTGCAATACAACCAGAGGATAAAAGGACTCCCTATTCAGGAGGAAAGGTAGAAAAGAGGAAAATCTCACAAGTTAAAAAAAAAAAAAAGATTGTTTAGGACGCCTAAAGATTGTGGCTCATTTGGTAAAGAATTCTCCTGCAATGTGGGAGACCTGGGTTCAATCCCTGGGTTCAGAAGATCCTCTGGAGATGGGAAAAGCTACCCACTCAGTATTCTAGCCTGGAGAATTGCATGGACTGTATAGTCCATGGGGTCACAAAGAGTCAGACATGATTCAGCAACTTTCACTTTCAAAAAAGGGGCAGAATCAATGAAAGACCCAATAGAAAACTACGGCCCTATGAAAACTTCACCCAGAAGATAAGACTTGGGATAGTTCCCTGGGAGAAATGTCAATCAGCTGAACTCCTGACAATAATCAAGAAACCTCTGAGAACTTGTGAGGAAAAGACTGTACCCACAGAAAACTCGACAGTTTAGAAGACAGTCTTAGAAGACTTAGAAGACTTTAGAAGACAGTTTAGAAGACAAGTCTACAATTTGTAAAACCGTAATACAATGCAACTCTTGACACTCACCTCAGGACACCTCCAAAGTAGATATCCTGCAGGCATGAAGAAAACCCCTAAGGTGCATCCAAGTAAGGAGATCTGGCTGACATTACAACACTTAGGGCTAACTCCAAATCCTAAAAACTTGTCAAAAGAAAACCCTTAGGAAGGAGTCAGCTATATCAGAGATTTAAACCTCAGACATCTGTAGGTTTTTTAGATGTGAAAAATACTACTCATGAAAACCAAGTAATAGAAAAAAAAAAATTAGAACCACAGAGTGTATATGTTTTTCTTTTTCTTTTTTTTTTTTTTATGTTTTTCAATTAGAAGAAAAGGTAGGGTTTCCCTGCTGGCTCGGTGGTAAAGAGTCTGCCTGCCAATGCAGGAGACAGAGGTTCTATCCCTGGTCTGGGACGATCCCATATGCCATGGAGCAACTAACCCCGTATGCCACAACTACTGGGCTGGTGCTTTAGAGCCTGGGAGCTGCAACTACTGAAGCCCATGTGCCCTAGACCCTGTGTTTTGCAACAAGAAAAGCCACTGCAACAAGAAACCCATGCACAGCAAATAGAGAGTAGCCCCTGCTCTCTGCAACTAGATAAAAACTCTGCGCAGCAAGGAAGACCCAGCACAGCCAAAAATAAAATAAATAAATAAAAATTACATACACAAAAAAAGAAAATGTAGAAGACCACAAAAAACTTTTTCTTAAAATACCAGAAGAAAACCTGCAGCCAACAGTTATCAGTACTTTATTGAATCAAGAAAAATGCGGTTGAAGATTTTGGACTGCACACACTTATGGCAGAATCCAAGCAGAAGACATGCTTGGGAGTGGACCATAGTGGATCTAAAGACATATTTTTGATTCAGTGAACAAAAAATTAGGATAGACCAGGAGATCTCATTCAAGAAAACTCCTCTAGGGACTTCCCTAGTGATCCAGTGGCTAAGACTCTGTGCTCCCAATGCAGGGGGCCTGGGTTCAATCCCTGCTCGGGGAACTAGATCCCACATACTGCAACTAATAAAGAGTTTGAATGAAAGATCCCACATGCTGTAATGAAGATGCCGCAGACCACTAAGACCTGGAACAAATAAAGAAATTTATTTAGAAAGAGAAAACTCCTCTTGTAAGCCCCGTGAATATGAATCTAAACTATTGCCTCTGAAATTGAAGACATACAGCCAAAGAACATGCAAGATAGTAAGTCAAAGAACCTGTGTCTTCTGCACTGCAGGCAGATTCTTTACCATCTGAGCCACCAGGGAAGCCCAAGTCAAAGAACTATATCTATCCTGTTGTGTCTGTTAGTCGCTCAGTTGTATCTGACTCTTTGCGACCCCATGGACTGTAGCCCGCCAGGCTCCCCTGTCCATGGAATTCTCCAGGCAAGAATACTGGAGTGCATTGCCATTCCCTTCTCCAGGGGATCTTCCCGACCCAGGGATTGAACCCTGGTCTCCTGCATTGCAGGCAGATTCTTCACCATCTGAGCCACCAGGGAAACCCATATCTATCCTAAGAAACAAAAAGGTTTTTTAAAAAGTCTAAACATTTGTCTAGTCGAAACAATAATGTGTGAAGAGAGATAAATGTAAAGAAACATGAGCTTAATTTTCAAGAGAAGCTGAGTCAGGGAACATCCCTATATGCCAGACACAGATATAGAACCGACACAGAGCTCTAATCTCAGTTGCTTACATCAACAGAAAAGATTGAAATAAAGAAATATGAGAAGAATACTATGAAGAACTGCCACGAAAAAGAAAAAAAAACTCGAAAGATAGAGTTATGAAACAGAAGACAGAGACCATAACATCAGGGGAAGAAGTAAAACTGGTATAAATCTACAGGAATCTGGTAACTTGGCTAACTCACATGGAGAAACGTGACAAACCATCAAAGAGGTTACTAGAGAAAAGTGGAATGAAGAGGAGATACTTTGAAGGCCGAGGAAAATAATCAAAATTAATTTTATCTGGTAATCTTTGGTCAATACAGAAAATTCACAAAACAAAATAAAACAGAAATAAATCTAGAAGATTCTAATCCTTTGATGAAATAAATGTAGCCAACAAAGAGGCAGCAATAAGACAGAGGTAAATCAAGATTTATTGTGTTTGAAAACTAGAAAAATTAAAGTCTTTGCTAGAGAGACGCAAAGATTTGATCTTCTGCCCAGTGTGAAAGAGAAAATTCTGTAGATCAGAACAAAGGGAGATATGTTTAGAATCAATTAGTGGATAAAAGGAAAAAACCACCTGGTTCAAAACTGGAAACCTACAGAAGTCAGATGCAAATAGAATACAAAGGAAACACTTAGGAAATACTGCTTTACCAAAAGAAGAAACTTCATGCAAAAAGCCAAGGCATAACTAGAGTGATATTAAATCATAGCAAAGAGTAACCTGGAGTTCTAAGAGATGAAGTGAAGTTGCTCAGTCCTGTACAACTCTTTGCAATCCCATTGACAGTAGCCTACCAGGCACCTCCATCCATGGAATTTTCCAGGCAACAGTACTGGAGTGGGTTGCCATTGCCTGCTCCAGGGCATCTTCCCAACCCAGGGATTGAACCCAGGTCTCCTGCATTGTGGGCAGACACTTTACCATCTGAGCCACCAGGGAGTTTTAGAGAAATCATCTACTGAAAATCCAAAGAACAACACACAAAGAAAGAAAATAAGAACTCAAAGATATCAAGACAATGAAGGTGCTTAGCTAGGAGGGGAAAAAGTGATAATCTTTAGTTTAATGGCAAGCCTAAATATCCTCCATAGAATATTTTTTACCATAAAATTAAGTGAATTCTGTAAGTAAAAGACAATAAATAAGTAAAATTAAGTTCTCTATGGATTTAAGTATAATCAAAGCTATTGGTTTTATTTGATTTTATTATTTTATAGGCAAAATTAAAGAAAACAGAATTAAGACATCCTTCCCGTTTCTATGGAAGAAAGGATGCCTTTGTTTCTTGCAATTAGCTGGTACTGACTTAATGTTTACTTGATAAAATACTTTCCGTTAGCCTACCATGTTAGCCTTTTCACCAATGGATGAAACCAGAATGAAAACATAAATTTAAACCAGTGAGTTCAACATAAACTTGCCAAATATTCTATTATTGATTGGTTGTCTGCAACTTACATTCTTGGAGAGATGGCTAATGTTGGGTTGTTCGAAGTAAGACAACTCATCATTGCTTCTCTCAATCTTGAAATTCAAATTAATTATAATTCATGAAATTTTAACAAGTCAGTGTAGAATACTATATAAATCTGAACACAATCTTCATGTTTATAACACATCAGTTTCAGTTCTGGATTGTTTCTTTTATTAATTTCACTTGAGAGAAACTATATACATAAAGTACAACATTAAGATACTTACCATATTGCCTTTTAAACTGTTGAGGCCATCTCCTTAATGTTCCCTTCGGCCTTTACAATTGAACCTTGTTTTCCTTATACAGTACACTTTATGCCCTTTGGCATAATTGCCAATGCCATTTTCCTTGGTTGAAGCACACGCATATCTGCAGAATGTGGCAATTAATGGTCTCTTAAAACTATCATTACATCTCAAGAAGACATTTTCCCCTTGGTTATGATGTTGAACACCGATATAAATTGCTTTTAAGCAACTGGTGATTACACATACACACACGATTTAGAAAATCAATCATGTTTTCTCTCATTCCAGATGGATTCTTACCATATCCAGGGCCATTATTTCCCTAGTCATGTGAAGTCAATGAAAATAAAAAATGTTTTAGTATGCGAATTACTTCGATAGCTGAAAATCAGGAGGAAAAGTCAGTCAGTACTGGAGAATCCGGCATTTCTAGGTACTTTGGTTAAGGTTTGCATGTATGTAGCAGCCTTGCAAAAACTATGTCACAGACTATGTATCTATGTAGATATGTCTGTATCTCTATAGATATATCTGTGTCCTACATTATATAGAGAAGAATATTAAAAAATAAGTAAAGTCAGCATTTCATCATTATTTATTTTCAGGTGAAAGAATAAAGCTATTTTCTACATTTCTATTTTCCTACTGCTGCTGCTGCTGCTAAGTCGCTTCAGTCGTGTCCGACTCTGTACTGCTGCTAAGTCACTTCAGTCGTGTCTGACTCTGTGCGACCCCAGAGACGGCAGCCCACCAGGCTCCCCTGTCCCTGGGATTCTCCAGGCAAGAACACTGGAGTGGGTTGCCATTTCCTTCTCCAATGCATGAAAGAGAAAAGTGAAAGTGAAGTCACTCAGTCGTGTCCCACTCTTAGTGAACCCATGGACTGCAGCCTACCAGGCTCCTCCGTCCATGGGATTTTCCAGGCAAGAGTACTGGAGTGGGGTGCCATTGCCTTCTCCAGACTCTGTACTAGTTCTATGCAATAAAAAACTTCCAGGTGAAATGTATAAAACTTAACACCAAGATACTGCCATTAGTGCTTTAAAAATGTTCCTATCTGGATATTCTAGCGTTATGAACACATGGGTTCTGTGTATATTAATATGGTAGGTGAAATATGTGTGTGCATTACCATGAAATATGTTCATTTATCACTAATAAAAATAGATCTTCAGTATTTTTTTCCTCCACAAAATCATGCCTGAACAGAATTGTGCTTGGTAAATCAATGAATTATAAGGAAAAAACCAAAGTAGAGTCAAACTCATTTTTTTTTTTTACTGAACTGGGGGATGTGAGTAAAGGCTTATATGATGTGTAGGAAAAAAACAAATGTAAAACTCTTACTTTTAAAATTCAGTAGAATCTCATCATGTGACTGGTGTCACATTAGAGACCTTCTGAATTCTAGGGAGAGAAATGTTTCATAAGCTGGTACAATAAAAACATCTTGATTCATATCACGTGTATTTTCACAATCTTGTGAAAATATTAGTAGTCAAGATATTAGTAGTAACAACATGGAGGATATATTTTATATACTGGTACCTGGATATTCATGTCGATTTTTTTAAAAGTGTGCACTCAAAGGATAAATCACTTAAAGGAATAAGGCAACTTCTGGTTTGTCTGAATGGTGGGTGGTATTGACAACCACATATAAATAAAATGTACAGTGTTCGAGTAACATTAATATTTGTGATCATTCAATATAATGTGATTTCATTAAACCCTATACCATTCTCAGTAAAAGTTGATACAGTCTCAACTCCTGATGCTTTTGCCAATTCACAGCTTAAACTTATTTTTAAATGATAAAGACACATATTTCATATTTTAAAACAGTACCATATAGTTACACATCTAATACAATTTGTACAGAGAAAGATTTTAATGTTTTTCTGTTTTGATACACTTCAAATGATTCACTTTAATGACAGGGTCATTAGCTATTAGAAGTTTAGAATAAACCATTCTCTTCTCTTACAATTCAGACATCTTAAGATTTCTTAGACTCATACTTTTTCAATCAGCTTTAAAAAGTTTAAAGTAATTAAATAATTTTTTCTAATACAGATATTTTAAGATTTCTCAGGATTGTCAGAAATTTTCAATCATAAGAACAACTTTTCTAAATACACGTGTGAGGTCCATTGTGTAATTTTTCTCAATGTAATATTCATCTTTCCCTAAGCAGAAAAACCTTTTAAAATTTATTTTCCTTCTTTCCCTTTCTTGATAATCACAAACTGTAATAACTATAAGATATACAATGTGTATACTGTACATAGACAATACGCATATGTACATTATACATAATGCATTTTAATGTATTATTTTATATTACCATTTACTTAAAGGACATTTCATAGAATGGCAGAACTGATACAATGACATTTTTTTCTTAAGAGAGGTTGACCGAATCCTTCTGTAATACCACACAGCACAATTATGGCTTTAAACAAAAGTTACAAGTCACAACAAATTTTTACGTTTTGTACTATGTTGTGAAGTGTATTCCAAATGAAAAATGGAGGGAAAGTGTATGACATCATGCTTTGTAGTATGGTATACATGTATCAGTCCATTTTACACGCAACTATCACCTAGACTACATACATAATGTATAGTTATTATAAAAGTTATGTATTATGCCACAGTACTAAAAATAAAATATATTTTTCTCAAATAGTGAAAATAAGGTATCCTTCATGTATTTAAATCACGTAATGTTTTCTTGTTTGACCATGCCTCTTCTTTTTCTCCGTTGTAAATGAAATAATATCCAGCATTTTATGAAACAATAATGACAGAGTGAGACAATTTCTGGGCCATTAAGGCCTAAAAAAGGCGCTGAGACGATTACCTTGTCATTGACTGCAGAAATACCATGCGTTTAATACATGGTAAAAATATAAAAATAAAAGACAAATAAATATAAATATCTTCTCAGTTACTGAAAAATCAAAAGTTCAACTGTACCTTATTATGAGTACGGTCTTGGATGTGCTGTAATTGCTGTGTTAAGTACAGCAACTAGCCGGATATCACGGTTGTCCCCCTACTAATCTGTGAGCTGTGACTATGCTGTGCCAAGATGACACGGAAGGGTCTGAGGGGGTTTCTCCGCGAGGGAGGGTTCGACCATACCTAGGTGCTGCTGGCCCAGACCCGCGCGCAGCAGTCTCCAGTCCTGGCTCGCCTCCTCGCCCTCCGCCCATCCTGGGAGACCTCCACCTGTCCAGGCGAGAGGGAAAGGAGTGGAACTGCGCCCTTTCCCCTGCATCCCTAATGGTCACTGCCCTTCTCCAGAGGCTCCTGTGTCCTCTCATTCGGGAAGCAGGCACTTACGAGTGAACACAAGCCAGCCGAAGGGAGGCTGAGGGCGGCGACGTCCTCTAAAGTTGTGCTCCGGACTGGTCTGCGGCGGTCGTGTCCGCCGCGCGTGCCTAACGTTTCCTTGAACCGAATGAAATGTAGGGAAACTTAACATCCCTGGGGAAGCGGGGGTGGGGGTGGCCTCAACCCAGTCTCCGGGCGACAGGCGGAGGTCTCAGGCAACTGGCGGCGGCCCCGGCCACCCGGGCCATGGCGTCCCACCCACAGCCCCCGGCCCGGTTCTGTCCGCGTGGTCCTCGCGAGGCCGCGGGTGCTCAGATGAGCGGGAAGCGGCCCTCTCCGCCGCCGTCGGACTCCCCGGCGCCGCCACCTCGCGGGCGGCCGAGTACCGACACAGGCAACACGACCTCCCCGGGACTGAGCTGCTGCAGCCGCATGGACTCCTCGTAGGTGGGCAAGTACTTGACCTCCTCGTAGCTGGGCAGCTGCAGGAAGACCGGCGACACCACGCGCAGCTCGTGCTCCGAGGCGCAAGAGGGGGCCGAGCGTCCGCCGCCGGCCCGGCCCCGGCCGCCGCCGCCGCCACTGTCCAGCAGCGAGTCCTGAGAGCCCGCGGCCACCTCGTCGCGCAGCAGCTCGGGCGAGTCGTCGTTCTCGTCGTCGGGCTGCCCCGCAGCCCCCGGCTGCCCGGCGCCCCCCGGTGGCCCCGGCCGCGCCTGCCCGCGAGGGTACCTGCGTGGGCTGGGGCAGATGATGCGCTGCAGGAAGTAGCCGATGGCGAAGAGCACCAGCAGGATGAGCAGCCCCGAGAGCTTGCGGACGAACCAGCCCACGTTGTCGAGGAAGGCGTGCAGCGGTAGCTTGCAGCAGCGCACCGCGGTGGCGTTGGCCGCGTCGCAGCAGCGCTCCCGCTCGCCGCACGCCAGCTCCGCGCAGCCCCCGCCGCCCCGCGAGGGCGCCACCAGCGCCAGGGCCAGCAGCAGCAGCAGCGGCAGCAGCGGTGGCGGCGCGGGAGCCACCGACACGCCTTCGGCCGTGATCCCGGGTCCCCACATGGCCGGCGCGTACCGTCGCTAGGGTCCGGGGCGGGAGGTCCGTCTGTCCGCTTGTCCGTCGGCCCCTCCCCTGGCGCTCCGATCGGGTCTTGTGCGCCGCCTCCCGCGCGTCTGCTACCTGCGGCCGGAGCAGTGCTCACTCGGCCACGCTTGGGCGGAAGGAGGAGCCCGAGGCGCGCCGAAGATGCGGGAGGCGGCCGCTTCCCGCCGCCCGAACTGCCTCTCGAGCTTCTGACCTCAACCCCGTGCTTCCAGTCGCCCCGGACGGGCGCTGGGCGTCCGGAACCGCCCAAGATGGCAGAGGCAGCCTGCGTGGGGCTGCCCTGGGCATCTTGGCTCCGGCCCGCCGCGCTCGTCCAAGCCCCTCTTGATACTCTCCGGGGCTGGAAGGGTTAACGCTCTGCGCGCAGCCTGGGAGCCCCCCTGATCTTGATTAATTCAGCAGTCGCACTCTTCCCAGCCACACGGGCGGGGGCTCTTGCAAGCGTAGGTGTCTCAGTTTTAAGTGATTGAATTTCCCCAGGAATGTTATTTAAATTGACTTGCGACTGGGATTCGCTTACCCTCCTTCTTGTGATCTTTCTGATTAAAAATGGATGATGACCAATAAAGCCTAGCTCAACCCCGCCGCGGTCCCAGAGCTTGGAGGGGTTGGGGACCGCAGGATGGTTCTCCCTTCAGGCAGATCCAGAGGGCTGGGAATCCAGTACCCCCAGTAGATCTCCAGAGCACATAGAGAATTCTTCCGAGAGGCTAAGGTCACGGCACCACGGAAGTATTCCCAGAGGGACAGAGAGGACTCGGCCAAGGTGACCCAAGTTGACGCCGACGAAGGAGAGAAAGGGCACCTATTTTCCCAAGGGCTCATCCGACAAGTCCCCACTGCGCTCGAGGGACAGAACAGGAATTTGGGTTTGGGATGGAAGGAGGCCTCTCCTGCTGCGTAAGTAACACATCCGTGAAATGTCAGGGGAAATTGGCAACGTTCTGAGCATTGGTCTGAGTCTAAGGGTCTTTTTCAAGGTTATTTTTGTTTGCAAAGTTTGCCTTTAAGGGAATCTGTGCTCCAGTTTAGCGCATGGGGTCGCGTAGTCACCACTCCCTCCCTGGTTAAGCACCTTGTCGAAAAGGGAGGGATGGCAGTTACACGGTCCCTCACACCGTGTGTCTGCTGGGTGGTGGCCTTCAGCAGCTTCTTGAAAGAAAGTGGCACCATGAAGAAGCTAGGGACTTGTGCTTTTATTAAGGCTGTCTGAAACAGTCATCTTTGTAGACTTAGGATTTATTAATTCCCTCACCGCGAAACACTTGGTCCCTTGTAGAGAAACCAAACAGGAAATTCCGTAGTCATCGAAGAAAAAAGTAAAAGCAAAGGAAAGAATATAGAGACACACAAAACTGTAGGTCAGTAAAAGCAAAGATTTCTCTCGGAGTAAGTCACACTGTATCTCCCTAATAACCTTATGGAACAAGGTGAAGGGTGCTGGTTGATTTAGACATTTCATTCCTCCTCCTAAATGAAAACTTTCTAAATATTTCTGCATCTGGGAGCACCTTACTTTTGCTTCACACTCCAAAGCAATCCCTCCTCCTGGAGAAGCTCCAAAGTGTCACTCAGACAAAGCTACTTCATGTGAAGCTTAGTTGAGCACAGATCCTTCTTTCTAAGCCTTCCTAAAGCCACAATATTTCTCTGCCATAGTTTGTTTTACTATGCGTGCACGCTAAGTTGCTTCAGTCAGTCAGTTCAGTCCCTCAGTCATGTCTGACTTTGTGACCCAATGAATCACAGCACGCCAGGCCTCGCTGTCCATCACCAACTCCTGGAGTTTACCCAAACTCATGTCCATCGAGTCGATGATACAATCCAGCCATCTCGTCCTCTGTTGTCCCCTTCTCCTCCTGCCCCCAATCCCTCCCAGCATCAGGGTCTTTTCCAATGAGTCAACTCTTCCCATGAGGTGGCCAAAGTACTGGAGTTTCAGCTTTAGCATCATTCCTTCCAATGAACACCCAGGACTGATCTCCTTTAGAATGGATTGGTTGGATCTCCTTGCAGTCCATGGGACTCTCAAGAGTCTTCTCCAACACCACAGTTCAAAAGCATCAATTCTTCGGTACTCAGCCTTCTTCACAGCCCAACTCTCACATCCATACCTGACCACTGGAAAAACCATAGCCTTGACTAGATGCACCTTTGTTGTCAAAGTAATGTCTCTGCTTTTGAATATGCTATCTAGGTTGGTCATCACTTTCCTTCCAAGGAGTAAGCGTCTTTTAATTTCATGGCTGCAGTCCCCATCTGCAGTGATTTTGGAGCCCAGAAAAATAAAGTCTGACACTGTTTCCACTGTTTCCCCACCTATTTGCCATGAAGTAATGGGACCAGATGTCATGATCTTAGTTTTCTGAATATTGAGCTTTAAGCCAACTTTTTCACTCTCCTCTTTCACTTTCATCAAGAGGCTTTTTAGTTCCTCTTCACTTTCTGCCATAAGGATGGTGTCATCTGCATATCTGAGGTTATTGATATTTCTCCCGGCAATCTTGATTCCAGCTCGTGCTTCTTCCAGCCCAGCATTTCTCATAATGTACTCTGCATATAAGTTAAATAAACAGGGTGACAATATACAGCCTTGATGTACTCCTTTTCCTATTTGGAACCAGTCTGTTGTTCCATGTCCAGTTCTAACTGTTGCTTCCTAACCTGCATATAGGTTTCTCAAGAGGCAGGTCTGGTGGTCTGGTATTCCTATCTCTTTCAGAATTTTCCACAGTTTCTTGTGATCCACACAGTCAAAGGCTTTGGCATAGTCAATAAAGCAGAAATAGATGTTTTTCTGGAACTCTCTTGCTTTTTCCATGATCCAGCGGATGTTGGCAATTTGATCTCTGGTTCCTCTGCCTTTCCCAAAACCAGCTTGAACATCTGGAAGTTCATGGTTCACATATTGCTGAAGCCTGGCTTGGAGGATTTTGAGCATTACTTTACTAGCATGTGAGATGAGTGCAATTGTGCAGTAGTTTGAGCATTCTTTGGCATTACCTTTCTTTGGGATTGGAATGAAAACTGACCTTTTCCAGCCCTGTGGCCACTGCTGAGTTTTCCAAATTTGCTGGCATATTGAGTGCAGCACTTTCACAGCATCATCTTCCAGGATTTGAAATAGCTCAACTGGAATTCCATCACCTCCCCTAGTTTTGTTCATAGTGATGCTTTCTAAGGCCCACTTGACTTCACATTACAGGATGTCTGGCTCTAGGTGAGCAATCACACCATCATGATTATCTTGGTCATGAAGATCTTTTTTATACAGTTCTTCTGTGTATTCTTGCCACCTCTTCTTAATATCTTCTGCTTCTGTTAGGTCCATATCATTTCTGTCCTTTATCGAGCCCATCTTTGCATGAAATGTTCCCTTGGTGTCTCTAATTTTGGTGTCCAATTCATTGCTACCCTGCCAGGCTCCTCTGTCCATGGGATTCTCCAGGCAAGAATACTGGAGTGGATTGCCATGCACTCCTCCAAGGGATCTTCCCAGTCCAGGGTTGAACCCACTTCTCCTACCTCTTCTGCATTAGCAGGTGGGTTCTTTACCACTAGTGCCACCTGGGAAGCCCTTGTTTCTCTATATGGAAGCCTAAAACCTATTTTGTAAAGACTAGGTAACAAGGGGTTTTAAACTGGGCAAGATAACAGCGTGGAAATGATTCATTTTAAAACAATGAAAATTGTATTATTCTTTCATTCACCCATTCTTTCGCCAAATTTGCACTGAACATTTTCTGTGTTCAAGGAACTCTGCTAGGTACTCACCATTATGGAGAAATAAATTATTCCTCCCCGGCATAGAATAAACCCATGTCTTCAGCCCCAGCTGCTACTAAATGGAATAAAGGAGAAATTCCACAGAGGGAAACAAATGGCAGTTTCTTCTCTGATCATGGCTTGTTCTTACTTTCCCAAAGGAAGAATAAAATTAATGGGTTTCAGACAATCTCAAGGATGAAAGCAGTTCATAGCTTGAGATGGGCTTTGAGTATGAAGTTGAAAAAAATGTGAAGACCTCTTTGGGTTTTTATTATCTGATCTTTTAGGATTTCTGCTAGTCATAGTAGGATCAATGGTGAAAGTAAAGGGGAAGTTGTATGGTTGACAATGTGTAAGTGAAAGTGTCCTGCTTATCCTTATTTTGAAATTACTTAACAAACAGCATTTAATTTGTTTAATTTCTGTCTGCCTGTAAGAGAGTTAGAATTTGTTTGCAGAATATTAGGACACAGTAGGAAAACAATATGATCCTATATACAATAGAATATTGGCAGAGTTACTTCTATGAAAACAAAGAAAAGGATGAGGTCTGCAAAATGAGTATGGAATGGATTTTTATTTGATTTTTTCTTTCCAAATTGATAGTCCCAAAGCATTATCCATTAAAGACCCTCCACAGAAACTGGCGCCTCTTTATTTCTTCTCTGATCTCTCAGTCTCACTTAATTCATTTTTGTTTGCCATGTAATTTATTGTGTACAACCTTTTGAAGGAAAGAAAAGAAACTCTATAGCTTTAAAAGCGCCAAAAAAACCCCCATGATCTTCACTACTCACCATCCATATTCTTTTTATTTGTCTAACACACAAATAAATATGTTAGCTCCCAGGAAGTCATAAATTCAAGCCACTTAGTGAGGAAGATGGAATTTAATTGTATATTCCATAGAATAATTGAAAGATAAAGGAAGGTCACAATATAGAAATTAAAAAGAAACCTTATTTTGTTGAAAATTGGCACCAAACTGTGTGTAAATAAGTGTGTGCAAAAGTTAAAAAAGAAAACAAAACCCGATGGGAAGGGAGATGGGAACTGAATTTATCCAAAGAGCACAGTCTCTTGGAGTACAGCTTAATCAAGTTTAAGAACAATTAACTGCTTTGTCTTGCTGTGGTGCTTGAAGAATATTTTCTGAAAAATTTATCTTCCTTGTTATTTACATTCATGTGAATGAATGCCAAGTAAGCCATATTTTTCAACTTTATAGAACAGAAGAAAGTAAAAAGAACACAAGCAGACTGGCTGCTGTTGCGCGTGCTTCTGGAAGTGTCCTGACAGCTTGAGAAAGACAGGGTGGCCCATCATGCAACTTTCTGTTGTCTCATATGGTACCTGGTCCCGAAGGGAACTTCTCTCCGAGGTCTGCTGTGAGTTCATGCCTTCAAACCTGGAAAGCAGCAACTCTGCTCTTCTCACGTCCCTCCTTTAAAAGGTCTAAACATGGCCAGTTAGGACCTTGTAAACCATGCGGTTTCTAAGAACCCCCTTTATGGATGTGTAGCATTTCCCCTTACTACTAATTTGCTATTAAAGTTGATTCATTAATGTCCTCATTTCATGGTCTCCCTCCTGTGCAATATGGCCTTGTACATTGAGGGTTTTATGGTAAATAGTGTATATCTGCATAAATATGTCTACCTAGAAATGATTTGTGATCTGAAATATTCTGCTTTGACATTCAAATCATATTGCTTTCATCACTCATTTAATAAATATTTAATTAGGGCCCACTCTGAACTGAGCATTCTACTCTGTTCTGGGCACACTATAAAATCAAAAGGTTCCCTGTCCTCAGGGAGCTTGCTGGGGGTGGGAGGTGGGGGTGGGGGAGAGAACAACAGAGCTAATCAGTCAAATTAATGAATCACTAATTCCAAACAAAGATCCATGATTATAAAGGAGAAATGCAGGGACTGCCCCGGCAGTCCAGTGGTTAAGACACTGAGCTTCCACTGCCGGGGACAAGGGTTCAATCCCTGCTTGGAGCAACTAAGATCAAACCTTGCCGGTGAAGCCAAGAAAAAAAAAAAGAAGTGCAGGGTCTGTGAGTTTTCACACTGGACATGATCTGGATTGAAGTAGGGTGGGGGTGTCAGCTGCAAAGTTTTCCCTGAGAAAGAGCTCCTTAAGAAAGGACAAAGCTAGGAGAAACCATGTTCTCCAGGCAGAGGAAACTTCACAGGGACCAGTTCCCCAGGTGGGAAGACTCGCACATGTCATCTCATGCTTGGGGCAAAGCCTGTGTAATTTCTGCCTCAAGAGTTGAGACTCTCTCAAAGATTAGTTTTAAGTAGAGTCAAGTCATGCCTCAATGTTGTTCAATTTTAAACCAAATCTGGTTCCCTGTAGGGTCTGTAACAGGTTGCGTGATTGGTTACCTCTGCAGTCCTACTCAGTCTTTCCTTGGAGACTAGAAATTCCAGCACTGTTTTCTCTTCTCTCCATCTACACTAGCCAGACTTGGAGTGGAGTCTGGATTTCCTTTCAGCTCTATCAGTTGGCAGCTTTCCCACAAAAGGCTTCTTCAAGCCAAATGCTTGAAGTAGACGAAAAGTCAAAATAAGATTGTTGTTGTTTTTCAGTCGCTAAGTCATGTCCAACTCTTTGTCACCCCATGGACTGCAGCACATCCCTGTCCCTCACTGTCTCCCGGAGTTTGCCCAAGTTCATGTCCATTGAGTTAGTGATTCTTTCTAACCATCTCATCCTCTGCCACCCTCTTCTCTTTTTCCCAGCATCAGGGTCTTTTCCAATGAGTTGGCTGTTTGCATCAGGTGACCAAATTATTGGAGCTTCAGCTTGAGTGTCAGTCCTTCCAATGAGTATCCAGGGTTGATTGCCTTTAGGATTGACTGATCTCCTTGCTGTCTATGGGACCTCTCAAGAGTCTTCTCCAATACCACAATTCAAAAGCATCAAGGTGGTTTGTATCTTTTGTTCAATTTAGGCACAAAAGGAAATAGAAGTCTTCCTCCCATGCTTGAAACTAGAAACAAAAGGTTTGTTGTATTCAGGCTCTTAGGAAAATTATAACATCTACATTTGTATTTGGCCTTACAGCTTTCAAAATATTTCCCCATGCATTGTTGTGTTCTCTCCTTCCTACATTCTTATGAAATGGTTTGAAATCATCATTTATACCTTTTTCCAGGTGAAGAGAGGTTAAAACATCCGAATCACAGAGGAAGTTGTTGGCAGTGCTGAAAGTGGGATCCAAGCCTTGTGAATCCAATTCTGGTTAAAAAGAATGGGGAAGTCTCGTACCATCTCACTGACTTGCACCAGGCCAAAGGAACCCCTGGGGGAAATACTTGTGTTCCCTCCACCAACATCCGATGCATTAAGAGCCCATTTATAAGGAAAACAGAGCTGGACTCTGTTCTAGACCATAAGTATGAAATTCTTCTGAGGACATAAAGCTTTTATTTATGTCATTTTTGTGGCCACTTTCGGTAACCCATTAATAATGGTTCAGGTAATAATGTGATAGGCCAGCTATTTTTGTATGCATTTCTGAAAACAACAAAAAAAATGCTTTCCCCTCCTTCACTCTGTAACATTCTTTACATGAACTAAGTCATCTAATTCACATTGATATGCTAATGGTACATGCTTGAGAAAAGAAGTATATACTGGGTTCTGAAACACAAAATGAATATAGGAAATTGTCAGTGACTTAGCTTTCTATATTTAATTTTGCTTCATAACAATTCATCAGTTAATTTCTCATGGCAAACTTTTCTATTGCTGGAGATATAAAAATCAAACAGGAAATATGAGAGATATTTAGTGAGGCCAAGAAGATCTGAAATTAGAATTGCAATTATGTCAGCTGAATAAATTTCTTTTTCACTCACACTTTTTTAAATGGTCAGATTGTTGAAGTTAGGATATATCTGTCAGTAAGCTGATGTACCAGCCAAATGCTCACACTGGCAGAAAACTCAGATAGCATGAAATTATTTCATACAATGAAATAATTCATAAGGTGAAACATTTTTACACTCCATTATTTTAACTCGAAGCTAGTAATATATTCTTTGCCTCTCTTTCATTACAAGGAGAAATTGGTTGTTAATACCTCCTTCCACATATTCTCATATTTCACATATTTCACATTTCACATATTCTGTAGCTCTAGATAGTGTGAGGTTGGTGTTTTTGCTCAGGATCCTGCATGTGACCTTATAGTTACAGGGCAGCAGGACAGGGGCACTGACTCTGAGCTTCCCATTAGTCCCCAGGCAGGGCTGTGGTCCATCTCCCCAGCACCCTGCTTCTAATGTAAAATGGCATGGGATAACTCTTCAATGAGACTTGCCTTAAAATATAATGAATGTAGTCAAATATCCACAATTGCCGTTAACAGTTTTCATTGAAGATTTATGCAACAATGAATTTTTAAAGAGCCTCTTAGGTGTAATCTTAAATTTCCTTTTCATCTTGATTTTTCACTCCTTCCTTCCTATATCCTTTACTTCAATAAATGACTGCCTGAGACATCAGCCAACCCCCCTGCTTTAGCAATGTTGTCTTTTCCCTTTTGCTGTGCCCTCCACCAGTAATTCTCTTTTTCTGTCTCTGTAGGTCAAACTGGGAGATTAGCATTCACATACACACACCACCATGTGTAAAACGGACAGCCTGTGGGAATCTGCTGTGAAGCACAGGAAGCTCAGCTCTGGTGCTTTGTGATAACTTAGAGGGTGGGAGGGGGTGAGGGGTTAGTAGGAGAGCGGTTCAAGTAGGAGGAATATATGTGTGTGTGTGCAATGATTCACTGCATTGTGAATTATATTCCAATTAAAAATATACATATAAGACTCAGCTCCAATGTCACTTCCTCTCCAAAATTTATAAAACTCATCTCCAAATCCACTGACCCCGGCTGGAAGTTACCTCTTTCTTCTCAGAATCCTCTTAACATTATCTCCCATTTGTGACAATTCTCATTCTCTACTTCATATTTTAGGTATTGGGTACATATGTTAACCCTGGGGTTTTTAGAAACCTGTTTATGGTGGTAGACTTTGTGTCTGGGCCCCTGTGGAGCAGTGGTTTTCCATCTCTCTGTGAACTGGCGCCATTTGACTATTACTTTGGGAAGCTCACCTGAAGAGCTCCCCTTGCTCACACACTACCTTCCCCTCATTGCTATGCTGTTTGAATGTCTACTATGCTCCTGTCTGCTTGACTGTGCGCTACTGAAAGTTTTCACTTGTTCCTTTCCTGTCAACACATCATCTTGCTATAGTTGCGACATTCGCTGTTAGGTCACTTCTTCCTGCAGGAACATTTATACTGCTGATCATGAGTCATAGGACCCATTCTGTTCATCATTCCATGGGACAGGCATCACCATGTATGTGTGGGGCTCAACTGGGACAAAATGGACCCATCAGAGTTGGGAGCACATCTATGAAGAGCTTACAGCACTCCAGAAAGCCATGGCCACATCATTTAGGAATCTCTGCCTTGGCAACTTGAACCTCATAAGTGCTAAATGTGTTTTTATGGAATTAATTTACCTAAGTGTATGACTCTGTTTATATTTTCAACCTGTAGCCCTTTCTTGAGTAACAATACCATGGTTTTACTACCTGCAGAATGAATTATTTTACATATGTATTCTTTAAAGCAAAAAGAATATTTCTCCCTTGTTAGCATCTCTAGGGAGAAGGCAATGGCAACCCACTCCAGTACTCTTGCCTGGAAAATCCCATGGACGGAAGAGCCTGGTAGGCTGCAGTCCATGGGGTCGCTAAGAGTCGGACACAACTGAGCAACTTCACTTTCGCTTTTCACTTTCATGCAATGGAGAAGGAAATGGCAACCCACTCCAGTGTTCTTGCCTGGAGAATCCCAGGGATGGGGGAGCCTGGTGGGCTGCCGTCTATGGGGTCGCAGAGTCAGACACGACTGAAGCGACTTAGCAGCAGCAGCGTCTCTAGACCAGGAATTTAGAGAACAAGCCTGTATCTACCCAGTGACCTGCCTTCTGAAACCCTTTAGCTTCAGCTACTGGAAGACACAATTTTTACATGTTAACTTTAATACCTGGGCCAGTCTTGGGCATTTTTCCTTTTAGGTCCGGACCTCAATTTACAGGATTGTTTACCTTATATCATCGGAAGGCTGCCTTATGACATAGGTGGGCTGATCGCTGGAGGGTGCCTTTTCCTGTTAGTGGGATTCGGCAGGGTTCAGCCAGTGGGAGGATGGAGGGCAGTTGAAGAGAAAAGCCGAGGTGGGGGCTCTGGCAGCTCTTACATGCTCCCATAGGTCTGCAGTGGGCGACCCCACCACCCAGACTCCCATAAGAACACTTCCTCCTTCCCTCTGTTGCTAATCACCAGGCTACTTCACCATCCCCTGAGGATTCTGAGCTGTTGCTGTGTAACCAGTCTCTTGTATTTCATTCTCTCTGTTTTAAGTCCCCAGGATGGTCTGTTTTCCTGGTTGGACTTGACGGATACAGTGCCGCTGAAACACCTTCTCCAGCTCTAGGGACATAAAGATGACAAATCACATGATTCCTCTGATCGTATAGATTGAAGGGAATAATATTCTTCACTCTGTTGCCAAAAACTGGCTTCCATCCATATGAAAAAGTTGGCCTCAATTGCAAGTGACAAGCAGACAGTGTTAATACTGCTCTGTGACCTTAAGCACATAGTCTCTGGGTCTGCATTTCTTCATCTGTAAAATAAATGGTATAATTATTGACCTCATAGAATTATGAGGATTAAATGAATGAATACATATAAAGTGCTTACAACACTGCTTGGCACACAGAGAGCTCTATATAAGTGTTAACTATTATTATTTAACTAAAAAGAGCTCATTATCTTTTCTTGCCAGTTATTTTAATTCTGAAAATGGTGAAGTACAAAGCTAATTTGTTGTAGGATTTTCATGACTTTATTAGATTTGTAACTTGTCTTTCTGAATCAGCCAAAGACAAATGGAAGCCATTAACTTTGCAGAGTTTAATATTTGGCCTGAGCTTTATCATCATTGGCAATGCTATCAGAATTAGCCACATAAATTTGTTACTGAATTTGGAAAACAGTTTGGAAGCATTATATCTTCTATGAAATTCTCCCTTTTGAATGATTCCTTTTAGCATTCAGTCCAAAAAAGCCTTGTTTTCCTTATGAACCTGTCAAAGCTTTCTCTTTTTTCATCATGGTAATTATGTAAATAGCCATAAATCCTTTTTGGTTTTGGTTGCTGGAGAGCGCAGAACTAAATTTAAAGTTTAGTTGTATAATTTGTGCTTGGTTGCCCCTGCCCCATATTTGTTTCTACTTAATTTGGCCTTGGTTTTATCATTCAATTGATTTTTTGATTGATTCCATTATATTTCACCATTTGTATTAGTGTTATGGGTTACAGCAAATTCTTTCTGGAATAAGATGTGATAAATAAATAAGGTGTGTTATAAATAAATAACACTAAATTCAATTTGTAGGGTTTTTAGAGTGTGTTTTCCATCAATATGTTATTCTTTGTGTGTGTTAGTTGCTCAGTCATGTCTACGTTTTGCAACCCATGAATGTAGCCCACCAGGCTAGCCTCTGTCCTTGGGATTCTCCAGGCATGAATACTGGAGAAGTTTGCCATGCCTTTCTCCAGGGGATCTTCCTGAATATGTTATTCTACATCACCGAATTCACTGGGGAGGGGGCGGTAGAGGGGGTAGAGGAGGAATGGGTTGGAAGTATGGGATTAGTATATATAAACTATTGTATGTAGAGTGGATAAACAGCAAGGTCCTACTATATAGAACATGAAACTATATCCAATATCCTGTGATAAACCATAAAGGAAAAGAGTATGAAAAAATAATATATATATGTATAAGTGAGTCACTTTTCTGTATAGAAGGAATTAACATATAGTAAATCAACTATACTTCAATGAAATAAATTTTAAAGAAGAGATTAATCTCTAGGTAAAAAATTATATTCATAGGTAGCTGAACTTTTCAGCATGGCCCATCTCAGGAAGTTGAAGTGGTTTGGTCACATGCCTCGGTCATTTTTATTTCAGAATCAATTGTAATAGACTGCCAAAGTCTTACAGAGCATGAATTCTATGGTATGTTATTGTTATTTGGAAAAAGCATTTTGTGGTCAAGTAAGTTTGGGAAATGCCCAGCTATAGAAAATTATGTCTCACTGCTTCAGGAGTTTTTAGAGCCTGAATTAAGTACATTGTGATTCTCTAAGAAAGAAACAATATAAAGTAGAATTTTCCTAACTTGCATAATCAAGGAACTCTCTCCACTGCCATTTTTTTCATTCTTAATTGAAACTCTGGTTAATATTTTGAGGAGTTAGGATTCTCTTATATTTCCTATAGGCTGGATTTTCCCTATATAGTTTAGGCAAGTACTACTTTTTAATTAAGTCTAAGTCTAATTAAAAAAATAGGTGATGCTGGTGATGATGGTGATGCTGTTCACCATCAATTAAGAGCATTCTTTAGAATCAGGAATCTTGAAAATTTCTTAATTCTTAAAAATTCATTTTATTATAATAATAAAAGCAGATTGTTTGGAAGTAAATGCACTTTTTTTTAGTGTTGGGGCCTCTTAAGCGCTGTTTCTGCTTAAAATCAACTTCCCTGGACAGAAATATAAAATCAATGACCACGTCACTAATGTGACATCTTAACTGTTCAGTATCATGGAGCCATAATTTAGTTTTAGACAAGAGTCGGATTAAAAGTGAGTAAGAATAGAGTTAAAGGGATCAAGCTGTGAATATAAGAATTTTTTAAATGGTGTGATTGGGAAATAAAAGTAATCACTTTCGAGCACTTTCCCATATATAAACCTCAAACAGAAGGCACAATTTTACTAAGATTGACAAGGCTAATCTATAATTAAAGCGATTTGGAAAGACATTTAACCATGATTTACTTTTTCTTAAAGCTGAGCAAAATGCATGCTGTTAAGTGGAACTATCTAATAACACAGCATGCTGGCTGCCTGTCTTTGGTTCCAGAGAAGATAGCGGTGCTGGCGCCAGAATTCTAGATTCCTCTACTTATGGGACATTTATTCCCACCGAGCCCCTCTTCCAGCACAATTTTCCTACCATAACCAGACTAAAAACAGTTCAGAAACACAACGTTTGTTTCATGCTTAACTTTCACAAAAATGCTTGCACATTTTGTTCATTTGAACAAGACAAATGAGAAAAGTGTTAGCAGAGACAATTATGCTGCATGGTTAGGAGTGTAAGCCACACCTGGATTTAAATCTGATTCTACCATTAGTTCTGGACCCTTGAGCAAGTCACCTAATTGCTCCAAGCCTCCATTTCCTGCTCGATAAAATGGGAGTAATAAATGGAAGTAATAATAGAATCTAATTTATATGATGATTCAATTAGTTAATCCAAAGTGCTTAGTGCAGAGTAAATGCTCATTACATGCATTATATATTATATAATGTATAGATTCAAACAGAAGAAAGTGAGATTCAAGAGAGTGACTTGTTCAAAGTTGCAAAAAAAAAAGAACTAGGATTTGAACTCTGACCTTGCCATTCCTAGTAGGGAAACTGTAAGAGCCCTGTCCTGGTGGACGGCTGCTTGCCTGGTACGCTCCTTGCTGACCCTAACAAGGCTCTAGCACGTGACCTACCATAGCATAGTAGACAGAGTGTGTGGGGTGGTTCAAAGTATGTGAGTTTTAGAATTAGATAGATATGAGTTCAAATCCAAGTGTTGCCACTGGTTTGCACAATTAGTGAAACTGTGATAATGATGTCCTCTTCAGGATGAGAATTCAGTGAGATGATGTATGTAAAGTGGCTGGTCCATGATAAGCTCTCAGTAGATGTTGATCATTGTTGAGAAGTAATGTGGGGTTGTGGGCGGGGTTGGGGGGGGCCTCTATATTAACCTGGAGAGAATAGGAATGGCCCCAGTCCTCAACTAATGTGGTGGAGATATAACTCCTATTTTATCCCCTCTATTCAGATATAAAGAGATAGAAAGCCTTCTCATCCCTGTTATTTTTTAACAATCTTGTTTATAAACTTTATCTGCATAATCCAAAATAAAATATTAAAGCTCCTTAATAGGCTCTTAGAAGTAACATCTTGGCAAGCTCTTCTGAGCATGTCTACTACATCTTGGATTTGTAGTTACAGTAAGTCAATAGATACTTCTAGACATAATTTAAAATTTACACTTAAATACTAGATGCTTAAAAGAACATCAGAGAATAGAATATTAAATACTGCCCCACCAACATTTGATATTAACTACTGTCAACTGGGAATCATGTAAGTATTTAGCTGTTACAAAAATGATGTCTTGAATTCTGTGAGCCTGGCAAAGAAGGCAAGGAGTAGAATCAGGAAGCACTCCCCTGGAGGGGAGATTAGCTCTACTAAGAAGGGGAATTATAAACTGAAACTTGAAGGAGGATCTGGGACGAAAAAAAAGACACTGAGAACTGTGGGTCATTATAATGTCAAGTGTGTATAGCAGTTCTTACAGTCTAAAGATTTAGAATAAATGCAGGTAAAATGGATTAAATGTTTATATCACTCCCAAGTTCATATGTTGAAGCCCCTAACCCCTAGTGTGAAGATATTGGAGACATAGCCTTTAGAAGGTAATTAGATTATGAGGGTAGAGACTTCATGAATGGAACAGTTAGTGTCTTTTAAAAGGGACCTCAGAGAGCTCTCTTGGCTTCTTTCTGCCACATGAGGGGAAAATGAGAAGGCAGTCTGCCACCCTGAAGAGGGCCTTCATTAGAACCTGACCATGCTGGCACCCTGATCTTGAACTTCCTGCCTTCCAGAGCTGTGAGAAATAAATTTCTGTTGTTTATAAGACCCCCAGGCTATGGTACTTCATTAGAGCAGCCCAAACTGACTAAGATACCAAGAGCCTGAGAATACATATAACTGTAAATTTGAGAGGTAATTCAATTTTCCCCAGGTCTATGACAATAACCATATATTCCTACCTCTTGCCTTTCCTCCCCACCTCCACCCCCTGGTATAAAAGTAAGGCACCCAAATTATTTCAATATTGTGGTAGATTATATTCTCCAAAGATAAGCGCATATATATATATAAAACTCCCATCTCACATGCTCTTATAATGTGACATTAACATGCCTCCATCAAGAGGTGGGGTATATGGTTCTTCCCAATGAACCCATAGTATGCAGCAGAGGTGGCTCTGGATGATTTCCAACCATAGGTCATAAACGATGATATGACTTCCACCTGGCTCTGTCTCTTGCAGCACTCACTCTTGGAATCATGCTCAGGCCACAGGAGAAGCGTCATGTTGATGCTCCGGCTAACGGTCCCAGTAGGGCGCCCAGCATCAACCTCCAGACAAGTGAAAGAATGAGTCTTTCCATGATTCTAGTTCCCTGCCTCTGAGTTTTCCAGCCAAGGCTCTGGAATTTGAGGAGAAGAACCAAGTCAGTTTTGCTGTGCCCCATTTGAATTCCTGACTATAGGAACCAGGAGGTAACAAATGCTTATTATTGTCCTAAGAGTCTAAGCTGTGGAATAGTTTACTCCAGTCATTTGGAAAATCCCTGGGAATGTTTTAAACATGTCTCATAAACAGTCTTCTCAGACTGTTTAGCTTTGTTTCCTGGGACTAGTGGCTGCTCAAGAAGCTGTGCAAAGCACAATGCCTCACTATTGTCACTACTGCTAGGTCACTCGTGTGATTAGACTCATTTGGAAACTTCATATGGAGCTGGAGAATCTTGATTAGTTGAGAGAAGATGAAAAACTATTACTTAAAAGAGAAATAACATGTGCCATGATTTGGCTATTTAGGCATGTAGATATAAGTGCTTTTCTGGGTCAGCTTGGATATGTAACTGGTTTCATGCTGGAGGTGGGGTAGGGGAATTCAGTTGCAGTGGGAGGCTAGTGAAGCTCCCTTTAGGGTACAAACCACAGGCAACATTACCCTTTTGCTGGTGCTCATTAAGGCACAGAATCTCAGCCTGCATACTCCAGTCTCTATCCTTCTAGGGACCCTCCAGGGAAACTCTAGAGAATGTGGTTTGAGGCACAAAAGGAGCCAAGAGATCCAATATGTATTTTTAGCAAGAGGAGTCAGGAATCTACTACTGCTTCTGTAGTAGACCGGTTCAGAGAGTTTAGTTCAGACTGGTTCACATTTAGAATCTTACGTAACTGGAAGAAATAGGAAACCTGAAGAAATGGTGGCTTAAACAAATGTGTTGTTGCTCTTATTACCTCATATAAAAGAAAGCCAGTGGGAAGCAGCACAGAACTGGTAAGCAGTCCTGTGTGTCATCCTGATGCCTCATGGTTACCAACATCAGCTCTGTCTCCAGACATCACATCTGAATTTCAGGCAGGAAGAAAAAGAAGGGCAAAATATAAAAAGTACATGAAAATAAAGAAACAGAAAGTATATTCTAGCTGTGTCTGGTCTTACTGTAAGGAGCTTTCCTAGAAGCTCTACCTAAACAATTCTATTTATACCATATTGGTGAGGATGAGTTGTGTATCCATCCACCCCTGGTTGGAAAGGATCTGGGATATATAGTTGAGTAGTTGAGCACATTCTGCCCAGGCCAAAATTGGGGGTCTGCTGCTTTTAAAAAATGTCTATCACATGGGGTTTGCAGTCTCCCAAGTGTCATGTTTCTAGGATAGGTTTTAGACATGTTACATGGTATGTTAGAAAAGGGGCTTCCCAGGTGGCTCAGTGGTAAAGAATCTACCTGCCAAGCAGGAGATGCGGGTTCAAGCCCTGTGTCAGAAAGCCCCTGGAGAAGGAAATGGCAACCCGCTCCAATATTCTTGCCTGGGTAATCCCATGGACAGAGGAATCTGACAGGGCTGTCCAAAAGAGATGGACAGGACTGAGCGATTAAGCAAAAACAACATGCTAGAAAAAACCTTGGTTTTGGAGTCCAAAGGACGTAGTAAAAGACTCACTTTGTCTGAATCTCATTGTCCCTACTTGTAAGAGTGATATTACATGAAGTTTTAAAAGACACGTAAAATGTCCACTACAACACCTGGACATAGGACACTTGCGAAATAATTAGTTCCTCTTCAGTTCTTCTTCCTCGCAAGCATCTCTAAAGAATCTCAGGGAGGCCTTTCAGAGTGCAGACCAATCAGGCTCTCCCTAGTGCCTCAGGACTTTTTACACAAGCAGTGAGTAAACCTCCCAATCTCCCTTGGCCAGAACAAGGGCCCCAGGGAGCCTGAACCCTCCTCTCATGTCAGGAGAGACTTGCAGCCAGACTACAGCTATGGTGGCACTGACTGCTTTGTCACCCCTCTCCTGAAGAAGTTCAGCATGTGTAGGCATTTTGGGGGTGTCTCATGAACAGTTCGGAGAAGGCAATGGCACCCCACTCCAGTACTCTTGCCTGGAAAATCCCATGGATGGAGGAGCCTGGTAGGCTGCAGTCCATGGGGTCGCGAAGAGTCGGATACGACTGAGCGACTTCACTTTCCCTTTTCACTTTCATGCATTGGAGAAGGAAATGGCAACCCACCCCGGTGTTCTTCCCTGCAGAATCCCATGGACGGGGGAGCCTGGTGGGCTGCTGTCTTGGGGTCGCAGAGTCGGACACAACTGAAGCGACTTAGCAGCAGTAGCAGCGGCATGAACAGTTATGTGTACAAAGAGGTACTTAACTTAGATGGTTCTTATCTCTCTTTAGTCCTAGGATGTGGGCTGCGTGTAATGGTAAAGAACCCACCTGCTAACACAGGAGACATAAGAGACCCAGGTTCGATTCGTGGATCAGGAAGATTTGAAGGAAATGACAACCCATTCCTGTATTCTCACCCTGGAGAATCCCACGGACAGAGGAGCTTGGCAGGCTACAGTCCATAGGATTGCAAAGAAGAGGACATGACTGAAAGGACTCAGCACACACACAGGATATGGGCTGCGTATAGGGTGTGTTTGTGCTTAGTCTCCCATTCAGGCTCCTCCACCCAGGGAATTTTCCAGCCAAGAATATTGGAGTGGGCTGCCATTTCCTCCTCCTGCATTGGCAGGTGGATTCTTTACCACCTGGGAAGCCCAACACAGGTAAGCATTGTCAGTTGGTGACAGGTTGGTGACAGAATTTCTTATTATGACAACAGAAGCCATTTACATGATGATAGGATTAAAAGGGTGCCCGAGCAATTTGGGAACCCAGGTTCCTTTCATCTTGGGGTCCTTCATCATCGCTTTATCTGCTGATTTGCCTAAAGCCAGTGGCAGGAGCAGAGAAGGCAATGACAACCCACTCCAGTACTCTTGCCTGGAAACTCCCATGGACAGAGGAGCCTGGTAGGCTGCTGTCTATGGGGTCGCACAGACTTGGACATGACTGAAGTGATGCAGCAGCAGCAGTGGCAGGAGAAAGGGCTGGAAGATTGTGGGTGGGTGGCGTGGGTGGGTGGTTCAGCCCTGGAGGTAATGGACATCCATTGACTAGCAATCAGTTGCATGGTGACATCTTACTGCAAGACAGTCTGGGAGATGCAAACCAGCTGTGTACACTGGATTGATGGGAGGAAATGGGTTTAGTGATCAGCTAGCTGGTACCTGGCATGGAGATGAGAGCAAAGGCCAGACCCAAGAGATAGCCTTTGACTCATAAAACCTGAGGGCCAGAATGAATTCTTAAAATCCTGTAGACCACACCCCTTATTTTGAACTTTGTCCCATTAGAAATCAAGACAACAAGCTTTACGATGCTGTGCGAGACACAAACAGGAACACAATCCTGCCATGCCCCTGCCCCTGCCCTGAAGGGGTCCACAGTGCTGGGTGGAGACAGGGGCAGGGGCAGATGTGCGTGTAATGAAATGTAAGGCAGACGGATGGTTGCTAGATGACAGGAGGCCTTTCAGAATGGTTTAGTTTAAAGGTTAGTGGTACAAATGAGTATGAATGTGGTACTATGAAATTAGAAACAGTTAATAAACATGAGCTTCATTTATTTATTTTCTTGAAGCATAGTTGATTTATAATGTTGTGTGCATTTCTTCCATATAGCAAAGTGATTCAGTTGTATGTAAGGTGGCGCTAGTGGTAAAGAACCTGCCAACCAGTGCAGGAGACATAAGAGACTCTGGTTCAATCCCTGGGTTGGGAAGATTCCTTGAAGAAGGGCATGGCAACCCACTTCAGTATTCTTGCTTGGAGAATCTCCATGGACAGAGGACAGAGGAGCCTGGAGGGGTACAGTCCATGGGGTTCAAAGAGTTGGACATGACTGAAGCAACTTAGCACACACAGCAGACTCATACACACATATATAAATATATACATATAAATATAAATATATATATGTGTGTATGTGTGTGTGTGTGTATATATATATATCCGATCCAGGTATCAAACCCACATCTCCTAAATCTCCTACATTGGCAGGCTGGTTCTTCACCACTACTGCCACCTTGGAAGCCCCTATATATTTTTTTTTAATGTATTTTTTTCATATATTCTTTTCTGCTCTGGTTTATCACAGAATACTGAATATAGTTCTCTGTATGGTGCTATCCAGTAAGACCTTGTTGTTCATCCATTCCATGTGTAATAGCTTACCTCTGCTTACCCCAACCTCTCACTTTCTCCCTTCCCCAACCCCCTGCCATCTCTTGGCAACCACAAGTCTGTTCTCCATGTCCGCAAAAAATGAACTTTAGACACATGGTTCTGAAAGTGTGGTCCCTGGACCAACAGCATCAGCCTCATTGGGAACTTAGAATTGCAAGTTCTTAGGCCCCTTTCCACATCTACTGATTGAGAACCTCCGGGATGGTGCCCAGGATGATAATATTTGTGTTTTATCAAGCTCTCCACGTGATTCTAATACATAAAGTTGGCAGACCAGTACTTTAAAGCATATCAGCTCTGCAGATCTTCTTCATGTAAAACATCCTAGACTATGAAGATTTTAACCATTCTTTCCACGTTTATTACAATTTTGTAAGAGCACTTCATAATCAAATATCAATAGCATCTGAAACCTAAATAAATTCAATGAAGTTATATGGGTGCATTTTCAACAATTTTTCAAGCTGTTATTTGTTATTATTAATAGCATGATATTCTTTGGGGTCATGAAAGCGTTGAAATCTAAAGACCAGCACTTAACTGCACAGTTGGTCCTTGATGGTTTATACACTTGCTGTTTCATTTTGGAATGAGCCATGGCTCATAGATTCTTCTCTGTGTGTAATAGCAGTCGTAGCATGCAAACAACCAGCTGTCTATTACCTTCTATTGTCACTGTTTTAGATCAGAAGGGCCTGTTTGTCCAATGGGTTTCACCACACATCACAGCCTCACCCAAGTTTATAGTCAGAGCAGAGGGCAGAGGGCAGTGCCATGAGGGGGTTCTGAGGCATCAGTTAGGTGGTGCTAACAGAGATGGTTGGATAGCATCACTGACATCACTGGCTCGATGGACATGAAGCTGAGCAAACTCCAGGAGATAGTGGAGAACAGGAGAGCCTGGCATGCTGCAGTTCACGGGGTTGCAAGGAGTCACACATGACTTAGTGACTGAACAACAACAACAGGGATGCCAGACTGGGGGAAGTGGTAGATTTTCTGAGAGGCAAGGAGGTGGTGGGAGGTGCCAGCTTGCTTCTTAATGCCTTTTCTGCCATCACTGACTCCGAGACCTGTTGGTTTCCATCTCTGTAAAGTGAGAGAGCCAGGTTTGTCCCATGATTTTAAACTTCTTAGCAGTCATGGTCCCTTTGGGAGTCTCTAGAAGATTGAACTCTGTTTCTCAGAAATACGTCCACGTATATGTATACCTCCAGGTCCACAGGCAAACCCACGATTAGATGGTCTCTCCAAGCCATCCCAGCCCTGGTCTCATTGAAACTTCTGATGCATCTGTGAAATATGTGGAAAGAAGTATAATGCTTAAATTCTGGAGATTAAAAAATGTTGCCATCCTTCATGACTCTGTGGCTGCTTAAGTCATGTCTTGTAAAGAGCACCTTTAATCTAGTTTAATTAATCCAGTTAATTAAGTTACCCTGATTTGGAAGATGATTGGTCTCAGGGTAGAGAAATGAGCAACTCCTTCTCAGCCTTTTGGATTCAAAAAAAGACCAAGACCTTATTGTTTATTTAGAAAGTTAAAATGAGAGTTTTACATTTAAGTTTCCATCTTTTGACAGTGTTAGACAGGAAGCAGCCAATCAGAACTCTGGAGCTATTCAGCAGTAATTATCCTTCATCTGCTAATTTCTAAGCAGGAAAAATATGATTAAAATGAGTTTCCACACAGCTGTTGATTAGGCATAATGGCAAAGTAATCATCATAAAGCTAATAATCAAAGCAGAGCTAACATTTGGAAAGTTATTGTTGAGTAACCAGAAGGCTATAAAACCCAAAAACGACATCCAACTAACTAGAAAATTACACACCCCCCCACACATTTGTTTTTGTCTGTAATTCAACATCAATTAAACCGAGAAAACTAAAATCAGTTAATTACATCAATTTTGAGGTCAACTTTTAACAGCTCAAAGCTCCCTGATAAAGAAACCACAATATTGAAAGCTTTTTTGAAAAATCGATAAATAAACAGCCATCATACTAGGCAAAGCTGCAACACATTTAACAACACGTCAATAAATTCTAAACAAGCCTGTACTTGGATGAGCTCAAACCCCCTGCTACCTGACCTCCCTGCCCCCTAATAGGCAATCCCATTCTGCTCAGGCAAGTATGCCTGTGGTTGGTGATGCTGCCATTGGACAGCTATTACAGACCTCCACTGAGCAGTTCTTTGTAAGTTTACAGCTCCCACTGGAGAACAGAGATTAATGAGCTCACAAATGGGACAGCACGTAGTTTCAGATCTTGGGGATGATACCAAAGCTATGTAGGATGCTTGATAACAGAATCACTTTCTTTCTTATGTCCATCATCCAGAAATCTAGTCAGTAGCGTAAGTGGAAAGTTGCGCTGATGTGGAGGTACTTCAAACAGAGTGAGAGCAAATGGGGTTTTTGGCTTGTTTTTCACTGTGATCCTGACTGAAGACCACTGGATAAGACCTGTTAGGATTCTAACCGGAATCCACTGGAAATCATTAGGAAGCCAAGGGTGAACAAAGATAAACGTGTGTACTAGGGAGGAGTGGTTAGATGCCCAGTGATAGAGGAACTTGTGACCCAAGGGTGTATATGTTTAGGGTTACACCACCTTAGTTGCTTTCTTTCTACTTTCACCTTCCCTTCCTTTCTTTTTCTTTTAATTTTTTGGCTGTGCCATAGGGCATGTGGGATCATAGTTCCCTGACTAAGGACCAAACCCATGCCCCCTGTATTGGAAGCAAGGAGTCCTAACCAATGGACTGCCAGGGAAGTCCCTTTTTTTTTTTTTTTTTAACTTAAATTCCTTACAATTCTCTTTCACTATCCTGGGTGGAAACACTGGATTTCCACTACCAAATGAAGTAGGATGTTTCCCATATCATGTCAAGTCACCCACGCAATTTTTTTTCAACAGACTCAGCCCTATATTCCAACATCCTCCTTTTAATTTTTTCCAATACTCTGGCCACCCACTGTTTTGAGGTTATCCAGATGCTCTTGCATATGATTTTATACTTTAATGGAAGAGGGTTGAATACGGATTGTAAAATCATCTATCCCCTTTCCCATCATAAGAACATGACAACTCATAAATCTTAACTCCTCAATAAATAGCAGTCTTCTCTGTGGGTAAAATTCCATAATGTCAAAGTCACTGTTTTGCAAAGGCCTGCATCACAAGACCTTCTTTCAAGGAAAGCTCCAAATTTCTAGTGCTATGAGTATTAGTCACTTTGATGGAAAAAAAAATGTGGTCAAACATTTGAAATTTGCATTGAGATGTACAAGCTCTGACTGTGGGGAGTTGGAGGGTGAAGACGCCCCTGGAGGAACATAAACAAAAGTGACAAGAGGCTGGGAATTACAATGGACATGGAATTAGCAGGAGAAAGGCATGGGGTTTTCCTGAATGATACTGGTCAGAGTTTTCTGTCAGATCTGCACACAAGTTGTGAGCCTCATGGCCTTTCCTCTGGGCTATGTTTAAAGCCAAGAATTGTGATTTTCCAGGACCGGATGGATGTTCAGGCTCCTCGCCATTCTTGGTTCTAGAAAGATGGGGCACAGTTCCCCCTCACCCCCTCTTTGTAGATGGCTCTGCTTCCCTGCCAGGTGTGAGCTTCCCAGCAGTGTTCTATGAGGTATTCCTGGATAATTGTATGTGGCCTAGAGGAAAACTTCACTCCTCATTCCTCCTAGTTTCTTCCCAACGTCCTACACTCCCACCCCCATATTGTAGGACATCTCCAGTGATGTCAGTGTGTAGAATGGGCTGAGGTTAACTAAGATAAAGTTACAATAATCTTAGGATGTTAAGATTATTGTTTCTACTATAAGTCTTATAAAGGGAATTCTGTGGTGGTCCAATGGTTAGGACTCCATGCTTCCACTGCAGGGGACAGGGGTTTGATCCCTGGTCATGGAACTAAGATTTCACATGCTACACAACGTGGCCAAAGGAAATACATACATACATATATACATATATATATATAAAATACATATGTATGTGTGTATATATCTTAATAGAAGCACTGGTGGCTTTGCCAAAAGATGTGTAGCTGCTGCTGCTGCTGCTGCTAAGTCGCTTCAGTCGTGCTCGACTCTGTGTGACCCCATAGACGGCAGCCCACCAGGCTCCCCCATCCCTGGGATTCTCCAGGCAAGAACACTGGAGTGGGTTGCCATTTCCTTCTCCAATGCATGAAAGTGAAAAGTAAAAGTGAAGACGTTCAGTTGTGTGCAACGCTTAGGGACCCCACGGACCTCAGCCTACCAGGCTCTTCCATCCATGGGATTGTCCAGGCAGGAGTACTGGAGTGAGTTGCCATTGCCTTCTCCGAAAGATGTGTAGAGACCCCAGAATTTATATTTGCTTCTCTCAGTCCCACTATTTTCAGGATCTGGGTGGTCTTATTTTGACTTCACTGAATTTCCCAAATTTTACCTTTTGTAGCCCCAAATAGCCTCTTTGTCTTCCCTTGCCATTGTCAGGATAAGGGTAGGAACAGGCGATGCTGAGGTACAGGGGAGAAACTGAATGAACTCAGTGTGATTTAGTCTGCGACAGTGACTCCATGTCCATTCTCTGTGTGAGTGGGATTAGACAACTGAGGCAGCTGGAGAGATTGATCAGATCTCACAATCCAGGCCAAGGAGGCTGAAGTCAATAATTATGCCAGTCATCAAAAGCCTGCCAGCAGGTCATGAATAAGGCTGAACCATGGAAGAAAATAGGAAAAGAGGAAGAGAGTCATGGTGGGTTTATACGAGCTTCTCTTTCTTAAACCTCTGTACTCTTATCTTACTATTATTCTCAGCTGAGGGTATCACAATCTACTTTACAGTGAACATGGAAGCCAGACTTACACATCTACTGACATAGGGCCCATCTGAGTTCCTGTGTCAGTGGAGGAAGTGCTCTGTCTCTTCTCCAAGGTCAGCCCTCCACTTATGCCCTGACTCAGGCCCCTTTCATCCTCTCAGGACCTGGCCCCTTGGTTTCTCCTCTCTCTCTTCTGAATCTTTGGCCTCTCCCTCTTTACTGGACTATTGCCATCAGCAAACAGACATATGCTTAACAAAAAGTCACCTCCCTCAACCCCTAAGTTTCTCCTGATGCTTTCCCATTTCTCTTTCTTAACACCAGCTCCAGGATAGAACAGGTTAAAATTCTTGCCACACAGGAAAAGGTCAAGGAGGTCTGTACATGTAGACAAGAGTTAGCAGACCATGAGGACCAACATTCCTTCATTTAGTGAGCACCTACTCTCTGCCAGATGGTCTGCTAGGTGTTGGTAACATAAAGAGAGTTAATATTTTGTTCTTCACTGTTAGTGTGGAAGTGTGGGTAGAGATTTAGAGAGGTGAGGCTGTCAAGGCAGTATGAGAAGCTATAATTGGCCCACTCCCACCCCAGCCATATAGACTTCTGGGCTAGTTATACATGACTACTAGGATCACATCCTCCGAGGTCACATCTCTCTATAAAGCTCTTGAGGTTTCCTGAAGCCCTGTTTTACACCACTCAGTTTTCAGCTTCCTACCTTTATACCCTTGGGCACACCAGGCCTTTAACCTAGCCAGCTCTGGTGAGGCGGACTGGGGTCAGGAGGATAGCTACATATTAGCACAATGTTCCAAGAGCCATCACCTTGATCAAGTAGATATTCTCCAGATGGTTCTGCCAAAGTGCAGACCTTTTGAAGAGCCTCCTACAGCAATAAAAACACATAGCTTCTCTTGATTTAAGAGTCAAAGTCTATAGGTACACACAAATACTGTTTGAGTCACCTTATATGAAATACTGTGCATGCGTGCTAAGTTGCTTCAGTCATGTCCGACTCTTTGCAACCCAATGGACCGTAGCCTGTCAGGCCCCTCTGTCTAGGGGATTCTCCAGGCATGAATACTGGAATGGGTTGCTGTGCCCTCCTCCAGGGGATCTTCCCAACCCAGAGATTGAACCCGTATCTCTTACATCTCCTGCATTGGCGCACTAGCACCATCTGGGAAGCCTACATGACTTACATACAGTAGTCAAGTTCATAGAGTCAGAAAGTACATTGGTAGATGCCACTGAGTGGGGGTGTGGTGGGGATTCAGACACTTTTCCTCTTCCTTATCTGCCACCTTTATGTTTAGCATTTGGCTCTTGTCCAGTTCATTGTAATATGGCTTCTGCAGCTCCATTCATCACATCTATATCACTGGCAGCAAGACATTAAAAAAAGCAAAGGGCAAGAGGCTGGAAGAGCAGTCTTCCTTCAGAAGCTTTCCTGGATTCTCCACCCAGCCAATTCTACTTTCATCTCATTGGTCAGAACCAAGTCACATGGGCCTCTTAGCTGTAAAGCAGTCTGGGGAGGAAAATGTTCTATCTTGCTAGTTTTTTTTGTCTGTCTGTTTTTTGTTTTTTAAATGTTTTGGCTGCACTTTGTGGAATTTGGGATCTTAGTTCCCTAACCAGGGATGGAACCTGCATGGAAGCATAGCCTTAACCGCTGGACCGCTGGATAAGTCCTCTAGTTTTTTTATGAGAAGACAAGGCGTCGAGCATGAATGACTTTGGGGTGGCTCACAATGTCTGTAGTATACCCCATCTGACTTTCTGCCTGAGCAGGGGTTCTCAGCCTGGATGTGAACTAGTATGCCTGGGGAGCTTCTAAGATTAAAGCCCAGGCTACCTTCAGACCAATTAAATCAGAGTCCCTGGGTGGGACCCAACATTGGTAATTGTCAAGCTCCTACCTGCAAGTGATTCCTACCTGCCGCTAAGGTCTGAAACCACTACTACACTTCTACCTTGGCGACTCTAGAGGCTGAAGGAAGCATTAATTTTGACCTGATTCTCATTAGAGATAAGCAATAGATTTATATAAAGTGTTAGAGAAGGGTAAGACCTTCCTTAGTGGTTACAGAACAAGAGTTTCTCAAGGTCAAATATGAAGTCAGTGAAAATTTAGGGTGAGATCACTAGACCCTCCACCCCCCACCCCTGAAATGAGCAGTAGCCCCACTCAGGTTTCCCATTGCATCCAGTCAAATGCCATGTGAATTATGTGGCAGTCTGGGGGAATTTGGGCTTCCCTAGTGGCTCAGCAGTAAAGAATCTGCCTGCAATCAGGGAGACTGGGTTCGATCCCTGGGTCAGGAAGATCCCCTGGAGAACATGGCAACCTGCTTCAGTATCCTTGCCTGGAGAATCCCATGGACAGAGGAGCCTGGTGTGCTAAAGCCCTTGGGGTGGCAAAAAAAGTAGGACACAACTGAAGCAACTAACACTTTAGGGGAATTTAACCTTGATCCAATTAGCGCTAAAGGTTAAGGAAAGCAGGTAACCTTGTGCTGCAGCTGTCTCTCCTCCACTCCAGTAATGACGCTCAGCGTGGAAATCCAATTTGGGATGAGTGTGTAATTTCAATGTTTATTTAATCCAGAGCCACTTCTCTGTAAATAGGATGCTTAAAAGCTTGAATTACTAAAGCTTTCTCTATCCAAGGTGCACTTACTAATCTGCTCCCAGCACTGTTCACTGGGTATGCAACTGCCAAAAAGCCCAATGGTAAATGCCCCCTTGTTTATCCAGAAGGTCTGGCTTCTGAAGCCAAACAGGTGGTGCTGATTCACATGGAGTTTTCCAGACTCTTAGCATTAGAGGCAGCCTTACAGATTATCCATCCAAACAGAAGCTTGAGGGGGTGGAGTGACTTGTCCAAGGTCACCCAAACTATTAGTTGCAGTTTGGGTCATTAGCATCAGCCTTTAGGTTAAATTGATTGTTTTTACATAGCAGAAACCTAACAAATGTGACCAAAGGTACACTGGTCCCTAATTATTGCCCTCTAAATTTTCAGCATAAATCTTTAAATAATTCAGGACTCAAAACAAACCCATCTTGCAGGAATATCTCAGCCAGCAGAGGGAAAAGGAAATGTGTATTTCTATATGCATTTCCTGAACTGGCTGCCAACGCTGCTCAATGATACTGAATGCGCCCGCCAGCACTTAGCACACGCCTGGCCTGTGTAGGTTCTCTCTAGATGTTTGTGGGTCTGAATTGACCCCCACAAGCCCTTCATTTTGCTCCCCATTGTTTAGAATACCTCTGTAGCACCACATTAGCACTAGCTGTTACATTTAGAGCAAAGCAACACGAAATCAACTATCTTTGGGATTTATGTGAAAAAGACTTGTAGTAGCTGGAAGTCATACATAGACTGATGAGTGTTTTTACAGTAATGCGCTCTCAAGTTCAATTTCTTAAGTCCTCTAGGTGACGCAAAATGATTGATTCTGAAAGTGAACGCTGAAGAAATAAATTGATTCCTTTGAAGTAACCGGACCATTAATTCTTGACCTTAAAGTCTCTAAAATGTTTTTAAAGGAGTTGACTTAGCAGTTTCTGCATTTTATAGAATTAACTCTTTTTTTCTTCTTTTGTTAATTTATTATCTTCCTGGGGCTTATGCACAAGCTTCCTAATTTCTAGAAAAATAGGATGGAGCTGGCCATATGCCAGAGGGTATCTTAATGCCTTGCTTTAAACACGTATGTGGTCAATGGTTGCAGGCAGAGCAGAGGACTTAAATCCATAGAAAAGCTCAAAGCCGCCTTCTAGGCCACCTTAGCAAACGGCTGGTTATTTTGGCTACAGTTCTAATTCGAGTTCATTAGTGAGGCTGATTCCGTCCCATAGTCATCCCCCAGGCTTGACCCCCTCTGATTTGACCCATCGTGGCTGTAGCGCTGCACCTGGGCTGTGTGTATCCAGACTGACTCAGAGGGTCAGCTGCACTCTGAGACTGCCCCCGGCTGCCACAGTGGAGCTCTGGTGGTGGTTGTTCAGTTACTCAGTCGTGTCTGACTCTTTTGTAACCTCACGGACTGTAGCTCGCCAGGTTCCTCTGTCCATGGGATTCTCCAGGCAAGAATACTGGAGTGGGTTGCCATTTCCTTCTCTAGGGGATCTTCCTGACCCAGGGATCAAATTTGCAGCTCCCTCATTGGTAGGTGGATTCTTTACTGCTGAGACACCAAGGAAACCCTAGAATCTCTGGTGTGTGGGTCTAAACTTTGTTTGCTCGCACATTTATTTAGCTGATGTTTAGTGGTTGTCTGCTGTATGCTGGCTGCTGCTGCTGCTGCTAAGTCGCTTGAGTCGTGTCTGACTCTGTGCGACCCCACAGACGGCAGCCCACCAGGCTCCCCCATCCCTGGGATTCTCCAGGCAAGAACACTGGAGTGGGTTGCCATTTCCTTCTCCAATGCATGAAAGTGAAAAGTGAAAGTGAAGTTGCTCAGTCGTGTCCGATCCTCAGCGACCCCCTGGACTGCAGCCCACCAGGCTCCCCTGTCCATGGAATTTTCCAGGCAAGAGTACTGGAGTGGGGTGCCATTGCCTTCTCCGTATATGCTGGCAGATCCACCCTAATATTGTCAGGCTCTGGGTGGAAGAGTAATCGGAGATCCACAGAGTCTATGTCTAAATTCTGAGTTATAGATCAAACTAAGAAACTATTCAATAATACAACCTCACAATGACCTGGAAGAACAGGTTCAAATGAAGTTCTAGGGTTCCTTGGAGTTGTGCATTAAAACTCAGGGGCATGGAGAGCTCCTCCTATTCCAGCCTTCTAGCCCTCAGCTGGAAGCCCCGGTTTCCTCCCAATCCTGCTGCGTCTGCCCAGTGTTTTGAGGGGGCCTCCACTGCACACACTGTCCCTGGGCCATCCTCAGGCCTCGAGTCTTGCAGCCGGGATGTGATCTGCCCTTGAGAAGACGAGGTCCATGCAGGCCCTGGAAGTGGGTGTAGGGCTGTGTGGCCAGGGAATGCCCAGCTCCTGGGTGCCCCCAGGATAGTCTAGAAGGGGAGGTGGTGGGCTCCGGGCGGGCATATCTTTGGCCCTGTGGACTCCTCAGCCCAGGGGAGGGCACAGCTGCAGGAACATTAGTTCAGTGCTAAGTGCAAGGGTCTTGGCTTCCCCAGGCTGAGGATAGTGCTGTGTGCTACGTGCTGAGAGGCAGCAGTGAACACAATTCCTAAACTGCCTTAATGATGGAGACAAAAACAAACCAAGGTGACTGGGCTAAAAGATGTGAAGGCATTGAGTTGGGGGATGAGCTGCAGAGTAACTGGTAAACGCTACTTTAGAGTGATCAGGGAAGGCCTCTTGGAGGTGGTGACCTGTATGCTGAAATCCAAGGACATGGAAGTGCCAAGGTGAGGAAATACGTGAAGGGAAAAGGCCCAGGGGTAGGAAAGGGCTGGTTTGTCTGAGGAATAGTAAGGGAGCCAGGGTTGGTGGCAGTGGGAAGTGAGTTGTGTGTGTGGAGGTCAGCAGGGGCCATGCCAGGCAGGGCCTGGAGAAAAGAGAATTAACCTGAGACTTAGAAAAATAACCTGAGGCTCAGGTCCTCTGCTTACTCACTGGCTGACGCTGAGCAAAGCTCATCCTCTGGCCTCTGTCATCTCACCTGGGAACTCCAGATGCCTCATAACTCTCCTGTCTCTTTCAGTGTGCTGCGGGAGGAGGAGGTGGGTTGCTGTTTTAGATCTTGGGCATGAAGTAACTAAGCAGTGAGGAGTAGTGGCCAGCAACCTTGAACTGTCCCAGGGGCTGTTGGTGGGGAATGATAGTCACAGAGAATGTCTGGTTGGGCTTAAATGGGGGATTGTTTTCCACACAGACTCAAGGCCACCCCCACCACCTCTCCCAGGTAGGCTTTGAAGCTCATCTCGTGTTGCCTGTACCCTGGGAGAGAGCAGAGAGTGCCAGCAGGCCATGGAGCTGATACCTTCTGCACAAAGTGGCTCTTCTGAGGCCCCTTACCTGCTGTCAACAAGTAAAACCCAACCTTTTGCCAGAACGGAGGGCCAGGAGCTTGAGCAACAACTAAGACTCAGCCCCTGGGCTCCGAACCAGGATGTCAGCAGCTGGCTTGGCACAAGGGCAGCAGGCACCCTCCCTGAATGTTGGCTGGCCAGGATCAGAGCTGGGATGGCTCACCCAACCCCTCCCAGCTAAGGATGCTGCTTTGTGGGAGCAAACAGGGACCAACATTAAATGCACATGTTTCTTTCATAAGCCATTGTCTATACTTTTTCTTGTGAGTCTGTTATCAGTACAGAGTGTGAGTTCCACATTTCTAAAAGAGCCTTTTGCTATCTCTTCAAGGTCTCAAGGTAACGAATCCTTGGGGACTGTGTAACAATGATGATTTCAACCACAACTATGTCTACTTTTTGACTGCTTACTAAGTGCCAGGACCATACTGAGCACTCTGGTCTCACAACCACTCTCTTCAGAAGACACTCGTTATCATCCCATTTTACAGATGAGGAAATGGAAGCTTAAAGAAGCTGAGTAACTTCCTCAAGGTCGTACCTCTGGGATTTGAACCTAAGTTTGTTTGACTCAAAAGTGGCACTCTTAAATCATAGTACACGAAGACTTTACAAGTCTTCACCATCTTTATAATCCTAAATCATGAAGACTTTACAAGTCATTATCTTTATAATCCTAGATTATGCACACATTAGATTCTTTAATCTTTGCACATGTTAGATTCTTTAATCTTCACAATAACCCTGTGAGATAGGAATTATTAGTATTCCCATTTTGCAGAAAACCAAACTGGGCACAGAAATTGTAAACTTCAGTCTTGTTGCTCAGAGATAGATACATGTATCTGTGTAACTGAATCACTCTGTTGTCTACCTGAAACTATCACAACATTGTTAATCAGCTATCAGTTCAGTTCAGTAGCTCAGTCGTGTCTGACTCTTTGCAACCCCATGAATTACAGCACGCCAGGCCTCTCTGTCCATCACCAGCTACCGGAGTTCACTCAAACTCACGTCCATCGAGTCGGTGATGCCATCCAGCCATCTCATCCTCTGTCATCCCCTTCTCCTCCTGCCCCCAATCCCTCCCAGCATCAGAGTCTTTTTCAATGAGTCAACTCTTCACATGAGGTGGCCAAAGTACTGGAGTTTCAGCTTTAGCATCATTCCTTCCAAAGAACTATATTTCAATATATAATAAAAAGTTAAAAATTAAAGATAAATAATCAATTAAATTTTAAAAAGAGCCATGAGAGGCAGGTTAAAGATTTTTAAATGTAAGTCTAACCGTAAAGTACAGATGGAGAAGGCAATGGCACCCCACTCCAGTACTCTTGCCTGGAAAATCCCACGGATGGAGGAGCCTGGTAGGCTGCGGTCCATGGGGTTGCTAAGAGTCGGACAGACTGAGCAACTTCACTTTCACTTTTCACTTTCTTGCATTGGAGAAAGAAATGGCAACCCACTCCAGTGTTCTTGCCTGGAGAATCCCAGGGACGGGGAAGCCTGGTGGGCTGACGTCTATGGGGTCGCACAGAGTCGGACATGACTCGAGTGACTTAGCAGCAGTAGCAGCAAAATGCAGAGATGTGTTATCAACAGGATCCATCACGTGCAAAGGCAAAGCAGGTGAGATCTGGGGAGACTGGTATGTCTCCATTGCTCTTTCCTCAACTTCCCCTCTGCCCAGTGTCTGAAATTCCACCATTAATCACAATCCATTTACCTCCTCCCACAGTTCCCTGTTGAAATTCAGAAAATACTCCAGTACTCCTGGGCATGGGAGAGGGCTGTCAATACTGAAGTGAGTGCAGCTGCAACTGAGGGAGTGGGGCTCAGAGCCTGTCCTGTTTGAAGAAAGCAGGGTGGCACTGGGTGTCTAAGCAAGGTGGGGTGGCTGAAACAGCGAGGGAGGGGGCAGGACTCTGGGCCCATTGTATTCTCCAGGGCGGCCTTGACTGACAGCTGCACTCATTGTGGGTTCTATGGCTGATCCATTATCCATAGGGCTGAATTGATCATGTTTGGGCAGCTAAATGTTTTATGACTAAAGACTCCCAAGGTGAAGGCAACCAATTAGGAAACATGACGGAGAATCCCTGGAAGCATATTCTACTGCTCTCTTTGTGGGCACAGATGTGTGTAGGTCACACGTCTGTGCCAGATCCCTGCTCTCAGTGCTGTGTGAAAACACCTCCCAACCCCCATCTCACTCGGCTCTGACCTGCCTCTCCCTGGGGGTCTTTCAATGGAGTTTCTTTCCCTTCCTGCCCCTGAAAGCCTCATGCTCTGCCCTGAAACCACTGACAGCCCCGTCTAAAAGGTTTTATTTGGGACAATCTCCTTTTAACCCCAAATTCATAGATTCCTCTGTTAGTGTATGAAAGCTGGCTGCGGCACTAAAGTGTCATTCTTCCATTCATTTATGTATGGGAATGAATAGCATTCATTAAATGTCCTTGTATCTGCTAAAGCTAAACACACACCTACTGCGGGGCTTGATAAGTCAGTCAGTCACATTCAACTCTTTGCGACTCCATGGACCATAGCTTGTCAGGCTCCTCTGTCCATGGGATTCTCCAGGCAAAGATACTGGAGTGGGTTGCCATTTCCTTCTCCAGGGGGTCTTCCTGACCCAGGGATGGAACCTGTGTCTCTTAGGTCTCTTGCATTGGTAGGCGGGTTCTTTACCACTAGCACCACCTGGGAAGCCCACTGCAGGACCCACTGACTTCACTCTTGGGTATTTACTCAACAGAACTGAGTGCCATGTGCTTACAAAAAACACATTATATGAATGTGTTTAGCAGTTTTCATCATAATTGCCCCCAAACGGAAATCAACTCAAATGGCCATCAAGGTGAATGGACACACAAATTATAGTATATTCATACAGTGGAGTACTACTCAGCAGGAAAAAGGAAAAAACCACTGGTACATGTAACAGTATGGATGAACCTCAGAGACAGTATGTTGAGCAAAACAAGTTGGATACTAAAGAGGATACACATTATAGTTCTGTTCACTATCAATTCAGTTCAGTTGCTTAGTTGTATCTGACTCTTTGTGACCCCATGGACTGCAGCACACCAGGCTTCCCTATTCATCACCAACTCCCGGAGCTTGCTCAAACTCATGTCCACTGAGTCGGTGATGCTATCAAACCATCTCATCCTCTGTCATCTCCTTCTCCTCCTGCCTTCAATCTTTCCCAGCATTAGGGTCTTTTCCAATGAGTCAGTTCTTTGCATCAGGTGGCCAAACTATTGGAGCTTCAGCTTCAGCATCAGTCCTTCCAATGAACAGTCAGGACTGATTTCCTTTAGGATGGGCTGGTTTGATCTCCTTGCAGTTCAAGGGACTCTCAAGAGTCTTCTCCAACATCACAGTTCAAAAGCATCAATTCTTTGGTGCTCAGCTTTTAAGTTCAAAAACAGGCAAAACAAACTTTGGTGTTGTTCGAAGTCAGAATGCTGATTACCTTTGGTGGGAGAGTTTATTGGCTGGGAAGGAGCATGGGAAAGTTTTTGGGGGTGATGTAGTTTTAAAAGAAATCTTAACCTAAATAGTGGTTACACGGGTATATACCTATGTAAAGGTCCATCAAGCTGTACACATATGTTCTGTATACCTGACTGTAGATAAGTTATTTTGTTGTCAGTAAGTCCTGTCCAACACTTTGCAGCCCCCTGCCAGGCTCCACTGTCCTTGGGATTCTCTAGGCTGGAGTGGGTAGCCATTCCCTTCTCCAGGGAATCTTCCTGACCCAGGGATCAAACCCACGTCTACTGCATTGCAGGCATATTCTTTATGGCTGAGCCACCAGGGAGGTCCTAGACAAGTTATACTTCAGGTTTTCAAAAAAAAAATATTACTTATTTGGCTGTTTAGGATCTTAGTTGTGGCATGAGGAATCTTCGTTGTGTGCAGAAACGGGCTCAGAAGTTGTAGAGCTCGGGCTTAGTTTCTCTGTTGGACGTGGGATCTTAGTTCCCTGATCAAGGATCAAACCGAGTCCCCTATTTAGAAGGTGGATTTCCAACCACTTGACCACCAGGGAAGTCCCCACATATCAGTTAAATAAAAATGTCTGCTAGCAGAGCTCTGTGCTGAGCTGGCCCGAATTTTCCAGGTGAATGTGGCTGAGAAGAGTCAGTGACCTGGGTAGGGGTCTAGAGCGGCCCTTCCCAGAGGGTCCCTAATATGTAGACGAGTCCTGGAGTGGCAGTGCTAACTCAGGGGCCCAGGATATTCAAGGGGAAGACAAAATGTTGTTGAGTCAAAAAGAAGAGATGTCTGGTGGTCACCACTGAGAGCCTGAAGGGAAAATAAATCCAGCATGGAGTGGAGAGGGGTCTGGGAGAACTCCAAGGCAGGAAAGAAGCTGACGTCATTAGCAGTCAGGGACACGGGAGCTGGGAGGACCTTTGCGGTCAGGACCAGGCCAGGAGGCAGCAACCCTGGAGCTAAGATGAAGGAGATTGTACAAAGAAGGTGACCCATGAAGGAGTGAACAGAAAAGAGCAACTTCTTTTAATTTTTGAATGTATACAGATATTATTTCATGTAAGTCTCATAACTGTGTGATTTAAGATATATTAGCACCCCAATTTCCAAACAGAAAGTTGAGAACTAGGAGATTTCACAGGATATGCTGAAGGGCACCCAGCTGTCAGGGCAGCACTCAGCCCATAGCTTTGAGACGCAGCACCTGCTCCCCAAGGCCAGTTAAGTGTGTAACCAGTTCAGTGACGGGTTAATCAACCCGTGCAGCTGCATTCATGAAATGGCATTACTTTCTCAATACCTGTCTCCATCTATGCTTTGCTGCTCTGGCTCAAGGGCTTCCTTCATGTTATCTTAGTCCAACTCTGTAAATCCGCCTAATTTTAGTAATTTAAATAACATGACCCAGTTATTAAAACTCAGTCCTGATCATTTAAAAACTCCACCCTCGTGTGTGATTCAAATCTTTCCTGAGTTCAGGGTTACCTGTGGCTGTAGGAGCCTGGAGGAGGGGCAGTGGGGTGGTCTGCCCTCTTCAGTGGTCACCTTTTATTCCTGAGCTCTGCAGAGGAGGGAAGCTGTTTCCTTAAGCAAGAGCGTGCATCGAGGTTTGGTCCCCTTTCCCAATTGTTACCATTGATCCAGTTCCATTGTCAGCACTCCCAAGGCACTTGAGCAACTCCTGGCTTTGGTGGCACTTGGGAGACATACCTCCTCCCATGCTCCTCAACTGTACTCCAAGTTCAGCATTCCTGTATCCCTGCAGCCCCGATTTCCTCTTCCTTCCCTAGCCTCCGAACCTTGGGCCTGAGGGCTTGGATCAGATCTTTCTTGTCCCCTCCCCCATCCCACCCCCACTCCATCTACCATGCTACCTCTCCCCAGGGTTCTTTGCCCATCTGCAAGCATTTGTGATAGGGACAGAGTAAAGGGACAAAGTAACTGGTTAAATAGTTAATCCCACTAGGGGATTGTAAGTAGAAAAAAATATGGGAGACCCCTGTAAGTTAATGATTACTCAAGAAAGCAGTTTTGCTTAACCACAAAACCAAGCAGTCTTGCTTTACAACAAAACCATATGACAAAAGCACCAGATCATGCTCCCAAACAATAAAACAATGGTGGCATGAAACCCACATCCTGCCCAGTGACTCAGTAAGTTAGGACATGCTCTCTGCACACATAGGAGACAATTATTTGTGGGACTAGCTTGACCATACAGGACAAGAAAACTCCCTTGTTCAACCTGGAAGAGAAGCTGATGATGGAAACAGGACGCCTATGCAAGAAAGACAAAGAAGTTCTTCTCCCCCTCTCCACTTTTCCTTTGATTATAAAACTGTAGCCCAGTAAGTTTTGGGGGCCTGGCTCTCTCATCCACCCACTTGTAAACCTCATGAGTGTCCTATTTTAATAAATCCCTTCTTATCCGCAACTTTCCCTTTTGCTGAATTCTTTCTGTGTTAGGACACAAAGGACTATGGCACTGGATCTCTTTGGAGTCCCCAAAACAACACCAGTCAGTTTCAAATGGGTAGGCTGGGGACTCAGTGGCCCAGCCAACAGCCAAACAGGTAACAAGACCATCAAATCTTTCATTCTGAAATAAACTGCAAACTTTATGACAAACTTTTGTGGGACCTCCTTTCTTATCTTCAATGTTTAACCAGGAGTCCTCAAGGAATGGTAATGAACCAGCACCCACTCTCTTTGGGTGGGGAGGAAAAATGGCTTATCCTCGTGAACACTGCCTTCCCTCCAAAGACAACCTCCTCCTCTCCCCAAGTCTTCTCTGTTCTCTCCACATTGAGAGCCCCAAAGCCAGTTCAGCCACTAGGGGTGTCTCCTGCCTAGAAGGAGGCTTTTGGATAAGTCCCGGAGAATTTAATAGTTTTATTAACAATGCCTCTACCTACATGAGGGCTTATTGCTGAATTGTTACATAACTTTCAGGGGCAAAAAAATATTTCAGTACAAACTCTCACCAGCTCATAGGCACAGGTTTGCTACTGAAAACCCTCTGTGTGTGAGCCCACATTCCTATCTGAGGTAAGTGAAGTGGTTTGCTTCCTCTTAATATGCTGTTCATCATGCTACATGCTTAGGAAAGATTAAAGCTCCAGGACATAGATCCTGGCATAAACACCCCCCTCTCACCTCTGACACCTCAGATTCCAACAGTGGCTATTGAAAGAACTCTGCATCTTCAGACAAATATACATCCATGAAAAGCACCAAAATGGATCATTATACCATGAAATGTCGCTTCTTTCTAGTGGGTGATTGATTGCTTGAGGTGCTGTAGAGTGTCAACTGGGGGCTTCCCAGGTGTTGCTAGTGGTAAAGAACCCACCTGCCAATGCGGGAGACGTAGGAGACATGGGTTTGATCCCTGGATCGGGAAGATCCCCTGTGGAGGGCATGACAATCCACTTCAGTATCCTTGCCTGGAGAATCCCATGGACAGAAGAGCCTGGCAGGGTATGTATGGCTCATGGGGTCTCAAAGAGTTGGAGATGACTGAAGCAATTTAGCATGCATACATGCATGCAGAGTGTCAATAATGAGAATTGTTGTCCAGTCTAATTTCCCAAGTGTGCTATGTGTATGGAGGGAAAGACTTCCATGGACTACTTGTTGCAATGCGGTTGAGCTCAGTCTCAAAGATAAAGCTATTCTAGGATCCAGGGCAAATTTCTAGCTTCGTGACTCTCCAATCGAGAGGGGAAAGAGCCTTCAGGACATTATTTTGAATGTCTTTAGCGGGATGGCAAACATCTGAATCTCTTTGTCCCCTTGAATGTGGTGATCAGGAGGGGACCAGTCCCTGAAGGTTCCCAGACTTGGGGCTAGAGCATAGAACATTTCCCTCTGAATCATGGAATCACCAAAACTAGAACAGTGCAGTTGAGTCAGTAAAGAAATGAGGTGAAAGCAACCACATGGGGGCTCTAGAGAAGAGAAGAGAACTATGCATCAAAAGTGGGATTGAGGCAAACATCTGGAAGACAAAGAGGGATGCATTTGGGAAGATATGGAGGAAAGATCCAGAACTGTGCTTTCCAACATGGTGACTACTAGCCATGTGTAGCTATTTAAATTAGTTAAAATAAAATAAAAAATTCAGTTTCTCTGTTATGCTAATCCCAGTGTAAGTGCTGCATGTGGTACAGATTTTGGAACATCTACAATATCACAGAAAGTTCTATTGAGCGGTACTGACTCTAGAGCACTACCAAAAATGGGCAGCTTGTTCCATGAACCAGTCTTAGCATGATGCAGGGGGAGGGGCGGAAGGTGGGGAGATAGTCAGCTGAACATAAAGGACCAGGAGTGCATCTGATTTTCCAAAATAGGCCAGAGACATTTGGAGTCAAATCATACAGTGGATCTGGTGCACTCATTCTCAACACATTTCTGTTGAATTAATGAGTAGGTGAGCTGGGTAGCATTGGTTAGTGGGGGCAGAGGATGGGGAAGAAGGCAGAAGGCATCTACAAAATAGAAGAGCTATATTTTCTTGTGTTAGCAGCTCATTAGCTAAATGAGAGACATTCTAAAAGAAGAACTTCAGAGATGCTCTGAGTACTGTCAGCAAGCCTGGAAAAAGTGTAAAGCCTCTCAAGGTAACTGCTTTAAAAGGGACCATGTTCAACTAGCTCTTTGGGTGACTGATTAAGAGTCCTAGCCACTCTTGGCTTCAACTTCTTCAGCTGTAAAATAAAGACTCCGGACCAAGGACCAGCTCTTTCTGTATGTCTTGTTGTTCAGTCGCTAAGTCGTGTCTGACTCTTTGTGACCCCATGGACTGCAATGTGCCACAGTCTGTGTCTAGGATTTGGATATTTAAGCCACATTATTATCTTTAGTAAAAGAGCTTTCTTGTCATACCTCAGAGTTACCATAAACGCTGAAAATAATCAAGAACAAATAGGTTTTATCTCATGAACCAGAATTGACTAATTGGTAGAATTTGAATGGAAAACTCTGTGGGGAAGAGTTTTGAGGCCACATTCAAGCTTGTTTGATTAGCAGCTGGTTTGTCTGCCACGGAGATGGAGCCATGGAGCACTTGCTGACACTTGCCATCCCAGGCTTATGGACTGCCCAGCCCAATACCCATTCTAAGTGCTTTTCCCCCTGCCCAGGTCTGCTATAAATACTGGAAAATCTAAATATTTGCTTTCCCACCCTTCCATGAAGCTAGGGGTGGCCTGTAACACTGCACATCTGAAAAAAAAAAAAAAAAAACAACTCAATAAGGAAATTTCCAAGGTCTGTTTTAGCTGTAATTCCTATGGATGCTGATAGAAATGGATGCAGACATGCTGTTTCCCTCTCTTTGTCTTAAGCTAATCCCTGAATATCAGTCATATTTTGATATCAATAAAGCTATGACAAACCTAGACAGCATATTAAAAAGCAGAGACATTACTTTGCCAACAAAGGTCTGTTAGTCAAAGCTATGGTTTTTCCAGTAGTCAGGTACAGATGTGAGATTTGGACCAGATGGAAGGCTGAGCACTGAAGAATTGATGCTTTCAAACTGTGGTGTTGGAGAAGACTCTTGAGAGTCCCTTGGACAGCAAGGAATCAAACCAGTCAATACTAAAGGAAATCAATCCTGAATATTCATTGGAAGGACTGATGCTGAAGCTGAAGCTCTAGTACTTTGGCCACCTGATGTGAAGAACTCATTGGAAAAGACCCTGATGCTAGGAAAGATTGAAGGCGGGAAGAGAAGAGGACGACAGAAGATGAGATGGTTGGATGGCATCACTGACTCAACAGACATGAGTTTGAGCACACTCTGGGAGATAGTGAAGGACAGGGAAGCCTGGCATGCTGCAGTCCATGGGGTTGCAAAGAGTCAGACATGACTTAGTGACTGAACAACAAAAGACCTGTAAATACATGTCAGAATCCATTATTGCTGGTGGAGTATAGCTCTTTCTTCACCTGGAGGCAATAGTTCTTTGGCAGGGAATAAACAGAGAGCTCTGGGATGAGACAATGCTTGGATCAGACACAAGTGCTCATCTCAGAACCGCGATTCTGACACATCTGCTTGCCTCTGTCTTGACCTTTGCCTGCCTCAAGTCTGATATGTAAGCTATCCTACAACGTGGATTTGGGAACCTCACCTGTGTTTTGGATTTCTGCATGCTGGATTTGCTCTTCCACCTTCCACCCCCCAACTCCTTTCCCATTCATTTTCAACTCTGATAACCCCTTCCCTTGTGCATGTGTGTGCTCAGTGGTTTTAGTTGTGTCCAACTCAGCAACCCCATGGACCATAGACTGCAAGCCTCCTCTGTCTATGGAATTCTCCAGGTAAGAATACTGAAGTGGGTTGCCATGTCCTCCTACAGGGGATCTTCCTGACCCAGGGATCGAATCTGCATCTCCTGTGTCTCCTGCATTGCAAGCAGATTCTTTACCTGCTGAGCCACCGAGGAAGCCTCCCTTCCCTTCATGCTCAACAACTCTCCACCTGGAATCTGCAGGGTGAGCCCTGCTCTGATGGCAGGCCCCCGTGACAGATGGAAACCTCGCGATTGCCCACACATAGAGGCTGAGCTCAGTGTCTGTAAATGTTCCCTCATCTTCCCCTCATCCTCAGTATTAGGAGCCCCAGTCCCCTTTCTATTATAACGAACAAGCACCAGGGTGCCAGTAATATCAGCTTTCTCCCTACCCAGGTTCTCAGGGCTGGCTAGACACATGCAATCTGATCCATTAAGTAGCTGCCTTGGAAACATGCAGCAAGACAAAGAAAGTCCTTTTAATTGTGCTTCCTGTGGACTTTGAAATTCAAATTCTGTTAGGTACACAAATGATTCCAGCTACGTGCTCATATTGCTATAGCAACCTCCCCAGGCTCATGCAACGCAGGCACTCAGTTCCACCTCTGAGGTGTGGTGGGGTGCTTTTCTCCTGACCTTTAAATACATCAACTGTCCTTAGCCATGTTTCAGATTGCCCATTTGCCACTAGCCAAGAGATAGAACTGAGCTTAAGAAATCATAGACGAACAGCCATTATGTGTAATCCAATTTATCCTGGTAACAAAATTCATTTAGGTGATCTTAAGTCTACTCAGTAGTCAAAGGATCACAGACTTTGTGTGGAATAGTCCAGTCCACATCTTCCTGGGAGTGTATAGGAAATCTTCCCTCAGAATTAGATTTGTAGCCCCTGCTTTAGTCTTGTGGGTCTTGGGTCATACCTAGGCTGCCCTGACTTTCAAACATTTAGTGCCTGACTTCCCTTTAAACTATGAATTAACTACTCAGCTTTCTGATCTCCACTGTTACCTGGTTTTTACATTAGCATGCTCTTTTATGAATGTGCACTTTTATCTCTGATTTCTTGCATGTATGTGCCTCTAATCATTTATATTTCCATAATATTTGCCAATTTTTTTCAGTGCTAACACTTCCCTATAGTAGCTCTGCTCACTATAACCCATTTCCCAGGATAAAAGCCATGTGTGTACAGTTATATACAATATATAATTATATATAGAAGGCAATGGCACCCCACTCCAGTACTCTTGCCTTGAAAATACCATGGACGGAGGAGCCTGGTGGGCTGCAGTCCATGGGGTGGCTAAGAGTCGGACACGACTGAACAACTTCACTTTCACTTTTCACTTTTATGTATTGGAGAAAGAAATGGCAACCCCCTCCAGTGTTCTTGCCTGGAGAATCCCAGGGGTGGGGAGCCTGTTGGGCTGCGGTCTATGGGGTCGCACAGAGTCGGACATGACTGAGGCGACTTAGAAGCAGCAGCAGCAGAAGCACCTCCCAGGTGGTGTAGTGGTAAAGAATTTGTGGATGGGGAAATAATGAAAACAGTGAGAGACTTTATTCTGGGGGGCTCCAAAATCACTACAGATGGTGACTGCAGCCATGGATTTAAAAGACGCTTGCTCCTTGGAAGAAGAGCTATGACCAACATAGACAGCATATTAAAAAGCAGAGACATTACTTTGCCAACAAAGGTCCATCTAGTCAAGGCTATGATTTTTCCAGTAGTCATGTATGGATGTGAGAATTGGACTATAAAGAAAGATGAGCTTCGAAGAATTCATGCTTTTCAACTGTGGTGTTAGAAAAGACTCTTGAAAGTCCCTTGGACTGCAAGGAGATCCAACCAGTGCATCCTAAAGGAAATCAGTCCTGAATATTCATTGGAAGGACTGATGCTGAAGCTGAAACTCCAATAGTTTGGCCACCTGATGCGAAGAACTGAGTCATTGGAAAAGACCCTGATGCTGGGAAAGATTGAAGGCAGGAGGAAAAGGGGACAACAGAGAATGAGATGGTTGGATGGCATCACTGACTCGATGGACATGAGTTTGAGCAAGCTCTAGGAGTTGGTGATGATCAGGGAGGCCTGGTGTGCTGCAGTCCATGGGGTCTCAAAGAGTTGGACACGACTGAGTGACTGAACTGAATGTGAGGAGACTCCAGAGACATGTATACCTATACACATATATATATATATATATATGCATATGAGTCTCAGTGAACTCCGGGAGTTGGTGATGGACAGGGAGGCCTGGTGCGCTGCAATTCATGGGGTCGCAAAGAGTCGGACACGACTGAGTGACTGATCTGATCTGATATGTTCAATAATAGGTTGGTAAATATCTCAGATGTTGGTTAACATTTCAGGATATAATGTAAGCTCTCACATTAACTCAAACACAAAATAATTAGCTTTCCTTTAGCTTGAATTAGCTAAATCAATCTTGAAGAAGAGAAAACAAAAGTGGAAGGAGTTCATTCACACTTGAATAGTCCCACTTCATCTGTCCTTTTATGCCTTCCTGACAGTATTTTCAGAACATCTGTACAGAATGGGTGGAAGTTATTTATGAACACTGTGCATAATTATTAGAATAACTTCTGTGGAGTCTTCAAATGGAAGCTAAGTCTTGTTAAATATATCTGATGGAAGCAAAACAATTTAGAATGCAGTTACACAGTTGGCCTTTGGGGTCCAGTTCTAAAAAGGCACGAATTCAAAGACAAGAGGAGTTTCTTACTGGCGTGGCCACCTCCCATCTCTGGCTCTGAAACCATTTTAGAAACAAGATGACTCTGCAAGTTGGAACTGAATAAAAGGAGTGTGAAACATTTTCCTGTGAGCAAGTATTTCCTTGTAAGCTGAAGAAAGGCGATTGTAGCACCTACACAAAATTGTGATCCGTTTCCTTCCCAGATTAGGTGATTTCTTCTGCTAACAAGTTAGATAATGTCCAAAAGCGAGCTAAATTACTTTTAACTTCAGTCAGTCTTGAGAAGTACCCCAACAAAATCACATCAGTGCTGTGGATATTATCCAAATTTCCAGATTCTGATCTTGAGTGTGCTATTTAATGCCTGTATCAACGTGTGTAAGAATAATAATGATGGCAATTTGAACCTAATAATATTTTCTTTGTCATACAATAACTGGTTAGTGTTTGAAATAATAAATGTGTCTTCACATCTTGCTGCCAAAAATAACAAGACTCCACCTCCACCCAGAGCGACTCACCGAATGATATCCCAAGTCATTCTTCCTCATACATGATACATGTTAAAAACCACACATCTTGAATTGCTGGACTGTATAAAACCAATTATTACACTTGTAAACCTGGAGTATTTCAGGACAATGACCTGATGGAATAATAACAATAAAAAAAGCATTTGTTTCACAACAAGCCAGTTTTCCAAACCAGAGTTTTAAGTGGTCACATTTCCCAGGCAGCAGTAATGCTATTGCCATGGATTTTCCAGAGAACATTTCACTTTACTGTTATTTATAATTTAGCTCAGCCTCTTTCTATTACTTGTATTTAAATATAGAAAGAAATCTTTTCCCCTTCCTCTTTCTTTAGATGTTTCTCTTCAACGCCCACACAAATCCGTGAGTCATAAATGAGACTATGAAAATGAATGGTCCGCATTGCACAAGAACCCTCTTTGGCTACCCATGTGAATTTAGGTAATATAATCGTCAAAGTAAGTTCAAAAGGCAGATGAAACAATGCCCATGTGAATTCCATTCAGAAAAAAGAAAAAACAACTGAGAAATGATAAAGTTGACACAGTGTCTTTGTGTTCTAATATAACAAAACAGATTTTACACACAAACACACCCTTTTCTGAAATTTTACATACATATGGTAAAATATGTATAACTGGGTGGAAGGAGAATGGGGGAACCTAGATTCTAATCTCAGTTCTCCGATTCCTGGTTGGGCGATTTAACTATGACTGTGTGCAGCAGACATAGTAATGTCTCTCTTGCCTCCCCTACAGGGTTGCTAAGAGGGTTGAATGTGATGAGACACGTGTTGATAGAAGTGGTAAGTGCACTGTAACGTGCCTTCACAATTTTAAGGTATGTTGATTACAATTTCTTCAGCTAAAGTAATTGTACAGGCAGGAGAATGACTAGGCAGTGGAATAAATTGACAGGCGGATTATGAAGTTGCTGTTGCAAACATATTTAATGCTAAACTTGGTCCCCAAGGATCCAAGAATGAATTTGGTCCCATAATACAAAATGACATAATTGATCACCATAAGTCAAGTCCAATTCAACCTAAATGATCCAATGATGAGTAAGTAACAAATGTCCGGGACAAAGAGATCTATTGCTTTTGCAGCTGAACTTCATTTTACTTCTGTCCAAGGGTGAGTTACCTCTGCAAAACTCCATCTCAATGATTCTGCATCTTACAAAAGTTATTCCATCAATCTTCATAATAGCTCTGTATTAGAGATGGAGAGACTGAAGACTTCAAATAACTTTCTTATTTAACTATGCATTAAAACTTGGTCAGAGTTCTTATAGTATTTCATTGTTATTATATTCGGACAAAAGTGATTAGAATATTTTAATTCCATCTTTTAAAAACTTATTAACTTAGTTAAGGTTTACCAAATTTAAGTGTAAAGCTGTAAAACATGAAATTTTTTTCAATGGATGATAATATGCATGGTAAACATTCTAATGGTGCTAAAGAATATATACTGAAAAGTTAGCATCCCTAACAGAACAAGGGCTTCCCAGGTGGCTCAGTGGTAAGGAATTCACCAGCCAAGTAGGAGATGTGGGTTCAATCCCTGGGTTGGAGAGATTCCCCTGGAGAAGGAAATGGCAACCCACTCCAATATTCATGCCTGGGAAATCCCAGAACAGAGGAGCATGGTGGGCTTCTCTGGTCCACGGGGTTCAAGAAGACTTAGATGCCACTTAGTGACTAAAACAACAGGGTAAACTCCCAGCTACCAATTCTCTTCCCTAAAAGAATATTTTGTTGTTACCCACAAGGTTGAAATCCTTATACATACATCCATCTGCATGATATTTCAAAAGGAAAGGATGAAATGAGACCCTCAGATTTTATGAAATACAAATACATGTAAAATGGAAAGAAAGGTTTATTCCTAAGTGTTGTAAGACTGGTGGGGAGGGGGGGGGGCGGGGTGGGGGCGGGGTGGAAACCTTCAAATTCCTTTTTAGCCAAATGAGAAAAACAGGATCGAATGTCATGGCTTAAGTAAATTTGACCTTATGTGGATTAACATTTGGATATTGTGTCTGACCACCCCAAAGTAAATTATTCTGCAGCCAACTTCAAGTGAAACTCTAGTATTTAGACAATTGCAAGCTTCCCATAAAAAGTAAACAAACCAAGGTAATCTTCAGTAAGCAGAGGGCAAGTATGTAAGAAGATGATAGTCCACTTTGCTAAATGAGAAACAAATTTAGAACTTTGTTATTTGGGCTTGCTTTGGGGTCTCTTCTGTGGCAAGTCTCAGGAAATCATTTAATGTCACAAAAATGAGGCCATGCACATCATTTTCTCTGAAGTGGCTCCACCCAGGTTAGCAAGTTGCATGACTGTTACCACAATCCAGTTTTAGTCCATTTTCATCCTGAGTGAGATCTCTTATGCCTGCTTCCAGTTGATTCCCATTCCTTCCCCAGCCTCAGGCAGCTGTTAATCTACCTCTGGTCTCTGGAGATTTATCTATACATTTACTATAAATGGAATCATACAATACGTGGTCTTCTGTGACTGGCTTCTTTCACTTAATATAATGTCTTTGAGGTTCATTTACATTGTAGCATTATCAGTATTTTCCCCTTTTATTGCTGAATAGTATTCCTTTGTGTAAATATACATTAGCATTTTGTTGATCCATAGTTCTTGCTCTGTTAGGGAAGACTAATAGATTTTGCCTATGGAAGAATCTAGTCCTCATTCACTGAATAGCATATCTCAGTATCTCTGTTTTTGGAGAGCATTGTGGTGGTGATGGTGTAGTTGGTAAGTTGTGTCTGACTCTTTGCAACACCATGGACTGTAGCCTGCCAGGCTCCTCTGTCCATGGGATTTCCCAGGCAAGAATACTGGAGTGGGTTGCCATTTGCCATTTCCTCCTCCAGGGCATCTTCCTGACCTGGGATCAAGCCAGGGTCTCCTGCACTGCAGATGGATTCTTTCCCAATTGAGCCACCAGCAGAACTTTGTAACCACATACAAATTTACTCTGCACTGCTATGGTCTAGGGGAAGCCAGGTTGACCAATGTACCCCTTTACCTAAGACTTCATTCCTGGGCTCCCTTTCCCTTGCATGTTTGCATTGTTTATATGTATCAATCTTTCCTCTTTGATGGTTACATTGTTTATGTAGCTTTTCAGGAAGAGATACATTTGCTTAAAAATGGATAGTACTCATGCTTCTAGTTTATTCCAAGTTGATCTTGGCTAGTGGGTGTGAGATATCCTGGGTTCTACTTCCTCTGTATCACTTCCTAGGGCTTCTTCTGAAAATTCTGCTTCCCAGAATTTTTGGAAAGGGCACACACAATGTGGCATAAAGTGGATGTGAAAGACTGAAATTTGTGGACCACTGTTAAAATGTCAGCTAGTCTAGTGAGTATTTATCTAGTGAGTATTTATCTCTGTTTCTTTTATGGTTATGTAGGTTCGGAGGCCTGATGGGAAGGGAGTTCTCTAAAGATGAATTGCACTTAACGTCCTTGTTTTTTCCACAGCCAAACCAGTGCGATTTCACAACGATCCTAATTCCTTTCATTGGCTTAATGGCTGCATTTCCTACCAGAGAGAAAGGCTGGTGAGTGTGTGGAGGTGGGGGGGAGGGGGCAGGAATTGGTGTTTTTTATGGATTTTTCCCTTTGGCCACATTTCCAAGTTGAATGCCTCTTAGGCTTTTGTTAGAGTTCTCTCAAGGAAGATTTCTAATGTCCCTGCTGGCCAATGTCCTGTTGGCAGGAGAATGTGTTGAGAGCCAGCCAGTCATAAAATTCTGCTGCCAGGAAATGAGGCAGCAGTTAACAGAGGAGAGGATTAGAGCCCAGCTTCAGGCTACAGCTCTGCCTCTCTGCCTACTTAAACAAAACGTCGTTTTCTTCTGATATCAAAAGTGAATAGGTGCTTGTAAATAATTCAAACAATCCAGAAATGTATAATTGCTGAAGTCAGAAGCTGTCTGTTATCCTTTCCTTGCAATGACTGTTAAGGGATTTGTTGATTATGTCTCTAGATTTCGTTCTCTGCATAATACTAACATTTGCATTCGTTTTCAAAATTAGAATCAAATTAGATGCAGAGTTCTGCCTGCTTTTTCATGCTTTTTTAAATCATGCTTTTCTGCTTAACATTATATATGAGAATTTTTCCTCATCTTTAAATCTATCTCATTCTTGTGAAATATTTGAATGGCTATACCACACTTTAATTAAACCAATTCTAAAGGCTTGTTTCAAATATTTGAACTTTAAAAAGGCACTGCAATAAATATTTTTGGTCATATTTCTTTGCAAGCTTGTGTAAGTGTTTTGGGTGTATACGTTCTTAGACATTTCTGCCTGCTCTTGAATAATGGTAAATTTTTAATTGCAAAATGAGACAAGTAAGTTGCCTTTTATTGTAGAGTTATAACTGGTGAGTGAAGGAAATTTGGTCAAATTTAAGCATGTCAGTAACAAATGTGGATCATTTTTCAAGCTTCTTGCCAACTCCCATCTTTGTGAAGGATGTAACAATTCCCAACTCCACTGTCTTAATTCCTGGATTCCTAACAAGGGAAATGGACCTGAAACAACAGATGACTTGGTCCTGGGCCTGATGTGATTCCTTTCATTGTTAGAGTCAACGTGGCTCAGTGGATGAGAGGCAGGACTCTGGCCAGCCTGCCTCATCTGATATTCTAGTTCTGCTGCTTCTTACTTCTCATTGTGCTCTACTGTGAAACCAGAGGCAAGGTATAATGCCTGCTTCTTAAGAGGACATGGGGATTCAGTGAATTAACACTTCAGTTCAGCTCAGTCGCTCAGTTGTGTCTGACTCTTTGTGATGCCATGGACTGCATCACACCGGGCTTCCTTGTCCATCACCAACTCCCGATGCTTGCTCAAACTCATGTCCATCGCGTTGGTGATGCCATCCAACCATCTCATCCTCTGTCGTCCCCTTTACCTCCCACCCTCAATCTTTCCCAGCATCAGGGTCTTTTCCACTGTGTCGGTTCTTCGCATCAGGTGGCCAAAGTATTGGAGTTTCAGCTTCAGCATCAGTCCTTGCAATGAACAGTCAGGACTGATTTCCTTTAGGATGGACTGGTTGGAACTCCTTGCAGTCCAAGGGACTCTCAAGAGTCTTCTCCAACACCACAGTTCAAAAGCATCTATTCTTCTGCACTCAGCTTTCTTTATAGTCCAACTCTCACATCCATACATGACTTCTGGAAAAACCATAGCTCTGACTAGATAGACCTTTGTCAGCAAAGTAATGTCTCTGCTTTTTAATATGCTGTCTAGGTTTATCATAGCTCTTCTAATACCTAGTAAACACTTAGAGGTGTACTGGGTACATCATAAGCATTTCGTACATGGTAACTATCATTGTGATTAGTACTCAAAATCACTAATCTTTTTTTTTGAGGGGTTATTAATTTTTATTGGATTATGGTTGCTTTACAATGTTGTGTTAGTTTCTACCGCACAACAAAACGAATCACCATACATACGCATACATCCTCTCTCTTTTGAATTTCCCTCCTATTTAGGACACCACAGTGCATTAAGTAGAGTTCCTTGTGCTATACAATATGTTCCCATCTGTTGTCCATTTTATACATAGAATCAGTAGTGTATGGGCTTCCTGGTGGCTCAGCAGTAAAGAATCTGCCTGTCAATGCAGGAGATGTGGGTTCAATTCCTGGGTAAGGAAGATCCCCTGGAGAAGGAAATGGCAACCCACTCCAGTATTCTTGCCTGGGAAATCCCATGGACTGAGGAGTCTGGTGAGCTGTAGTCCATAGAGTCACAGAGTTGTACACAACTCAGCAACTAAACAACAACAAAATCATCAATAGTGTATAAATGTCAACCCCAATCTCCCAATTCTTCCCACCCCATCTCTTTCCTTTTTAGTATCCATACATTTATTCTCTACGTCTGTGTCTCTATTTCTGCAAATAAGGTCATCTACACTATTTTTCTAGATTCCACATATATGTATTAATATACAATATTTTTCTCTTTATGACTTACTTCATTCTGTGTGACAGTCCCTAGGTCCATCCACATCTCTACAAATGACCCAGTTTCATTCCTTTTTATGTCTGAGTAATATTCCATTGTATATATGTACCATATCTTCTTGCTAATCAATTATTGAGTACATATTCTGTTTCACACATGGAGTAGGCACCTCACATATATTGTCTACTTTAACCCTCCCCAAACTGTAAAAGCTAGGTATTGCCAGCCACACTTTGCATATGAGGAAACTGAAACTTTGAAAAGTTTAAGTAATCTGCAAGTTTCTCTCCACCAGTCAAAGGAAGAGCTGCCCCTCTCTGATGGATAAGAGCATTCCCTGTATGTAGTGTCATCAAGAAATCCGGGGATCATAAATGAGCACAGAGAGAAGAACATTCCACACTAAATTCTCCAAGGCCAGATGATGACATATACAAAGATAGGAATAGGGTCGACGGTCTTCCTCCAGCAGCTGTTTGTTCCAAGTGCTATCAGCAAACTTCGTTGTTGTTGATCAGTCAATAAATTGAGTTTGACTCCTTGGGACCCCATGGACTGCAGCTCACCAGGCTCCTCTGTCCTCCACTGGCTCCTGGAGTTTGCTAAAATTCAAGTTCATTGAATTGGTTATGCTATCCAACCATCTCATCCTCTGCCGCCCCCTTCTCCTCCTGCCCTCAACCTTTCCCTATGTCAGGGTCTTTTCCAGTGAGTCAGCTCTTTGCATCAGGTGGCCAAAATATTGAAGCTTCAGCTTCAGCATCAATCCTTCCAATGAATATGATTTTCCATAGGATTGACTGGTTTGATCTCCTAGCTATACAAGGGACTCTGGAGAGTCTTCTCCAGCACCACAATTCAAAAGTATCAATTCTTTGGCATTCAGCCTTCTTTATGATCCAACTTTAGCTCCAAATATTTAGGAGAAAACCTTGTTTGTGTATGATGTAGACTGTGGTGAATGTAAGAGTTTTATGAAATGATAGTGCAAATTCATCTTTCCTTGTTTTTGTTCATTCACGTTGTTTCCTCAGGCTGGAGTGATATCGTTCCTCTCGCTCAGAATCCTTCACATCACTTCCTCATCTTTGAAGGTTCAGCAGGTGCTACCTGCTCTGGGAAGCCTCATCATTGAGACTGTGTTGCTTCTTCCTCAGAGTTCTTGTATTCATGAAGTGACGGTTCATGTGGTGCTGTTTATATTCTGGTGAGTGCTTCCCTCCGCTGTCTCAACTTTGGACTTGATCACCTTGAGGAAAGAGTACATCGTTCACCATTTTTATTAAGCTTATACTAAATGCTAGTCCATTTGTGCACTAGATCCTACCCGCTCCTGTATGTTCCAAGACTTGCCTGTTGCAAATGTCTTTTTCTGTCACCACTGATTTCTTCTCAACAGGAGCCCCACAATCAGTATCCAAGTATGCTATCATATCTCTCCTGTAAAAACAAACAAACAAAAAAAAAACAAAGTTTTCTTTGCATCAAGTTTGCCTCCAGGGCCTTCCCTGGTGGTCCAGGGGTTAAGAATCTGCCTTGCAATGCAAAGGACACTGGTTCAATCCCTGATCCAGGAAGATTCCACATGTCGCAAGGCAACTAAGCCCGTGTACCACAACTTCTGAAGCCTGCATGTCTAGAGCCTATACCCTGCAACAAGAGAAGCCACTGCGATGAGAAGCTTGTGCACCACAGCTAGAGAGTAGTCCCTGTTCTCCACAACTAGAGAAAGCCCTGGTGCTGCAACAAAGACCCAGTGCAGCAAAAATAAGATTAATTAATTAATTTAAAAAATTTCGCCTTTAGCTATGACTGCATATCTCTGCTCTGCTTTGTTGAAAATGCCCCTCCGAAGAAATGCCTGTTCTACTGTCCACTCTCGTACCTTCCAGCCCCTCTGTAATCCACTCCAATCAACTTAGTCTTTCATTCCCATCAGCCTCTGCAACCACTCTAGTCCAAGTCACCAATGACTTCATCTTGGTAATTTCTTTGCCCTCATCTTCCTTGACCTCAGCAGCAGTGGGCACAGTTGACTACTTCCTCCTTCTTGAAAGACTTCTCTGAGTCTTTACAGGTTCATCTATTTTCTTATCAGAAACTTAAATTTTTTTTTTTAAGTTATGCATGTGAAATCTTTTCATCACAAGTACTTGGCCTCCCATAGTTCACATCTCATTCATCTTTATGTTCTTTTTGGTCCCAAAGCACAATGTCTAATATGAGGAAGATCTTATGAATCTCTATTCAGTTACTTCATACACACATGAAAAAATATGCATGCAGGTTATTTTTTAAAATACAGATGAATTAACCAGAAATTATTAAAAACTGTTCCCTCTGGGGTATAGGAGTAAGTAGAGTGGAGAAAAAAATGATGGGAATAAGATTTGTTTGAGGTATTCCTTTTTCAATATTTAAAAGTTCCTGAATGTTTTACATATTCAAAAACTAAACTTAAAGGTGTGATAAACACTAAGATTAAATAAGAACAGAAACAAATGAATCTAATTGCATACCATATTGATAACTTGGGAAAGAAAAAATGAATTTGGGTAACATTTGTGGATGGCATTATGATTGCATATCCTTCAGTTCAGTCTCTCATCATATCTGACTCTTTGCGATGCCATGGACTGCAGCATGCCAGGCTTCTCTGTCCATCACCAACTCCTAGAACTTACTCAAGCTCATGTCCATTGAGTTGGTGATGCCATCCAACCATCTCATCTTCTGTCGTCCCCTTCTCCCGCCTTCAATCATTCCCAGCATCAGGGTTTTTTTCCAGTGAGTCAGTTCTTTGCATCAGGTGGCCAAAGTATTGGAGTTTCAGTTTCAGCATCAGTCCTTCCAATGAACATTCAGGATTGATTTCCTTTAGGATGCACTGGTTGGATATCCTTGCAGTCCAAGGGACTTTCAAGAGTCTTCTCCAACACCACGGTTCAAAAGCATCAATTCTTCAGAGCTCAGCTTTCTTTATAGTCTCTCACATCCATACATGACTACTGGAAAAACCAAAGCTTTGACTAGACATACCTTTGTTAGCAAAGTAATGTCTCTGCTTTTAAATATGCTGTCTAGGTTGGTCATAAATTTTCTTCCAAGGAGTAAGGGTTTTTAAGGTCATGGCTGCAGTCACCATCTGCAGTGATTTTGGAGCCCAGAAAAAGAAAGCCACTGGAGCCGCAGCTGCACGGTGCTAGAGCGACTTTGAGAAGATACCCCATGTACAAGGGCAAATGAGAAACCCCAGCAAGATGGTAGGAGGAGTGAAATTGCATTTAGAATCAAGCCCCATACCCGCCAGAGATGCTCTGAGGGCTCAAACAAACCTTGTGCATATCCTTTGTGGGGTGTATTCGAAGAACAAGAAGGATAGCTTGGAAATTTTGGACTTCACAGTAACTTTGTAATTGGTAGCAGTATTGGTGATGTGACTCTGGAACAATTTTGTGTATATTATGGGATAGATGTAATTAATAAATATATTTGTGTTTTGTGAGCCGGACTTCATTAAAGGTAAAGAGAGAAATATAAACATGGTATGAGGGAAGCTGAGGAACACTGTGCTGTTGGATTTGAACTGGAGGTATCAAATAAACCTGTGTGTGTTTTCTAATATGTACACTGAAAAGGCCTAGATACAAGGATTCATACTTGCAGAAATGAGCACACCTAGAGCCCAGAAGACTCTTGAGAGTCCCTTGGACTGCAAGGAGATCCAACCAGTCCATTCTGAAGGAGATCAGCCCTGGGATTTCTTTGGCAGGAATGATGCTAAAGCTGAAACTCCAGTACTTTGGCCACCTTATGTGAAGAGTTGACTCATTGGAAAAGACTCTGATGCTGGGAGGGATTGGGGGCAAGAGGAGAAGGGGACGACAGAGGATGAGATGGCTGGATGGCATCACTGACTTGATGGACGTGAGTCTGAGTGAACTCCGGGAGATGGTGATGGACAGGGAGGCCTGGCGTGCTGCGATTCATGGGGTCGCAAAGAGTCGGACATGACTGAGCGACTGAACTGAACTGAGAGCCCAGATCTTGGTTTCTGAATACCTTTCTTCTCTAAAAAGGAACAAGGTTTCTTAGGAAAATGGCTGACTCCATGTCAGGGGCACAGAAAATATAAAGTGAGCCTTAAAACTTCTATTGTGTCAATAAGAAAGACTAGGGACTTCCCTGGTGGTCCAGTGTGTCATGGTCTGTGCTCGGATTGGAAAAGAATTTCCAGACACAGAGCATTTTAGAAAGAAGTGAGCTTATTAAGAGCAAGGAGCAGAGATAATGAAGGTGCTGCAAATGCCGAGGGGTGTCCCCGAGGGGATGTTGTTAGAGCAGTGGGCCCACTCAAGGGAGAGCCAATGCTTTTTGTGGGTTTGTAGCCAATTTTTATAGCCTCATGACAAAATTCCTGCTGGAAGAGCGGCATTAGGTGATTGGTCAGTGCATTACAGGGTGACTTCTGGGGTGGGCAGTTTTTCCTAATACAGGGTCCGGAAGCCTGCTGGTGACGATCGGAGGTGCGGGGATGGTGGTGGTTTGGCAATGGTTACAACAGGGCTCATCAGGGAGCTCTGGAAATGACCTTGTTTCTGGGCTCCACTTCTGTGGCTTTACTGTAAGGCCTCGCGCCTGTGGCCTTGGGGCAGGACTCCACACAGTGGTTAAGACTTCACCTTGAAATGCAGGGGGTTCAGGGCTTGATCCGTAGTCGGGGAGTTAAGATACCATATGCCTCTTGGCCAAAAAAACAAGACATAAAAGAATCCAAAAGTAATATTGTAATGAATTCCATAAACACTTTAAAAAATGGTCCAGATTTTAAAGAAATCTTTAAAACAGAAAGAAAGAAAGACTAATTGCATATCAAAAAAAAAAAAAAAAAAGCCCATCTTGAAGTGGTCCATAAAGCTAAATCTGACAATGGGAGCATCAAAAGGAAGAATAGTAGCAATGAGTGATAACATACTGCACACAAAAACGCATGAGAGTTCATGATAATGCACAAATAAGAAAAAGAAAGGGAAAAAGAGGGGAAGATTTTCTCTGGAGTAGAATGCCAGCTAATAAATAAAAAGCCATCAAATTATAAAGCCAGTTGGAACCTCTGACTTAAGAATTGTGTGAAAGGTTGTTGGGAAACAGAATATTCACATGGTTTCACAGTATCACCACAGTTACTTGTGAATTCCAAAGGGGGAGTATCTTTACAGAGGAGAGGTCTGGCAACAACCTTAACCAAATGAGCAAACTTAGCACCACATACAGTGAAACGCTGGGCTGGAAGAAGCACAAGCTGGAATCAAGATTGCTGGGAGAAATATCAATAACCTCAGATATGCAGATGACACCACCCTTATGGCAGAAAGTGAAGAGGAACTAAAAAGCCTCTTGATGAAAGTGAAAGAGGAGAGTGAAAAAGTTGGCTTAAACCTCAACATTCAGAAAACGAAGATCATGGCATCTGGTCCCATCACTTCATGGGAAATAGTTGGGGAAACAGTGGAAATAGTGTCAGACTTTGTTTTTTGGGGCTCCAAAATCACTGCAGATGGCGATTGCAGCCATGAAATTAAAAGACGCTTACTCCTTGGAAGGAAAGTTATGACCAACCTAGATAGCATATTGAGAAGCAGAGACATTACTTTGCCAACAAAGGTCCATCTAGTCAAGGCTATGGTTTTTCCAGTGGTCATGTATGGATGTGAGAGTTGGACTGTGAAGAAAGCTGAGCGCTGAAGAATTGATGCTTTTGAACTGTGGTGTTGGAGAAGACTCTTGAGAGTCCCTTGGACTGCAAGGAGATCCAACCAGTCCATTCTAAAGGAGATCAGCCCTGGGTGTTCTTTGAAAGGACTGATGCTAAAGCTGAAACTCCAATACTTTGGCCACCTCATGAGAAGAGTTGACTCATTGGAAAAGACTCTGATGCTGGGAGGGATTGGGGGCAGGAGGAGAAGGGGACAACAGAGGATGAGATGGCTGGATGGCATCACCAACTCAATGAACGTGAGTTTGAGTGAACTCTGGGAGATGGTGATGGACAGGGAGGCCTGGTGTGCTGTGATTCATGGGGTCACAAAGAGTCGGACACAACTGAGTAACTGAACTGACTGACTGACAGTGAACAAACCAGCATAAACCCTGTGCTATGATGCTATAAGTACCTAATGTCCCTATGGCATATTCCTGCCAAAAACATTTAATCTGAATGTGATCATAAAGTGTGTTAATCACTCAGTTGTGTTGACTCTTTGTGACTCAATGGACTGTAGCCCTCCAGGTTCCTCTGTCCATGGGATTCTCCAGGCAAAAATACTGGAGTGGGTTGCCATTCCATTTTCCAAGGCATCTTCTTGACCCAGGGATCGAACTCAGGTCTCCTGCATTACAGGCAGATTCTTTACCATGTGAGCCATCAGGGAAGCCTCTACGTAAGAAAAGTAAGTGTCTTGAAAAGCCAAATAGGGCAGGAAGATTGTTCTAAAATAAGAGAAGTTGAAGATACATGGCAGTTTCTAGAGACTGCTATAAAATTTTTGGGGAAACTACTGGGGAAATTTGAATATGGGTTGTATATTAGATATATTAATACTATTAAATTAAAATTAATTTTCTGGGAGAAAGGGTATATGGGGAGTTGTTTGCTGCTGCTGCTGCTAAATCGCTTCAGTCGTGTCTGACTCCGTGCGACCCCATAGACGGAGGAGTTGTTTAAGGAATAAACATTTCAGTTTGCAATATGGAAATGTTCTGAAGTCTGTCTGTTACACAACAATGTGCGTGTACTTAATACGACTTAACAGCACACTTTGAAAGGGTTAAGAGGGCAAATTTTTGTTATGTGCTTTTTAACCACAGTTGGAAAAATTTCTAATCCTTTAGGAATTAATTTTCTGAAGTGTGACAGTGTTACTTTTATATAAAAAAATCCTCTGTAAGACGCATGTTGAAATATTTAGGGATGAAATGTCTAAACTTACTTTCAAGTGGTTCAGTAGGAAAAAATAAAAGTGTGTGTGTGTGTGTGTATGTGTGTTGAAAGAAAATGAGTAAGCAGCAAAATATTAAGAAATGTTGACTCTGGATGATGGGTATACAGATGATGTTCATTATCCTCTTCCGTCCACTATACGGAAATGGTCCAAGTAAAATTTTGAAAAATGAAATCAAACAAGACAGTTACCCGAAACTATATCCTGCTTTAATTTTCATTTCATTCATCAGTTTCCTCATGAGGATTTACTTATTCTCATTTTAATTATGTGGCCAGTCTGACAGAATCCTTCACTCTTTAGTGGAGTCTTAATTGTAGATATAGATATGAAAACCCTGAACCACAGTAGGCCAAATATCTTTTTTCAGACTGTTTTCTTATAATATTGGACAGCCTGGGTCTAGTCTGGGTCATCTTTTCTCTGCACTCCTCCCTGAGTGATTTTGCTAATCTCACAGCTTTCTGGATCATCTATATGTAAACATTTCCAATTTTATTTTTAAAAAATATTTATTTATTTTTGGCTGTTGTGGTTCTTCATTAACCACATGTGGGCTTTTCTCTAGTTGTGGTGAGCAGAGGCTGCTCTTCGCTGTGCTGCCTGGGCTTTTCATTGCGGTGGCTTCTCCTGTTGCAGAGAACGGGCTCTAGGTGCATGGGCTTAGTTACCCTGTGGCGTGTGGAATCCTCCTGGACCAAGGATTGAACTTGTGTCCCCTTAATTGGCAAGCAGATTCTTAACCACTGGATCACCAAGGAAGTTCCAATAATTTTCACTTTTATATTTGTAACCATGACCCTTCTTGTAGCTTCTGGCAACATTCCAAGGGCAATGACCACCTAGTGCCCAGACACAGACAAAAAGGAGCTAGGGTTCCCTGGAGAAATGGTTTACTCCCTGGCAGAAGTAGGGAAGGCCTAGAAAATCTTGTTGAGCCAGAAAACAAGGGTTCAAAGAACAATGAAAACCTGTCAAAAGGGCACAGGAGCCAGCTTGAAGAGGCTTCCAAGGGCCAAATCTAGGCTAACTAGAGCACCAAAGTAAATAATGATAGTAATGGAGTAAAATAAGAATTCATAAGTTCCCATGATATGAATAAGGAATTGCCTTTTCCTCTAAAGGGCCAGGTGATAAATATTTTAGGCTTAATGAGCTATGCAGCCACAACTATTCAACTTTGCCATTGTAACAAAAAAGCAGCTATGGACAATACATAAATGAATGAGTGGCTATGTTCCAATAAAACTTTATTTACAAAAACAGATAGCAGGCTGGATTGACCCATGAATCATAGTTTGCCTGTCTCTGCATCTAAATAAACAGATGAGTAAACAAATAGGCAGAAGAGAAAGTTCTTTATCACAATGGAATGCCAATAAATAATCACAGAAGGAATGATGGAGTTAAAAAAATTACAGTGTGGCAACCATCAAAGTAATTATTAATTTAGGTGAAAAACATCAATGGATGCTAAAAATAGTGTGCCAAAGAAGGATGAGGAATGGCTTGTTTATATTGTTGTAAAATAGCTCCAAATCAAATACATATTAATTACAAAGTTGGGGGAGGGAGTATCTTCACAGTGAAGATATCTGCAGATACTCTTTTAATAAAATGATAAATATTAATAGCACAAGTAAGGGTTCAGAGGCTTCCCTGAGAGCTCAGTTGGTAAAGAATCTGCCTGCAATGCAAGAGACGCCGGTTTGATTCCTGGGTTGGTAAGATCTGCTGGAGAAAGGATAGGCTACCCACTCCAGTATTCTTGGGCTTCCCTTGTGGCTCAGCTGGTAAAGAATCTGCCTGCAATGTGGGAGACCTGGGTTCGATCCTTGTGTTGGGTAGATCCCTTGGAGAAAGGAAAGGCTGCCCACTCCAGTATTCTGGCCTGGAGAATTTCATAGACTGTATAGTCCATGGGGTTGCAAAGAGTCAGACATGACTGAATGACTTTCACTTCACTTAAAGGGTTCAGTTCAACATTATTTGCCACCTAACATGACACAATGAGAAAAACACAGCATCGCTCCTCTGATATTTCTGCCAAGTGTTTATAACTTGGGTCTAAACATGAGAAAACATTAGACAAACCCAACAGAAGGACATTTAAAGTGAATTTGAGGGTTTATCAAGTAAAAAGAGGCTCACAGCATGGCAGCCACACACACACTATTGGAAGATACTTCAACAGATTTTCATGTGGGGAAAGTCTTTTCCAGAATGAGTCTGTTCAGCAGGTCACTACCCAGAAGGGAAGGAGGACAGGGAACTTGAGGAAAGGCAAGATTGAAAAGGGCACACATGACTAGGTGATTTTGTTGAAATGAAGGCACAAGTAAATTTGGTGGAAAAAACATACAATACTTCGTGATCTTCTTATCTGTTTATTTTATTCATTCCAATATTACTGGCAAATCACAGAACATCCAGGCTTATGCAATAATAATGAAATTCAGCTATCTTTAATGTTTTGCCAAATTTCAGTCATATTAAAACCATACCTTTCTATGTATTTTTTAATCTTATTGTGGCATTTTAATTGTCAAGATAAGTGGATAGAATGTATTTTATTTTACAATTTGTCATCTTGTTTTATAAATTCTAATTATTTAGACTGTGACATATGGCCCTTCATTTGTAATACTGATTCATGCTCCAAAATTTAGGGTCTGGCCTGGGTTGGGGAATACTTTGTACTCCACTGACTTCAGAAGGACAAAGAAAAAGAACATTTAGTCCAGTGATCTAGTAATTTAAAGTTAGATCTGTGGATGTTCTGCTTCTTGTTAAGATAAACAATAATAAATATTTTTAAATTTATTTTTATTTATTAAAAAAATATATTTTTTGTCTATAGTATTTTCTTAAAGAAGGTTAAGAAGATCTTCAAGGCATTCAACCATTAGTGACAAAAGATTTTTGTGAATCTTCCAACAATATAACCTTTAACCATGATGTCCACAAAGCTTGTAAAATGTGTTTGTTATAGAAGATGGTATGTATTAGAATCTATTTGTTCTAGAACATTGAGTTGCTCACTTGCTTTTTGCTATTGCTAAGTCACTTTAGTCATGTCCGACTCTGTGTGACCCCATAGACGGCAGCCCACCAGGTTTCCCCATCCCTGGGATTCTCCAGACAAGAACACTGGAGTGGATTACCATTTCCTTCTCCAATGCATGAGAGTGAAAAGTGAGAGTGAAGTCGCTCAGTCATGCCTGACCCTCAGCGACCCCATGGACTGCAGCCTTCCAGACTCCTCCATCCATGGGATTTTCCAGGCAAGAGTACTGGAGTGGGGTGCCATTGCTCACTTGAGCTGCCCACAAATTCACTACTGTGGTGCCATTACCTGAAAAAGAGAACCTAAGGGGAGACACTGGTCTGGGGAAGGATGTGGTTAAGTTACTTTTTGAATTTGGGACATATGAAAACCCAGTATGTGGTTGCCTATCCTGAGTTTACCAGCAGAGTCTGAGCTGGCGATTTAGATTTATCACTCATCTGCACTCAAGGGACAAAGACGAGGAGTTTGTGCAGAAAGAGAGATACCCTGCTGGGTGAAAAGAAGAGAGAGGCACAAGACTGAGCCCTGAGGACAACCTTACCAAGAGGTGAAGAATGGGCAGGAAAGGAGGGGCCAACAAATGAGACCAGGAAAGCACAGTCAGAGAAGGAGAAAGAAACCCCAGGGAATGGTGGTGGTAGGGGGAGCTGGTGAAGCCAACAGAGAGGAGTTTCAAACAGGAGAGGGTGATCAGTTGTTTCATGTGGCAGGGAAAATCAGGGCTGAAAGTAGGCCACTGCCTTTGGTAAGTGGGAGGGAATGGAGGAGGTAACAAATGGTCATTTCAAATGACTGATGGGAGTAGAAGCAAGACTGCAGTAGGATGAAGGGTGAAAAGGACTTCCATGGTGGCTCAGTGGTAAAGAGACTGCCTGCAGTGCAGGAGCTGAAGCAGACATGGGTCCAATCCCTGGGTCAGGAAGATCCCCTGGAGGAGGGCATGGCAGCTCAGTCAGTATTCTTGCCTGGAGAATCCCATGGACAGAGGAGCCTGGTGGGCTATGGCCTGTAGGGTCACAAAGAGTTGGACACGCTTCATGCATGCACGATGGGTGAAAGGTGTTACTAAGTGGCAAATTATTTTTTAAGAGGAGTGATAGTGAAGTGGAAGAACAGGATGAGGCATAAGCCTGAGTTGAAGGGCACAAAACAGGATGTGACTCCTTTTCTTTTCTCTCCCTTTCCCCCACTTCCATTACTCCCTCTCCCCTTCCTTCCTTCTTTCTTTCCTTCCTAGGACAAAGAGTTTTTAAGCAGGTTTGTAATCTAAAAGAGTGGAGATGCAGTGGAGAGGAAGGGACTAAAGATATGAGAAGGAACACAACTGATGCCCTGAAATTCTGAAAGAGGCAGAAGGAAGGAGATCAAGAAAGCTAGGGGAGTTATTTACCTACAAAGGAATCATGACAATAGCTTCTTTTGAGGCAGGAGGCAGAAGCAGAAATGACAATTAAAGATAAATTTAGAGGTTCAGGGGATGAGAGTAGAAGTGTATTCCTATAATTCTTGGCCCTCTTAGGATCCCATGGGGATAGAATTGACCAAAGAAGAGTGAGTGGGAGTTATTACTGAGTAAGGGCAGTTCCGATCTGTATTATGTGGTTATGTGTTAAATTCCGAGGTTTACACTATATCTGCTTCAGAACTTTGGAGATGGAGAGGCCAGTTCAAGGTAAGACAGTCAAGAACAGTTTAAGAAAAGAGACTGGATTTGAGCTGGCTTTGAAAGAGTGGCAGAATTTGATAAAGTCTTGGCTCCAGTTTACAAATAAGGGAACATTTTGGAACCCAGGTGCCCTGGAAAAGCAAACTCTTGCTAACTAATGAGCATTTTTTGGGGGTAATAGAAACCTCAGGAATATGGAAATGTGGGTGAGGAAAGTTGGGAAAATCCAAATTTATTCTTTCCCAAGAAGTCCCTGGTATATCAGCCAAATAATCTCAGGGAAGAGTTTTTGAAATAAACAATCAATTTTCCTTGTGCAGTAGGACTGTGAGGCTGGGTCTATTGTTATTTAAATAACATATCTGGAATTGCCTCAAGAAAGCTGCGAAGAGATAATTGTTTCCTTGCCCCACAGATTCATATGTTGACACTTTAACTCCCAATGTGACTATATTTGGAGATAGTGAAACAGAAGGGAAGGGGGGCAGGGCACAACCTTTAAAGGAACGATACAACTGAGGACACGACATAAACTGGTTAGGACCAAATAGGCCCAAGATGGTGGATGGACGAGTTGACTTCCACTAGAACTTGAGCTTCAGGAAACATGTAATACATTAGCATATGTTAAATGGCACATACCTAAGTGCCATGACAGTTGTAAGGCTGACCATAAAGGTCAAAAAGTAGGCAATGGCCCCATTTCTGGAAATTCCCACTCCTTCCCCCAAATAGATGGAATACTCTTCTTACTCATTAGCCTATGAAATTACCCACCCCTATAAAAATGACAACCCCATACCCTGGTGCTGCTTTTGCCTTCTGAGATGGCTCGCACTCTGTGAAGTATGTTTCTAACTAAATCCACTTCTTGCTTATCACTTTGTCTTTCAATGAATTTCTTTCTGTGATGAGATATCAAGAACCTGAGCTTCAGTAAGTCCTGAGACCAGGTGTGTGATCTCCATTAAAAGTCCCAATCTGAGATGTATAATTTCAATAGGGCTTTTAGGAAGTAGTTAGGGTTAAATGAGGTCATAGGGATTTGGTCCTAATCTAAGAACATTAGTGACCTTATAAGATAGCAAAGATCTATCTATCTATCTAACTTTCTTACTTTCTTTCTCTCTCTCCCCATGAACACACTCAACATTCAAAAAACTAAGATCATGGCACCCAGCCCCATCACTTCACAGCAAACAGATGGGGATAAAATGGAAACAGTGACAGACTTTATTTTCTTGGGTTCCAAAATCACTGTGGATGGTGACTGTAGTCACAAAATTAAAAGATGCTTGCTCCTTGAAAGAAAAGCTATGACAAACCTAGACAGCATATTAAAAAGCTGAGACATCTTTGCTGACAAAGATCCATATAGTCAAAGCTACGGTTTTTCCAGTAGTCATGTATAGATGTGAGAGTTGGACCATAAAGAAGGTTGAGTGCTGAAGAACTGATATTTTTGAACTGTGGACTGCAAGGAGATCAAGCCAGTCAATCCTAAAGGAAATCAACCCTGAATATTCATTGGAAGGACTGATGCTGAAGCTGAAACTCCAATACTTTGGCCACCTGATGCAAAGAGCCGACTCATTGGAAAAGACCATAATGCTGGGAAAGATTGAAGGCAGGAGGAGAAGGGGATGACAGAAGATGAGATGGTTGGATGTCATCACTGACTCGATGGACATGAGTTTGAGCAAACACTGGGAGATAGTGAAGGACAGGGAGGCCTGGTATGCTGCAGTCCATGGGGTCACAAAGACTCAGAGATGACTTAGCCACTGAACAGCAAAAACCATGAATTCATGCTGAGAAAGGCCAAGTGAACACAGGAAGAGAAGGTTGCTGTCTGCAAGTCAGGAAGAGAGCTCTCCCCAGAACTCTAACATGCTTGTACCCTGATCTTAGTCTTCCAGCTTCCAGAATGGTGAGAAAAGTAACTTCTGCTGTTTCAACTACCCAATCTATTGCAGCCCCAGCAGACTGAGACATTAACACAAGGAAAAGCAACAGCCATCTCATTATTCTTTTTATAGTTTTTGTTCTGCTGTAAAGTTTGACCAAACATTTGAGTGATGGGCCTCCTACAGGCTTGTATTTCCTTCTCCCTGTGCCATGGAAAATTTTTTCACACACTGCAACTCAAGTTTTAACTTGCCAATTAAAAGCATCACCATTTCTTCCATTTAAAATAACCAGGAAAGACTCTGTCTCCTGCAGATAAGTACATGTGAGGGGCTGGGACACTGACATTTTCCTGCCTTCAGACTCAACCTGAAACATCAACTCTTCCTGGGTCTTGAGACTAGGTTTTCAGACTAGAACTCACACCATTGTGTGGATGCTCAGTAGCTTCAGCTGTGTCTGATTCTTTGCGACCCTGTGGACTGTAGCCCACTAAACTCCTCTATCCATGGGATTCTCTAGGCAAGAATACTGGTATGGGTTGACATGCCCTACTTCAGGGACTCTCCCCAATCCAGGGATAGAACCCGTGTCTCCTGTATTGCAGGTAGATTCTTTACCACTGACCTACTGGGGAAGCCAGAACTAATACCATTAGGTCTCCTAATTCTCAGGCCTTTGGACTCAGGCTGGAACTATAGCATCTGTCCTCCTGGGTCTCCAGCCTGCAAACTGCAGATCTCCAGACTTGTCAGTCTCCATAATCATGTGGTTGAAGTTCTTGTAATAAATCTCTTTGTGCATATGTATATACATATATGGGCTTCCCTTGCGGCTCAGACAGTAAAGAATCTGCCTGCAATGCAAGAGACCTGGGTTCAATGCCTGGGTTGGGAAGATCCCCTGGAGGAGGGTATGGCAACCCACTCCAGTATTCTTGCCTAGAGAATCCCCATGAACAAAGGAGCCTGGAAAGCTACAGTCCAGGGGGTCACAAAAAGTTGGACATGACTGAGTGATTAAGCGCAACACAGCATGTACATATATGGGGTTTCCCGGGTGTCTAAATGATAAAGAATCCACCTTCAATGCAGGAGATGCTGCTTCGACCCCTGGGTCAGGAAGATCCTCTGGAGAAGGAAAAGGCAACCAACTCCAGTATTCTTGCCTGGAGAATCCCATGGATAAGGGACCTGGTGGGCTACAGTGGGATCCCAAAAGAGTCAGACAACTAAATAGTGACAACAAAAATATACATAAACATTTCCTATTGATTCTATCTGGAGAGCTCTGATTAATAAAATAAGTAATATACCTCCCAGGGGGGAAGCCCTGATTCTTTTTCAAAATGGTATCAGGGAAAATGGGAGGCTTAGCTGACTGAGTGGTAAACTAAGGGATAAGAGGATGCTAGGTTCACCAGTGTCCTCTGCAGCCTTGGTGGTGTCTGTTGCTGACTGCTCTGGACAGGTCCTGAGAGTGTACATGCAAAGGGGCAACTGGCTCAGTTGGGTCCTCTGGGGCCTCAAGCTTGCACATGCTTGAAGTGTCCAGCTCAGTCATTTGCCTCTGGTTGTAAAGTTCTCAAACATGGTGGCTTTTGTCCCAGTCCCAGCCTCTGCCAGGGATTAAGGAAAATCTCGATGCTCTGAGTCAACCAGACGTGCTTTTTAGAGATGACTAAGAATGAGGATATACTGGCTGAAAGCCTCAAAATATTATTCATCTTTTGGGTCCTTTCCCCTTCAGGGCTGGTTGTGTTGACAGGTATGAAAGTTGCTCAATCATGTCTGACTCTTTGCAACCCCAGGGACTGTAGCCTGCCAGGTTCCTCTGTCCATGGAATTCTCCAGGCCAGAATACTGGAGTGGGTAGCCATTCCCTTCTCCAGGGGATCTTCCCAGCCCAGAGATCGAATCCAGGTCATCCTCACTGCAGGCAAATTCTTTACTGTCTGAGCCACCAGGGAAGCCCTGTTGACAGGTAGGCACATGGGGTCAAAAAGGGTGAGCTGAGATGCAGCCTCAGGAGAACCGAGTAACTTGTTGCCTCAGTTTGCAAAAGGCAGATACTTACATGGATATTAATTGTGAAAAAGCATTGTCTGATGTCTCTGGAGAGATGAATGCCTAAAAGAATGAACAGATACATGACCTGAGATCGTTCTTAATGGAGCAAAGTATTCATTTGGTCCAACTGGTGTTCTTAAGGTCAAAATGAAATTAAGGCCAGACCACATCCATTGGCCTCTTGCCAAGTCACACCTCAGGCAGGAAGCCTGCTGTTCTGGAAGAGGCCAATTTGCTAAGGTCACCTGTCTCAGGAGAAAGCAGGAAAAGGATCTGATAGTGGCATCCAAGTACCTCATAATATGAGGTTCAGGTTTAAATCTTTGATAGGAAAGGGAAAGTATTGTTCCTGCAGCTGTAACTGACACTATGTCGACAAAGCTGTTGGGAGTCTTGCTATGTCAAACTCAATACTTACCTTCTTTAAACATCAAATAAATAAATAAACAAAAAGAAGTAAATGGAAAGGGAATGATTTGTTTTCTGTTTATAGCTTGTGTAAAGGACATCTGTTTTTATTTACCCACCCAGCTCCCGCTCACTCTCCTGGTAACATCACCTTCATTTCCTCTGCTGCTGCTGCTGCTGCTAAGTCACTTCAGTCGTGTCTGACTCTGTGCGACCCCAGAGACAGAAGCCCATTTCCTCTAGGAACACTCATTTTCCACTGCATGTCGGAGAGACAGGAAACCAGGTGCTCTGTTCTTCCAGGTCTAGGGTGGGGGTAGGGGGCATTGGGTCAGACAGACTCGCCTTCATTCATGCGTGAAAGATACAGAGATGGAGAGTGCTGGGGTGGGAGTATAATTTAAAACAGTGTGGTCAAGAAGGGCCTTTTTGAGATTTAACTTTGCCTGATTTAACTTTGTCTCCCAAAATAGACCCTGCTCCATCCACCCACAGTATCTCCATCTCAGTTGATGGCATTGCAACCCTGTCAGTTGTGCCAGCAGAAAATAAAAAAGCAAAGAAACAGATACAAATGAGCAATGCAGAATAATCCCTCTTAGTTGCTCATACCCCACATCCAATCAGTCACCATAAACTATTTACCTTTGAATCACATCCAGGATCAGACCATTCTTCAGTATCAGCACAGCTGCCAGATGGACTGAAGCCACCACCATCTCCTACCTGGATGATTGCAACAGCCTTCTGTATGGTCTCCCTGCTCTTGCCCTTGCTCCCTATAGTCCATTCTCAGCACTACAGCACAGGACACTCTGCAGATGAAGTCAGTTGATGTCACGATTTTCTCAAAAATATTCTGAGGGCTCCCTCTCTCACTGAGAGGAAAAGGCAGTCTTAACCATGACCTGGTTAGCTACTGGTCATTTTCCCCTTGGCTCATTCTGCTCAGCTGCCTGGTCTTCTTTTATTCTTTAATGCTTTTGTGCATACTCATGCTTCAGGGCCTTTGCACATGCAGTTCCTAGTTTCTGGGATATTCTTTCTCCAGATATCACAGGGCTCACCCACTCAATTCCTTGAAGTCTTGTGTGTTTTCTCCAGACTCACTCAGCTGTGTGGGCACAGATTGAGTGGGCTGAGTTGAGACTGGTCATGGAATTGAAACTGTGTTAAATAGAGAAGTGAGGGGAAGAGGTGTCTGAGGAACAAATGAAAGGCAAGAGGTAGATGGATTATAAATCCAGCTGAGGTATTGGAAAGAGTGAGATGGAAAGAAGGCGGGTGAGAGTAGATGAGGGAGAGTCGTGGTTGTTGCTAATGACAGGCCTGGAATGTGACGCTGAACCTGGGTGGCCAGTGTAGGGCAGATAACAGGACTGGTGAATGAGAAGAAAGGAAGCACGAGGCCAGGGCTTTGGGATGATTATCAGAAGGGATGTTGAAATTGCCAAGAATTAAGGCAGGAGCAGAGTTGAAGAGAGTGACAGTGAGCCAGAAGGGATAATCTTCAGCGTCCCAGCACTGATGAAAGAAAGTGAAAGTGAAAGTTGCTCAGTCGTGTCTGACTCTTTGTGACCCCATGGATAGTCCATGGGATTCTCCAGACCAGAATATTAGAGTGGATAGCTGTTCCCTTCTCCAGGGGATCTTCCCAACCCAGGGATTGAACCCAGGTCTCCTGTATTGCAGGCAGATTCTTGACCAGTTGAACCACCAGGGAAGCCCCCTGGCACTGGATGACAGTAAGAAGGAGAGGTATGGGTGGTCCTGCTGATGACCTGAGATTCAAAGATGTTGGGGTGGAGGGTGCAGTGTAGACAGTGAGGAGGGAAGAAGGAGGGAGTTAAGAGGAGGGGGAGAGGCTGCATAATTGGGGGGGTGCTGCAGGGGAGCAGCAGTGTCCTCAGGGAACGTTGGGGTTCCTAGAATAGAGCAAGACCATGAAGCTGCAGGGAGAGGGGCTTTTTGCTGAAGGCTGTGATTTCCTGGGGACCCAGGGAACGGCGTCAGGAGTTTGAGATTGGTGGGTCAGGGAACATGCAGAGCTGCATGCAATTCAGAGTGCGGGAAGTGGAGGTGACCTGGAGTCCTGGATTCTTGTGGAGACATAAATGGGGATAAAGCCATAATGAGATGAGCAGTGGTGGCAAAAACTTAAGTTCCTTCCACTAGTTCAAACCCGAGGAAAATATTTTTAAAAATTCTGTAGGTGGAATGACTCAGCGAATCAACTAGTAGCCTGTTATTAGAAACAAAATTCAATTTTTAAAAGGGGTTTTTAAAAAATATAAAAGCAATACACGCTCATTGTAAAGAAAAATAATTCAAATAATCTATTAGAAGAGCATAAAGTGAAAAGCAAGAGTCTGCCTCCCAGTCCTATTCTCAGTGGTAACAACTATCAACAGTTTTTCGGGCATCCTCTTAGCTGTGGATGTGTATATGTACAAGCATATACCTTATTTAGCTTTTACACAAGTAGATGGGAGCCTTATTGCTTTATAGCTTGGTTTTATCCTATAGCAATACTTTTTTTTGGCTGCACCACTGTGGTTTACAAGATCTTAGTTCCCTGATGAGTGATTGAACAAGAGTCTCCTGCAGTGGAGGCCTAGAGTCCTAACCACTGGACCACCAGGAAAGTGCCCCCTCCACCTTTTTTTCCCTTCGTAATACACTTGATATGTTTTTCATACACATATAAATTACCCCACTCTGCTGCATACATTTTATAGCACCATGTATGTCTAACCAGTTTCCTATTGTTATACATGAAAAAGATTTCCAGGGGTTTTGTTTTGTTTTTTTTTTTGCCTTAAAAACATTGCTTCCAAAAACATCCTTGAGCATAAATCTTGTTTTACTTCTTTTGTTTGATAGTACAGAAGAGACATAATATAGAACCAGGTGCACACTACTGGGATTAAATGCATGTTAATGTTTTACCATAATCGTTTTCAATCTTTAGTTTTACTAGGAACCACCACCTTGCTCATCCAAGCACTTGTATTAGTTTATACTTCCACCTGTAGTTATACCAATTCCCATCTCCCCACATCTTTTATAACACATGGCATTGTCAGACTTTTGTTCTGCCAGTCTGCTGAGTGGGAAATGGGTTCCATGGCTTAATTTTCATTTTCCCTTTTCAAAAACTCCTCAAATATTTCTTGGCCATTTGGATTTCCTTCTTTATGAATATACTGCCCTTCAAATTTGTCCTGGTTCTTCTTGAAGATCTGATCTTCCAGAAGGATGTGGGATTTATGGGATTAATTTGCCAAATTCTATGAAAAACTCTTGTTTTTACAGTTTTTTAGCAGTAAACTCTTTGTATTTTTTTTCAGTGATTGTTCTACAGATTATACTACCTAGCCTTAACTTTGTACAGTCTTTCTAGGGTTAATATTGCATCACTTTGTGTAAAATGTAAACATTTCACAGTCATAGAGGTTTATTTACATGCTTTTATTCTAGTGGCTATATGTATTATATCTGTACTTATAAACCCTTACTGTTATAATTAACTTTGCAATTTTTGCTTTAAATATTACAGTGTATTGTACAGGAACAAAGAGGCTTAAAGGGGGGAAAATAGTCTTTTATATTTACTCACATATTTACCATTTTTAATGCTCTTTGTTCCTTCCCAGAAATCTTAGTTTTCATCTGGTATCATTTTCTTTCAGCATTTCATGGAGTAGTGTAGCTGGTGACAAATTATCTTGTTCTGTTTTGCTTTTAGACCTAAAACTATATTTTGCCTACAATCTTGAAGGATATTTTTCTAGGATATAGAATTCTAGGTTAGTTTTTTTTTTTCTTTTAATACTATAAAAATGTTATTCCACTGCCTTCTGGCCCTCATAATTTAGGACTCAAATCCTTAAGCATTTGAATCATTGTTTTCCTGAAATGTGCTACTTTTCTTTGTTTTTATCTTTGGTTTCCAGCAGTTTTATTATGATGTGCTTAGGTGTAGTTTTTCCATATTTATCTTTTGTGAGGTTCACTGAAATTATTTAATCTGTTAATTTATGTTTTCCACCAAATTTAGAAAACTTTTCATCAGTTACACCTTCAAATATTTTTTCTGTCCCATTCTATCCTTTGCTTCCGGGACTCCCAAGGTATGTTTATTTGACTTTTTTAATATTGTCTCATAGATTCCTTAACTTTTACCTTTTGAAGTTTTTTTTTTTTCTGTTCTCTTCAGTGGATAATTTTGATTGATTTATATCCAAGCTTATTGACTTTTCATTGTCATAATCATTCTGATATGTATTTTTAGTTTTAATTTAAAATTTTATCTCTGCTACTGAATTTTTAATATCAGACATTACTTTGCCAACAAAGGTTCGTCTAGTCAAGGCTATGGTTTTTCCTGTGGTCATGTATGGATGTGAGAGTTGGACTGTGAAGAAGGCTAAGCACCGAACAATTGATGCTTTTGAACTGTGGTGTTGGAGAAGACTCTTGAGAGTCCCTTGGACTGCAAGGAGATCCAACCCGTCCATTCTGAAGGAGATCAGCCCTGGGATTTCTTTGGAAGGAATGATGCTAAAGCTGAAACTCCAGTACTTTGGCCACCTCATGCGAAGAGTTGACTCATTGGAAAAGACTCTGATGCTGGGAGGGATTGGGGGCAGGAGGAGAAGGGGACGACAGAGGATGAGATGGCTGGATGGCATCACTGACTCAATGGACGTGAGTCTGGGTGAACTCCGGGAGTTGGTGATGGACAGGGAGGCCTGGTGTGCTGTGATTCATGGGGTCGCAAAGAGTCAGACACGACTGAGCGACTGATCTGATCTGATCTGATTGTTGTTTTGGGTTCTAGAATTTCCTCTAGTTCTTTTATTAAAAATTTCAATTAATTTATTATCTTACTGGACTTGAGCTGTAAACTCTGTCTTTTGATTGGCAGCTCAAATCCCAGTTTAGTTCTCTGTCCTTATTTGTGCTTATAGTCAGTCGCTCAGTCGTGTCTGGCTCTTTGTAACTCTTTGGACTGTAGCCCACAGGCTCCTCTGTCCATGGAATTCTCCAGGCAAGAATACTGGAGTGGGTTGTCATTTCCTCCTCCAGGGGGTTTCCCGACCCAGGGACCAAACCTGCATCTCCTGTGTCTCTTACTTTGCAGGTGGACTCTTTACAGGGGCTATCTAAATCTACCTCATTCATGCAGATAACAAGGTATACTTTACACTCAAGAATTTGGGGCCTCTTCCACTAAGACTCTCTCTGAATTTCCATCTCATTTTTCAATGTCTGCAGTTGCTCTAAACTCTGTCCTTTGCTTCTTCAGCCCAAAAAGACGGTGGTTTTTTTCTATCAGAGTTTCAGTCACCCTGTGTAACACTAACTTTGGCCTAATCTCAGACTTAAAGCCATAAAAACAGACACTTGTTATTTCCTTCTTCTGAGTTTTAAATTTCCTTCAGAATATATAAGCTTTTCAAAATAATTTTATTTCTTTCTTTACTTTTGGCTGTGGTGGGTCTTTGTTGCCGCACTGGCTGTTCTCTGGCTGCGGTGAGTGGGAGCTACTCTCTAGCCGTGGTGCACAGGCTTTTCATTATAATGGCTTCTGCTATTGCAGAGCACAGGCTCTAGGGCACACGGGCTTCAGTAGTTGTGGCACATGGGCTCAGCAGTTGTGGCTCCCAGGCTCTGGAGCACAGGCTCAATAGTTGCAGTACATGGGCTTAGTTGCTCCGGGGCATGTGAGTTCTTCCTGCAACAGGTATCGAACCTGTGTCTCTTGCGTTGGCAGGCAGATTCTTCACCACTGAACCAACACGGAACCCCAGAACATAACAACTTTTATTCACGATCCAGCACCTTCAGAAGTGTGTGTGTGATTTCCTCCAGGGTTTATAGTTGTTGCTTGAGGGAAATTTGGTCCAGAAAAAGCTTCCTGGTCATACCGAAAATAGAAGCCCTCATCCTTTTATTTTGCATTTTTGGATTAGAATGTGATGGAGCATCTTTTTACATGCTTATTTCAATTCATATTACTTATTTTAAAGAACTTCATATTCATGTCCTTTGGCCATTTTTCATACCCTTCCTTTTTTTTGTTTTCTCCTTTTCTTTTGATTTCTAAGAGCTCCTATGTCAAGAATATGTCTCTGTCTGTTTTACTTGTCACAGCTATTTCCCCTAGATTGTCATTTTCCTTAACTGTTTATGTTTTGCCCATGAAGAATTTTAAATGTTGTGTGTAGTTAAGCTTATCAGTCATGTCTTTATGGCTCCTGGATTTTGGAGTCAGACTTAGCAATCTCTTCAGCATCAAGATGTACATATATACTAATCTTTTTACAGCTTTTAAATATTTTAACGTTCAGCTATTTTATTTATTTATAATTTAATTTAATGTAAGGACTTAGAAAGTCAGCTGATTTGTTTTTCCAATATGTAACCAATTGTCCTAATTTGACTTAGTTAATTCATCTTTCCTCACTGATTTTGCAATGCTAACTATATTACTTAATAATTTCTTTTTTTGATTTTTAAATATACTTTATTCTGACTATTCCAGGGATGGTATAGAAATGAATTTAACATTATGTTTACATGCTCTCAATACCACCAGCAGGCTGGATTTCATCACTGAATAGTTTTTTCTATAAAACTTCATAGATGCCATTTGTCTTGAGTTCTTGCATATTTGAGAATGTCTACTTTTTACTTCTTCAATGTGAATGACATATGTAGCATGTTTAAAATTCCTAGATCACATTTTCATTCAGAATTCTACAAACATTGGTTCATTGTTTTCTGACACTGGACATTGCAGGGTAGTGTGGACAAGTCTGAAACTGGCCTGACTCAGCCTTTGTTGAGTGACTTGCTTTCTCTGCCTGAATATCTGTAGTGGTAGTGGTAGTGTTAGTCGCTCAGTTGTGTCTGACTCTTTGTGATCCCTTGGAGTATAGTCCTCCAGGTTCCTCTGTCCATGGGATTTTCCAGACAAGAATACTGAAGTGGGTTGTCATTCCCTTCTCCAGGAGATCTTCCAGACCTAGGGACTGAACCTGGGTCTCCTGCATTGCAGGCAGATTCTTTATCATCTGAGTCACCAGAGAAGTCCTGTAGAATTTTTATTTTTTCTTCACTTTCTTATTTATGTCTCTATCATATTCCTGCAAGCCATTAATATTATGTTAAATTTTTTCCTGTTTCCAGCAATGTCTATTCTTGTTCCTTTTAATATGTCTTCCATTTTTATAATGTTTACTTCTTTATTTTTATTTTATTCTCCTAATCTCTACTGTCTCATTTTTAAACTAATGTTGTTGTCTTATCTTATTTGATCTCTCCAATTTCTTCAAGTTTTATTTTTTCCAGAGAGTCCATATCTTCTCTAATATCTTTGAAAGTTTGAAGAAGTACATGTCTGACATTTTCTTCTGTTTCTGGAGTGATTCTTCCTTTGCTGTGAGCCCTTAATCTATATTTTATTATATTCCTTCCTCTAGCCCCCACCAGACTCAAACTTGATTTATCTGACATCAGATCCCAAGTTGCACTTCAGCAGGATCTAACTGGGTGAGAGTGCAGACTCTGGAGCCAAACAGATAAAAATCCCAGCTCCATCACACACTAGCTCCCTGATTTTGGATAATTAAATTGGTATATTATGTACTCATAGGCTTTCCTGGTGGCTCAGACAGTGAAAAATCTGCCAGCAATGCAGGAGATCTAGGTTTGATCCCTGGGTTGGGAAGATAACCTGGAGGAGAAGATGGCAACCTACTCCAGTATTCTTGCCTGGAGAATTCCATGGTCAGAGGAGCCTGGCAGACTACAGTCCATGGGGTCACAAAGAGTCGGGCATGACCAAGCATCTAACATTTTAGGGCTCTTCCAAGGGTTAAAGTGTTTAATACAGTGCCTGGTACATAGTGTCCAATAAATATTTAGAGAAGGATAAGTGTGGTTATTACTTGAGTATACTTATCTTGTATCCTTTTGGTTTTATCTAAGAAATATCTAGGCCTAAGAATGCTAAATTGATTTCTCTGTTCGGTTCATCCTAGAAAGTTACAAAATAGGCTATTGGGGAGATTGATTACAGTAAGTCCTCTACATGTGAACCTTTAAGTTTCAGACTTTCAAAGATGGGAACATGCTACTACCCAGACATCACTGGATTGTTTTTTTCAAGAGGGCAGATCAGGCATGAGAGACACTGCAGCTTGCCCTCCATCTCCTATTGCTGATGGTCTATCAGCTCTACCATCTCCTACCTCCTCTCCTTCCTCCAGTCAGTAACTCTTCTTGTTGGTTCACTCAGTGTCAACCCCTGTGTGCCAGCTGTTGTACTGTACTGCTGTGCTTTTCAAGGTACAGTACTGTAAGATTGAAAATGTTTGTTTTTGTGTTTGTTTTTTATGTACGTATTATTTGTGTGAAAAGTATTAGAAGCCTATCACAGTAAGTACTATACAGTCGGTTGTGTTAGTGGGGTAACTAGGCTAGCTCTGTTGGACTTATGGACAAATTGGACTTACAAATGCGTTCTCAGAACAGAACTTGTTCGTATGTAGGGGACGTACTGTATTACCTACCAATAAAGAACTATCCCCATCTGCTGGCCACACTCAGAAATTAAAAATGAAAAGCTGTCCAAATATGGTTGTGGAAGAAGAAATATCTCATTTTGCATCTACCGTGACTTGTAGAATCTTTTCAACGGGGAGCACACCACTTTCCTCTCTCTTCCTCACACACCTGCAACACACTCAAACAACTTTCATCCTGTCACACCGTGCTGGCTTATTGTTGGTACACTTATTTAGTTGAGGCAGACATGTCTTTTCAGTTTAGAATTTAGACTTGTCTTAAATGCAGCCCGGACATGTTTCCCTTCCTTTCTGGCTTAATTGTCCCAGAGGCTTAGCCTCCCAAGTCTTGGATCTTTGTCCCAAGAAGGAGATTATCACTAATGGTTTTCTATGTTCCTCCTTAAGACTTAGTGAAGTCACCCACAAGAACCAACAGGCGTGGTATGTAACTTACATGCATTGTATTCCTAGCCATCATCAATGCTAAGCAGGAAAAACAAATCTCTTAATTGGTCATTCCATGCTTGGAAATGTAAGAGCTGATAAATGAGCTCTTGGGGAGAGTTCTAGTTACCTTCCATTTGGAACTAAGTCATCTCAGACTGAATTACAATCACAACTCTAGGTCTTGGTTTTTGAGTCTTGAACTTTCTGAGACCAGTGAATTTCACCAGAGCTTTTCTTGAGGTGCAGGAAAGTGGCAATCCAGATTCTGCTCTTTCTCTGTGACTCAGTTGGCTAGTGAGTTTGGAGGTTAACTGGAAGGTTGGTGGTTTGAGTCCACCCAGGGATGTGTCCTTTGGGGCTTCCCTGGTGGTTCAGGGTAAAAGAATCTGCCTGCCAATGCAGAAGACTCAAGAGATGTAGGTTTGATCCATGGGTTGGGAAGACTCCCCTGGAGGAGGAAATGGCAACCCACTCCAGTATTCTTGCCTGGAGAATTCCATTGTAGCCTGATGAGCTACAGTCCATGGGGGTCACACAAAGAGTCAGACACGACCAGGCACGCAGGCACTCATTGCTATAGGTCGCAGGGGAACGGCTTAGGACAGTGACTCAGGTCAGCGTGGCAAGAGGAGGAGCAGATGATGCTGAAAAAGAGCCTGCCGTTGCCTTTCTACATCAGAAGTGTCAGCCTCTTGGCCCTCTCTGGCCTTCTTGTTACCAGGGCAACCGCTAACTGAGTCTGCCTGAGAGGGAGCGACTCTTCTCTGCCTTCCAAGAAATTGCCAGTCTCCCCTCTCACAATCTCCGTGGCCTCACGGTGTACTGTTTCCCCCAGGATCTCTTCCTGAGCCCAGCAATCCAATAAAGAAAGTCCCTCGCTTCCCCATGCCAAGGGATAAGCTCTTCCTGTTCCACTGTTGCTGCCCACCCCAATCACCGCCTGTCACACTACCTACAAACCCTCTCACCATCCTCTCTCCAGCTTCTCCCACATCTTTTTTTCTGTTCTCTTGCCAACCTGCTGCTTCTCTTCCCACTCTCTCCTACTCTCTGTGCCTCCCTGATTCTTCTCATGTTCACTCATTCTTTCCTTCCACAGCATCACTCTTTACCCATGCTTTTGTAATGTGTTCAGACTGGCTTTTGTTCATTTAAAACACACCCTAATTTATTACGTCTTTTCCTCTGTGTTCCCATAATACTTGGTTCATGTTTATAATATAACACTCATCACAATATTCTATCTTTACTGTCTGTATCTTCCTAGTCCAGACTGAGGCCTCGTGGATAGCACGCCCTGTTTTTCTCATTGAATCCCCAGCACCAAATACAGCCCTGGCCTAGCTGGCACTTAGTTTGTTGAATGAAAGAATATCTGTGCTATTTCAAATCTTTGCTTGTTGATCAAATTTGCTCTAATGGTTGTTTTCCTTATACTTCATCTATGTTTAAGATTATTATTTTTTTTAAAGATTTTTTTATGTGAACCATTTTTTGTTTTTATTGAGTTTGTTATATTGCTTCTGTTTTATGTTTTGGTTTTTTGGCCATGAGGCATGTGGGATCCCAGCTTCCTGACCAGGGATCAAACCTGTACCACCTGCATTGGAAGCATAGTGACCTAACGACTGGATTGCCAGGGAATTCCCTAAAGATTGTTTTTAAATTCTCACTTTGAAGTAGTTTCAGACTTTCAATAAAGTAGTAAAAATAGTGGAAAAAATAATCATATATTCTTTACTCAGATTCCCCAAATGTGAGCATCTTACAAAAATATAGAACATTGATCAAAACCAGGAAGTAAATACTGATACAGTGCAATCAATCTATAGAACCTATTCAAATTTTATCAATTGTCTCATTAATGTCCATTTTCTGAATGAGGATCCAAATCCAGGATTGCACATGATACTAGGTCACCTAAGATCTCCTTAGTCCTTTTGAGTCTGGGTAGTTCCTCAGCCTTTATTTTTCATGACTTTGACATTTTGTAAAGATACTGGCCGGTTATTTTATAGAATGCCTTTCAAAATGGGTTTGTGTAATGTCTCCTCTTGCTTATATTCAGGTCTTATATTTCTGCTAATAATACCCTTCTCAGTGCATCGTATCAGAAGATGCATGATGTCTACATGTGCTGTTAATGATGTTCTTACGCCTATCACCTGGTTAAGGTGGTTCTGGCAGGTTTCCCCACTCTATGCTGATTGTTCTCCCTTTGTAATTAACAAGCATTTTGCAGGAATATGTAAATATGATGGTTCTGTCCACTGATTTTAGTATCCTTTGATGATTCTGGACTGCAGTGATTATTATGGTGGTTGTTTTCCAAATGGTGGCTTTCTATTTCCAAGGTTTAAAACAAGGCTGGGAAAATGGTTTGCCTGTGGTGAATCCTGCAGGACCCAGCCCCAGGAATGACCCTAGAACATTCTCTAAATGAGGCCTTAGCATTTAGTGTAGCACACTGGGTCACAGGTCTCTCTAAACATTTTAAGTCTATGGACTGCTCTTTTTCCTTTTCTCCCCCTTCCAGTCTCCCTCAAATCTCCTATTTGTGGATACAGAAAGGCTCTCCTGATGGGTGGTGGTGTTCCTGATGAGACACCAAGAAGGACTATCAGAAGAAAATTGATCACAACTTAATTATTAATTCATGCCCCTAAAGTACATACTGTGGAGATTAATGCTCCAAGTCAAAAGATCCTTGGCTCACAGTTTAGAACCACTGCCTTAAAGGACAGCTGCCTAAGATCAAGGCTGTGTATCACAAACCAAGACCTACTGTTTCCGTGGCACCACCTCCCCATCCATTCTGAGCTAAGTCACGAAACTGATGACCTTGGGGATCTTTTCCAGAGCATTCAGGAGAGCTGCTGATTCTGGGGGAGGGGTTGGAAGCCATATGAAATTATGAAGTGCCAAAACTGAGGATCCTTCACATAAGGTCTGTTAGCTTCCATTAGTCCCCGAAGCATGGAGTGTTTATTATGTAGACAAATTTCCCCATCCACAGACAGTGTGTCTGAGGAAAGAAAATCCTTCTTTAGCCACAATTGCAATAGTTAACTTTCAGTGTGACTGAATTTAGGTTGATTATTCTCTGGTTAGAGAGGTCGAGGTAGTGGAAATCTGCACACTTTTAGGGGACTGCAAAGCAACCACCTGGAGAAAGAAATGCCAACACACTCCAGTATTCTCGCCTGGAAAATCTCATACGAAGCCGGGCAGGCTACAGTCCATGGGGTCACAAGAGTTGGACACAACTTAGTGACTAAAACACACACAAAACAACCACCACCCAGAATTCCTAGCTGCATGAGGGTTCTTTAGGATAAACAGGTAAGTGGGCATTGAAATTTACAGTCAGCACTGAGATGAAGAAAAATAAACAATGGCTGTCTTGGGTGGTGGGGTCCTGAAGAGACTGAGGAAAGGGGAAAATTCTGTAGAAGCAAGAGAAAGTCAAAGATATGGCCCTGTTTCTAGACTTGGTTTCTTTAAAAAAAATTTTTTTTTAATAGTATTATTGAAGTTTAATTTCCATAGCATAAAACTCATTGATTTTAAGTATGTAGGTAGATCAGTTCCTTTAAATTTATAGATCTGTGTAACTGTCACAAAAATTCAATTTTAAAACTGTTCTGGAACTTCCTTGGTGGTCCAGCAGTAAGACTACTGCACTCCCAATGCAGGGGGTCTGGGTTCAATCTCTGATCAGGGAACTAGATCCTACATGCCACAACTAAGAGTTTGCAGGCTGCAACTAAAGATTCTACTTGTTGCAGCTAAGACCTGACATAGCCAAATAAATAAGTAAATATTAAAAAAAATTTTTTCTAATGCTACAACAGCTCACTCTTTCCACTTGTAGTCAATACCTATTCCCACCTCCAGCCCCAGGCAAACACTGATCTATTTCCTGTCTCCACTGATTTGCTTTACATAGACCTAGTTTCGGTGTTGGAGAGGAGTCTCTCAACTGAACTTCCTCCTCCCACTGCCCAAACAAGACCAACTGGCCAGAGTCTGGTTGAAAGACCTGTGATGCTTGGGGGTGGGGGTCTGGCTTTCTCCTGTGTGGGAGCGCTGTTGGCAGCGTGTCCTCTGGGACCCTTGGGTGACATGGCAGGGGCTGGCGGCATCCCCAGGTGACAGTGATGGAAGCAGGAGGAGTGAGAGTTCCAGGAGCACATGGGGTTGGAAATGGAAACCAATTCTGCTGTGATTAGAACCCACATCTGTGATTTTCCTCCACAGCTGGGATAACCCCTGGGGGAACAAAAGTTACATTCATGAATAAATTAAAAGCATGAGCTATTTCTTCTTTTTCTGTAACTCCTTAAAACTGATCATAATTGCTTTTGAAATCTGTGAGAAATAAAAAAGTCTTCCATAGGGTGGGAACAGGAACATCTTTATGTTCAAGTTGCAATCCCAAGTGAATTTTTCAGAACCCTCTGAGAATGAATTGCCTAAATACTTTGCAATAGCACAAAAGCTGTCTGTTATGAGAACCATATTCTAAACAGAGGCCTTCTTTAGAGCCATAGGACTGAGGTTATTCTTTGTAACTCATACATTCTTCTGGTCAGCAGTGGAAGACGTCCTTTTTCTTGGCCCTGTCCAAAGGGATGGCCCTGTCTAAAAAGGAACACTCTTTTCTCTCATTTCTCAATAGGGTCTTGGGGGCAAAGCTCTCATTTCACACTCTGAGCTTCGAGCTGACAGAGCCCCTTTAAGACTTGGCTTTACCAGCTGGGTTCTCTGAAAAAGTGGCTTCAGGGGACATTCGGACATACACGTCTCCACTGGGCACAGTGAAGCTGAAATAACCAGAGCACAGATGGAATGCTCTCTGGGCGCCAGTCATGGGGAAGAGGCTAGAAAAACACCATCCTTGTCCATCTCTGAGCATCACAGAACCAGGGCCACAGAGCTACACAAAGGCCACACCCTGGAGCTGTTGTTGGTGGGGGTTCTTACAGTGCGGCAGCGAAATGTGTTACTCAGGACCTGTGTGAATTCGGTCAGAGCTGACTATACCGCGGACTCATTTTGGGACCACTTGATTTGGAAAAGCATTTGAGAAGGCTTGAGATACCTGGGAGGGGGCTGAAGGGAGGGGGAATGACTAAGCCCCTGTCAAGGCTGTTTATATTAGTCAGATTAATGTTATTGTTTCCTGCACAGGAACCATAAGTTACACAGCCTCAAAGCCTCTATCCTCTTCTGGAATGAGCTGGGAACACACTGAGAAGAGAAGACAGGGCAAATTAGCCTCCTACTGAGTGTTATTCACTCATTCATTCATTCAGTTATCACCTTGCTGTTCAATGAATATTTATCAGGTGCCTAGTAAGTGGGAGGCACTATGCTGGGTGCCAGGAATGACAACAGTGAGCAAGATAGATGGGGTCCCTGCACTTGGGGGCTTCTTTTTCTAAAAACTGGGGTATAGTTGATTTACAATATTGTGTCAGTTTCTGATGTACAGCAAAGTGAATCAGTTATACATATACATATATCCATTCTTTTTTGGGTTCTTTCCCCATATAGATCATTCCAGAGTTCCCTGTGCTATACAATAGGTCCTATTAGTTATCTATTTTATATATAGCAGTGTGTATGTGTCGATCCCAGCCTTCCAATTTATCTGTCCTTCCCTTACCTTCTGCCTCCAACCCTCTACAACCATAAGTTTATTTTCTACATCAGTAACTCTATTTTTGTTTTGTAGCTAAGTTCATTTGTAGACTTTTTTTTTAGATTTCAGGGAAGCTTTTAAATATGATACATTCTAGATATTAAGTGTTAAAAGGGAGATAAGCTAAAACAACAGAAAGTGTTTGGGGAGGGCTGTCTTAGCAAGGGAAGTTCTTGCTGATCTGAACGGTAGGATAGAAACTATCATGTGAAAACCTGAGGAAGGAGGATTCCAGGCAATGGGATTATCTCAGGCAGAGCCCCTGTGATAGGACTGTGTTTGAAGAACAGGACAAAGGCTAGTAGGGCAGAGCTTAGAGAGCAGACCGAGGGCAGGCTAGAACTAGGAGTCCAGGTAAGGTGGGAGAGGAAGACAGAGGCAGGATCATGGAGGGCTTTGCAGACCATGGTAAGGAGTTTGGGTTTTGTTCTTCTGTTGTCATCCAGGCCAGTCTTTAAACATTGTCTTTCCTAGAGAACTCAGTTTCATCTAAAGTGTAAGGAAGCAACAGGGTGGGCAAGGCTCTGTAACCTCCTCCCACATCCCCATTTCAAACCAATATGCCTCCCTTCCTTTATCAGTTTTGTTCGCTCAAATGCTGTGTAGGATTTCACATCTTGAAGGTTTCATAGTGGTGGCAGATGAAAGCAGACATTCTTTCACTTCCCCATCAAGAGGTGCAGTTTATTTATCCTGGTCTTGAATCTGGGCTTTGATCAACGAATAAGTGCCAGAAGTGATGCTTTAAAAGCATCTTTAAGAGGATGGCAGCTCCCACTTCCCCCTTGACAAGTGGGCTCTTGGAGCCTCAGGCGCCATCTAAGAAGTCATCTAAGAAGACCACATGACAGACAGCCAAGAAAGCAGCCCACCAGGAGATCTGAGGCACCAACAATATGTCCCCAGTCAGGTTGTTCCAGCCAGCCCCTGGCCATCCGAGCCATCCTAGTGGCCCTGAAGACGCCATCTCGGATGTTCTGTCTCCAGCATACATCACATGGAGCGGGGATAACCCCATTCTGCTTGTCTTGTCAAGGACCTCAGAACTGCGTTCAAAATAAAATGCAGTTTCGTTCGTCTATGTTTTCCTGTCGTTAGTTACACAACAGTAGAAGACGGAAGGAAAGGTTTAAACAAAGAGTTTGAAAACCACTCCTCTGAGTAGAATCAATGATCCTACAAAGAACTCCAAGATCTTTTGTCTCCCAAGGTGGGAGAGATAGGGAGGAGAGTGGCCAGGGCAAGGACTTTGGAGGGTCCTGGAGTTGAATCATGACATAACTCAGCTTCTTCATTTCTAAAATGCAGATAATAATACACGCCTTGGAGGTTTAATGTGAGACTCAAAATCAGACACTTTAAGATCTTAGCATATAATAAGAGCTCATTGAATTATAATTATAGTGTGGTCATCAAGGCCCTTCCAATGAGAGGGCTTGAGACAGGTTGCTTGGGTTGGAAAACCTTCCTGTGGGGCCAGAGTTTGGTCACTACCAGAGTCCACATGAGACCACAGTGCAGATGGCAGTGAGAGAAAGGGCCATACCCAAACCTACTGTCGAATTTCCTTAAATGTTAACCTGTCATGCAGACACAGTATTTCATAACATTGAACTAGTATTGAGACCACTTTTTCTTTTTCAATTCTCTATCAATCCTGATAAAGTAAAAATGTAAGTGTTACTACAGCTTTAATACCTCTTTTAAATACTTGCTAATCTAATTCCTTTTTAAAAAGTTTTATCAGAGAGATCGAAACATACAATCTTAAATTTAGACCATTTGGCAGGCAACAGTATTTGCACTAACGTTGATATCATTGTTTTATTTTCACTGTATTTATTTTGACCCATTACTAGTTTCTTTTTTTTTTTCCCCTTGACTTAAAGATTTCTTTGAAAATAAATGAAGAACATGAAGAACAGGGAATCAGTTTAAAGTAGAATGTTAGATGAGAAATTGTACAAGTGGTGTGTGTGAGTGTGTGCTAAGTCGCTTCAGTCATGTACGACTCTGCAACTTCCATGGACTGTAACTCACCAGACTCCTCTGTCTATGGGATTCTCCAGGCAAGAATACTGGAGTGGGTTGCCATGCCCTCCTCCAGGGGATCTTCCCCACCCAAGGACTGAACCAGAATCTCTTATATCTCCTGCGTTGGCAGCTGGGTTCTTTACCACTAGTGCCACCTGGGAAGCTCTACAAGTGGTGTAAGACGTGGCCAGGATTTCAACAAAGGTCCATAGAAGACCTTTGCAAATGCTTAGTCGTCGGCCCTACGTTGGGTTGTCACAGTCAAGAAAAGCCGATAAACTCCCTGTGTGACTGAATTGTCCCTCTGCCACCTCTGAGGCCCAGGCAAACCACAGCCCTCTGGGATATAGAAGGGTCAGTCAGGGGTGGCAGGAGCAGAGGACAGCTTCATGGCTGAGGCTCTAACACACAGCTCTGGGCATCCAGGTGATGGCTTCTTGGTTTCCAAGTCCTTTTCAGAGCCTTGCTCACCCCAGAGCCACCACACGTGGCCTGGGACGCCTGCCTGGGCAGTTCTGTCGGCTCAGCTCTCTCTGACCTTCCCCCATCCCCCCCTCCCTTGTCTGCAGCTCTTGCTCCCCTAATGCGCTCAGCACTTTTAGCTGTTCTGTGATATTCTCAGAGGACACGGAGATGAGAGCCTTGCTGAAAATGTGCATCTTCTGCAGAAAAGGGCCACGGAACACTTAAGGGAGGAAAAGGACAAAAAGATCAAAGTGGTTTTGGAACAGAATAGAGGAGGGACTATAAAATTTGAATGAAGTGCCTGGAAAAAAAAAAAAAAGCAGGAGAAGGGAGCTAGCTTTGTTCAGTAGTTAGAGCTCAGAAGGGAGAAATGACAAGAACAAGGATGAGTGCCCTTTAAATTCAGGGCTTCTGAAACACTAGAAATATTAATGTCACTCTGATCAAAGCATGCAAACCTTTCAGTGTTGATCTGGAGCAGCAAGTGTGAGTGTAGCAGTTTTGTCAGTGACTCAGTGTTTCCACTTATCCTCCCAGGAATCTGTTTCCGGGTCACCTCCTCGGTGAGGCCTTCCAGGATCACACAGTTTAAAACAGTGCTCCCTTCTCTCTAGCTCCGGTTCCCCTGCATCTTTTCTCAGCAGACTTCCTACTTCTCGGAACTTTATTTGGTCATTTATTTACTGTCATTCTCTCCCCTTAAGACAGTAACTCCACAAAAGCAAGACTTTGCCTGTCATTGTGCCCCAGCTCCCCTGGCATGGAGGAGGCACCCAACAAATAAATATTGGGAAAATGGGGACTTCCTTGGTGGTCCAATGGTTAAGACACAGATCTTCCATTGCAGGGGGTACAGCTTTAATCCCTGGTTGGGGAATTAAGATTCTGCATGCCGCACAGCAAGGTCAAAAGAAAAAAATTGTTGGAAGAATGACTTCAACCAGCTGAGGTTTATGAACATATGTGAGATAATACTAGGAATAAAAGATGAGTTAGACATAAATTTTGCCCTAGAGGGACTGCCTAATATTGATAATAATCACTATCAGTTTGAGAGGGCTTACTACCTTTTAGGTACCTTTTATTTTCATGTTATTTTGACTTTGATAACTAAGGGTGATGTTATATAAACATATTTAACAGCAGGTATTGTACACAAACCCGTCAATACCATGAACTGGCACTCAGATATTAAATAACAATGCCAAGGTCTGAGGCCCAGGAAACCTTAGAATCAAAATTTGAGTGAAGGTGTGGCTGATTCCAACATACATTTCCTTAACCCACTACACGAGGATGTATTGTCGTGCTTGTAAAGATGTAGGGGCATCTACTGTGTGAACTGCAGTAACATGATCTCTGCTCTCAGAGGCTATACACCTGGCAGGGAAGCTGGGGACTTTGGGGCCAGACCGCCCTTGAGAACCAGCCCGATCCCCTCCCTCTGCCATTTTGGCTGCAGCAGGTGGGAGGGCCAAAATGCATACAAACAGAAGAGAGAAGCGGGAGGGAGGAGGAGGAGCTGGGCAAACAGGCAGCTCTGAGGCCTTTTACAGAAGCTGAGAGAACAAGCAGAGAGAGCCTGAGTCCTTGGTGGGCTTGCTGTTCTCCCCAGGGCATCTCCCTGCTCATTCCGAGAAGTCACCTCCACCTGTGGGCATTGGCTCCGAGTGGCAGCTGGCTGAGCTCTTCAGCAAAGGTTTTTCACTGCGTACAGTCACCAGCATCTCAGGTGAACAGTTATCACCGCAGTCAAAGGAAACTGGGACCTGTGCTGCCTGCCAGCTGCCTGCAGCCGGGTGTACACCGAGCTTGCACGTGCGCCCGTGAGTCCCCTCCTGGCCTTCCCTGCAGTCTGCTGTTAGCAGCAGAAGGGACTGCTTCATCTTTATTTTTCTTCTGTGGCAGTGGTCTCACCGTTCCATTTTCTTTTTTTTCCTCTTTTCGGCTTTTTTATAAGTGATGGCACTGCGGGCTCAAGGGTAACATGTTCCATCACGCCTTGAAAACAGGGCGGGTGGTTAAATCGTGTCTCCAGGTTCTCTGGTAATTGACAAGGTAGTCGTATTCCTTTACGGACTGACGTCACTGTCCCATTTTCAAGTTCAAAGTTCTAAGACAGAGGGCAATCTCTGACTTATCATGTCCAGTTTGACTTGAGCAACAATGGCAGTAAAGATTTGCTTTTATTAGAGTAAACCACTGAGAGCTCAGGTTGCTCTGTTGCTACAGCTCCGTGTTAATTACCTGGACTAATGTGTCTTGCTAATTACAGCTTGCTGAATCTGTCATAATTACTGCTAATAATAATATCTGTTGGGGAATTCCCTGGCAGTCTAGTGGGTAGGACTTGGTACTTTCACTTTAGTGGCCAGGGTTCAATCTCACAGGGAGCTAAGGGTTCAGTTCCCATGGGGAACTAAGATCCCATAAACCTCATAACAGTGGCTGGGGTGGGGCAGAGGTGAGGTGGGGTGGGTAATCTGTTGTACACTTTCAGTATTAGCAGGTTTGGCTTAAATGTCCATGGGCTTGGCTTATGGCATGATTTTATCCTGGGATTACTCTTTTTTTAAAAAAATAAATATTCACTTCATTAATTTTTAAAAATATCTTCAATGATTTTTATTACTCACTTTTCTTTTTTTAATTTTAGCTGTGCTTGGTCTTCATTGCGGCAGGCGGGTCTGTTTAGTTGCAGTGCGGACTTAGTTGCTCCATGGCATGTGAGGTCTTAGTCCCCTGACCAGGGATTGAACCCACATCCCTTGCATTGGAAGGGATTCTTAAGTACTGGACCACAAGGGAAGTCTCCCAGGGTTACTTTTGAGAAAGTAATGATGATAGAATTAAATCTGTGCTTTTGTCTCCTCAGTGACGTGGCACAAAACTATTCTATAGCTTCCAAACGTATCTCCGTAGATTCTAAATATCACCTGAGTAAACAGACATTTTGGTATTTACCCTGCTGAGTGAAGTCACTCAGTTGTGTCCAACTCTTTAAGACCCCATGGACTGTAGCCTACCAGGCTCCTCTGTCCATGGGATTTTCCAGGCAAGAGTACTGGAGTGGGTGGCCATTTCCTTCTCCAGAGGATCTTCCCGACCCAGGGATCGAACCCAGGTCTCCCGCATTTTAGGCAGATGCTTTACCATCTGAGGCACTAGGGAAATCCTCTTTACCCCACTAGGCACATAGCATTCTCCCTGTGTTACCTTGGGAAGATTAACTAACTTGTCCACCATAGTCACTGAGCAGTGGAGGAGGGAAGCTCTTATTCCAAAGCTCATTCCACAGGGCCCTGCTGCCTTGCCTTGTATGTTGCATCTATTTAATTCCCTATGAGAGATAATCCACAAAGGGAGAATACTCAGTTATTAACCTCAAGGAGAGGAGGGACCAGATGAGGTCACTAGGTGAACCTGGATAAGACAGTTTAAAGGCAATATTAAAAAGCACCAGTGTGAAGGGAACCTTTGAAATACTGCAGGCACCCATTCAAGGGGAAAGAAAGAAGCTTGACTGTCTAAGAGCACAGGCTTCCCAAAGCTTAGAGAGTTGAGGGAGGCCAAGAAGCATAGAAAAGGTATGGGCAAGAGGGCAAAGGAAAGGTCTGTACAAGGGAGCATACTTACAAGGCCTGCAGAGGGACCCAGCCTGAGACACTTAAGGACAGAGGGAAGACTAGTTTGGCAATTATTGTAGGCTTTGTGGAGATGAGTGTGTGGAGGCCCAGGGACAGTGGGCTGTGGAAGGCTGGCTGAGGAGTTTGGATTTGACCTTGAGGCAGAGCCAGGTCACAGAAAATGACGAGGAAGGAATCAGTTTGCTGAAGAAGTATCTGAGGCAGGTTGGACTGCTGAGTTTTCTTTGAAAGTAGAATTGATCTGCAGGCAGTTACTTCCTCTACAGTATGGAGGTGCTGGACCAGACAGCCTCTGTTAGTTAGCCCTGGTGACTAGGAGCTCTTACCTTATGTTTACCCTGTCGTAATTTTCATAAAGCCATTCTGTTCTCTTTTAAAAAAATTTTTTGGAAGATGTCTTGGGTTATGTAATCAGATATCTTTTCTAGGGTCTTTAGTTATGAGGGAACACAAGCCATCTAATCTACTTTTTATGAGACATGATTGCCTGTTCCTATATTTTGGCCAGAACCTCATGTCTCATGGAGCACAGTTCCCTTAGGCTGCAGTGAGTGAGCATTAGATTTGGAAGACCTAGGAGACATAAATGTTCAAATATCACCTCTTTGAATACACACTGAAATATTTGTGGATGAAATGATAGACCATCTGTGAAGTGGATAAGGTATATAGTTGAAACCAGATGGACTACAACCTGATCATTGTTGAAGCTGGCTGATGGTATGCAAAGTTTCACTAGAGTGAATATTTTATAGGAGTAGTTAATCTACAATTGTGCATTCATTTCAGCAAAGTATCAGTTATATCCATACTTTTTAAGATTCTTTCCCCACATAGATCATTACAGATCTGTGCCTTCTGCATTAGCAAGTGAATTCTTTACCACTGAGCCACCAGGGAAGCCTCATACACTGTGGTATGTATATGTTCATTCCAATCTTCTAATTTATCCCTCTCCCCACTTTCCATCTTGGTAACCATAAGTTTGTTTTTTTACACCTGTAACTCTATTTCTGCTTTGTAGATAAGTACACTTGTACCTGGGCTTTCTGGTGGCTCAGACAGTAAAGAATCCGCCTGCAATGATGGAGACTCTGGTTCAGTCCCTAGGCCAGGAAGATCTCCTGGAGAAGGGAATGGCTACCCACTCCAGTATTCTTGCCTGGAGAATTCCAAGGACAGAGAAGCCTGGCAGGCTACAGTCCATGGGGTCGCAAAGAACCAGACATGACTGAGCGACTAACACTTTCACCTTCACTTCACACTTGCATTGTTTTTTCAGATTCCACATATAAACAGTATCATATCTATGTCTTTCTCTGTCTGACTCATTTCATTTAGCATGACAATCTGTAGGTCTAGCCATATTGCTGCAATTGCCATTAATTCAATCTTTTCCATGGCTGAATAATGGAATACATTGTATATATGTACCAAATCTGCCTTATCCATTTCTCTGTTGATGAACATTTAGACTGCTTCCATGTCCTGGCTATTGCAATGAACATTGGGGTCCATGTATCTTTAGAATTATGGTTTTCTCCAGATATATGCCCAGGAGTGGGATTGCTGGATCATATGGTGAGTCTATTATTAGTTTTTTAAGGAACTTCCATACTGTTCTCCATAGTTTTCCTGACTACTTTTGTTTGCTTAAAATTTTTCCATCATAAAAAGTTAAAAAAGAAGCACACATACATCTTTGTTTCAGGCTGCAATGTCTAGGAAACCAAACTGTTGAGTATCCACAAAGCAGGATCCCAAAGCAATCTTGAGATGTGGGAAAGTCAAGTTGATACAACAAAATCATTTACTGTACGTGGGAGAGTCTCTCTGAGGACACTGGCCTTGGGTGACTTGTTGACAAGAATCTCTCCCTTTATAGTGATCTGTTATTTTCCTGCCTGCTTGAAGACTCCGCCTTCCACTTCTTTCCTTTCTGTTTCTTTGTTTGTAAGTTAACTTTCTCCCATGGGCAGACAGAACTGCTTTTTCAAGAACCATAAAGGGACGACAGAACCCTCCAAAGCAGTGGTTTTCCTTTTTATAAAACCACAACTCAGAGTAAGAACTATACTCTTTGTCATCACATACAAACACAAGTGACACGCAAGTGTCACAGAATAACAGCCTTTACTCGGTGGGATGCGAAAGTGAAAGTGTTAGTCGCTGAGTCTATCTGACTCTTTGTGACCCCATGGATTGTAACCCGCTAAGCTCCGATGTCCATGGAATACTCCAGGCAAGAATACTGGAGTGGGTTGCCATTCCCCTCCCCAAGGGATCTTCCTGACCCAGGGATTGAACCCAGGTCTCCTGTGTTGCGGGCAGTCTCCTGCATTGAGGGCAGATTCTTTACCATCTGAGCCACTCAGTGGGATACATTCAGATATTTTTTGTTCAGCTCTATTCTAGTCAGTTCTATTCCGATATTTTGAAAGGCTGTTGTGATCCACCAAATTGATTTCAGGATCACTAATGTGTTGCAGCCTGCAGTGTTAAAAAATGGTTAATAAAGGATACAGTGTGGAGGAAACTTAACATTTAAAACATCTGGCCTGGGGTTGAAGTCATAGACAGCTGGATTTCATTTGTATCTGACAGTGGAAAAGGCCTCCACACTTTTTTAAATGGGCGGAAGGTCAGATCTATAATGCTTGCCAAGGATTGACTAAAGTATTAAATTTCAGCAGATGTGTTAATTGATGTACCCATCAACAGCGAGTGATCATCGCTGCACATAGGCTTAGAATTGGTTTTGGTGGAACTGGGCTTAGCCACGTGCTGTTTTATAATGGTAAAAAGCGGGTAGCCCTGTCTTCACACCCCACTATGGCTATTCCTTGGAGGGGACACCAGACAATGGTGTAAAGCTGTGCATGTCCTTTCTAACCAGAGGGACCTGAATTTGAACCCCACCAACTACTAACCATGTGACTTTAGACACATCAGTTAACTTCTCTGAATCTCAGTTGTTGGTTTTTTTTTTATCAGAACAGAGTTGGTTCTGCATTAAATAAGATAATATATTTAATGATAAGATAATATCATTAAATAAATATTTATTATTAAATATCATTAAATATATCATAAATATCATTAATGATATTATTTAACATATCATTAAATATCATTAAAGAGACACCAGCAGGGATGGTGTCTCTCTCATTATGGAGGTTGGCCAATGTCAACACACAAGACCTGGTGTAAACAAGGCACTGAAGGAACAACCAGTTTCTGAGTGTCCACTAAATCTTTTTTCATAAAATTATGGCCAGTGATCTATTTCATGGACAAAATAACTTCTATGTCCTATGGCAGATTGTCTCTTAAAGTCCCTATTGTATTTTCTCCTGGCTGTTTAAACATTAAATGAATTGCCCTATAATTTCCAGTATTTTATATTTTAGAACAAGGATTTCAAGGTTTTTTTTTTTTTTTTTTTTTGAGAACAAATATAGTTTGGGTGCTTTTTCCATGTTCCTCAAAATATTCCAAGTGCACACTGGTATGTACTCATTACTTCTAAAGCCTGGTCTTACCCAGATGTAAATGGCTGAAGATTTCCCTTAACACAAAGAATGCCATGCATTATGGTTTTCACTTCCATTTAACCAGATTAAATATTTGGCTAAGTGCTTTATGCTCTGATTAGAGGTGTCTATATATGAAGTGCTCCTCGAACAAAAGTTACGGGTAATCAAATGTAATTTAATTGAATCATGTTCCATAATTAAGGCAAAACCACTTCACTTAAATAATTATCTTGAAGTGTTTGCAGTAGCAGGGTTATGATTTGCCTTTATTTCCTCTATGTTACTAGTGTTACCTGATGACAAAATTATGGTGACATGCTGCTCTACAGAAACTTCAGGTTCAGCCATTTAGGGTTCCAGGCCATGCGAGGACTGCCCAGCTGCTTTCTCAGAAGGTGTCAAAGAGCAGTAATCATTGGATGGAGTTCCTCCCTATGGTTTCTTCATAAGGTTGAATTAGCATTCAAAACAGAGCCCTCTGGAGCGAATATGTTCAGATTCCACAAACATAGTCACAAACACTGGAAGAGACATCACTCACAGATTTTTTTAGAATAGGGATTACCAAACCACTACTGATTTGAGATGCTGTAGTCATTGGGGTGGCAGCTACAGGTGAGACCAATGCAAGATTCAGTGTAGGTAAAGGAGTAGATAGTATATGTTAGTTAAGCATGTAACAGAAAAGTCAGTTGACCGTGGCCACCATGATTAAATAGTTGTAAGTAGGTGGTTATTTGTTTTGGTTCAGTAGGTCAAAAATATCATCTAAGCACTTGGATACTTTCTCTTTCCAGATTGCCATCTTTAGTGCGATGGCTTCATCCTTGACTCATCATCTTGTCACTAGCTGCAGTTCCAGCCATGCATCAGCACCCCAGGAGACAAAAAGAGAAGGGAGGCAGGTAAACCACATATGTCACTTTTCATCAAGAGAACACAAGGCTTTCCCACACTCTGTCCAGCAGACATCTGCTTAGATCTCACTCACGAACTGGGTTGCATTCTCCCCATACCCCTGCCACCCCACCACTCAGGGAGGCTGGACAGTGGGGAACAGGACTTTCATGTTTGTCTTAGACTTACTGTTATCAGAATAAATACCCTCTTTCATTCCTACCTTAAAAAAAAACCCTCAAATTTCATAATACTCCTTTATCCTGAAAGGCAATGACTAGATCATATAACCCATTTATAGCCATCATTTGAAAATAATGCCCTAGCTGCAATATAAAAATAAGAAATAAGAGGAAAATAATTTATGATACAATGTGTACATTTCAATGCATAATTGACTCGGTATGACTCCACCAGTAGACAGAATGTCAGAGTCAGATGTTGCGCCTGTTTCAAAGGAATAGTTGAGAAGAAAAGAGAAAGAAGATCAGAAGATATTCCATAGAAAAAGTACAGGAAAATCCAGTGCAAGTTTAAGTAGTAACAAACCAGACTTGTCTGAATATAATTAAAAAAAGAGAGAGAGAGGGAAAACCTTAATTGTCCAGACAAATGACAGAATGTTAAAGTGGAGACAATGAAGACTAGGATATTCTCTCAAGTGAGCTGAGCCTTATTGCTAAGTGCAGCATCAAAAATAATTCTTTCTTTATGACATGGAACATCCACTGGGGAAGTACCACAAAAAACCCTTCTCCTAGCGTGAATGCTTCATATCTCAAGATCTATGCTTAGCCTTGAGGATCTACACAATTTTGTTTCAAAAAGCACTCTAATAAAAGATATTCAAGGAAAAAAATCATAATAAAAGGGACTGTGCATGCCTGCCAAGTCGTTTTTAGTCTTGTCCAACTCTTTGCGACCCTATGGACTGCAGCCCATCAGGCTCCTCTGTCCATGGGTTCTCCAGGCAAGAATAATGGAGTGGGTTACCATGTCCTCCTCCAGGGGATCTTCCCAACTCAGGGATCAAACCCAGGTGACCCATACTGCAGGCAGATTATTTACCATCTGAGCAACCAGGGAAGCCCAAAAGAGACTATGGAGTAAATCAACTATACCTCAAAAATAAATGAATAAATAAATAAATAAATACTTCTTCCAATAATAAAAGGGGGAGAAAAGGCTGTAGAGAAGCTGTTTGGTACAATTCCGGCAAGAGGATCAAAATGAGGGTGAAAAACAACTGGCAACCCCCAAATAAATATCATTATTCTCACAGCATAGATTTATCATTTCATTAAACAAACAAGCAAAAATTTCAAATATGGGATGACAAAGTTGGAATCATTTTGAAAATGACTCAAGTTATAAATTTAAGTCAGATTCCTGTGTCACGAATCTCACCGTGCTTAATCATCTTTGATTTCTAAGTCTATTCACAGGGACTCACATTCCTTCTGTGACTTACTCGCATGTGGCAGTTACCGAGGCGTACTGATGTCGGGGTGTGGCGCTGTCAGTTCAAATACAAAGAGCGACGCCCAGCAGTGATGTAATCTTCTGTAATAGTGAACAGCTCCTGTGAATTTCAAAACATAGTAAAAACATGATAAAGCATAGCACAATCATTCCTCAATTTATACAATATCTGCACTCCTGGAAAATGTCAGTGTGCATTAAAGCTACAGAACAGATACTCTGTATGTGAAATGGAGTTAGATTCTTGGTCACAGAGAATAGTTTCCTCACCTATATGAATTTCCAGTGGGCAATAGAAGGATATTCAGGGCTGGCCTTTATGCCAGGGAATTCCCATTGCAGGGCATCCATCACCCCCGCCCCCACTCTCTTGTACCCCCCTCAGTGGTTCAGACATTTACATACACACTTCTAATACACATTTTCTTAACTTTCCTGGAGAACCACTAGCTTAAGTGAAGCATGGTCCACATTGGGTTTCACACAATGGCCCCAAGGAACAAAATCAGGGTTCTATAGGCAAGGAGGAAGGGGGACAGATACTGGGCAGCAAGTAATGATATTTGTGCCACAGGGAGGGAGCTCAAGCAGGTCCCTTTTGAAAGCCCTCATCTTACAGGAGGAGAAAGTGGAGGGATGAACATCCACAAGGAAATCAGAGATGGTGATGGGAGGCCCTGAGGTGGGTGTGAGATCTCAATCTCACCAGCACCAGAGCCCTGTCTGGTGAGAAACCACCTCCATCAGAGGCCCCCATGGATCTTGGGCTGCCCAACAAACCCAAAAAAGGAATGTTTTCTTAAAAAAAGGTTTTATTTTATTTTAATTAATTGATTAATTTTTAAATTGCACTAGGTCTTTGTTGCTGTGCGAGGGCTTTCTCTAGTTGCAGTGAGCAAGAGCTACTCTCCGTTGAGGTACACTGGCTTCTCCTGTTGTGAAGCACAGGCTCTAGGCACGTGGGTTTCAGTAGTTGCAGCACTCGGGCTCGGTAATCATGGCTCCTGGGCTTGGTTGCGCCTGAGCATGCAGAATCATCCCAAACCAGGGACCAAGCCCGTGTCCCCTGCATTGGCAGGCAGATTCTTATCCATTATACCACCAGGGAAGTCCCAGAAAAGGAACTTCTACCCAGGACACAACTGCCACACACCAGCCGCCAGGCTCCACCTACTAACCATTTGTAAGCAGGCTAATCTGGAAAAGCAGAACTCAAGAGAATCTCAAATTGTTTCCCTTTCTAGGCCTGTAGGATTTGACCAGGAAGCCACACAATTGCTGCTAGAATTTATCTCACCTAATCCATGCTGGACACGTAGGGACAGCCTCTCTACATGGAGAAAAACCACTGGACATATTTAGAATATATTTTTAAGACAAAAAAGGTGCCTGTCTTGAGAAATCAAAGCTATAATATTTCCTTCTGAAAGTATTAATACTTCAAGCCATTGAAAGCTAAAAAGTGAAAGTCGCTCAATTGTGTCTGACTCTTTGCAACTCCATGGACAGTAGTCCACCAGGCTCTTCTGTCCATGGAATTCTCTAAGCAAGAATACTGGAGTAGGTAGGCATTCCCTTCTCCAGGGGATCTTGGAGAATCAGTCATCGAACTTGGAGACCCAGTCATTGAGCCTAGGTCTCTTGCATTGCAGGTGGATTCTTTACTGTCTGAGCCACCAGAGAAGCCCACTTCCTGTCATTAGGCAGTCATTAGGAAGCCCTAAACCACCTCTGATTATATTCTCAGAGAGTCAGTGGCATGTTGCACCCAAGACAGGGCAGAAAGCAGATAAAAAAGAAGCAGGAGTGGGGGCAGGAAGATTGTTTATGGATAAAAGACACAACCACTGCATTTGGAAATGCTGTGAACATGGCTGATGCTAACTAAGTTAGGGCAAGAAGACAAATGAGGCATTTTCCCACAGTTGAATAGAGACAAAAATGGCACAGAGAAGAAGGAAGCCATGATGACCCAACTCAGAATATTTAAATGTATGGAAGAAACTTCCAGAATGAGAAAATGACAGAAGCAGTAATTAAATCTGAATGGAAAGTTACTGTTCTTTTACTTTGCTTTCCCTTCAAATTTGCATGGAATGTGCTACTTATAAACTTGGAAAATCACAAATTACAAAAAGCATGCAATTTAGACAAGAATATCTGTCTAGCAGTCCTATTTCCTCTGTTTTTTGGAAGAAAAATCATTAAAGAGCTAAGGGGGGAAATCCCGGGCTGAAAGCTGGAAACCATCAGAAAAGATAGTTTCAACCAATGGTAAACAATTGCTGGAAAAGCCATGTCTTCCTGTTACTTGTTTGCTCTCAGCTTCCCCCCACATCAGGGGAAAGCGGAACCAGTTTTGTTGTCTATAGTCTTCCTCCTGAGTAGGCTTATTTCATGGATCAGGGCTTCCAAGCAGAGGGGACCCAACCTTGCATTGTTTAATTCTAGACCATCTTGCATAAACATCTAGGACCCTGTGTCGGGGGCTGTGAGCTGTCCTAGCTAAGGGGAAAATTGTAAGAGAGTAATGCTGAGATGTCTGTGACTTTTATGCAGTGGGGGCTCTAGGCCTCCCACCCCAGGGAAGCTCTGGCTTCAGTGATTGGTCATCAGGTATTCAACCTTCCCTGGTGGCTCAGATGGTAAAAAAATCCACCTGCAATGCAGGAGAACTGGGTTCGATCCCTGGGTTGGGAAGATCTCATGGGGAAGGGCATGGCAATCCTCTCCAGTATTCTTGCCTAGAGAATCAGCATGGATAGAGGAGCCTGGTGGACTACAGTCCACGGGATTGCAAAGAGTTGGATATGACTGAGCGACTAAGGACAGCATCAGGTATTTAGGTCTTAAGATGGGGCCTCAGTGCAACTCACCACCAGAAAAAGAGCTGGGATCATTGACTCTGTCAAAGTCGTGTAAGAAAAAAAGAGTCCCTTACTGCATGGACTGGTCCACAGTTTTCTTTTAAGGAGAATTAGTGAGATGTTTAATTTTCTCATGGCTATCAATGAAACCAGCATAATCACCTAAGTATTCCCTTGCAGCATGCCAGTGAGCCTTTGCCTTAAGGCTTGTTGCCCCTGAGAGGAAGCACAGACACTGATATGTATATTTTTAAAAATATTTACTTATTTGGCTGTGCTGGGTCTCAGCGGTGGCACACGGAATCTTCACTTGTCACGTGTGGGAAACAGTTCCCTGCCTGGGATAGAACCTGGGTCTCCTACATTGGGAGTGTGGAGTCTTAGCCACTGGTCCACCCAGGGAGTCCTAGCACTGATGTTTTTAAGTGAATAACATGGACTGTCTTTTTTTTCATATCTGGATATGAAATGCATCAATCATGTGGCTAATAACTGATTAGAATTCCAGTCTTTTTCTTCAACATAATAAGCCTTAGATATATTTTAACAGTGTTGAAAATACCAGCATGTTGCAAACCCAGAAAGAGTCATTATTGTGACCTCTGCCTTAATGCTAGTTTGGTCAGGTATAGAGTTCTGTTCGTAACTGCTGAATGGGTAACCAAAATGTGATGTCTAGCAATAAAAAGAAATGAAGTACTGATACATGCTACTGTATTGCTTGAACCTTGAAAACACACTATGTGAAAGAAACCATTCACAAAGGCCCACATATTGTATGATTCTCTTATTGGAAATGCAAGTCAAGTCTAGAAAGACAGAAAGTAGGTTACTAGTTGCCTAGGGGTGAAGCTAGGGAATAATGGCTAAGGGTATGGATTATCTCTTTAAGCTGATGAAATGTTCTAAAATTGATTGTGGTGATAGGTGTATAACTGTGTGAAAATGTTAAAAGCACTGAATTGCACTTTTAAATGGTTACATGATATATAAATTGTATTTTAATATAACTGTTCAAAAAAAAAAAAAAATCAGCCCCAGGCAGTCACTCTTTTCTAGGCATGTGCTTGTATTTAGCATTCTTGAAGATTCCTGGCTTTCTCCTGCTTTTGAGGCCTCACTTTTGTTGTCCTGTTTGGAATCTCTTTCTCTCTCTTTAAAAAAAAAATTGAAATCAGCTTTTCATTTGACTCTCAGCTCTGCTCACTTGCTTAATTTTGGCAAGTCTGCAATCTTGGGTGAGAAATCCTTCTTCCTGCTCCAGCTCCCTACCCCTACCCCTGCTGCTGCTGCTGCTGCTAAGTCACTTCAGTCGTGTCAGACTCTGTGAGACCCCATAGACAGCAGCCCACCAGGCTCCCCTGTCCTTGGGATTCTCTAGGCAAGAACACTGGAGTGGGCTGCCATTTCCTTCTCCAATGCAGGAAAGTGAAAAGTGAAAGTGAAGTTGCTCAGTCGTGTCCAACTCTTAGCGACCCCATGGACTGTAGCCCACCAGGCTCCTCCGTCCATGGGATTTTCCAGGCAAGAGTACTGGAGTGAGGTGTCATTGCCTTCTCCGACCCCTACCCCTACCCCAGTGTCAAAGGCAGCCTTCCCCATGATCTTGCATAACAGATGAGGAATTCAGAGAGAAAGACTTGCAACTCACCTCCTTAGTGGACAAAGGAACCAAGATATTTGCCCTCACCACCACCACCCTCTGGAGAATACTGTGTTTTCCAAAGCAACTTTCCCACTCACTCCTGTACCTGCTTTTCACAGTAATCCTTTGAAGTGAACAGGGTGAGAATTATCATCCTTGCATTACAGATGAGGAAACCAAGCTCAAAGAGCTGAGCTAATTTGTTCCCCAGTCACACATCGGATCACACAACTCAGATCTTCTAATTGTAGCTTTATTATTCTTTCCACCCAACATGAAATTCTTTCAGGTGAATCCTTTACTCTAAATACATTTATTTCTTGCATCCCTGCTCTTCCTGCATATTTATTGAGCAATTACTGCAGACAAATTGAGAAAAAAGTTCCTAGTCCTATAGACTATTAGAGAATGGAGACATGCCTACCTCCTTGTTGGTCAGCTGCTCAGTCGTGTATGACTCTTTGTGACCCCATGGACTGCAGCACGCCAGGCTTCCCTGTCTTTGCTCAGATAAAATCTCCACTCCATACTAGCCTCATGTCTACTATCCCCCACTACTTCCTACTCATCTACCGTGACTTTTGTCTCCTCTCGACCAGGTCAATGACAATCTAACCTTGAACATGCCTCCCTAAGATAACACAGCTTCCTGATAATACAGAATCTCTAGGGATTTTTCTCTGGTTTCCTTTGGTGATATATATGGGTTTTAAAAGGAAGTACTGGAGAGGGTGTGGAGAAAAGGGAACCCTCTTACACTGTTGGTGGGAATGCAAACTAGTACAGCCACTATGGAGAACAGTGTGGAGATTCCTTAAAAAACTGGAAATAGAACTGCCTTATGATCCAGCAATCCCACTGCTGGGCATACACACTGAGGAAACCAGAAGGGAAAGAGACACGTGTACCCCAATGTTCATCGCAGCACTGTTTATAATAGCCAGGACATGGAAGCAACCTAGATGTCCATCAGCAGATGAATGGATAAGAAAGCTGTGGTACATATACACAATGCAGTATTACTCAGCCATTAAAAAGAATACATTTGAATCAGTTCTAATGAGGTGGATGAAACTGGAGCCTATTATACAGAGTGAAGTAAGCCAGAAAGAAAAACACCAATACAGTATACTAACGCATATATATGGAATTTAGAAAGATGGTAACAATAACCCTGTGTACGAGACAGCAAAAGAGACACTGATGTATAGAACAGTCTTATGGACTCTGTGAGAGAGGGAGAGGGTGGGAAAATTTGGGAGAATGGCATTGAAACATGTAAAATATCATGTATGAAACGAGTTGCCAGTCCAGGTTCGATGCACGATACTGGATGCTTGGGGCTGGTGCACTGGGACGACCCAGAGGGATGGAATGGGGAGGGAGGAGGGAGGAGGGTTCAGGATGGGGAACACATGTATACCTGTGGCAGATTCATTTTGATATTTGGCAAAACTAATACAATTATGTAAAGTTTAAAAATAAAAAAAAAAGAAAGAAAAAGAAAAAAAAATAAATAAAAGGAAGTACCCATGAACAGTGTGCACATTTGGAAATGCTGTGAAAAAGGGGAAATATATTATCTTCTGAGTCCAAAAGGGCTCAGAACAGAAATGTGCAGATTCATCCTAAAGACACAGCCTGGATCCCAGACTGCAGGTACCCTGATCAAATGTAATAAATTCTCTAAAGAAAGAAAGCATCATTAAGAGAGTATTGGTTGGCCATGGAGATTAGAATAAGGACAGTCCCTGAAACAACTGTTAGTGCTGCCCACTCAAACACCATCCAGGGAGAAGAGTGCCTAGCCAGGGTGCAGGACAGGAATAACTATTGTAGAACTGGTCCAATGAGTCACTCATATCTGCTGGGACCAAGCCTTCAACTCATGTAACTCCCATCCCTTGTTCTGAAGCCATGCTGACCAAGTAACCACCATCACTTTGCTGATAAAGTTCTGTCTTGTCAAAGCTATGGTTTTTCTAGTAGTCATGTATGGATTTGAGAGTTGGACCATAAAGAAGTCTGAGTGCCAAAGAAATGATTCTTTCCAACTGTGGTGCTGGAGAAGACTCTTGAGATTTCTTTGGACAAGTGAGGAGATCAAACCCATCAATCCTAAAGGAAATCAACTCTGAATATTCACTGGAAGGACTGATGCTGAATCTGAAGCTCCAATACTTTGGCCACCTAATGTGAAGAGCCAAGTCATTTGGAAAGACCCTGATGCTGGAAAAGATTGAAGGCAGGAGGAGAAGGGAATGACAGAGGATGAGATGGTTTCATGGCACCACCAACTCAATGGACATGAGTTTGAGCAAACTCCGGGCATAGTGAAGGACAGGGAGGCCTGGCATGCTGCAGTCCATGGGGTCACAAAGAATCGAACATGACTGAGTGCCTGAACAACAGCAACAACACACTGGCTTCTCTTGCTTCTGGGGAACAACAGCTGCTTGAGCTGACATGCATGCTGGACCACCATAGAGTTCTACTTCTCACTGGAAATTACTAAATGAACATGTACATCAGCTTCTGTGAACATGAGTCAAACTTCAGTCAAATCTGGGACCCTCCCAAGACTGAAGGTCTGACCCCTCGAGGCTGAAGTCAGGGCCCTGGGTCACTGTAAATCACTGCAAATCATGGAAAATGACACCCTGTGGGGCTGAGTGACACACCCACTTCCTTCAAATGCTTAAACCTAACAGCAAATGCTGGTTGGCTGATGCACTATCCTAGGGGGGAGACTTGGAGGAAAATCAGGTTTTACCTTTGCCTGCCAGAGCCTAAGCACCCTGTAATTTTAGCTGTCGTTGTTGTTGCCACTGTTTCATAAAACAGAATGACCAAGGCCATGACATTTGACAAGGGAAACCTAAGGACGATCATTTGAACAAACGTATTTAGTCACAGTCATTATTTGGTGGGGAATGTCTTTGCTCAGTATTTGATGTTATTTTCTTTTTTTTAAAGATTTTTTTTGATGTATGCCATTTTTAAAGTCTTTATTGAATTTGTTACAGTATAACTTCTGTTGTTTATGTTCTGGGTTTTTTTTGGCCACAAGGCATGTGGGAACATAGCTCCCAAATGAGGGATTGAACCAGTCCTCCCTGCGTTGGAAAGTGATGTCTTAACTATTGGACCACCAGGGATGTTCCTGATGTTATTTTCAAAAGCTAGCCTTACTCATCCATTTTAATTCTTTAAAAAAATGATTTATTTGGCTGCACTGGGTCTTTCTTTCTGCTCAAGGGCTTTCTCTAGTTGTGGTGAGTGGGGGCTTCTCTCTAGTTGAAGTGGCTTCTCTTGTTGCAGAGCACATGCTCTAGAGTGTGGGGTCAATAATTATGGTGCATGGGCTTCGTTGCCATCAGGCATGTGGGATCTTTCCAGACAAGGGATTGAACCTATGTCCCCTGCATTGGCAGGCAGATTCTCAACCACTAGACTATCAGGGAAGTCCTACTGAATCCAGCTCCAGTTCTGCAACTTCAACAAGAAGCTGTCTGCGGAGATGGAGCTGTCCACTGAAGTCCCTGTTTCATTGTCATATGGCTTAACTGTCCAGGGATAGGATAAAGGTGTTCTGTTTTTATGTGAGGGTTTTTGTCACTATTTATATAAATTTTATGACTTATGTGAACTTGTATGTTTTATAGAAGTTCACTGAAACTATGAAACCTCCTTTAGTCGAAGAAGAAATATCTACCTGGGTCCATGGAGACTGCTGTAGGTCACCTTGAACAATAAATTGGCCTTTTGAGGAGAGGCCTCTATGCAAATGCATAAAGCTATACACTTGTGGCTAGAATTAATGATAGCTAATGAGTTACTTACATTAAGATCTCTTCTCAGAATCATACAAAGGTATCTGTTTTTAGGCACAAAATTGGAATGAGCTGTGAAGATTAAAGAAAGTTCAGAATTGTCTACACTATATACTTTGTTCTAGGAGGGAAAAATTAGGATCAGGTTGAGTTAAATTAGCTTAATTCTATTATCCAGACTATGTTCATTGGTAGACTCTTCCTTCCAATTGTAGACTAATTGAATATAAATCCCATTAAAAGGCATTGGATTCATTTTTCATTTGAATGAAAGGAGCTCAATTTCCTACAAATCTGACTGCAGAGAATATCTAATACACCACCACTCAAAATGCTCAGAATTTGCAATTGAAATCCCAGGGGATACCAAGTCTCAGGTAACAGGTACAGGCACCCATGCGCACACGCGTGTGCATGCACACACACACACACAGACTCACACTCACATAATGAGTTAAAATTGTAAGGCTTTACATTAGGAAATAAATTAGTTGTTAGACTCTTGTTATTTTCTTATTATCAATTAAAAACCCTCTGAATAGGAAAGTCTAATTTAAGAGCTTCCTTCTTTCCTCCTAGCTACTGGCTTAAGCTTATGAAGGACGCACTAAGGAAATACAGTCTAAGGCATGATTATTAGACTTCAAACAACTGGAAGACACATAAAAGGGAGGATTAAAAAAACATATTCTAGGTCTTAGAGGGGTGGGATGTGGGGGTTGGGAGGGAGGCTCAGAAGCGAGGGAATATATGTATAGTTATGACTGATTCCTGTTGTATGGCAGAAAACAACACAATATTGTTAAGCAATTATCCTCCAATTAAAAATAAATTAAAAGACATATTCTAATATTATCTAACTGATAGGGTATTGATGTGAAATCTAAAAAATACAACAAAATATTGAATATAACAAAAACAAGCAGACTCATAGATAGAACAAACTAATGGTTACCAGTTGGGGTGGGGGAGTGGGAGGTGCCAACTACTGGGTGTAAGATAGGCTCAAGGATGTACTGTACAACACAGAGAATATGCTGCCGCTGCCAAGTCACTTGAGTCATGTCCGACTCTGTGCGACCTCATGGACTGCAGCCTACCAGGCTTCTCCATCCATGGGATTCTCCAGGCAAGAACACTGGAGTGGGTTGCCATTTCCTTCTCCAATGCATGAAAGTGGAAAGTGAAAGTGAAGTCACTCAGTCGTGTCTGACTCTTAGCGACCCCATGGACTGCAGCCCACCAGGCTCCTCCATCCATGGGATTTTCCGGGCAACAGTACTGGAGTGGGGTGCCATTGCCTTCTCCACAGAGAATATAGGCATACTCAAAATTACAGTTTATAATAATTGTAAATGGAGTGTAACCTTTGAAAGTTGCATAAAAAACTAAAAAAAAAAAATTCTTAATATAAAAGTCAAAAGATTGAAGTTTTCACTGGGAGAAAATCTGAAGAGGTAAAATCTTAGTATAAATATTGGTAAACTTAAAATTTACTTTGACATCAAATTCTAATGGGTAACACTATGTCATTTAACTTTCTTTTTTAATGTAAGATTTATGTTACAACAAAAGAAAAAAATAAATATTGTTCCTTCATTCACTCATGAAGCCTAAAGCTGTGTCTCTTCTTTGAACATTTGTCACAAAAGTGTCTGAGTCGGACGTGCAATTATCTAATGCTCTTTCCATATTTAGTCCTCCTACTTCCCTTCCACTCAAACAGATGAAAGAGTTTCTATCTATATTGCTTGCTGGGACCCCACAGTCCTGTTCTTTGCTTTGCTTCTGGGTGAGTCATGAAAACCAGGATACTTGGGGTGAAGAATCTCTAGATGTCATAGACAGCAACTGAGTATAGTTGCAGAATCCAGCTTGGCAGGATAATACATAAGTCTGGACTGTTTAACCCACTGTCTTGGTGCTAATCCATGGGGAAGCTAGACTTCTAAACTGAGAGTTGAGGAACAACTTCTGGTCCAAGCCCACAGTGCTCCTCTGCACCATCCTGACCCCCACACCATTTGTCCCAAACTTGGTAGGTCTTGAACTCCTGGGTCATAAGGGTTTCTCCAGCCTGAACCTTCACTTCCATTACTTCTTGGCTCTCTTGGTCTTATCCTCTGATGTCTCTGCCCTCCCTGCTCCTCTTTATCTCAGCCTTCACAAATAAGATCTTGGAAACCATACTATCTGTTAAGATTGGGAGAAAAGAGACTAGCCTGTTTGGGGCTCAGAAATACTGGACAGATGTTTCCTTCTTTCTTGCCTCCTCCCCAGGAGAGGAGGAGGGAGTGTTTGAAATTTTATTTGGACAAGTGAAAATAGCTAGTGAGGATTTGGGGTGAACTCTTGGAGACTTCTTTTAATTAATTAATGACTGTGCTGGGTTGCTGCATAGGCTTTCTCTGGTTGCAGAGAGTGGGGGCTACTCTCTAGAGGCTGTGCTTGGCTTTCTCCTTGTGGTGGCTTCTCTTGTCGCAGAGCACAGGCTCTAGGGCACATGGGCTCAGCAGCTGTGGCACACAGGCTTAGCTGCCCTGCAGCGTGAGGGATCTTCCTGGAACAGGGATCAAACCCATGTCCCCTGCATTGGCAGGCAGACTCTTACCACTGGACCACAAGGTAAGTCTCTTTGGAAACTTGACAGAGGATCATGAGAGATTGCAATTGGATGGGAGGTTTGGGGCAGTGTCTCTGGTAGGTGGCTCAGAGGCAAAGAAGCTGAGAACAGGCTCCTTAGGTCCTGGGCTCCAGAAATGAAGAGAGCTCCTTGATTTCCTTCCTAGAGGTTTCATCCATTTCCCAAGCCTGGATGAGGGGCAAGAATCCTGGGAAAAGCCTGGTCCTGGATTTCCTGTGGGTTTTATTTTTCAGGATCCTGAGCAACTACCTGTAGTGTTAAAGAGAAAGAAATCCTAAGGTATGTAGAAGAGGAAAAAATTTTTCTCCACCCCTTGGGGTCATTGGCTGAGACTGAAAATTAAACTGATGAATGGAGATTAATAAGGGAAATGCATATACATTTATTAATATAAATTTTATAGGACGTGGACTCTTTTATAAGGAAATAAAGACCCAAAGAGACAGCCAGACCTCTATTTTATGGTAGGTTTTAATGAAGAGTGGGCAGCCGTGTATATATGATTGATTAAGGAACATGAGGTAATGATAGTAAACTTAAGGGAATGTTAGCAAGGCAGACTTGTTAGGATTCTCCTTAGCATCCACTCATCTTTGAAGATTAGGATGCTCCTTTTTTCCAGACATAAGGAAAGCACCTCTCATGTGAGGGTTTTATGACTTGTTTCAGGGAAGAAGGGTGACAAGGGTTGGGAGGACAAGGTCAGGGTGACCTTCTTGCTTCTGCCATGTTCTCAAACTCCTTCAGATTAAAATATTAACAAAAATGCCAAGATACCATATTTTGGGGCAGTGTGTGCTGAACCCCAGCAGCAGTAATGACTTCCACTGCCCAGTGGTCTGTAGGATTGTCAATTGTGTCTCTAAATCTCCTCGCCTTTACCTGACTCCCTATGGAGTGATCTTCAAATGAAATTCCGTCAGGTGTTCATTGCCCAGCATTGTCCTAAACCACTGTCACCTCTCAAATGCCTGTGTCATGCCTACAATGTCAACCAAGTCTCTTCATCACCCATCTGGCATGCCACCTGTTCTACAAGTCCAGAACTTTGTAAGAACCATTTCTATCCCTCTTTAGCCACAGACAGAAGAAAAGTTGATATCAGATATGATATTCCTAAAGCCAACCCCAGCTGTTTGCAAACTCCCTTAACTCCTGACCTCCTGAGGGGAGTTCACTTTGGACTTTTCACTTTTATTCAGTGTGGGGCTTCCCTGGTGGCTCAGATGGTAAAGAATCTGCATGCAATGCAGGAGAACTGGGTTTGATCCCTGGGCCGGGAAGATCTTCTGGAGAAGGGAATGGCTAGCCACATCAGTATTCTTGCCTGGAAAATTCCATGGACAGAGGAGACTGGTGGACTACAGTCCATGGAGCCAGAGTCAGACATGACTGAGCAACTAACACTTCACTTTTTCAACAGGGGCCACAGGGGCTTCTGGGAAGTACTCTGTCAGCAGACCCCAAAGTCCCCTGCCACCACGGCCAAGGAAGGTTGCAGGGTGGGGCCTGTTACTTCACTCCGGTTGTTCTCACTGAGCCTTGGCCATTACAGACTCCCCTAAGAGGAATGCCTTCTGATCATACATCTGCAGGAAGCCTGGGCTCAAGTTTGCAGGGCCCATTCTACACCCCTGAAGTTGTCAGAGCACAAATGTGAGTCCTCTGGGGGCACTCAGTCATGACAGCTCCTCAGCCAGTCTTCACTTCACTAGGCCGACAAATTACTTTTACTTTAATAGCATTTATGCTTCAGTTCATTTCAATGTATGTGTAACTGCTGAGCCATTGCAGAACTAATAGATACCACATAACAATGTGCAAGCTTCCAAAGGGTTTAGCAGAAAAGTGCTTACAGACTTTTGAACTCTTCTCCAGCATTAAGAGCATGTAAAGGGTTGAAACTAAGATCATGGCATCAGTCCCATCACTCATGGCAAATAGATGGGGAAACAGTGGAAACAGTGGCTGACTTTATTTTGGGGGGCTCCAAAATCACTGCAGATGGTGACTGCAGCCATGAAATTAAAAGACGCTTACTCCTTGGGAGGAAAGCTATGACCAACCTAGATAGCATATTCAAAAGCAGGTCCGTCTAGTCAAGGCTATGGTTTTTCCAGTGGTCATGTATGGATGTGAGAGTTGGACTATAAAGAAAGCTGAGCACCAAAGAATTGATGCTTTTGAACTGTGGTGTTGGAGAAGACTGTTGAAAGTCCCTTGGACTGCAAGGAGATCCAACCAGTCCATCCTAAAGGAGATCAGTCCTGGGTGTTCATTGAAAGGACTGATGTTGAAGTTGAAACTCCAATATTTTGGCCACCTGATGAGAAGAGGTGACTCATTTGAAAAGACCCTGATGCTGGGAAAGATTGTGGGCAGGAGGAGAAGGGGATGACAGAGGATGAGATTGTTGATTGGCATCACCAACTCAATGGACATGAGTTTGGGTAAACTCCTGAAGTTGGTGATGGCCAGGGAGGCCTGGCGTGCTGCGGTTCATGGGGTCGCAAAGAGTCGGACAGGACTGAGCGACTGAACTGAACTGAACTGAAAGGGTTGAAGGGAGCAGAGACAGAGAGCTGGGGAGTGGATGTTTGGAAATTCACTTTAGGTTCACTGGGTACTTGATCCCAGCCAAGGGGTAAGGATTGCTTCCATCTCAAGTCCAGTGCAAGGGGCCTCAGGAGAGCTACATGGGGGTCTTTACAGTTGGGTCACAGCGATCTGGGGTGAACTCTGGCCTGAGAAGTGAATCTCATTGCTGAATGATAGGCTAGCCAACAGCTTTGTTGGTACAAAAAAGGGGGTCAGGTTGGAATCGGATGTCACTCACAGACCCTGGCAGGCTAAGAACACACATTACTTGTGTACCAAGTGTAGGTCACAACAGTAGAGAGAGCTGGCATGGGTCATCTTTAGTCCTATCCCAGAGATCCAGTGAGGGGCAAACAGAGCTGAGAGGAGACAAGGGTCTGGTTGCATTTCTAGGGCCAATTAATATCTTAGGTCAAGTACCAGTGGAAATGAGTTGAATTCACCCAGGGCAAGATAACTGCATGCTGAATAATCTATGCTTTCTTTTGAGGGGGAACAAAGCTCTCTGAAAAACCCACAAAATATTCATGAAAGGAAGCAGTGATTTTAAACCCCTGCCAGACTCAAAAGCTTGGAGCCAGGAGATAACAGAGCCAGTCAGCTCAGAACTTTGCTATGTCCCTCAGACCCTGGAGAGATCTAAAACCCTGGTGGGCTACATGGAGAAGGCAGAAAACAGCAAGGCAGGAGCAAAGAAAAGACAAGCACCGTCTTTCCCCACATTGAGACTTTCTGTTGTCATCAGATTCTGGGCAGCCACCTGCCCAAGGGGAACAATTCAACTTTAAATTACTTTGGAGTTTTGCATTGTATATCAGTTTATGTATGTTAAATACTGAATTTGAGACTGGATTTTTGACTTGAGAGGTGGACAAAGAAGTTATAGGACCTGCCTGACTTTTTCTTAACACGGGCGCAGAGAGAACTAATGTCACCAGAGAAATCTAGAGAGACATGGCAAGCAAAATGAGGATGCTCTATGACTGCAACCTAGAAGTCCCTTGTTTTTAATGTGCCAGTAACATGAAATGCCTTGCTTCATGCAGTCAGCATGCATTTAATGAGTTACACCTGGCAATGGGGAGGCAAAGATGGAAGAGCCAGGGTCCTTGACCCTGAGGAGCTCAGTCTTGTCAGTGGAGTGGACATCACCTCTACAATGAGATTTAGAGACTTGAGTCATCTCCAACTGTATTGTATTTACTAGGGCTACACACAAAGCCTGCGAAGGCTAAATCAAACAGGGAACTCAAGGAGGCGCACTCTCTCCAAAGCTCTAGTCCACAGCACCCTAACTCAGGAAGGACTCATCTCAGAATATGGGGTTTGCCATTATTTCCATCCTTATCTCCATCATGCTTAAAAGGTCCTTGCTCCTTGGAAGAAAAGCTATGACAAACATACTATGCTGTGCTATGCTAAGTCACTTCAGTTGTGTCCGACTCTGTGTGACCCCATAGACGGCAGCCCACCAGGCTCCCCCGTCCCTGAGATTCTCCAGGCAATAACACTGGAGTGGGTTGCCATTTCCTTCTCCAATGAAGGAAAGTGAAAAGTGAAAGTGAAGTTGCTCAGTCATGTCCGACTCTTAGCGACCCCATGGACTGCAGCTTACCAGGCTCCTCCGTCCATGGGATTTTCCAGGCAAGAGTACTGGAGTGGGGTGCCATTGCCTTCTCCGATGACAAACATAGACAGTGTATTAAAAAGCAGGGACATTACTTTGCCGACAAAGGTCCATATAGTCAAAGATACAGGTTTTCCAGCAGTCATGTATCAACATGAGAGTTGGACTATAAAGAAAGCTGAGTGCCAAAGAATTGATGCTTTTGAACTGTAGTGTTGGAGAAGACTCTTGAGAGTCCCCTGGACTACAAGGAGATCAAATCAGCCAATCTTAAAGGAAATCAACCCTGAATATTCGTTAGAAGGACTGATGCTGAAGCTGAAGTGCCAATTCTTTGGCCACTTGATGAGAAGAGCCAACTCACTGGAAAAGACTCTGATGCTGGGAAAGATCGAAGGCAGGAGAAGAAGGGGATGACAAAGGATGAGATGGTTGGATGGCATCACTGACTCAATGGACATGAGTTTGAGTAAGCTTTGGGAGATGGTGAAAGACAGGGAAGCCTGGCATGCTGCAGTTCATGGGGTCACAAAGAGTTGGACAGGACTGAGTGACTGAACAATAAGAACAAAACATTATCTCCATCCCAGTAGGTATATAACTTTATCCCCCTGTACTTTTTATTTGTGTGTCCTTATGACTAATGATGTTAAACTTTTTTTGGGGGGTGTGCTTTTTGGTCACTGGTTATCTTCTTTTTTGAAGTATTTGCTAGCTGATAATATTTTAAACTGAAAATTATGCTTTGAACAATATTCTCAAGATTGTTGATAACAGAAAAAAAGACAATTGAGAGTTCTCTTTTATTTTTTGTTATTTATTTATTTTTGCAGTGCTGCATGGCATGTGGGATCTTAGTTCCCTGACCAGGGATCAAACCCATGCCTCCTGCAGTGGAAGCAGGGAGTCTTAACTACTGGACCACTGGGGAAGTCTGCTGCTCTTAAAGACCCAACTTTACAGTGCTGGTAATAGCACTACTTCATCATTTCAAGTTCCACTGGTTACCCTGATGGTCCCTTCTATGTCTGCATTGAATTGGCTCACTTACTAATAAAGTAATTTTTTATCAGTTTCACAGGTGGATTGCATACCTGTTCTCTTCAAATAGGAAATTTTGCACAAGATGGAAGCTCTATGACCTGTTTGGACAAATCTGCTTAATGTCCAGTGATTCTATAACCAGATTTGATTTTATTTTTATCTTTAGGGAGGATGCATATAGATGGGATGGAAGGAATTGAGGAAGGCAGGAAATGGTTAGAAAAACATCTCCTCAGTTTGAAATTGTCATTTTATGCTCAGGGGGCCTCTTGTTAGTTCTTGGCACTGATTTTGCTGTAGGCTTGGGCGCAATTGCTCTTCACTAGGCTCTAGAGAAAACTAAACAGATGAGGGATCGAGGTTAGCTGAGAACTGGGACGTGTGTGTTCAGCTCAGCTGCCTGCCAGTGAACACATGCCAAGCTGGGCCGCTGAAGAGTCTGGAGTAGGGAGCAGGAAAATTGAAAAACTATTATGAAAATACAAGCAGAAAGATAGAAGAAATGGAGGGGCTTACCAAGAAGACTTACTAAGGGAGGAGAGTGTGAGCCACGCAAATAGTAGGAACTTGATAGTGTGGCTGAAGTAGGGCAAAATTGTTTTGTTAATGATGGATAGCCAACCAAGGGTTGGCAAGATTATGTATTCCAAATAGTTGCAGAGGGACATTGCAGTGGGGGAGCAGAATGCTTATCACAATTTCATGTGACAAAATATAGGGCTAAGAAAATTAAGCATCAGTTTAGTTCAGTCGCTCAGTCGTGTCCAACTCTTTGCGACCCCGTGAATCGCAGCACGCCAGGCCTCCCTGTCCATCACCTACTCCTGAAGTTCACTCAAACTCATGTCCATCGAGTCAGTGATGTCATCCAGCCATCTCATCCTCTGTCGTCCCGTTCTCCTCCTGCCCCCAATCTCTCCTAGCATCAGAGTCTTTTCCAATGAGTCAACTCTTCACATGAGGTGGCCAAAGTATTGGAGTTTCAGCTTTAGCATCAGTCCTTCCAATGAACACCCAGGACTGATCTCCTTTAGAATGGACTGGTTGGATCTCCTTGCAGTCCAAGGGACTCTCAAGAGTCTTCTCCAACACCACAGTTCAAAAGCATCAATTCTTCAGCGCTCAGCTTTCTTCACAGTCCAACTCTCACATCCATACATGACCACAGGAAAGACCATAGCCTTGACTAGACGAACCTTTGTTGGCAAAGTAATGTCTCTGCTTTTTAATATGCCATCTAGGTTGGTCATAACTTTCCTTCCAAGGAGTAAGCGTCTTTTAATTTCATGGCTGCAATCACCATCTGCACTGATTTTGGAGCCCCCAAAAATAAAGTTTGACACTGTTTCCACTGTTTCCCCATCTATTTGCCATGAAGTGATGGGACCAGATGCCATGATCTTTGTTTTCTGAATGCCGAGCTTTAAGCCAACTTTTTTACTCTCCACTTTCACTTTCATCAAGAGGCTTTTGAGTTCCTCTTCACTTTCTGCCATAAGGGTGGTGTCATCTGCATATCTGAGGTTATTGATATTTCTCCCGGCAATCTTGATTCCAGCTTGTGCTTCTTCCAGCCCAGCATTTCTCATGATGTACTCTGCATATAAGTTAAATAAGCAGGGTGACAATATACAGCCAAGAAAATGTAAAAGGAATATAGGGGAAGGAAGAAAAGAACTTTCCACCCTGTTTTGGCTCTGGGCTAAACTTCCAAGAGCACAGTGGCCAAGGCTCTGGAATTCAATAGTCCAGGCGTTATACAACTTCTCCTTGGGCCACTGGCAAGTGGATGATTTTTGACCTTTGCTCTGGGCTGTCCCTGGTGACTTGGAGAAGGCAATGGCAACCCACTCCAGTACTCTTGCCTGGAGAATCCCAGGGATGGGGGAGCCTGGTGGGCTGCCGTCCATGGGGTCGCTAGGAGTCGGACACGACTGAAGCAACTTGGCAGCAGCAGCAGCAGTCCCTGGTGACTGAGCAGGGCTAGTGGATCTCTAGAGTTTTGGGCAGCCCAGCACTCAGAGCTTCCTTCAGTAAAATTGTTTGTGTTTGTGGGGCTACAAATCACATCTCCTCACTTCCACCTCAAGCAGGGTGCATGTGTGTGACCCTACTTCTAGATCAGTTAGACTCCTGGTCATACTTACAGCAAGCTATTTGTCAGGAGGTATTCTTAGGGCTTCAAGTATATTAGTTCATTTAATCCTCAGAACAACTCCATGAAGAAGGTACATTTTACAGATGAACAAACAGAGGGCAAGAGACTTCAGTGACTCAGTCAGGATCACACAGGTAGGAAGAAACAAAGTCAGATTTGAACTTGGGCAGTCTGGTTCTTGTTGGCTGCAGGACAGAAAGAGAGAGAGAGGTTGTTTTAGCTTTTCCAGCCACTAAAGTAGGAACAGGCAAGAAAAGAAGGGGTTGGGAGATATTGAATGAGTCACCTATAATGCCTGCCAAATCTGGTCAGTTTTCTCTGTTATTAACTGCTTCCTCCTGCCTGTCGTGGCTTTGTGCATGATTCAAACTGTTCTCCAATGTCAGACTCAGTGCTTCATGAACCTTCATCTTTTAGAAGACTTACAATTTCATTTTGCAATTGATTTCTTTGTAGTCTTCCTAGTCACAGATGTCATTGAAAATGGCAGATCCCTTTACAGTTTCTGACAGCTGACGAGAGTCTGACCTCAAGTCTTTGACTGATGGCTGATACGGATACTAGTGTGTTTGAAGCGGGATGCTTGAGAGAGGGGTAATTTAAAGAAAAGGGCAGTGAAAGAGGGCTTTTTTTTTTTTTTTTAATTGTAAGATATTTGCTTTCCTACATAACCTGGTATCCCATGTTCTTGTATAATGAGTACTAGGATAACGAGAACTCCTTGGATATAGCAGAAGGTGACCTAATCCTGAGCTTTCCAGGCGGCACTAGTGGTAAAGAACCCGCCTGCCAATGCAAGTGAGTTTGATCCCTAGGTCAGGAAGACCCCTGGAGAAGGAAATGGAAACCCACTCCAATATTCTTGCCTGGGAAACACCATGGATTGAGAAGTCTGGCAGGCTGCAGTCCATGGAGTTGCAAAGAGTCGGACACAACTGAAGTGACTTAGCACGCATGCACACAACCTAAAGCTTGATGCCCTCATCTGCCTTGAGGAGGTTATTCAAAGAATGTGGGTAACACTATCAGTGATGACAAGAAAAACCTGTATGTCTAAGGCCCGCTGAGATCTCAGGCTCATGCTTTCCTCCACGTTCCGTTTCTGCTTTGTCCAGGCTGGGGCTAATGTCCATCACAGTCCTTCAGTGTCAGCCATGGATTGGGCTCTTCCCAACCCACTGCTGCCACGTCACAGAACCTGACTGCGGTTGCAGCCCCACTTCTGACTTCCCTGGGGACCCTCTGCCTTTTGATGTAGACAAGGGCTGTCTGTTGACTTGCTTGTGCTGCCTCTCTAGTGAAGAAGCTCCACTAATAATGTTTCACAACTCATAAAATCCTGAAAGAGTGACATTCCTCCCTTGGCCTCCTGCAACTCCCTGAAGATTCTGAAACAATTTCTCTCTGGGTTGATTTGGAGGATATTTGTGTGGGGTGGGGTCAGACAGCATCTTACTCTCTATTTAAAGATAATTAAAATTAAAATCATGCCACATGTACCACACGTACACACACACACACATGTAAGTATGTGTGTTATGATGTGTCTGTATGGCATGATTTTAATTTTAATTATCGTTTACATATGTATATATGATTTATATGGATCACTCTAGTGGCTCAGACGGTAAAGCATCTGTCTGCTATGCAGAAGACTCAGGTTCGATCCCTGGGTTGGGAAGATACCCTGGAGAAGGAAATGGCAGCCCACTCCAGTATTCTTGCCTGGAAAATCCCATGGATCTTGGAGCCTGGTAGGCTACCATCCATGGGGTCGCAAAGAGTCAGATATGATTGATATATTATATATACATATTTATATTGTGTATATATATTATAAGTTTATACGAATATATATATGTACATTGTTAATGTACATATATATGTTAAAGGGCTTCCCTGGTGGCTCAGTGGTAAAGAATCTGCCTTCAGTGCAGGAGATGCAGGAGACGTGGGTTCGATCCCTAGGTGGGGAAGATCCCCTGCAGGTGGGGATGGCAACCCACTCCAGTATTCTTGCCTGGAAAACCCCGTGGACATAGGAGCCTGGTGGGCTATGGTCCATGGGGTCTCAAAGAGTCGGACATGACTGAAGCGACTGAGCATGCACACACGTATACATGTTAAAGATTTTATTTTACTTATTAATCAATGAAGGAACCAAGTAGACATTGTAATTCAAAGAGACATATTTATAGATCAGAAATATTGAAATGAACATGTAAATGGAAGCAAACTGATTTTTCCACAGGGGATAGGGAAATCAATTGGACCTCTACCAGACAGGACAGAACTTGCACATCTATGTAAATCATCTTGCATTACTATCAATTACTTACAACTGGAAAGGTTGTAAAATAGCTCAAAGGCAATGAAAGATTAGAATCAGATAACCCGAGGGCTGTCCTCTAGACAATGTCTAGCTTTCCAGTAAAGCACGATTCTTTTTCTACAACCTCTAACTGAAGCACCATTTATATTGGGATAGCCTTAAATGCCGGAGAAAGCAATGGCAAGCCACTCCAGTACTCTTGCCTAGAAAATCCCATGGATAGAGGAGCCTGGTGGGCTACAGTCCATGTGGTCGCTACAAGTCGGTTGTGACTGAGTGACTTCACTTTTACTTTTCACTTTCATGCACTGGAGAAGGAAATGGCAACCCACTCCAGTGTTCTTGCCTGGAGAATCCCAGGGACGGCAGAACCTGGTGGGCTGATGTCTATGGGGTCGCACAGAGTCGGACACGACTGAAGCGACTTAGCAGTAGCAGCAGCCTTAAATGCCAGGGTTTCTGGGATTAATATTGGCGCCAACACTTCTTTTTCTCTTTTTTTGTTTCTCTCATGGTCATTTGGTCCTTATGTAAACAGGGCTCCTGGAGACCTGCCTTGGCCTGCCAAGGTTCCAACAAGAAATGCAGAGGCTAAGCTCCTCTGGGACCCTTCCCTTGCCATAATGACAAATGCTTCATTTCTATTGCTGTAATGGGCAGGGGTTGAGTGGTGGTGCAGTGGATGTTGAAGCTTGAAGACTGGTGGGGAGAAGCTGCAGCAAAGACAGGATAGGATCAAGTTGCAATCCGTCTTCTGAGCCATGCTAAGGATTTCGATCTTGACCTCAAAGGCAATGGAGAACAACCGCAGTCTGCTGAAAGGGTCAGTGAAGTGATCAGGGCTGGACTTCCTTAAACAACTGGAGGGGGCATGAAAGACACACCACAGTAAGAAAACTGAAGATGTTTCAGGAGATAGCAGAAGGAAGGTGAAATGGAGAGATGGCACGTCTTGCCTTGTGGAATTGTCTTGAATAAATGACTTTTAGAGGAATTTCTACACATCACAAAGATGCACCTCTCACTCTTCTCTTTAAAAATCTCTCCAGCTGTGTCCTGCTATCCCTTCCTGTCTCCTTAGGGCTTTGCTTTTTACAACAGCCTCTAAACTAGGAGAACATTCAGCCACCAACCTCTGTCAGCACTGACTCACTCATGTTTCCAATGCTTAACTGCTTGGAATCATCCATAAGGAGAGCATAGCAGTGATGATAGCATCTGATGGAGGGGCAGCGGCCTTGTGGAGGGGTTGACTGAATGGCCAAGGCTTACGCAGCTGCCTGGCCCACGCTGGAAGCCAGGTGTCTGGGACTGTGCCTGCCCTTGCTGGGAACCACACCATCTCCCTTCCATTCTGGTCCTAAACCTCCTCTTTTATTAACAGAAAAATGAGAGGGGTTGGATGTTACATGGGAGAGTCATCATTTTCTCTCTCAATTCTACAATTCTGGGCAGCTTTTCTAATTTTACTTGCAGTTCCCCAGAGGCATTTAGCAGGTTTGTAGGTTGCATCCTAGCTTACTTATTTTAGAAAACGAAGTTTTATATTTACGCTCAAGCTGGTCATCTGTTTTTTTCAGAAGGTGCTGTCTCCCAAGGTGCAGAATCTGAAATGACTATCAGTATCTTAAATGAGATGAAGGAGGAGAATAGACTAAAACAAGAATACTGGTTCTTTTTTGGTCATTTGGCCAAGTAGTAAGACAGAAATCGATTATAAGTAATAGTGACTTTTAACTCATTGAGCTGACTTTTCCCTTATGTTTTTGTTCAGTCGCTAGGTAGTGTCCAACTCTTTGCGATCCCACGGACTGAAGCACTTGAGGCTTCCCAGACCTTCACTATCTCTCAGAGCTTGCTCATACTCATGTCCATTGAGTCAGTGATGCCATCCAACCATTTCATCCTCTGTCATCCCTTTCTCCTCCTGCCTTTAATCTTTCCCAGCATTAGGGTCTTTTCCAATGAGTTAGCTCTTCACATTAGGTGTCTGAAGTATTCTCTTATAATCAAGATAAAACTCAAGTTTAAGATGGCTAGAGATACGATAAATTTTAATTTGCAGAAGGGCCTTTTCAGCCATCACACAGATAACAGATGGTTTCCCACCTAGTTCTCTGATTTATCTAGCTGTTGACGATATTAACCGAAATTAGAGATCCTCAGAAAGCCTTGGAAAATGGCCTTTTAAAAAGTACATTTTATTGAGTGGGAGCGTCTTATACTCTTTCATATTCTCTGGGTTCCTGTTGAAACTTTTATAGTTAACTGACGTGACAAGATAACGATACTAACTCCAATGGTTTTCGTGTTTCCTTTGGCCTTGTTTTGCTAGGAGAATTTTATTCTTCCATAGTGTGTGAGTAAAAGAATAAAAGGTTGGGCATCTGGGAAGACAGCCAAGAAACGTCGCCCAGAGAAAAACAAAAACCATGGGAATAAAAAGGATGACATTAACTAACTTATGAGGAAATAGCACATTTAAGTGATGATGGGTAAGTGAGAAGCATTAGATCAGAGCAAGATTCCTCAAAGTGAATTGTAAAGAGAAGCCTACTAGAAAGAGTTCCATGACCAAATACTTTCTGCAGATACTGAACTAAATCATGTTAAAACACATATCATAGCATTTCTTGAACCATTAATATGTTAAAGTACATGATGTACTTCTAAGAGAAGCTATGATCTGTGGTATTTTCCAAATGTGTTTTATCACAGTTTTTTTTTTTTTTTTTTTGTAAAGAAATCTACTTTGGCAAACTCCATGCTTTACAGCATTGTTTACAATAGCCAGGACATTGAAGCAACCTAAATGTCCATCAACAAAAGAATGGATGAGGAAGATATGGTACATATATATAATATATGCAATGGACTATTACTCAACCATTAAAAGAAATGAAATTGAGTCATCTGTAGAAATGTGGATGGACTTGCAGACTGTCATAAACAATAGCATGGCTTTTAAATTTCAACAAGGGGTTCGAATTATCTGCTTATATATAGTTCTACAAAAAGATTTATCTCTGCAAATAAGTGTATAAAAATTAATTTTCACAAATGAATTAAACATATCTCAGTATATGCTGTGATTACAGAGAAAAATAGAAGAAACTGGGGAGTAGGAAGCATTTTTCTCAGGTTTACTAGGCATTTCTCTACAGTTGAGAGTGCTGTTTGCTAGGGCTGCCATGACAAAGCATCATACACTGGGTGGCTTAAACAGCAGAAATGTATTTTCTCATAGTTCTGGAAACCGCAAGTCCAAAGTCAAGGGATTAGCAGAATTGGCTTCTTGTGACCCCTCCCTGCCTGGCTCGCGGGTGTCTTCACTCTCCCCGTGTCTTCCTGTGGGCTTCCTTCTGTGCTTGTCTGTGTACCTTTCTCCTCTTCTCATGGGGACATAGTTGTACTGGAAAAGAGTAGCTGTGATGCCTTCATTTTACCTTTATTATCTCTTTAAAACCTCCTCTCCAGATACAGTCACCTGCTGGGTTAGGACTTCAACACGTGAATTTTGAGAGGACACAATTCAGTTCCTAATGGCGTGTGCATGCATGCATGCTAAGTCGCTTCAGTCCTGTCTCTGTGTGACCCTAAGGACTGAGCCCCACCAGGCTCTTCTGTCCATGGGGATTCTCCAGGCAAGAGAACTGGAGTGGGTGGCCATGCCCTCCTCCAGGGGATCTTCCTGACCCAGGGATCGAAACTGCATCTCTTACGTCTCTTGCACTGGCAGGCAGGTTCTTTACCACTAGTGCCACCTAGGAAGCCCTCAGTTCCTAACAGTGGGGTGCAAACATAAATTATCAAGAGCTCACTACGTATTCTATCAAGACCATAACATTCTTTGCACTCTATCCCAATCATTCTTGAGCAGTCTTCTGAACCTAAGATGGTTTCCCCAAGAATGTTCCAACTGGAAGAAATCAGTCTCACAGCCAGACACAGTCTCTTGGACCTTCATATTTCCCAAGAAACTTAATACACATCAGTTTGCTGGCTTGTGAGCTAATCTCTTGAAAGTTTGGCTGAGGTGCCTCAGTTTCCCTGGCCCTGATCACACCTAACTGGATGGATAAAATATGGTTTTTAAACTAACAAAGCTATGAATGAAATATTGCCCTGAGATGCCTCTACCTCTGGGGGCAGGGGGTGGGGGAACAAGAGAAGGGAAGAGTCACCGACTGAAAGTCAGCTATGCAGCTGACAGGGACTCTGTACAATGGCTCACATGACCTGAATGGCATTGGACACTTTACCTCATTTGATGATCTCATGTATTGCTTATAACATCTGTTTGAGATAAAAGTGCTATTATTCCATCTAGATTTTAGATGAGGAAACAAAATTCTAAAGAAGATATTTACTGCAGTCCTACAAATAGGGAGTAATTTGAAGCTTCCTGTGCTCTTAATATAATTCCACATAGTTTGTATGCTCTCACTTGATTTCATAAGGGAACATAAACTGTTTTTCTACCTTCTTAGGTTCTGTACCTAGGGCCTGCGATTTAAACTGACAAAAAACAGAATACTGGAAGAAGAGACAGATTTTATTAGTTTTTTTACATGCATGGGATGCTTCCCAGATGGTGTTAACGATAAAGAATCCACCAGCCAATGCAGGAGATGCCACTGATGTGGGTTTGATCCTTGGGTTGAGAAGACCCCCTGGAGTAGGAAATGGCAACTCACTTCAGTATTCTTGCTTGAGAAATCCCATGGACAGAGGGGCTAGTGAGCTACAGTCCATGGGGTTAGAAAAGAGTCTGACACGACTTAGCAACTACACAGCTTACATGCATGGTGGCTTCACAGAAAAGAAGTGAAAACCCAAAGATATGGTTAGATTTGAGGGTTTATATATCATTTTGACAAAGAGTGATGAATTGTGAAGAAGTGATTAGGTAAAAGAGGGTTGGGGCTCCTTGGTGGGGGTGGTGGGGTGGTAAATTGTGGGAAGTTAACTAGGAAATGGACAATAGATAAAGAGTTTTTTAGTAAGATTTGTTATGCTTACTCTGACCCTCTTCAGTGATTAAGCTAGTTCTATTTCTAGTTTTGGGGCAAGGAACATCCTTACAAAAGGAAATTTATGCCCTGATTTTAGGGAGAAAGGGAGAGGGCAGAGAGCTCTTTCTATTCTGACTGCTGTTTCCTAATTGCCTTTAGCAAAAAATAATCAGAATAATCAGCTCTATGCCAAAGAGCTGTGTTTGGGGATGACGTATTTGGATCCCCTTCACTTTCACTTTTCACCTTCATGCATTGGAGAAGGAAATGGCAACCCACTCCAGTGTTCTTGCCTGGAGAATCCCAGGGACGGGGGAGCCTAGTGGGCTGCCGTCTGTGGGGTTGCACAGAGTTGGACACGACTGAAGTGACTTGGCAGCAGCAGCAGCAGCAGCATCAGATTCTACAACACTTAGAGTTGAGGTAAATGAAGGCAAGAAGCATCCAGGGTTACAAAGCTGATGAGATGAAACTAGATTCTAAACTGATCTCTCTGACTTCAAACCCACTAGCATATGGACCACATAAATAGAATTTTTAAAAATAAACTTTTAATTTTAGAACAGTTTTAGATTCACAGAAAAACTGCAAAGATGACACAGAGAGTTCTTAAATACTGCATCCCTGTTACGAACATTTCACATCAGTATGGTACAGTTGCGACAAATAATCAGTAATGAGTCTCAGTGAACTCCGGGAGTTGGTGAGGGACAGGGAGGCCTGGCGTGCTGCGATTCATGGGGTCGCAAAGAGTCGGACACGACTGAGCGACTGATCTGATCTGATCTGAATGATACATTATTATTAACTAAAGTGCCACACTTTATTCAGATTTCCTTAGTTGTTTTCTAATGTCTTTTTTCTCTTCAGCGATCCCACCCAAGATGCCATATAACAGATAGTCATCATGTCTCCTTAGGTTCCTCTTGTCTGTGACACTTTCTCAAACTTTCCTTGTGTTTGATGGCCTTGACAGTTTTGAGGACTGGTCAGGTATTTTAATAGAATGTCTCTCAATTGGGATTTGGCTGCTGTTTTTCTGTTGACTAGACTGGGGTTATGTGTTTTGGGAATAGACCACAGAGGTAACATAGCATAATTTTCATCACATCATATCAAGGGTACCTACCATCAACATGACATCACTGTTGATGTTGACCTTGATCTTCTGGCTGAGGTAGAGTTTGTCAGGTTCGTCCACTATAAATAAATAGAATATTTTATCTGTCTCTACCTGCTCCTCACCTCCCCAAGTTTGCTGTTCTTTCACTCTCACAGTTCTACACTGCTTTTGTCTTTCATGCTGCGTTTTCACAGTTACTTTACGTATTTCCCTTGTGCCCATGCAGCGTGTAGTAAACGCTTGTCATTTTACTATTTAGATGAGGGATTTGTTCTTGCTTGTGTCCTTTGTGGGTAAGGGTGTGTGTGTGTGTGTGTGTGTGTGTGTGTGTGTGCGTGCGCTCTTGTGTATAGAAGGAAATAGGTGGCTTGTTGAGGGGTTTTTAGTTTGATCTGAGGATCCCGCTGACCAAAACTGTTGCCACTAAGAGGGCTGCAGGGCGGTACTGGAGCACTGGCCAGCAGAGGGCACTTAGCAAGTGACCAGACTGAGGCTCTGAGGGCAGACAGGAAGTTTAGAAACTAGAGCATAGGGTGGAGGAAAAGTTAGATTCTGTGAATTCTGTGAATTCCTTCTCGCTTTGAAAGCAAGGATCTGGAATCTGCAGGTAGAAAACTAAAACAAGTTCTCCTGTATCAACTTTCTTTCTTTAATAGCTCATCACAAGCTGAAGCATTCAAAAGAATCCTGATTCCTAGTCCCTGGAGGCATTTCTTTGGCTCAAGTCACTGATTTAATGAAAATATAAACATTTCTTGTGGGAACAGATCCCGGCTCATTACTTTGCCCACACTTGCTCCCACGAAGAAGTTCGGCGCTGTTTCTACTGTGTTTTCTACCCTTTTTCTGGCTACTTTATCCAGCTATGGTGAGATAAACAGCAGTAAAAGGTTTATTGTTGATTCTCCTGGAGCACTTTAGTAAATACAGGTGGGAACTCAGGACACAATCCCTTTTTTGGCCAAAGCTGTATCCATGTCTGCATTTCTCTTAGGGTAAAAGGGTCTGGAAAATTTTATTCTTGCTTTGTGAACTTGAGAAAAATCACAGTTCATTATTTGTATCTTCGGTCATTTGCCACAAGACTTTTTTAAAAGTGAAATTTATGCTGATATGCTGATACTTCTTTTCAACCTTCTTTAATTAAATCCTATATGTTAACTTAATCACACTAAATATTTACTGTATCTTGTTGCAATATTTCCTTCTTCTTCTTTTTTTTTTTTTGATAAAGTATCCTAACATTCTTCTATTCAACAGTTAACTTTTGCAAGTTAGCGACTTGCCCATTTGTAATAGGCATCTGTAATATGTTATTTTTTGCCTCCAGGTGGAAAATGAAAACTCTAGGAAGATCTCATCATGCCTCAATTTGTCTTGACTCATTTCTCCTCCTCGGAAAAAGAGAATTAAGTCTATTCTCCTATCAATTTTTCTTTGTTTTTCTGTAGTCCCATTTAAGAAAAAAACCCTTCAGTTTGTGTGCTGTCAATACCCCTGGGTTCACTCACATCAGCTTTGGCTGGGTTGATGTTTAAAACATTTTCAGAAGGGTAAATAATTTATTTGAAAGCTGGTGGAGAAAGGCACTTAAAAAAAAAAATTAAACCAAGTGAGTGGAATTGAAGGAAAAAATGTTACTGGGAACCAAAATATGTGGCTTAAAGAGGAGGAGAGGGTTCCATTTCAAAAGCGAAAGTAAATGTCACTTAAGCGTTGCCTTCATACATATTAATCTATGTATCTTGTTTGAGCAGATGTTTACATCCATGCAGATGTAAACACGTCTGAATTAGTAAACACGTCTTTAAAAGGTTGACTTGAAGAAATGCTCCTGAGCTTTGATACCATCTTGTGACTTATTTTTATATCACATTACAATTGTGAACAGATTCACTAGCTCTTTAAATAAATACCATTCAGGCCCTATTCCCACAAGTTCTCTAGGATTTTGAAAAAGTATCCTGCTTTACTTTTATTCTACACTCTACTTTGATTATGTCCAGAACTGCTTCTGCCGTATTTAACAAAGTTTTCTAGTTTCTAGCAACTTTCATGGAAGGCCTATCCTCAAAGTTCTGCAGAAAACATTCTTGTTGATAAGCCAAAAAAATAACCTGAGACCCTGAAGGGATGACTTATCCCACTGAACTCAGAGGAAGAGCTAGAAATAAAAACCAGGAGGCTTGTTGGACTGTTTGTGAGCCAATGACTCACACTGGGTGTCCACCAGTTCCTCAGTAGGTGCCACCAGAGCTGGGAAACTGGAGGGTGGACCCTGCCCCTTGCCTTCGAGAACTTACAGTTTAGTATGCTCTGCTTCTCACTTTAGATTCCCTCGTAGCTTAGCCAATAAAGAATCCGTCTGCAGTACAGGAGACCCTGGTTCAATACCTGGGTTGGGAAGATCCCCTGGAGAAGGGATAGGCTTCCCACTCCAGCATTCTTGGGCTTCCCTTGTGGCTCAGCTGGTAAAGAATCTGCCTGCAATGCAGGAGACCTGGGTTTGATCCCTGGGTTGGGAAGCTTCTGTCAGACATTATTTATTTTTAAAAAAGTCCCAAAGAGCTGAAAAAGAATATATATATATATATATATATTTTTTTTTTTACATATATATCAATATTTGTTATTTATTTATTTAGGTATCTGAATCACTTGGCCATATACCAGAAACTAAGGCAACATTGTAAATCAACTGTACTTCAAAAAAAGAAAAAAAAAATCCCAAAGTATCAAAACGGTTGAAAGGCAATGGATTTTACTGTATTTTATAATGTGGGGTCTAGCCTGTGAAAGGATAAAAGATGTAGTCAAAATCTGTTCAGCTTAAGGTTTTGGCTAGAGCCTGGCAAACCCGAGGGAAGGAGAATTGGTTCAAGGCTGTCCTCTCCCCTCTTTGCCCCCAACAAGACAGGTAGTATCCGCCAGCCTCCTCTCTCCTTCCGCAGACCAACTATGGCCAAACCTGTCCTGAGTCCCCAGGCTCAAAGGTGTCAATGCTGGCTTGGGACCTACTTTGTCTGCCAGCTCTCCTGAGGCAGCAGATCCCACACCTTATAGAAGTTTCTGGATAGCCTTTTCAAAATACAGATTCCTGGGGACTTCCCTGGTGGTCCAACGGCTAAGACGCAATGCAGGGGACCCAGGTTCCATCCCTGGTAGGGGAACTAGATCCCACGTGTTACAACTAAGAGTTCTCTTGTTGTAACTAAATATCCCACGTGCTGAAACTAAAACCTGGTGCAGCCAAATAAATACATTTTTTTAAAATGTTAAAAAACAGACAAAAAAATAAAGCCCTAATGCTAGCTAATGCAGATTAGATCTCCCTGGGGCAGGGGCCTGGAAATCTCTATTTTGAAAAGTTTCTCAGATGATTCTGATGCTTAACCTGGTTCCAAGGACCGATGTTTCAAGGGATATGGCATTTAGCAATCAAAGGAGTAAAGCTGAGAAGGCGTCTACCAACTCTTCTGGCAGGAACAGAGAAGGGAGATGTTTATGGGCTTGTTTAGCAAGGACAAATTTCTATAATATATGATTTCAAATTAAGCTGTGTTTGTAATAATAATACATCTACAGATTAAAAAAAAAGTCAAATACAGGTTTGGACATAAAATGAAAAGTAACCCCCTACCCTACTTTTAGGAACCAGTCTGTTTTGTACAGGACAGAGGCTCTCCCTCCTGACTGCAGTCTATGGAGATCTGAAGAGATACACATGTCTGGGACTTCCCTGGTGTCCAGTGGGCTAAGACTTCATGCTTCCAGTGCAGGGGGCGTGGGTTCAATCTCTGGTTGGGGAACTGTGATCCCATGTGCCACACAGGGCAACCAAAAAAACAAAACACCCTGGCACAATCAAATAAATAGCTTCTAAAAAATGAAGAGTTACAGATGTCTGGCCTCTTCACTAGAATTACTGAATCAAAAGACCTGGGAATTGAAGCAGCTGTATTTTAAGCAGGTAATTTTAAAAGTAATTAAAATAACCTTGAAGGTAATTCTGACCTACAGCTAGATTTTCCCTCCTATGGTTCATATGCTCCTTTAGATGATTACTTATGTATAACCTTAGCCAGTGTTTTTTTTTTTTTTAAACTGGAAGTCTTTATTTTTTACTTACAATCCCTCAAATTCTGGCCTCTCATCTTGGTCCCTAGAGGGAATCCACACAAATCTGAGTAAGAACCTGCTTATATCACAACTGCTTTTGTACAACACCAAATCTTTTTGGCTCTAGAGGAAACATCATGCAGGGAACATTTGTGAAAATGTGGTTGTGAAATCATGGCAATAGTAGCACAGTAACATAAATCAGAGGAAAAGAAAAAAAATTTACCCATAAACCCTTCATCTACCCCTATAAATCAAATTACCTTCATTTTGTCTGATTTTTTTTCTATCCTTGTAAGCATGGCTACATAAACAATGGAAAAGTTGATGTGATTCTCAGCGTATGCTTGCATCTCCCAGAGGTCAGACCAAAATGAGTTGATATTTCCAGATGCTTAAGCAATTACCCCCAAATTATCTGGCTTTGAACCTTCTAAAGAAATAAAAATATTTTTCAGACATGGTCTACCAGAAGCTAAATGTGGCAGTATTTTATTCTCAACTAGCTACTTAAAATCCTCAAAGAATGTATTTTAAAACTCTTTCAAAAGAACATGTTTTCCAAAAGTGTCAAATCTATCTTTCGTCTTTCTTTTAGGAGAAGTTGGTAAGTGTCAAAATGACGATAAGATGTTGGAAGTTTTGTCTTAAAGTATGCAGTTTGGGGGGTTTTTTGGCATTTGGTTTCAAATATGAATGTTTCAATTTATCTGCTTATAGTTCCCAACAGATGAAAGTGACAATAAATATTTTTTAAGACCCAGAATTTAATTTTTTCTTTATTGTTTGCAAGTTTTAGTATCTTTCATAATCGGAGTCTTGTGCAGTGTGCTTATGTTTTATTATCCTTGAACATATGGCTAAGCAACCTTACAAAACCCACAAGGCTTTTACGTAATGTGAGCCTCTGTGACTCCCTCAGGTTCTTTTTGGCTCCATCAATATTTCATTGTTTACCATTTACTTCATGGTTTGGAATGCTTCCTGTCCTCCTCCCAACCCCATAAAACTCTGCAGCTTAAGCAGCAGCTTCAGGGAATGACGGAGGCAAGATTGGTTGGGGTCTTCTGAAACCAGAGGACAGGTACAGGAGCCTAAACCTACTTTAAAATGAACTTGTTGGACCCTTAAGCCCATGAAAGAGAGTTTTAGGAGTTGAAATATAGGAGACAGGCCATTTTATGTTTTCTGAAAGTTATCTTCTCTGATTCACGTGGAGCTTCAGTGTTGCTGACATAAAATTCTTACCCTCAAAAAAAAAAAAAAAATCAAACTCACACAATTATGTTTAAGAATGTATAAGCAGGCTTCCCTGGTGGCTCAGAATCTGCCTGCCAAAGTAGGAAATAGGTTCAATCCCTGGTCTGGGAAGATGCCACATGCTGTGCTCCCATGCGTCACAACTATTGAGCCTGTGCTCCAGAGCCCACGTGCCACAACCACTGAAACCCTAGAGCCTGTGCTGCACAAGAGAAGCCCCTGCAATGAGAAGCCCATGTACTGCAACTGGAGAGTAGCCCCTGCCCACCACAACTAAAGAGAATCCCCCGCAGCAGTGAAGACCCAGTGCAGTAAAAAAAAAAAAAAAAAGAATTTATAAGCATATTCTTGACACAGACTCTAAAAGCAAAAGCAATCAGTCAGTTCATTTCAGTAGCTCAGTCATGTCCGACTCTTTGTGATCCCATGGACTGCAGCTTGCCAGCCTCTCTGTCCATCACCAAATCCCAGAGCTTGCTCAAAGTCATGTCCATCGAAGCAGTGACATCATCCAACCATCTCATCCTCTGTCATACCCTTCTCCTCCCACCTTCAATCTTTCCCAGCATCAGGGTCTTTTCCAATGAGTCAGTTCTTTGCATCAGATGGCCAAAGTATTGGAGTTTCAGCTTCAGCATCAGTCCTCCAATGAATATTCAGGACTGATTTCCTTTAGGATGGACTGGTTGTATCTCCTTGCAGTCCAAGGGACTCTCAAGAGTCTTCTTCAACACCACAGTTCAAAAGCATCAATTCTTCTGTACTCAGCTTTCTTTTTAGTCCAACTCTCACATCCATACACAACTACTGGAAAAACCAAAGCTTTGACTAGATGGACCTTTGTTGGCAAAGTAATGTCTCTGCTTTCTAATATGCTGTCTAGATTGGTCATAGCTTTTCTTCCAAGGAGCAAGTGTCTTTTAATTTCATGGCTGCAGTCACCATCTGCATTGATTCTGGAGCCCAAGAAAAGAAAATCTGTTACTGTTTCCATTGTTTCCCCATCTATTTACCATGAAGTGATGGGACTGGATGCCATGATCTTAGTTTTCTGAATGTTGAGTTTTAAGCCAACTTTTTCACTTTCTTCTTTCATTTTCATTAAGAGGCTCTTTAGTTCTTCGATTTCTGCCATAAGGGTGGTGTCATCTGCATATCTGAGGTTATTGATATTTCTCCCGACAATCTTGATTCCAGCTTGTGCATCATCCAGCCCACCATTTCGTATGATGTACTCTACATAGAAGTTAAATAAGCAGGGTGACAATATACAGCCTTGACGTACTCCTTTCCCAATTTGGGAACCAGTCTGTTGTTCCGTGTCCAGTTCTAATTGATGCTTCTTGACCTGCATACAGATTTCTGAGGAGGCAGGTAAGGTGGTATGGTTTTCCCATCTCTTTCAGAATTTTCCACAGTTTGTTGTGATCCACACAGTCAAAGGCTTTGGCATAGTCAATAAAGCAAAAGTAGATGTTTTTCTAGAACTCTCTTGCTTTTTGGATGATCCAACAGATGTTGGCAGTTTGACCTCTGGTTCCTCTGCCTTTTCTAAATCCAGCTTGAACATCTGGAAGCTCACGGTTCACATATTGCTGAAGCCTGGCTTGGAGAATTTTGAGCATTACTTTACTAGCGTGTGCTGCTGCTGCTGCTGCTGCTAAGTCGCTTCAGTCATGTTTGACTCTGTGCAACCCCACAGATGGCAGCCTACCAGGCTCCCCCGTCCCTGGGATTCTCCAGGCAAGAACACTGGAGTGGGTTGCCATTTCCTTCTCCAATGCATGAAAGTGAAAAGTGAAAGTGAAGTCGCTCAGTTGTGTCCGACTCTTAGCGACCCCATGGACTGCAGCCTACCAGACTCCTCCGTCTATCATAGGATTTTCCAGGCAAGAGTACTGGAGTGGGGTGTGTGAGATGAATGCAATTGTGCGGTAGTTTGAGCATTCTTTGGCATTGCCTTTCTTTGGGATTGGAATGAAAACTGACTTTTTCCAGTCCTGTGGCCACTGCTGAGTTTTCCAAATTTGCTGGCATATTGACTGCAGCACTTTTACAGCATCATCCTTTAGGATTTGAAATAGCTCAACTGGAATTCCATCACCTCCACTAGCTTAGCTCGTAGTGATGCTTCCTAAGGCTCACTTGACTTCACATTCCAGGATGTCTGGCTCTAGGTGAGTAATCACACCATCGTGATTGTCTGGGTCACGAAGATCTTTTTTGTATAGTTCTTCTGTGTATTCTTGCCACCTCTTCTTAATACCTTCTGCTTCTATTAGGTCCATACCATTTCTGTCTTTTATTGTGCCCATCTTTGCATGAAATGTTTCCTTGGTATCTCTAATTTTATTGAAGAGATCTCTAGTCTTTCCCATTCTATTGTTCTCCTCTATTTCTTGGCATTGATCCCTGAGATAGGCTTTCTTATCTCTCCTTGCTATTCTTTGGAACTCTGCATTCAAATGGGTATATCTTTCTTTTTCTCCTTTGCCTTTAGCTTCTCTTCTTTTCATAGCTATTTGTAAGGCCTCCTCAGACAACCATTTTGCCTTTTTGCATTTCTTTTCCTTGGGGATGGTCTTGATCACTGCCTCCTGTACAATATCACAAACCTCCGTCCATAATTCTTCAGGCACTCTGTCTATCAGATCTAATCCCTTGAATCTGTTTGTCACTTCTACTGTATAATCGTAAGGGATTTGATTTAGGTCTGGCACCCCACTCCAGTACTCTTGCCTGGAAAATCCTATGGATGGAGGAGCCTGGAAGGCTGCGGTCCATGGGGTCGCTAAGAGTCGGACACGACTGAGCGACTTCAATTTTCACTTTCATGCATTGGAGAAGGAAATGGCAACCCACTCCAGTGTTCTTGCCTGGAGAATCCCAGGGACAGGGGAACCTGGTGGGCTGCCGTCTACGGGGTCACACAGAGTCAGACACGACTGAAGTGACTTAGCAGTAGCAGCAGCATACCTGAATGGTCTAGTGGTTTTCCCTACTTTCTTCAATTTAAGTCTGTATTTTGCAATAAGTAGTTCATGATCTGACCCATAGTCAGCTCCCAGTCTTGTTTTTGCTGACTGTAAAGAACTTCGTTTTATAAATTCAAGGGGCATATTTTTTTTGGCTACTTGCCCAATAAAAAGTGGGATTTTATTTTGTTATTTTTTTCTAATAAAGATTTTTATTTATTTATTTTGCTGAGCTGGGTCTTAGTTGCAGCACCTGGGATCTAGTTCCCTGATCGGAGATCGAGCCCAGGCCCCCTGCACTGGGAGTGTGGAGTCTTAGACACTGGCCCACCAGGGAAATCCTGGATTTTATTTTAAAGTTGCCTTTGGCATTCAATAAAAGTGTATTCTAATTTTCAGTGACATGGTTGGACTTTGTCCCCATGTACTACATAATGGGCCTAAATAGGCTAGCTTTCATGCTAATGATAAAACTCTATTGTTTTACTCTGAATCCTGCTCCTCATTAAAAGCAAATTGGCTTACAGCAAAGTGATTCAGTTATACATATACATATATCTATTCTTTTCCAGATTCTTTTCCTATATAGGTTATTACGGAATATTGAGTACAGTTTGCTGTGCTATACAGTAGGTCCTTTTGACTATCTATTTATATATATAGGTAGTATGGATATGTTTCTGTACACCTGAAACTAACAGAATATTGTAAATCAACTATGAAAAGTAAAAGTGAAAGTGTTAGTCATTTAGTTGTGTCTGACTCTTTGAGACCCCATGGACTGTAACCCGCCAAGCTCCTCTGTCTGTGTGATTTTCCAGGTGAGAATACTGGAATGGGTAGCCTTTCCTTTCTCCAGGGGATCTTCCTGACCCAAGGATTGAACCTGGGTCTCCTGCAGTGCAGACAGATTCTTTACTGTGTGAGCACCAAATCAACTATACTCCTATACAATGTTAAAAAAATTTTTAATGGTTAAAAAAAAAGAAAAAGTAAAGAGAGAGAAAGCAAATTGGTTTATTCCATGCTGCCTAGACTGGTACCTGTCTCGCCTAAGGCCCTGTTTTGTTTTGCAGGTCAATGTTGAATCCACCATGCATGTTGCCGTCACTGCGTACTGATGGTCTAACTGCAGATATGATACATGTTTTGTACTGAAAAATATTGAGTACTAGGGTTGGATGAGTGGTTGTCACACCTCAGCACAGTTTAGTCTTGATTATGCTGTTAGGCATCTCATAGCCTTATTCATCTGGGGAGTGGGGTGTTCCCCTGGGGAACTCAGATCAATTGTCTGAAGCCCTCTGCTTTATTCCCATCAGAAACTTGGTGTCGGGACTTCCCTGGTGGTCCAGTGGCTAATATTCCAAGCTCCTAATGCAGGGAGCCCAGATTAGGGAATTAGATCCCACATGCCACAACTAAGACCAGGCACAGCCAAATAAATAAATAATAAATATTTTTAAAAAGAAAGAAAGAAATCATTGTCTTTCTCTATTCTGTTCTACAGCTTCCCACCCATAAAAAGGGGCTTCCCGGTGGCTCAGTGTTTAAAGAATTTGCTTACAATGCAGGAGACACAGGCAGATGCAGGTTCGATCCCTGGTTGGGAAGATTCCCTGGAGGAGGACATGGCAACCCACTCCAATATTTTATTATTGCCTGGAGAATCCCATGGACAGAAGAGCCTGAGTGGGCTACAGTCCATAGGGTAGCAAAGAGTTAGACATGACTGAAGTGACTGAGCACGCACGCATCCACAAAAACAAGGGGAATATACATTTGTACATGGTACACTGTGGGGTGGGCATGGCACTCTATATTTGACTGTTAGAACTGTAGACTTTTATTAATATAAGCATTTGATCACCAAGGCTTATTGTTACACAGCACACCAGAAGCTATACAATATATGGCCCAATAGCCCAGTGGAAGATGTTTCCTGAAAATTTCTATTTTGATATCCTCTGCAGTAGATGTGACCTGGAAAAAAAAAAAAAGAGCCAAAAGATGCTGGAACAATAGAGTTCCACTCAGTCATGGATAATTAGTTTGGTTCATCATTATATTGTATGACTAAAATGTCTCCCAGAGCAATACCACTCAGGTTTGCAGATTCCAAAAGCTGAGCATACGGCTTTACTCTTTCAGGCATCTGATACAGTCATGCTAAGAAACAACATCCTTCTGTTGCTCTGAGCCTCTCTAGAGGCAACAATGGAATACTGGATTTCCCTTGTTACATAATCCATTTATTCATTCCTCTCCTCCCAGTTATTATTTCTCCTTCTCTCCATTTGCCCTTGATTTTAACACAAATTTTTCCAGCTTTTGAAGGGATATTAGGTTCAGTCACTGTGCAGGTCCAGATTTCTGGCCGTAGTACCAGCCTATCCAGTGCCTCCCCCTTAGTCCCCCCTGTTCGTATAGGGTATGGTCACATCGCAACATGGCTGCACTCATTGTCACCTAAAATTTTTCTAGATAGAGTGAAGGCATGATGCAGTTCATGAGGCCCTTAGGAATTCTGCCATAAAGTTTTAGAAGGTACAGTTACAATTTCTTGCTTAAGGAACACCCCTATTTTATCCTGCTTCAATGACCCATGGTTGCAACCGTGGTCCCAGAATACTGAGTCAGCTTGGAATAAAGAAAGTTGAGGTGATGTGGGGAATAATTGTATAGTTATACTGACATCCTCCGTATGCCCCCTCCTTTAACCACCCCCTCCAAAAAAAACCCAGAGGAAATCTATTGAGTGTGAGCACACACTCAGAAAAATGCATAAAACCAGCTCTGCATGCCTTTATCTCCCACAATTTTTGCAGTAAATGTTTCAATTGTCCCTGCCAATTCTCTACCAAACCACTACTCTGAGGATGATAAGCAATATGATACATCCATTAAATGTGATATCTCTTTGCACACTGCTGCACACTGAGCTATAAAGTGTGTTCCCTGGTCTGAAGAAACATAACTCATTTCCTGGTCCAAATTGGTATTGTATCTTCTGCTTCACTCCTTCCATGGTGTTTTGAACATTCACATCTACCACTAGGTACGTGAAGTCCAGTTTGAAGTGTCTATTTCTGTCAGGACCTATGTATAACCTCTGGGGCTACTGGGCAGTGGCCCCATATATTCTACTTACCAGTTATACTTGAGGGTCTTCTCTCCGGTAATAGACCTCACAGCCGTCTACAGTCCCTGTCTTGTTGGCAGACAGGACAGTTCTGGTTGGCCCTTTGTGTCTCTCAAGTGAAGGAGGATTGTGTAGACAGTCAGCCCATCTCAGCGCTGCTGCAGCTCCCCCAGAGCCACTCATTTCATAGAGCCAGTTGAACACCTTAAGAGAGCGCACCGAGATACCCACTTATTGGTTTCTATCACAGTGAAATCTGGAAAAGAGATTCTCCTCCTGGACATTGACGTGTCCTGTTTAATTGTGCTGAATCGTGCTCAGTTGAGTCTGACTCTTTGTGACCCCATGGACTGTAGTCCTCCAGGCTCCTCCATCCATGGGATGTCCCAGGCAAGAATACTAGAGTGGGTTGCCGTTTCCTGCTCCAGGGGATCTTCCCTACCCAGGGATTGAACCTGTGCCTCCTGCCTCTCCTGCATTAGCAGGGAGATTCTTTACCACTGAGCCACCTGAGAAGCCCTGTGTACATATATAAAAGGTAATTAAAATCATGCCACACACATATCAGCATATTATCAATCCAAATTATGGCAGTCAGCTGGTAAATCCAAATAACCCTGGGGCTTTACAGCAAATGTGAATTGTGATCCTTCTCACATGAAGGCAAACAGTAATTGGCTCCTTTTTTAGACTGTGGTTAAGAAAAAAGCTGCAGATGACACTACGTTATTCAAGCCTTGATAATCTACCAGAAGTCTCTATGAGCCATCCACCCTTTTCATGAGCCACACAGGGCTAGTTCACAGATAATTTGTTGGCACCAGCATTCCAACTTCCAATATGTCATTAATTAAAGTGGAAATCATTTTGTGTCCACTAGGCATCCAGTATTGTGTCAAGTTAACAACCTCTGTGTGGGCAAGCAAATCTATGGGTTCTCATTTCGTATGTTCAAATAATGAGAGCCAAAGGGCAAACTTACATGCCTTCAGTTTTACAGTATAAGATACAGAAAGGGTTCCCCCGTCAGACATAATATCCATCTCAGTAATACATTCAAGTGGAGAAAACACAACCACTTCACATTAAGTCTGTTCAAACATTTCAATTTTGATCCTAACTTTCACTTTAATCCCATCACTGCTGCATCTCCATATGTGCCCAAGCTAACCGAGGCCTTCTTTAGATTTCAAGCTCACCCAGAATATTTTGTGTCCACCTTCTGGTCACTTTACTCACACATATGAACATGGCCTTGGGTCCCCAGCTAGGGATCAGACCAAGGGACCCTGACCCTTTTTGTTACTCTTCACCCAGATTAATTTGCTGGCCCTAGCTCCCAGGGATACAAAGTTGGGTTTTTCAATGCTCTCTTTGCCTTCCAGCTTTGAAAATTTCTCTAGAATTTTAAAACTAGAGTAAATAAAATGGGTTTGTTTAGGGCTCTTTCATGTTGGGGCACCAGCCAGAGTGTCATCAGTCCACTCAACCTCCAGCAGTGCCTCATGTTTTGCCTATCAGTGTCCTCCATATTCTTCCCATTTCTTAGTAACTTAATGAATATTTCCACCCTGGTGGGACTAACCCCTTGACTATCCCTCTTTCCTCCACTATGCTTTTGTGAATGATTCCATTTTCTTAGACTAAGGGTAAGCTAAGATAAAAATTCTGATACGATTTCCTGGACTGTTGCTTGATTTCGCAGAAGTAAGTTTATATGGGGTGTCTGTGCAAAAGGGGCTCCCTTAGTCATAGCATTTGCTATAAGCTAAGTAAGGAGTATATTATTGGACGCACACCCCAGTCTTCATATAGCCAATCCAGTACGGACTGCATATTCAGCATATGAGCTGCCTCATCTGGGGAGTTCCACTCAGCATTTAAGGAGAGGAGTCATCAGTTAACATTCTCAGTGAATATAAATCGTACAGTGGCTTTCATCCAGTCCCTCAGTTTAGCTGTCCCTTCATAAACAACCTACTGTTTGTTTGGATTATATATTGCCACCTCTGATTGTTCAACAGTAAGCTATGGGTCCTGCATGAATCAAACGTGCCCTTATTCTCTGCAGCATTTAAAGCCAAGAAGACCGCTCCTAAGTTAAGTCACACGCATTGAGGGGGGAGGGGCTTCCCAGGTGGCCCTAGTGACAAAGAACCCTCTGCCAATGCAGGAGATGTAAGAGATTCCTGGGTCAGGGAATATTCCCTAGAGGAGCGCATGACAACCCACTTCCATTCTTGCCCGGAGAATCCCATGGACAGAGGAGCCTGGCGGGCTACGGTCTGTAGAATCGCAAGAAGTCAAACACTATTGAACTGACTTAGTACGTACGCACGTTATCCATTTTAGTGAAAGTTTAGGAAGCTGATGATATTGATCTACAAAATGAAATTGCTTCTTCAGACTATACCCTTTGGTTTCATAGTTCTTTGGTTTCGCACAGCTGCTTCCCTTCACCACCTGGACTACTTCCTTTAGGGACTGTAGATGTATTGTCTGATATGCATCATTTGTGCCTTTGGTAGTAGTCCCGAGGGCGGCAGCCACCGCTCTGGCCCACTGGGGCAAATCCAAGTATGGCACAGTGCCAGCATCTCCTCCTTTTACTTTTATTTTAGGGATTACAGGTAAAAATAACCAAGGGATTATATATTTAATTTGTTTCTCATTGTTTTGCTCTTTTCCCCTGGGTGTCCAGTTAGCCAACTCTCTGGGAATTGGATCTGTCATTTCTGATTTCCATTTGTAACCTTATCTCTGTAACTGACAGGAGTGTGCCTGGTATTCCATCTCTATTTTGAGAGATGAGGGAACTAAAGTGCAGAGAGGTTATGTAGCTTGTCCAAGGTTACACGGCAAGAGAATGACAGAGCCAGTGTTTGAAACCAGGCCTCTTTGACTTCATGGCCTTACCTTTCACCATTAGAAACACTTCCTTTTATTAGCAGATTCTAAACCTTAAAAACTAGATTGTGGACGCAGTTGGGGAAGCAGAGGGTGGGACTAATTGAGAGAATAGCTTAGATACATATACATTACCGTATGTAAAATAGTCAGTGGGAATTTGCTGCATGACACAGATACAGCTCAAACTGCTACTCTGTGACAATGGAGAGGGATGGGATGGGGTGAGAGTCAGGACAGAGGTTCAAGAGGGAGGGGACATATGAATACCTGTGGCTTAGTCATGCTGCTGTATGGCAAAAACCAACAGGCTATTATAAAGTAATTATCCTTCAATTAAAAAGAAATAAATTTAAAAAATTCTAATGCCCAGATTCACTTTCTAAGGAGACTGATTTAGAGATTTCCCTGGTGGCTCAGTGGATAAGACTCCACACTCCCAGTACCAAAGGGCCCAGGTTCAATCCCTGGTTGGGGAACTAGATCCTGCATGCATGTAGAAACTAAGATTTCGAGTGCCACAGTGAAGATCCCACAAGCCACAGCTGAGACCCAGAGAAGTCAAAATAAATAAATAAAAATTTTAGAAAGAGCCTGATTTAATTGGTTGATTTCTGTCTTAGTCTTCTTGGGCTGCTTTAACAAAATACCATAGACTGGGTGACTTACAAAGAACAGAAATGTTCTGAAGTCTGGGAAGTCCAAGATCCAGGTGCCAGCAACTTGGCATCTGGTGAGAATCCACTTGTTTTAAAAAAAAATTATGTATATATCTTAAATTTTTTTTTTGAAAGTTTATTGACTATGCCAAAGCCTTTGACTGTGTGGATCACAATAAACTGTGGAAAATTCTGAAAGAGATGGGAATACCAGACCACCTGATCTGCCTTTTGAGAAATCTATATACAGTTCAGGAAGCAACAGTTAGAACTGGACATGGAACAACAGACTGGTTCCAAATAGGAAAAGGAGTATGTCAAGGCTGTATATTGTCACCCTGCTTACTTAACTTATATGCAGAGTACATCATGAGAAACGCTGGGCTGGAAGAAGCACAAGCTGGAATCAAGATTGCTGGGAGAAATATCAATAACCTCAGATATGCAGATGACACCACTCTTATGGCAGAAAGTGAAGAGGAACTAAAAAGCCTCTTGATGAAAGTGAAAGTGGAGAGTGAAGAAGTTGGCTTAAAGCTCAACATTCAGAAAACGAAGATCATGGCATCTGGTCCCATCACTTCATGGGAAATAGATGGGGAAACAGTGGAAACAGTGTCAGACTTTATTTTTTTGGGCTCCAAAAAAATCACTGCAAAAATCACTGCAGATGGTGATTGCAGCCATGAAATTAAAAGATGCTTACTCCTTGGAAGGAAAGTTATGACCAACCTAGATAGCATATTAAAAAGCAGAGACATTACTTTGCCAACAAAGGTTCGTCTAGTCAAGGCTATGGTTTTTCCTGTGGTCATGTATGGATGTGAGAGTTGAACTGTGAAGAAAGCTGAGCGCCAAAGAATTGATGCTTTTGAACTGTGGTGTTGGAGAAGACTCTTGAGAGTCCCTTGGACTGCAAGGAGATCCAACCAGTCCATTCTGAAGGAGATCAGCCCTGGGATTTCTTTGGAAGGAATGATGCTAAAGCTGAAACTCCAGTACTTTGGCCACGTCATGCGAAGAGTTGACTCATTGGAAGACTCTGATGCTGGGAGGGATTGGGGGCAAGAGGAGAAGGGGACGACAGAGGATGAGATGGCTGTATGGCATCACTGACTCGATGGACGTGCGTCTGAGTGAACTCCGGGAGTTGGTGATGGACAGAGAGGCCTGGCGTGCTGCGATTCATGGGGTCGCAAAGAGTTGGACATGACTGAGCAACTGAACTGAACTGAATTGCTTTACAAGATTGTGCTGGTTTGTGCCATACATCAATATGAATTGGCCATAGGTATACACATGTCCCCTCCTTCTTGAATTCCCCTCCCATCTCCCACCTCATCCCACCCTTCTAGGTTGTCCAGAGCACTGGGTTGAGCTCTGTATGTCACACAGCAAACTCCCGCTGGCTATCTATTTTCTATATGGCAATGTATATATTTCCATGCTGCTGTCTCAGTTCATCCCACCCTCTCCCTCCCACACTGTGTCCACAAGTCTGCATCTCCATTGCTGCCCTGCAAATAGGTTCATCAGTGCCATCTTTCTAGATTCCATACACATGTGGTAATATACAGTATTCGTTTTTCTTTTTCTGACCTACTTCACTCTGTGCAACAGGCTCTAGGTTCATCCACCTCATTAGGAGGGACTCAAATGCATTTTTTTTTATAGCTGAGTAGGATTCCATCGTATATATGTACCACAATTTCTGTATCCGTTCATCTGTCGATGGACATCTAGATTGCTTGTATGTCCTAGCTATTGTAAAAAAGGTGTTCCAATGAACACTGGGGTACATGCATCTCTTTCAATTATGGTTTTCTCAGGGTATCATATGGTAGTTCTATTCCTAGTTTTTAAAGGAAATTCCATATTGGAGAACCCACTTTTAGTTTATAAGTAGCCTATCTTGCTGATTCCTTACCTGGTGAAAGGGTGAAGAAGCTCTTTGAAGCTTCTTTTACAAGGCAGTAATACCACTCATGAGGGCTCCACCCTCAAGGCCCAATCACTTCCCGAAGGCCCCACCTCCAAATAACTGCACATTGGGGATTAGATTTCAGCAAATGAATTTTAGGAGGACAGAAACATCTAGTCTACAGCAATTATTAGTGGGTTGCACAGCAATGAAGACCCAGCACAGCCATAAATAAATAAATATTTTAAAAAATTATTAGTGGGCTGAACAGTTACTCCCCAAAAGGTATATTCACTTCCTAGAACCTGTGAATGTAGCCTTCTTTGGAAAAAGGGTCTTCACAGATGTAATGAAGTTGAGGATGCTGCAATGAGATCATCTTGGATTATCCCAGTAGGGCATAATTCCAACAAGTATCCTTATAAGAGACATTCAGAGAAGAGAGACCTGAAGAAGAGGAAAGAACCATGTGAAGATGGAGGCAGTTATGCAGCCACAGCCCAGGAACATCTGGAGCCACCGGAAGCTTAAGGAGACAAGGAAAATCCACTTGAGCCTTCAAAGGCTGCTGACACCTTCAATGGCAACCCTGCTGACACCTTGATTTCAAACTTCCAGACTCCAGAATTGTGAAAGAATCAGTTTCTATTGTGTGAAGCCTCTGTGTTTCTGCTGATTTGTTGCTGTCACAGGAAATTAATACAGTTGGGGCATGGCCTGGGCAGCATATGAATTAATCCCTGGGTGATTCTAAGGCACAGCCAAGGTGGGAATCCCTGGATTAGGGAATTTTGGAAACATGTCCCCTGGCAGTTTTCCTCAGCTCCGGGGATAAGTGCTTTTTGCAATATGGTGGTGTCTTTTTACTTAAGCTTTTATTATTTTTTTTAGCAGAGCAAAAGAATATACAAAGTTTATGGTGCGTAAAAAGATATACAGGGATTCCCAGATGACTTAGTGGTAAAGAATCTGCCTGCCAATGCAGAAGACGCAAGAGACACACATTTGATCCCTGGGTCAGGAAGATTCCCTGGAGAAGGAAATGGCAACCCACTCCTAATCCCATGGGTAGAGGAGCCTGGCTGGGCTACAGTCCATGGGGTCGCAAAAGAATCGGACAAGACTAAGTCACTGAGCACATAGGCACAAAGGGCTTTGCTCTGTGTGGTCCTTACTCAGGGGCTCAGGTTGACAGAGCCCGCACTGTCTAGATGTTGCCAGTGCCAGGGCAAGAGGAAGGAAATATGGAGAATTACATACTGATTCTTTTTATTTTATTTTTAAATTTATATTTTATTATTATCTGGTTGAAATATAGTTAATTTACAATATCGTGTTGGTTTCAAGTGTGTAGCAAAGCTATTGTTATACATACACATATATCTATTCATTTTCAGATTCTTTTCCCTTGTAGGTTATTACAAAATATTGAGTACAGTTCCCTGTGCTCTATGGTAGGTCTTTGTCATTTACCTATTTTATATACAGTACTGTGTATCTGTTAGTCCCAAATTCCTAATTTATCCCTCCCCCATCCTCCCCATACTGGTGCTTACATGCTTCTACCCAGAAGTCACAAGCATCTTTTCCATTCATGTTTTATTGGACTGAGCAAGTCACACGGGCATCACCTAACCTCACAGGAGCAGAGAAGTGTCCTCCCTCCTGCTAGGAAGTAGAGGGGAACAGGAAGTGGGTGGGCAATTATAATGCCTGTTGCGCCCACTCTCACCCGGAGACAGCAGTGTGGTAGGGCTCACAAGGTGCCCTCTGCTGGAGGATGAGCAGCTGTCCCTTTTTGCCTGAGGAGTTTCCTCAGCTCATGGCACTTTCTGTGCTAAAACTGGGTGAGTTTCAGGCCAGTTGAGATAGTGGGTCACCCGTGCTAGGTTCTGCCTTGGGTTGCTCATCCTGAGGAGGGAGATTGGAGACATCTCTCTGCCTGCTAATACCTCATAAGGCTGATGTGGGGACTAAGCAAGACAACGCATGCAAAAGAGTTCAGCACTATTGCCAATTGTAGTATAAAAAGCAGTGAAAATTGAGCCAATTCATTGGAAAAGACCATGATGCTGCAAAGACTGAAGGCAAAAGGAGAAGGGAGTCGCAGAGGGTGAGACGGAAAAATAGTGTCACTGACTCAATGGACATGAATTTGGGCAAACTCCAGGAGATGGTGAAGGCCAGAGAAGCCTGGCGTGCTGCAGTCCATGACGTTGCAAAAAGTCAGACACAACTTAAGGACTGACCACCACCACCACCAACATGATTGCAAATATTCAAATGTATAATCAACTGCAGAGTGTTGATAATATTGTTGATAGTACCAAAGAGGATTTAAGATAATATATTTTATTAATTTTTGGCTGCACTGAGTGGCTTGTGGGATCTTAGTTCCCCCATAAGGGACTGAACCCATGCCCTTGGCAGTGAAAGTGTGGAGTCCTAACCTCTGAATTGCTAGGGAGTTTCCAGATAATATATTTAAATACTTGCCATAATCTTTAGCATACAATAGGCACAACCACAAATGGCGGTTATTATCAATACATACATATTCAAAATAGAAAAGAACCCCTAAAAAAACAAAAAAGAACCCCTTTCCCCACAAAAAAAGGCAAGGAAATAAATGTGAATAAATATATTTCAGTTTAGATAGAATGGTATTAATATGTATTTTTCATCATCTATTTGCAGAGCAGGGATTATAAAAATAAATAAAAATAATATTCCTTTCTCTACTACTGTAACTGAAAATCTATTTTCTTGAGTAGGCTATGCAAAGACATTTGACCTTGAGACCTCACCCAATTTAGAACTCTGTTGAAAAGCCTTTCACTTAAATGTAACATCAGTGACAAAGAAAGGAGGAGAATTAGTGGAATTCATAACAGATGATAAAAGAAATGTAGGTTGTGACCTACTGTTAAGAGAGAGATGAAAGGAAATTATTGTGTCTTTCTAGAGAAAAAAATAGAAGAGATTCATTATTTGAAAAACCCAAAATAAACATTGATTTTGAGAACAGAATGCCCGAATTCTGGTCTTATCATTTTCCTGGTCCTTTAGCTGCCTTGGAACCTCCTTGGATTGGTCATAGGAACTTGTTGAAGAATGTGAAAAAAATGAGGATAAATAACAAATAATTGAAATGGTCATGATTTTATTTCTTCAAAATAGTTGTAAGGAAACATGTAAGGCTTTCTCAGTTACTTCTTGCAGAAGACTCTGAACAATGAAACAAAGCAGGGGTGATTAGTTTTTTCCATCTGGGTTGCTGGGGTTTCCTTTAATGCTCATTCATATGCAAATCATCACTGATATTAATTATTAGCTTTTCTTGGTAATAGTTTTACCACAACACAAGGAGAGAAAGGGGGTTGCTGATTCTGGGACCACTATCTTGGTGGGTGAGTCAGTTCAGATAGCTGTGTGTTTGCGGAATGTTACTAGAGTAATAAGGAACACCTTTTATTGGGAGAAAGCGTTACAGTTTTCAATTTACTTTCACACACGTAAACTCATGTGGCTGTGGTTCCAGGGTCACAGTACCAGGGCTTGAAGCTCTGTGGTCTCAGCACTCTCAGGCAGGTCACTCTGTGTCTCTCTCTTTTCCAGTTTGTGAATTGGAGGTAACACTACTGTGTTCATCTATTACATGGAGTTGCTCTGTTAGCTCAAATGAAAATACATGCCTTGCCAACTATAAAGTTCTGTGTCAATAGAAACTATCATGTTACAGATGAGGAAATCCAGGTTGTGAAATGTCCCTGCACTTGCTAAAGGTGTCTGGGCAGGTGATGGTGGAGTTGGACTCCACCATTCTTCTTAAAAAAAAAAAACAACATAGGGAGGGGCAGTCTGTCATTTTTTGGCCACCCAGCAGCTGAACCCTCTTGCCTATGTTTTGAAGATGCCCTCCTTCTCAGAGCCATACCCCTCCTCTCATCATTTAAATGCTCACTAATTAAACTGAAAATGCTACTGCTTTACCTGGCCTCACTTAAACTGGGTGGCAGACTGACCCGGGCCCAAAGGTGGCTGTCCTCACTGAGTCCCTCTGAGGACTGACTTGGGTTTTGCTCCTGATGTTAACATTCCAAATTTGACTCTTCTGAAGGAGAGTCTGTGAGCTGCCCAGTATCTTTATTTATTTAAATATTATATATTAATATTAATTATTAAAATAATACAATTCAATATTAAATAATACTTTATTTAATAATTAAAAAATTTATTTAGCTGCACCAGGTCTTATTTGTGGCACATGGGATCTTTCATCTAGTTCCCCCATAGCACTGGGATCTTAGTTTGCTGACCATGAATCAAACCCATGTTCCCTGTGTTGCAAGGTAGATTCTTAACCTCTGGACCACCAAGGAAATCCCATACCTAGTATCTTTAAAACCAGTACACCACAAAGTGTAAGATGCACACAAATCACCATACGTGTGTGTGTGCTCAGTTGTGTCTGACTTTTTGTGGGCCCGTGGACTGTAGCTCACCAAACTCTTCTGTCCATGGAATTTTCCAGGCAAGAATACTGGAGTGAGTTGCTGTTTCCTCCTCCAGGGGATCTTTCCAACCCAGGCATCAAACCATATCTCTTGAGTCTCCTGCATTGGCAGGAGGATTCTTTACCACTGTGCCATCTGGGAAGCCCTGCAAATCACTGCTGCTGCTGCTGCTGCTGCTAAGTCGCTTCAGTCATGTCCGACTCTGTGATACCCCGTAGACGGCAGCCCACCAGGCTCCCCCGTCCCTGGGATTCTCCAGGCAAGAACACTGGAGTGGGCTGCCATTTTCTTCTCCAATTCAGGAAAGTGAAAAGTGAAAGTGAAGTCGCTCAGTCGTGTCCGACTCTTAGCGACCCCATGGACTGTAGCCCACCAGGCTTCTCCATCCATGGGATTTTCCAGGCAAGAGTACTGAAGTGGGGTGCCATTGCCTTCTCTGCACAAATCACTAGATTATATTAAAATGTAGAATGGGACTTAAGAGCTCTGGGTGGAAGTGAGATTCTGCATTTCTAACAAGCTCCCAGGAGATGCTGCAGCTGCTGCAGCTGCTGAGGACCCCACTTTGTGCAGCATGCTTTTTCTATTTCTTTTCAGCTTAACAAATATCTTGACTAATACTTGTAGATTCTGTCATCAATAGTGGGTGGGGTGGCATGGTTTATATACAAACCAATACTGAAATACACAAAAAGGAAAATTATCGATTTTTCTGGGATGACAAATATTCTATTTATTCTATTGTTTTCTAGGGAAAAGGCTGGATGATGCTTAATTTTAAAAATTAAGGTGAGTCAAAATTGTGTTGAGTGATATTTTATTGTTCTGTAATAGCCTCTAGAGTTAATTGAAGCGATGTATGAAAGGCAATGCCAAAGAATGCTCAAACTACCGCACAATTGCACTCATCTCACATGCTAGTAAAGTAATGCTCAAAATTCTCCAAGCCAGGCTTCAGCAATATGTGAACCGTGAACTTCCTGATGTTCAAGCTGGTTTTAGAAAAGGCAGAGGAACCAGAGATCAAATTACCAACATCCGCTGGATCATGGAAAAAGCAAAAGAGTTCCAGAAAAACATCTATTTCTGCTTTATTGACTATGCCAAAGCCTTTGACTGTGTGGATCACAATAAACTGTGGAAAATTCTGAAAGACTTGGACCAGAACACCTGATCTGCCTCTTGAGAAATTTGTATGCAGGTCAGGAAGCAACAGTTAGAACTGGACATGGAACAACAGACTGGTTCCAAATAGGAAAAGGAGTTCATCAAGCCTGTGTATTGTCACCCTGTTTATTTAACTTATATGCAGAGTACATCATGAGAAACGCTGGACTGGAAGAAACACAAGCTGGAATCAAGATTGCCGGGAGAAATATCAATAACCTCAGATATGCAGATGACACCACCCTTATGGCAGAAAGTGAAAAGGAACTAAAAAGCCTCCTGATGAAAGTGCAAGTAGAGAGAGAGAAAAAGTTGGCTTAAAGCTCAACATTCAGAAAACGAAGATCATGGCATCTGGTCCCACCACTTAATGGGAAATAGATAGGGAAACAGTGGAAACAGTGTCAGACTTTATTTTTCTGGGCTCCAAAATCACTGCAGATGGTGACTGCAGCCATGAAATTAAAACACACTTACTCCTTGGAAGAAAAGTTATAACCAACCTAGATGGCATATTGAAAACCAGAGACATTACTTTGCCAACAAAGGTCCGTCTAGTCAAGGCTATGGTTTTTCCAGTGGTCATGTATGGATGTGAGAGTTGGACTGTGAAGAAAGTTGAGCGCCAAAGAATTGATGCTTTTGAACTGTGGTGTTGGAGAAGACTTTTGAGAGTCCCTTGGACTGCAAGGAGATCCAACCAGTCCATTCTGAAGGAGATCAGCCCCGGGATTTCTTTGGAAGGAATGATGCTAAAGCTGAAACTCCAGTACTTTGGCCACCTCATGCAAAGAGTTGACTCATTGGAAAAGACTCTGATGCTGGGAGGGATTGGGGGCAGGAGGAGAAGGGGACGACAGAGGATGAGATGGCTGGATGGCATCACTGACTCGATGGACGTGGGTGTGAGTGAACTTGGGGAGTTGGTGATGGACAGGGAGGCCTTGTGTGCTGCAATTCATGGGGTCGCAAAGAGTCGGACACGAATGAGCGACTGATCTGATCTGATCCTAAAACTAGATTTGGAAACCATTCTGTGAGGTATTTACATCTTCAGGTGCATGATTAGAGTGGGGGTGTAAGCGGTGTAGGAGGCAGAAACAATAACTTCCTGACTAAATTCACTTTGCCAGAATCTTTCCCTCATGCGCTGTCTCTTTAAATAACCGAGACAAAGAGAGTTCAGCTAGATAAAGGCAGAAGCAGAGTGCATGTATGCTGGGTCGCTTTAGTTGTGTCGGACTCTTTGTGACCCCATGGACTGTAGCCCACCAAGCTCCTCTGTCCATGGGATTCTCCAGGCAAGAGTACTGGAGTGGATTGCCAGGCCCTTTTCCAGGAGATCTTCCTGACCCAGGGATTGAACCCACATCTCTTGTGTCTCCTGCTTTGGCAGGCGGGTTCTTTACCACTAGCACCACCTGGGAAGCCAAGAAGCAGAGTAGCCCTCCCCAAATTATGGTAACAGGTACGGACAATAGAGGCCTAAAGCCTAGTGTCTAAGTCATCTCAAGCTGCCATAACAAAACACCATAGCCTGGGTGGCTTAGACAGACATTACTCTCTCACAATTGTAGAGACCAGCTGATTTGGAATTTGGTGAGGGACAGATGGCTGACTTTTTGCTATTTTTTCACATGATGGAGAAAGACAGCTTTGGTGTCTCTCTTCTTATAAGGACATGAGTCTCATTTTGGAGGCCTCACTATCATGACCTCATCTAAATCTAATTACCTCCTAAAGGCCCCACCACTTAATGCCATCACATCAGCGGGGTTAGAGTTTCAACATATGCATTTGTAGGGGGTAGGGAAACAGACATTCGGTCCACTACAACTAGATAAAGACTCTTTTAGATAAATGATTTAGCTTTGGTGCTAGGATCCTGTCAGTTCTGGGCAGAGTTCCCTGTTACCAGTGGTGGCATGCTTTTGTTGCAATGAACGTGCACCCGTGGTGAGCTCTGATCGACAGCAGAGCAGTGGGCAACACCTGCTTTCCTGTGGAGCCTGGAGGGTGGCAGCGTTCTGTCAGTTGGATAACAAGCCCTGGGAGGCCATGGATAAACAAAAAATGAATGCTCTGGTTCTAGAAAACAAACAAGGCAAACTCCAAGGTAGCTCAGAACACAAGAGAGTATATCAAATGGACTTTAGGAAGAAAACCAAGAGTTGTGTGAACACACCAAGATTTCCCCTGGTTCATGCCAGCATCCAAAGAACATCTTACTGTTGGTTTCTTGGCTGCACATGCCTTTCCAAGGCAGAAACAGAAAGACAAAAATCTACAACACAGAGAAAACAGACATGGAGAGAAAACTGAGTAGGTTTTGCCATAATTAAGTCAGAAAATGGCTAGCCTTCCCTTATTCACAGCTTACTTAAGCAATTCTCACTCTGGTATTGTAGTATTTAAGGAATTCTCCAAGATGTCTTCAGGAAATCTTCTCTCTTCAGATCTCTCTCCACTAACACCCCTTCTAAACAATTTAACATAAATAAACTCACATTTTAAATCTGAAAACATGCATGACTCACATACAAATTTCATATAGTACATTAGGAATCAAAATGAGATAATTGAACTATCTTTAATGGAATAGAGCTAAAAAATAAATAATAGTGCTAATAATAAATAAATGAATAGCAAAATTTGTAGCTAAGATGGATAGATCTTTGAGATATATTGTAGCATAAAAACAAATTGAAAAATAGTGCATATATCATACAATTTTGAGGCAAACACACACAATTTTTTTTTTTTATAATATATATGAAGATGTAAGGAAAATGGTCTGGAAGAGACATTTCCATCTGAGCTGAGTAATTATCCTAGCAAAAGATTAAACAATAACAACTACACACACAAATCCAAGCATGGACCTTACCTAGAGAGACCCCAAAGAACAAGCCCCATTTGGGCCTCAGAGAGAGAAGACACACCATTTTTGTGGATTTAATCAAATGTGTTAGGCAAAATCATACACCAATATATTTATTTATTCTTAAAATTTTGAAAGCATCATGCTTTTATTTTTATTTATTTGGGTGTGTCATGAGCAGCATGCAGGATATTAGTTCCCCCACCAGGGATCAAACCTGTGCCCCTTGCAGTGGAAGCACAGAGTCTTAACCACTGGACCACCAGGGAAGTCCCACACCAATATACTTAAATAAAAGTGGGAGGAGAATTATCTCATTGTCCTCCTCCCCACTCAAATAATGCCTTGGATTCCACTCTCTTAGGCAAAAAGAGGCCAAAACGAAAAAAGTGAAACAAAGTAAAGGTGAAGAAGTTAGTTCTGGGCCAGGTCATCCCAGTCATTTGTGGGACCCAGGGCTAGAGTACAAATGGACATCCATGTGTAATATGTCTAAACATGTAAGTTATAAGTTAAGCAAACATGCTGTTTGTTACATGAAATATATTGTGTCTTCCTGCTTTGACAAATATTCCTGCCAAATGAATAACTGACAGGAGGGACAGGTCAAGTGAGAGCTGTCAGAGTCGGACACCAGCAAGAGGCAGCATTTGGAGAGCCAGCTCGTGGTCCGTGGGTCTTGTTCTTGGTTTTCTGCTGCTGGCCTGTGTGGCGAGGGGCTCTGTGCATGTGTGGACCACTAGGCTTGCACAGACAATCTCCATCCACATCCCTTAAAACAGCTACATCTGGTCTCCTCTGGCCCTGCTATGTCCCAGCCTTGGAGAGTTGGAGCTGGTGAAGGTTGGACTGGGGAAAGGCCTATTGTGGGCCCTGGAAGTGAGCTTAGGGCATTTGGAGAGGAATGTGGGATCTCTCTTCCCCTGAGCTTGGTTTAGAAGTGGAGACAGGACAAAAGCTATGGAAGGGCACATCCCTTGGGCCTCATGGACTCCTTAGCCCATGGGAAGTGTGATTGAATGAGAGCTGAGGAATGGTCCTCTGAAGCCAGGATCCTGGGTTTGGGTCCCCTCTTGCACTGGTCTAAAGTCAGTGCTATTCTTGATTTGGGGATGTTCTGGGCTCAGGTCCTGATGAGTTAAGGGGTTTCAAGTGTCATTTTGATTATGTTATATATAGAATCTAAGTCAGTGAATCATTCTTTTCACTTTGTGCAAAACATGGATATTTAAAATACAGGCAACATAGCCAGTATTAAGACTTTCATCTCTGTGAGAGATACCAAGGAGTGAATCAGAGACTGACGGATAAAATCAGACCCACCTCTCTCAACTCATCCTCTCATTTCACTGGAATAACAGGTAGAATTGTTGACACTGTAAATTGTTTTCTCTCCTGCTTTTGCAGAATGAATATGGTTAAATGTACCTTAAACTGCAAACAGTGAGATTCTACTGCACTAACTATGGGATCGTATTTCCTTTGTATTATTTTTTTGCTGCATAACAAATTACCCCCAAATATAACAGCTTAAAACAACAAATATTTATTATTTCAGAGTTTGTGTGGGTCAGGAATCTGTAAAGGGCTTAGCTGGGTGGTTGTGGCTCAAGGTCTGTCATGAGATTGTAGGCAAGCTGTCCACCAGGGCTGCGGTGGTCCAAAGACTCAGGTGAGGCTGAAGGATCCAATACCAGTTCACTCACATGGTTTTTTCAGGCTTTAGTTCATTTGCTTATCATACTGTATGGGCCTCCTGGAAGCCAAAAAAACTTCTGGAAGGTGAGAAGAGTCAAGTGACATAGTAACATTCGGAAAAGGGGACTTCAGATCTCGCAGATGCAAGGTAACTTCCAAAACCAGGGTCTGCCAACAGGTGCTGTGTCGGGCCACCTGGGGAGTTTATCAAAAACATACCAGTAGTATACACATCCTTATAGCTAATAATACTGTATTATATATTTGAAAGTTGCTTAGAGATTATATCTTAAAAGTTCTTGGCATAAGAACAAAATTTTTGTAACTAGGTGTGGTGATGGATATGAACTAGACTTATTATGGTGAGCATTTCACATATATACACCTACCAAATCATTATATTGTACATCTGAAACTAATAAGATGGTGTATATCTAAATAAAAAATACCTGTTTCTAGGTCTACTTTTTTTTTTTTTTCTTTTGCAAGGAAGGTGAACTCAAGAGAGTTAAATGACTTGCTCAAATGCCCATAGCTAGAAAAGGGCTGAGCTGGGGCTGGAACTCAGGCTCAGCTGGAAGTCAGAGTTACTGGGAGAAGGTAGCATACCAGCCTGGCTCCCCTCAAACCCATGTGAACATGAAGCTTGCCTCTCCACTGACAGCCAGGCAGCCCTGTGTGAGTTTGTTATATAATCTGTATGAACCCCAGTTAGTTTATATGTGAAGAGGGTGTAATAGTTACTTTGTGCTGTTATTGTGATGACTGAGATATTTTTTAATGCTCCCTTGCCAAAGAACACTAGGAATATTTCCTATCATTTTAAGAGTTGAATTTATTACTCATTGCACTGAGGGAAATGCATACCATGGGAAACCTTGGAGGTGTGTCAGTGAGAAGGTATTAGAAAATATTATTAAAGGATTTGTTTTTTTTTTTTTTTTTTTTTTTTTGTTAGCTGATTGCAGGGGTGCTCAGGAAACCAGAGTTCATTCTACAAATGTATATCTTTGTAAATCTTATTCTTAGAAGGGAAGACCAGAGGGAGACTAAGGCTATAATTGGCAAAGAGGCTCTAACTCGCCAGAATGGCTGTGTGTCCACTGTGGCTTGGACGATGTTCATATTTTGTCTGTGTTTAGACATGATTAAGGAGTCTTGCTATTGTCTTCGTACATCGTGGTCACAGAGGGGCCTTGTCTAATGCTGATGTTCTGAGAACTTGTTCATGTTTATGTTAAACAGAAGAACACCAAGGCCCAGTGATAGTACCAAGGCCATCTCTTTCCCAGGTATAAACCATCTAGTCATAGTGCTGGACTCAACTGGTGTTCCAGTCACTGAGCCATGACTTTTATTGTGCTCTCCCACACTGTCAGCACTGGACCTCTGAGTCACAGTGAGACATATAGGGGTGTTCTGAGGTGGAGACATTTGGAGGAAATTAAAAGACAGATGTCCCTTCAAGCGCAATGACTCCTTTTCTTCCCCAGCTTCAGGCATGCTGCTGCTGCTGCTAAGTCACTTCAGTCGTGTCCGACTCTGTGCGACCCCATAGACAGCAGCTCACCAGGCTCCCCCATCCCTGGGATTTTCCAGGCAAGAACACTGGAGTGGGTTGCCATTTCCTTCTCTAATGCAGGAAAGTGAAAAGTGAAAGTGAAGTCGCTCAGTTGTTCCCAACTTGCAGCGACCCCATGGACTGCAGCCTACCAGGCTCCTTCATCTACGGGATTTTCCAGCAAGAGTACTAGAGTGGGCTGCCTTTGCCTTCTCTGGCTTCAGGCATGACATGAAGCCATTTCCATGAGGTCAAGGGCATTTCAGCCTGTGGACAATTTCAGAAAGAGAAAAGAGGGGGGCTGCAAGGTAGAGGCTGGACTCTGCCTTAGCTTCCTTCCTGCAGTAGAGGTGTACTCTGCACTTACTGTCAGACCTGGGCTTGATGCTGTGTGACACCCACCACCACGTGGAAAATAAACTAGCAAAGGACCATGCTGAGAAACGGGGTAAAAGAAGACAGGGTACCACGAGGACCACTGGCAGTCTAAGCAGTGGTTCCTATACTTTTCTGAATATTGGAATCACCTGGATCTTTCTGGATCCCACTGCACTAATCGAATTCATCTGGGATACCACTCAGAGCATCGAGATTTTAAAAACTCCCTGGGTGATCAAATGCGCGGCAAACTTGGGAAATCATTGGTTTAGCCCATCCACCCTTACATTAGGGTGGAGGGGCCGGGGTCATAAGGCTGTTTAACCATATGAAAGCTGCGGTCCCTCATTCTAGACACTTGGATTTAGATATAAAATCTGAATATAAATTTCGAGGGGCTTTCAGACCCTAGGAAGAGAATCTGGGAATTCCTCGAGGGAGGCGGGTTGTCTCGTGAAAAACGCCCAATCAGGGTGATATGAGCTCCCTGCAGAATGGCGCTGGCCCTGCTCTTTCACAGAAGCCCCGGTATTAGTGTCACCAAACCTAGCTCCCTCAGGGAGGTAAGCAGCCACCGAGCAGCCGGTGTACGCACGTGTGAGAGTGTGCCCGCCGGCGTGCACGCGCGGGGCAGCCGGCGAGCTTGCGTTTCCGTTCGGGAGTCCGGGCAGCCTCCGGCTGCGGCTGCAGCAGCGCGCCCGGCGCCCCCTCCCGCCCAGTCCCCTCCCCCGGTGGCTCTCGCTCGCCCTCGTCCCTCCCCCAGCAGCGTCCGCCGCCTCCGGGTGCGGAGGGCAGCGCACTGCACGCGAACCCCTCCTGCAGGCGCCCGGGCGCTACTTGAGCGCCGAGCCCCGGGCGCGCCTGGCGCCCCCTCCCAGACGCCTAACGACGATGAGCCAAGACTCGGGGGTCGCGGAGAGCAGGTGAGCGCAGCCGCGGGGCTGGGTGGGGGTAGGGGTTTGGGAAGGAGGACGGGCAGAGCGGGGGTGGGGTGCGGCTGGCCCCGACATCGCCGCGTGGAGAAGGGGCTTTGCGGTCTTCAGCACCCTGTACCGTGGGCTCTGCTTTTCCCGTTTTCCGGACTGGGCGGGGGCTCCACTCCCGCCCCGGCATCCCCGCTCGAGCTGCACAAACAAAGCACCCTTCGGTGGCGGCGCCTGCCTGGCGCGGGCACGGAGCATGGGGGTAGCGACTCGCCCTCCAGCCCGGACTCCGATTCCCTATCCGCCGGCAGGCCCCGGGCGGCTGCACCTGGGTCGGGCGGGCTACGCCGGGGTCGCGCGCAGGTGCTCGCGCGGGAAGCGGTGGCGCGCGGCTCCGAGGCCCCGGGCGCCCGGCCCGGAGGAGGAGCTATGGCCGGCGCTACTGCCCCCTGCCGTCGCGGCTTGCCGGCGCCAGCAACCCGGCCCCTCGGCAGCGGCGGCGCAAAGGCGGCGGCAGGTGGGCCCGATTTGTCCACATCCACCCGGCAGCAGCGGCTGCGGGCGGCGGGCCGGTGTGGAGGGGGCTGATCGCCCTGTGGCATCCCCTTTGCTCCCAGAGCGAGTGGACTCGCGCCCTTCCCGCCTCCGCACTGACTCCCCGCCGCCCAGGCCGGCTTCTGCTGTCCTCATCTGCTCCCATCTCTCAAGCTTCAGCTCTCCGGATCCCCTGCGTCCACTGCACCCGGGTCGGGGAGGACTTGGGAAGTTTTTCTGAACACCACCGGCGCTTTGGCCCCTTGACTTTCAAATGGTTTGAGCCGAGAGCGGAATTATTTCCGTAATCCCCTTTTGCCCATGCGTGAAACACCCCCATCATCCCCCTGCGCCAGTCATCCCTTCTACGCTCCCATGGGGCCCTAATAGTGTCTTTAGTACAGAAGGCACGAAATCAACATTGCTTTTAGGATATCTGCTATTACTGTAAAGGTTGCCAATGCCTCTGTTTGTCATCAGCGTCCCACAGACCTTTAAAGGCAGCCTCTTTTCACGTGGGAATGTGTATTCAGAGCTGGTTTGGGCTGTAGTGGTCGAGTTCTCCAGAGCTCTCATCTGCAGAAGCAGACTTTTGGCATTGGATGCAGTTTCAGCACAAGACACGTGACGGCTTGCTTGTGAAATGTATCCTTTAGGTAATCTTCTCATTGCTGTAAGCACATGCCGGAAGCCCGCCCAAAGCAGTGCAGAAACGCTGGGCAAAGATTCAGACTCTGCAGAGAACTTGCTTATGAGACAGTCCCTGCCACATCACAGTTTATGCACGATCAGCTAGAGAATACGGAGCTTTAAAGTGTTTCACGACTTCAGTGTTTCGTGAATTATTCGTTGAACATTAGGCTCATAATCTTTTAGGAAGGAGGGAAGGATTTTTTTGTTTTGTTTTATGTGTGTGTGTGTGTGTTTTTTTTTTTTTTTTTTTCTTTTCGCCTCTGTTCTTTAAAACACTTGCAATCAGGAAGACAGTGTAGAAAAGTTTATTGTGGGGTTCTGCTGTTGAATGTCTTGACATTAGCATTAATAAAACCGCACTAGGACAAGAACTGGGTCCACTTGGGTCATCAAAAACACTTCCTTAGAGGTGGTCAGTTAGCAGGAAGACTTGCAAATGGTGGTTAAAGTGAATTTTGAATCAGTCAAATACAGCAAAAGTCAAGTTTTGTTCCAAAAGAAAAGGGAAGTGAATTGAAGTATAGTGTGTGGAATTAGCATGCACGGTTATTTACACAAACAAAGCAGAGCTAACTCAACTTCTACCTACTCCTTCCTAGTTCAGTCGCTCAGTCGTGTTTGACTCTTTGTGACCCCATTACTCTGAAATATGGGTCCTCCCTACCTCTTTTCATAAAAACTTGCTAGCCTGCAATTGCTGATCTTTCTGGTCTCTTCAGGAAGACTTACTAATGAGTCGTTTGCACATTTCAGTGTGGCACAAAGTCTGTATTATTGTGTGTCAAACAAGGGGGAGGTGTAATTCTCAGTAAACTGTAAAGCACCCTACAGATGTTTGCTACTGTTACTTGTAATTTTTAGTAGCTGCACAGTATGCCACTCTGATACTTAGTTATTCCCACATTTTTTGCCATTTAAACTGTTATTACTGATTTTTAAATACTAAGGAGGTCTCTATATCTAGGGACTTCCCAGATGGCTCAGTAAAGAATCTGCCTGCCAATGCAGGAGGTGTGGGTTCAATCCCTGGTCCAGAAGAATCCCATGGAGAAGGAAATGGCAACCCACTCCAGTATTCTTTCTTGGAAAATCCCATGGACAGAGGAACCTGGTGGGCTACAGTCCATGAGGTTGAAAAAGAGTCGGATATGATTTAGTGACTCAGCAACAGCAACTTTATATCTAATTACCACATTGTATCTGTCATTTATCCAGTGAACCTTTTTTTTTTTTTAATAGTGCAAACCATACGCCAAACAGTGTGTTAGATGCTGAGGATGTGGAATCCTTTGCTGTACACACACACACACACACACACACACACACACCCACACACCCCTCTTGTTCTTTAGTTCCCAAGAGTTATAAACGACTTACAAAGTACAACATGCATGCGTGCTCAGTTGTGTCTGACTCTTGGCAACGCTGTGGACTGTAGCCCGCCAGGCTCCTCTGTCCATGGGATTTTCCAGGCAAGAATACTGGAGTGGGTTGCCATTTCCTGCTCCAGGGGATCTTCACTATCCAGAGGTTGAACCTGTGTCTCTTGCATCTCTTGAGCAGCACAATAAAGCCATTAATTTAGGTGTGCATCAGAGCAGGGCTCAGGGAGGCGAGTAGAGAAGGGATCCCTTCAACTGGGCTGAGTAAGGGAATCACCCCACCCCATCCATTCCCAGTCAGGCCAGCTCTCCTTCTTGCCTGCCCTGGGCATTTGTGATTTCATTTTTTCCCCTCTTCTTCCTCCTCCCCTCCTTGACCCCTCACTGATAGAAGTGTTCCAGTTGCCTTCCTTCTCCCTTAAGCCAGCTCAGTTCCAGCTTTTCCTCCTGGTCCCACTTCCCTTTGGAGTACAGTATGCAGAGATTTCATTGACAGTTAGTTATAGGAGAAAGAAGGAAGTAGACCTTGAAACTGTTCACCCTAATTCCTGTCACCCTATAGCTGCCATTTGGGCCATATCCCAAATGCAGTCATCTCTTCACTTTGCCCCCTACCACCCAGGCTCATTCTCCATTCATAAATGTGGCCCGCAAAGCTAAAGGCCTATGTACTTTTCCTTTCCCAAGATGCTGAAAACCCTTCCTTGAAGTATGTGTACGTACAGTCGTACAGAAAACACAGCATTTTAAGTGTACAGCTGATAAATTATCACCAAGTGAACACATCTGTGTAACTACCACCCAGGTCAAGAAATAGAACCTGGCATCCTAAAAGCCCCCTTCCTTTTCCTCGTACTTTCCTATCCCTTCATCCCAAAGGGACCAGAGATAGTTTTGCTAGTTTGTAAACTTTATAAAAATAGACTCATACAGCATATGCCCTTTTGTGTCTGACTTCTTTTGTGCCGTATTGTTTGTGAGATTCATCCTCTCAGTTGCGTGTAAGCAGTTTTGGATTCTCGTGGCTTACAGGACTCCATTTTATGACGGAATCACATTTTGTTCATCCATTTTTCTCTTGATGAACATGGCAGTTGTTTCCAGGTTTTGCCTGTCACAACTAATGATGCGTGAATCCTTTAGCCTTTTGATATCCAAAAACCTACCTGTTTGACCACTATTTTTTTTTTTTTTTTCCTACTGGTATAACTGAAGAAAAGGAAGGGAGGGAATAGATGAAAGAGCCAGCCTGGAGAGCCAGGCCTGTGGGTTTTTCACCTTTGCTGGCACTAAATGTTTTCCAAAGCATTTAAGGCTGTGCTCTCATTCCGGGACCTGAACATAGAAGAAAAAAGCGATGGGATGGCTTACATCGCAGGTGAACTGATTATAGGTGGTGGTTATGGGATGCTTAGAATAAAGGAAACTGGGTGATGATGAGAAGCCTGCCCAGCTTGGGAAGTGTCCCTTGGGAGAACTGACAGCTGGTAGCTCATGACTCCCACATCTCTCCTCCACCTTCCCCCACCTGTCTGCCACTTTCCCCTATGGAGTCCTTGACCCCCCCTTCCCCACCTCTCCTCCCCGGCCCCAGACTAGTCCCAGAGGGCTTGGAGTACAGGAAATCCTTCTGTCCCTATGCAAGGGGCAGTGTAGTTGGCTTCCAGACCTCAAGTCTGTGAAGACAGTTTCCTTGGAGTATGCTTTAAAGTTTCCTAGCCTCCTGAGGGGTGTTTGTCATCTAGTACTACAACTTCCTGGGCAGGGAGGTCTGGCTTTTGTGGCCTGGAGACTGAGATATTCTTTGGGGAAATGCTTGGATCTTTTGGGCTCAACATAGGCAGTTTCTGGCGTGCTGCGATTCATAGGGTTGCAGAGTCAGACACGACTGAGCAACTGAAGTGAACTGAACTGAGCCTGTAGGCTATCAGGGTTGCACAGGGTCAGACATTCCCCATGAGAGATGTTGACGACAGCAGATTCTGGAACCCTGCATTGTTGACTTCCTCCTTTGTGTTCAAACTTCAGATCTTCCCAAGAGGGAAGATTTAGAGACCACTCGGTGGACCAGATGATCTCCATTCAGCATCCTGGGGTTGCCATAGGCTTGGTTACAGAGTTGGAATTTCTCCACCTCCCTGTCTTTCCTCATCTCCTCCCTTTCTCCCTCTGATCATGCTTGCTTTCCTCCTGTTCCTGGATCTTGATCAGTTCCTTCCTGCCTCAGACAGAAGCTGTGTGACCTCTACTCCCCCAGCCCCAATTCTTCTCTTGCCTATTCCTGCTTGTCCTTTGTGGCTGAGTTTAAATGTCACTTCCTCAGGAAGCTGCCCACCCTGCCACCCACCCCCACCCCAATTTTTCAATCTTAGACAGCACTTCCTTTCTCAGATGCAAGTAGACAGTCTTCCCCATCAGGCTGATGGGTTCTTGAAGCCACAGCGCCATTTGCTCTATTCACTCATGCCTGGCACATAGTCCATCTGTTTGTGTTAAATGGCTGAATTGATGGGTAAACTAGGAGACCTGAGACAGGTTGTAAGATTGTCTCTGCTTCTAACTTGCTGTGTGATCTTGGGTGTTTATTAGTTTCACCTCTCCTAGAATGCATCTTTCCCTCTGTAAGATAATGCATCAGACTGGAAGATCTTTATAGGTTCCTTTCTGTTTCAGTTTTTTCTGAGTCTAACAGTGAGAGGATCCTGAGGGGTGGTAGCTTTCTCTGAAGATGCAAAAGCTGACCTTTCCATTGAGGTTTAAGTGGTCTTAAGTTTCATGCCTGTGTTCTTGGCACGAGAGCTGCATTCTTCCCAGTTCACCATAGCCTGCTCTGGGCTAAAATGATAGCTTATATTGCTTTTATTGTGCTCTTCCCACATCACATACATTTTATTTCCTGATCTATCTTCTCTTCTGTTAGTGTGCCCCTTGGGACCAGGTTCCTGTGTCATTTTTATATCCCCTCCACTCATCACAGCAACTGTGAGTTGATTTCAGCTGATGAAAAGAGATCTGTATTAGAGAGAATAGTATTTTCATCGAGTTTATTCTCTGGAAAGTATAACTATTTTATGATTATGCAAATTAACTTTAGTTTGTGACTAACAAACTCTTTTCCACTTTCTTAACCCATTTAACTTTTTTTGACCTATTTCCTGAAGGTTGATAGGAGCTGAAATAAGTAAAACACTAGTTGGTTTCGTTCTGGTGGAGAGTTAGAGGAGGATTTGGGCCTCATCATAGGTTTGTGTGCATGCATGCTCAGTCACTTTAGTCGTGTCTGACTCTTTGCGACCCTATGCTGTGTAGCCCGCCAGGCTCCTCTGTCCATGGGCTTCTCCAGGCAAGAGAATTGGAGCGGGTTGCCGTGCCCTCCTCCAGGGGATCTTCCTGACCCAGGGACTGAACCTGTATCTCTTGTGGCTCCTGCATTGCAGGTCGATTCTTTACCTGAATCGACCCCTTATGGGTTTAATTATGCCTAATAACTTTTTATTATTTACTACAAGGTGACTCTAGTTGCGAATTACCTTCACAGACAGTGACACCTTAGGAACAGAGACTAGAAAGTATTAAGTGTTTTGTCTTTACCTGCTTGGCAGAATTTTAGGCTTTTTGTTGTGAAATGTACTGATAAAAGCTTGGGCTCTGCAGTCAGATGGACTGGGTTTATGGATAAGTTACCCAGCCTTATTTCCTCATCTGTGAAATGGGGATGATACTAGTTCAGCATCAGGCACTAGAAAGTTTGTTGCAAGGAACCCATTGATGCCTGCCAGGTCCTTGGCTCAGGTTCAGGCACACAATAAATATTAAAAAAAAGTATTAGCTATTATATTATGGTTTAAATACAATAAAATATTATGTTAGTAATTATATTGATATATATTAATATATTATATATATTATATGGTGTGCGCAGTCCATGGGGTCGTGAAGAGTTGGATACAACTTGGCAACTGAACAACAACAATTATGGTTTTATTTTCACTTTAAGGACTGTTAAAATCTTTAACTGGAGAATTATTACTCATGGAGCCAGATTTGACTGAAACCCTTCTGGCGCCTACTATCCACCTGTCCAGGCTGCAGTCAGGCCCAGGTGCAGAGGTGGGAGAAAGGCTCCCTCTGGTTGGATTTTACAGTGCCAAGATGCAGTGTTTTTCTCCTCCCACTAAGGGAAAGAGACCTATACTAGGCAGGGCCTGGGAGCTGGTAGGCATAAGGCAGCATTGACATTACACCCAGTCATCACGATTGAGTCGGGATGAAAATGTAAGGAATTTTAAAAGTGATACTAAGTAAATGTCCACTTCCATTCCCTACTGATCTTCAGCCCCTAAATTACACTGGGAACATCTGGAATGGGTCCTCCCTCTCCATGATTAGTTTTCCTTTTAACAAACCACATGGAAAGGCAGACAGGAGGAAGATGTGGGGCACTGGCATCCACGTGGTGTGTCAGAGAGGAAGAAAATCTTCCTCCACCCTTCTGGGTTCTTCTAGTCTAAGGATTAACTTGACATGTGTCAGATTAACAGGAGAAAAACAAACAAAAGTTATAATAACTGGTGTACATGGAAGAGGGGCTTCCCAGGTGGTGCTAGTGGTAAAGAATTCACCTGCCAGTCCAGGAGACCTAAGAGAGCCCAGTTCGATCCCTGGGTTGGGAAGATCCCCTGGAGGAGGAAATGGAATCTCTCCAGAGTTCTTACCTGGAGAATCCCATGGACAGAGGAGTCTGGCGGGCTACAGTCCATGAGGTTGCAAAAGAGTCACACATGACTTGGCGACAACAGCCGTATATGGGAGATACCAAGGAAAACTTGCGTAACTCTCCAAAATGGCCAAAGCCCTCACCTTGAATACCGGCCTCAGCAGGCAGACAAGGATGTTGAGGGTGGGGAGACTCAGTTCTGGGAGGTCCCCAGGAAGAGCACAGTAAACCCTGGTGAGGTTGTCCTGAGATTTCTGTCCCTGCCCTTTCACTGATAAGATACAGATTTGGACACCCTTACACATGGAGATTTCCCATACAGATGTTAATGTTTCTTCCAAAAGGCTAACTCCTGCTGGGTTTTGAATGTTTTTCCTTTGCCTGCTGTTTCTTAGAGAATAACTAGCTTAAAATAATTAATATGCCGAAGAGACATATTTTAGGGTAGCAGATTCTGCTACCTCTAAAGCAGATTCCAGAGCCCGTGCAAGGGCTCTGCGGGTCCCCTGGGTTACTTTCTTCACTGGGCTGTGACTTTGGTGTTGCCCAGTGGGCGGCTCCTTCACCTCAGGCGAAGCCCCTTCCCCCATAACTGTTGGGTGTTTTGATACAGAGAGCTGACCCTCTACCCTGCAGCCTCATTACGTGGTAAAAATAAAGGTTTTCCATAAAGGTTTTCTGGTTTTTAGCAGAAGTTCTGATATCTATGCACATGCATATACATCTGGAAATAAAGATAAACAGCTTTAGAAAGGGGACTATGAAAGGGACAGTCAAGAGAAGTTTGTCACTGTTTTAAGCAGACATATTTTGTACAATAAGGATGTCTAACTCTTAATACATGTTCTCATCAGTCCAGTTCAGTCGCTCAGTCATGTCCAACTCTTTGCAACCCCACAGACTGCAGCACGCCAGGCTTCCCTGTCCATCACCAACTCCTGGAGCTTGCTCAAAATCATGTCTGTTGAGTCGATGATGCCATCTAACCATCTCATCCTCTTTCGTCCCCTTCTGCTCCTGACTTCAATCTTTCCCAGCATCAGGGTATTTTCCAGTGAGTCAGTTCTTCACATCAGGTGGCCAAAGTATTGGAATCAGCATCAGTCCTTCCAATGAATATTCAGGATTGATTTCCTTTAGGATTGACTAGTTTGATCTCCTTGCAGTCCAAGGGACTCTCAAAAGAGTCTTCTCCAACACCACAGTTCAAAAATACCATTCTTTGACGCTCAGCTTTCTTTATAGTTCAGTTCTCACATCCATACATGACTACTGGAAAAAGCATAGCTTTGACTAGATGAACCTTTGTTGGCAAAGTAATGTCTCTGCTTTTTAATATGCTGTCTAGGTTGGTCATAGATTTTCTTCCAAGGATCAAGTGTCTTTTAATTTCATGGCTGCAGTCACCATCTGCAGTGATTTTGGAACCCAAGAAAATAAAGTCTCTCACTGTTTCCATTGTTTCCCCATCTATTTGCCATGAAGTGGCAGGCTTCAACATTACGTGAACTCTGAACTTCCAGATGTTCAAGCTGGATTTAGAAAAGGCAGAGGAACCAGAGATCAAATTGCCAACATCCGTTGGATCATCAAGAAAGCAAGAGAGTTCCAGAAAAACATCTACTTCTGCTTTACTGACAGAATAAATTCTTCAAGAGATGGGAATACCAGACCACCTTACCTGCCTCCTCAGAAATCTGTATGCAGGCCAAGAAGCAACAATTAGAACTGGACATGGAACAACAGACTCGTTCCAAATTGGGAAAGGAAAATATGTCAAGGCTGTATATTGTCACCCTGCTTATTTATCTTATATGCAGAGTAAATCATGCAAAATGCCAGGCTGGATGAAGCACAAGCTGGAATCAAGATTGCTGGGAGAAATAGCAATAACCTCAGATGGACGGATTACATCACCCTTATGGCAGACAGCAAAGAACTAAAGAGCCTCTTGATGAAAGTGAAAGAGGAGAGTGAAAAAGCTGGCTTTAAACTCAACATTCACAAAACTAAGATCATGGCATCTGGTCCCATTACATGTTCTCATAATTACTGCATTGTACCTTTTAATTTAAAAGTAATTATGAGAACATGTAATGGGACCAGATGCCATGATCTTAGTTTTGTGAGTATGAGTCTGGAGAAAAACAATGCAATGGCTGGCCTGTTCTTGTATGCATTTTGTTGGGAACTGTGTTTTAGTCTTTCTTAATGTCTTGAAACATTTCCTAATTTCAGGCTTACCACCACTCTCTGGCCTTCTGAGCCAGAGGTTAAGATTAAAAAATAAGAGGACTTGGGTCTGAAAATGAAAATGCGTAGTTTTCATCGGACATGAAGCTTGGGAAATACCAAATACTTGGGAAATGTTTATCAGAAAAAACCTTGAGTCAAGGAGGTTTTCAGAATCTGGAGGCTCCTGACTGACTTGACTGAAGAAGAGAAAGGAAGGGACTAGCAGTTCATCTGCTGCTTTGGCCCTTTTCTTCCTTAGTTTACTGTCACTGCCAGGATTGGGGGCAGCCGGTGAAGTGGCGGGGCGTGAAGGGAGACGTGGTCCCAGGGGCTTTGAAGTCCTAATGGCCTAGGGTCAAGTGCTCCTTTTCTGTTTGTTAGCTGTGTGACCTCAAGGAAGTTAATGAACCTCTCTGAGCCCCAGTCTCTGCATTTGTCAAATGGCCTTCATAGGCTTATTGGGATGATTCAATGAGAAAATCCAGAAAGATTTTAAACACCCATAAGTGCAAATAACACCATTGTTGTTTTCTTCCTGGTTTTTCATTTATTCATCAAAGATTCTGATTTGATGGGCCCAGAAAAATGGTTTTTAGAAGGCTCTCTGAGAGTTCTAATGTCTTCAAGTCCACACCTTGTGAAATGCTGTTCCTGGGGGATAAGGAGCAGTTTGGGCATCATGGTGGAGGGCAGGGCTGTTACTTATATGCACAAACTCTACGTGTCCATGGGGCACACATAGCTGAGCTGCACACCTGCAAGGCTCCTGGCAGTGACTCTTTTCTGGGGAGAGTGCAGAGGGTGGTGTGTATGTGTGTGTGTGTATTATGCAGGGTGTGCTTGGGACACTGAAGAACATTCCCTCTGGGGGAGCAGGAAGGGTGGGCGACAAGGGAGCAGGGTGGGGGTCCATGCGTGCGGTGCCAGGAAGCTCAGGCCAGGAAGTAGTGAGAAGCCACAGAAGGGCAAAGACATGCTAAGGTCCTGCAGAGGGACAGACCAAGAGAGTGAGACAGTAATTGTTAGCGTGAGAACCAGTGAGAGAGAGAGCTTGCAGGCAGGCAGAAGCGGTGTGCAGTGAGGAGGGGAGAAGTTTGAGAGATGGGTTGGAGGAAGCATGGGAGGAGTCTGATTGTGCTGCTTGCCAAGAAAGGGGGAGCAAGAGTTAGTGATGACTCGGAGGTTCCAGTTAGGTGACCTGGTGATTCTATGCAAAGACAGGTTGGGAGGAGCAGGTTTTCTTGAAGAGGAGAGGCAAGGACTAGCTTGTGCTGACTGTATATAAAGTGCTGAAGTGACCTTCGGGCCTTAAGTACCTTGAAGTCAGGGAGGAGGCCTGGGAAGGGGTCAGAGATCAAGGATCTGAAGCTTTGGCCTGAAGGCGGGCCTGGGGCAGTGTGTGGAGGGCGCACTGAGGTGGTCCTGGGACAAAGCAAATCGCCAGGAGGTGATGGAGCTGGGAGATGAGGCACCTGGAGGCGGGAGAGGCCACTGAGCCGAGAGGAGGAAGAGACCAGGTGAGGGGCGCTGGAAGCCACCACGGAGCCTGTCACGTGCTTCATCGAAAGGGAGGTGGTCCCTAAGGATGGAGAGGGCCCCTTGGCTTTGTTGGGCAGGGGTCCTCGGTGCCTCTAGCTCGAGTGGTTTCCGTACGTGGGAAAAAGCAAAAGGCTGGTGGCTTTGAGTCTGGGAGAGGATGGGGAGTGGGAAGCGGAGATGGGGAGTTCTCCCTTGAGACCTCCCGTGAGACTGAGCAGGGCAGAGCCGGGGTGGGGATGCAAACACCAGGGCAGGCAGTGGAAGGCCCAGTTAATTGAATGCGGGAGCTGTCCAGGCCCTTCATTTCCGGAAGTGCTCTATGGGAGGGAGGAGGCTGGAGAAGCAGGTGAGAAGACCTTGGAGTGAGTGGGCGAGCAGCCCTCTGTAGGAACCAGGAGGAAGGATTGGAGGCCAGTGTGGCGGGGTGAGGTGGATGGATGGGCTGGAGACGTGGGGTGTGGGGATTCAGCACAGTGACCCTGTGTGTGGTGCTGCTGGTACCCGGGGTGTGAGCGGACTGGCAAGGCTTCACCTGCACACTCCAAAGTCATCTCTATCCCTGTGGTTTTGAGTCCGGCTGGAGTGGGGAGTGAGGGGGCAAGAAGAGCCTTGAGGAGAGAGAGAGTCATTCCACCTGCCAAAATTTCTGGAGAAACATAGTATGATCATTTTGAAGACTTTCATAATTATTTGTATAAAATTAGTATCCGTTTATAAAACTGTTTTTCTTTTCTTGTTCTAGTGATGATCACCATGGCTCTTTAGAAGAAAAAGGTATGAACTCTAAGTCAACGATGAGTAACTGAAAAACTTAAGCTGCACTGTGTGGAAATTTTCATTTTTAGAAAATGATTTCTTTATTCATTTTATTTATGGGCTGCAATTGCCTCATTACATTCATGCAGTCACCAACTTACAGAAATGTGTTGAAATAATCAGTAGGTTAGGATGATAAGATAATGACAGTTTTTCAGAATTTTCTTTAAGATTATTTGTCAACAGATATTTAAAACAATGAAATGTAAAGAATTCATACCTTTGTGGTTTTTATAACTTAAAAATAGAGAACAAATACTCTTACATCTCTTTCCTTTTAAACTCTGGCTCTAATGTTCTTTTTAACCTTATTTTAAATTTAGTAGAGTAAGAATAGAGAAGCACTGTCAATGGAATTCTATAATTGTTCTATGCATGAGTAGATATTTTCTTGAATACTTGAGTGTTATCATCAATTATAGATACTTAATGAAAATAGTAACACCTAATTCTGTCCCTGAAACTGGATCAAGTAAAACCTCTGCTGTTAAAAGGAGGTCATGGTCTAGGTTTAGGGGTTGCTGAGGCTTGAGTCCCTTCTCTCAATTTCTCTCTCTGACCAGCAAAGTGCTGGCGCCTTCCTTACTTTGATATGGTCCTAATTTCATTTGTCTCCTGTGTGGTCCTTCCTTGTCCTCACACATGCTGTTGGCTAGGACATGGATTTTCTCCTAATTTCTGCTGAGTGCGCATCACATGGTGGACAGTAAGTCAGTGAAGGGACAGTAGTCTCTGCCTGCGCCGAGGGGAAGCAGTCAACCAGTAATCGAGCCCCTTCTGTTCACCAGCCTGGCATGGGTGAATGTTCCAGACAAATGAAATGGAAGAGTGCTAGGTCCTGTTCCATGAGCCATCTAATTGAGCGTGGCATAAATATGGATGAGGGGCATGGTAACTAAGTGGCAGTCCTTCCCTACACAGAAATACTCTTGCTCTAGTTGATATTGTTGGTAACTTCTGCAACACTTACCCCTTCTTGTCCTTTACTATAATATCTCCATTCCCATGCACCTACACTGTCCTCAGGTCTTATCACTTCATAGCTGAATCTCTGCAGCAGAGTTTTAGACTCTCTGGAGTCTAATGCATCCTGAACAACAGTACCCCCCTCCCACCCCCCCAAAGTTCACCAGCATCTTTGGGAACACCATGGCCCATTTCAGCTTGAAGCACTCATGTAATTCTGCATCTCCATATCATTCCCTGTAGGAGAAACACCCCCCAAGGCCAGCTCTTCTCAATTGCGTTTGAGGTCCTCCCTAATCTGGTCCCAACTTACCTGGATCCTCACCTCTAACCTATCTGTGTCTTTTCACTAAATCGGTGATGGTTGTTTGCATCAATTGACTGTTCAGTGGGAAAGGACTCTGAATCTTTTCTATAGTAACACCATTGTCTGCTCTTCAATTACAAAATCTAAAACCAGGTGCTTTTTTTCCCTTTCTGGTGTCAAGTTACTTAATCACCAGGGATGTTTTTAGGGAGCAGCTAAGTTGATTAAAGAGTGCCACTCCTTTGGCACAGAACTAAGAGGTTGCCAGGGACCCAACCAAAGGTCATTATAAAGTTTATTGGCTTTCTGTTTGCCTTCTCTTGGAAAAGGCTTAAGGTTGCTTGGTCTAAATCTTTTTTCCTTTGAGAATATGGCCTTGCTTACCATTGGTAACTGGATGTTAATTTGACTTGCAGTGCTGCTTTGGGTTTAAAGAGATGATTCAGTTTATAGAAGAGGATACTTCTGTTATTTTTGGTTTAGCAATATTTTACAAAAATGAACACAATCTTCTATTTTATCCTTGTATTTATACTACTAACCTTGATTTCTTTCTCAAAATTTAGATTACCCCAGCCCCAACCTAGATACTTCAGGGGACTCTAAATCAGGTAAGAGATATGATTAACATTGGTAAATGCCCAAATGAAATTTTTATAAAATAATCAATTCACTGCAAGATAAATAACAATTAATTTTTCTGTTTTACTTCAAGCAATCTGCATGAAAGATAGGAACGTTCATCTTTCTACTTGAAAGAGCTGATTAAGTTTTAAACTTTCATGGTTACCTAGCCTAGTGAAATCAGTAACTTAAAATTCGGTGATGAAGCTGTACTTAATGAAACTGAGAATTTATCTGATGGGGTAACTGGACCATTTTCTAGATGGGTTTCACTAACCTAATACAGGGTCCTCTGTGAGCCAAACCAGGTGGTGGATACTTGGCTGGGGTAGTCCTGGGAGGTTTCCCTGAGGAGGTGATGGTTGACTTGAACTCTGAAGGATGCATTGTGGTAACACGGCAAAGGTGGGGACAAGAGTTATCTGAGTTCAAAAGACTTGCAGGTGTAAATGTCCCCATGTGGGAAAGTGCACAGTGCTTGTTTGTGGAGACTGAAGAAGGTCAGATGACTGGAATCAGAGAGCGAGGGGAAGGGTGGCAGGGCCAAAGTGTGTCTGTAGAGACAGGTGGGGGCTAGATTGCATAGGACCTTTGGATTAAAAAATCTTTTCTCCAGAGTGGATTTACAAATGCCCAATAAGCACATGAAAGATGCTCAATATTATTTCAGGGAAATACAATTCAAACCCACAGAAATATGCCATTTCACAGCCACTAGGGTGGCTACAATGAAAAAGATAATAGCAAGAATTGTCAAGGATGTGGAGAAATTTGAACCCTCATACACAAGCTCAGCATTCAGAAAGCTAAGATCATGGCATCTGGTCCCATCACTTCATGGGAAATAGATGGGGAAACAGTGGAAACAGTGTCAGACTTTATTTTTTTGGGCTCCAAAATCACTGCAGATGGTGATTGCAGCCATGAAATTAAAGATGCTTACTCCTTGGAAGGAAAGTTAGGACTAACCTGCTGCTGCTGCTGCTAAGTCGCTTCAGTTGTGTCCGACTCTGTGCGACCCCACAGACGGCACCCCCGTCCCTGGGATTCTCCAGGCAAGAGCACTGGAGTGGGTTACCATTTCCTTCTCCAGTGCAGGAAAGTGAAAAGTGAAAGTGAAGTCGCTCAGTCGTGTCCGACTTTCCAGACCCCATGAACTGCAGCCTACCAGGCTCCTCTGTCCATGGGAGTTTCCAGGCAAGAGTAACCTGCTGCTGCTGCTGCTAAGTCACTTCAGTCGTGTCCGACTCTGTGCGACCCCATAGACAGCAGCCCAACAGGCTCCCCTGTCCCTGGGATTCTCCAGGCAAGAACACTGGAGTGGGTTGTCATTTCCTTCTCCAGTGCATGAAAGTGAAAAGGGAAAGTGAAGTCGCTCAGTTGTGTCCAACTCTTAGTGACCTCATGGACTGCAGCCCACCAGGCTCCTCAGTCCATGGGATTTTCCAGGCAAGAGTACTGGAGTGGGGTGCCATTGCCTTCTCCGAAGAGTAACCTAGACAGCATATTACAAAGCAGAGATATCACTTTGCCAACAAAGGTCGTCTAGTCAAGGCTATGGTTTTTCCAGTGGTCATGTATGGATGTGAGAGTTGGACTGTGAAGAAAGCTGAGTGCCGAAGAATTGATGCTTTTGAACTGTGGTGCTGGAGAAGATTCTTGCAAGTCCCTTGGACTGCAAGGAGATCCAACCAGTCCATCCTAAAGGAGACCAGTCCTGGGTGTTCATTGGAAGGACTGATGCTGAGGCTGAAACTCCAATACTTTGGCCACCTCATGCAAAGAGTTGACTCATTGGAAAAGACTCTGATGCTGGGAGGGATTGGGGGCAGGAGGAGAAGGGGACAACAGAGGATAAGATGGCTGGATGGCATCACCAACTCGATGCACATGAGCTTGGGTGAACTCCGGGAGTTGGTGATGGACAGGGAGGCCTGGTGTGCTGTGATTCATGGGGTCGCAAAGAGTGGGACACGACTGAGTGACTGAACTGAACTGAACTGAACTGACACTGCTGATTGAGGGCTTCCGCAGTGGCTCAGTAATAAAGAATCCTCCTGCAATGTAGGGGATGCAGAAGATGTGGGTTCAATCCCTGGGTTGGGAAGATCCCCTGGAGGAGGAAATGGCAGCCCACTGGAAAATACCACCAGAGGAGCCTGGTGGGCTACAGTCCATAGGGTCACAGAGAGTCAGACACGATTGAACACCCACACCCACTCACACTGCTGATAGGAATGTAGATTGACACAGCCACCTGGGGAAACAGTTTGGTAGTCCTCAAATAGTTAAAGATAATTGCCATTTGACCCAGCAATTTCTCTCCCGTGTATATAGCCAAGAGAAATGGAACCATATCTCTGCAAAAGAATTTGTGCATGAATGTTCACAGCAACATTATTCATGATATTCGAAAGTTGGAAACAACCCAAAAGTCCATCAGGTTTTAAACTCATAAGCAAAATGTGGTGTACCCATTTGTGTTTGTTTGCTGTGACTGCTGTAAGAAAGTGCCCTAGACTGGGGAGCTTAGCCAGCAGAAGTATGTTGTCTCACATTCTGGGGGCTAGATGTCTGAGTCAGGATGTTGGCAGGGTTGGTTCTCTCGGAGGACTAGGAGGGAAGGTCTGTTCCAGATTTCTTTCTTGGCTTTGTAGGTAGCCATCATTGTGATCTCATGATGTTCTCCCTGTGGTGTGTCTCTAGGTCTGAATTTCCCCTTTTTGTAAGGACACCAGTCATCTTGGATTAGTGTCCACCCTGATGACCTCATTTTATGTAAATACTCCTATGAAGACTGTATCTCCACATAAGGTCATATTCTAAGGTGGGTTAGGACTTAAAACATGAAGTTTTTCTTTGGGGACACAATTCAATATTATAACACCACACAGTGGGATATTATTCAGCCATAAAAAATGAAGTGGTGATACATGCTACAACATGGTGGAAGCTTGGAAACATGTTCAGTGAGAAAAGCCAGGTACAAAAGCCCATCTATTATGTAATTCCATTTATGGGATTTATCTGGACATTTATGGAATGTCTAGAATATGCAAATCTATTCAGGCAGGAAATTAAGTATTGGTTATCCCCCAACCCAGGGATCAAACCCGGTTCTCCCTCACTGCAGGCGGATTCTTTACCGTCGGAGCCACCAGGGAAATGTAAATATGTGAAAAGCCATTGAGTTGTACACTTTGAATTGTGTAGTGTGCAGACCTCAATGCGGGAGACCCAGGTTCAATCCCTGGGCTGGGAAGATCCTCTGGAGAAGGAAATGGCAATCCACTCCAGTACTCTTGTCTGGAAAATCCCATGGACAGAGAAGCATGGTAGGCTACAGTCCATGGGGTCGCAAAGAGTTGGACACAACTGAGCGACTTCACTCACTCACTCACTCAAGGTTGTTATAGAAAAATAAAAAAAGTTATATCAGAAGAAAAAAATCCAAAGCTTGTCATCCAGAAAAAAATCCATGTTTTCTTGAAAAAACTTAAGCTCAATTATTTCTGTGATTGTGAAATCACAGAAGTCACAGGGCCGTTCGTCCCGAACCATTTTCTGGGACTGTGGTCTTTGCATGCTTGATTTACTGCTGTGATTAGGTTTATGTGCAACAGAATATATTTAGGACGGACAAGTAGCAAAAGTTGTCCCTCTAATTTGTTTCCTTGCCCTTGTCATTTCTGAAAACAGGGCCACCTGGCAATCTTGTTGCCAGATGGGAGTTTTTAATCTTTATATCTGGAAGATTAAGTATATTCCCCCCTTTTTCATCAAGGTAATTTTGGACTGGTTTGATGATTACGTCAGTTATCTTTATGAGGTTTCCGTGTTCCTAGTGACTAAAGAAGATTGGTCCCTAAAGTTGTGCTAAGTACCCTTTGGTTTTAACGTCAAATAAAAAAGCAGAAGAACGATGGTTTCGTAATATGCAACCAAAAGGAAGACTGGAAGGAGACTGTGCAAGGACCGCTGTCTAAGGAAGGAGGAGAAAGCCTGCTGCTGGCAGCAGTGTCTGAAATTGAGAGTTACAAATGTTTGAATGCGGAGTATAGTAGATAATTCAGATTCTCGAGTGAGGGGAGAGACACTTCAGGTCAGAGTGGGGTGAAGCCTTCTCAGCTGGACGAAGGGAGGCTGGTCAGGAAGTGTAGGTGGGAATCCCCTGGCGGTCCGGTGGTTAGGACTCCACACTTTCACTGCTGAGGACCGGGCTGCTAGCCCGGGGAGGGCATGGGACTTGGGATTTCAGTTTGCCTGCTGCCCCATTGCCTCTGTTCCCTTTCCCACCTTTCTGTCCTTCCTTTCAATTTTTTTTTTTAAGGTTTATTTTTAAAAGTTTAGCCTATTTTTAGTGGAATGAAATGGGTCAAAGGGGTGTAGGTTTTGTCTGGATCTAGGCTGGCATTCAGGACAGCTGGGTGTAGTGAAGGTGGAACCCATCAAGATGAGAAAATGAGAGAAAAGAAACTCAGAGTTGGGGGCTGTTTGCATGCTAGCTTCCCAACACAGGGATCCTGCTGCCAGAGCTCTAACCTACGCAAACGTGGGGAGGGTTTAGTGCTGGTGGTAGCAGGCTTGGGCTGGCCTGTCCCTAGAGTTTAGGAGTGTGACCTGTTAGTAAAAATCGCTACCCCTGAAAAATCATGACTACTGTGTATGAGGCCCCGGGCTGGTCACTCTTCACAGACATCTTATTTAGTTCTCAGATATGTGCCATGAGATAGAAAAATGGTCCTGGGGGCTTGAGGGGGCTTGCAGGGCAGGGAAGCAGAAATAGAATAAGGAGTCTTAGGCCCCAAACCAGAGGGAAGGTGAATTGAAGGGATGGCCCCAGACTCCACTTCCCAGGGACCTGGAGCAGAAGGTGGGCCTCACCTGGGGCTGGTCCAGGCAGAATTACATCCCTGCAGAGGTTCTAGGGGCTTCCTAGGTGGCGCTAGTGGTAAAGAACCCGCCTGTCAATGCAGGAGATATAAGAGACGCAGGTTCGATCCCCGGGTCAGGAAGATCACCTGGAGGAGGGCACAGCAACCCACTCCAGTGTTCCTGCCTGGAGAATTCCATGGACTGAGGAGCCTGTGGGCTACAGTCCATGGGGTCTCAGAGAGTTGTACACGACTTAGCATGCACGCACGCACACACATACACGCAGAAGTCCTAGACTGCAAGGGAATTGGCAGATAAAGACATGGTGGGGGCTGCTCGGTTCTTTAAAGCTAGGCAAAGCATCTCATGGAGCATCTCTAGGGATAGGTGCTAGGGGGATCAGGTGGTGAGACATGGCCTCAGTCCTCCAGGGCTCAGGCACCAACAGCTCAGCAAGCAGCCACTGCTTGACAGAGGGATATACGGATGGATCGGAGAGAGGCATGGCTTATCTGACTTGGTGGAGCAGAGGGAGTTGGTCAGCAGAAGTGACTGGGCTGGCTTCTCATGGATACCTTGGGGTCTGGAGGTGGGATCTGGGGAAGGGCTATCCAGGCAATGGGATGGCGTGACTGAGACTTGGAGGAAGGAGTCATAATCACGCTGGGGTACAGCTTGGGGAACAAGGAAGTGATTACGGTGGGTTGGTTTTAGTCCATGGTTCTCAGCCCTGGCTGTACATTCCAGTTATCTGGGGCCCTTTACCAAAAATGCTAGCCCCAATTAGTTAATTAGTACCCCCTAAGGAAGCTGATGGCACCCCACTCCAGTACTCTTGCCTGGAAAATCCCATGGACGGAGGAGCCTGGTAGGCTGCAGTCCATGGGGTCGCTAAGGGTCAGACACGACTGAGCGACTTCACTTTCACTTTTTACTTTCATGCATTGGAGAAGGAAATGGCAACGCACTCCAGTGTTCTTGCCTGGAGAATCCCAGGGACGGGGGAACCTGGTGGGCTACTGTCTATGGGGTCGCACAGAGTTGGACACGACTGAAGCGATTTAGCAGCAGCAGCCGCAGCAAGGAAGCCAGAATCCCAGGCATGGCTGTGTGTGTGTGGAAAGCTCTCTGGGTGGCATCAGTGTGCAGCCAAGGTTGAGAACCACTGCTCTGTGCTTCAAGCCCTAGAGGACCAAGGCCATGTCTTATCACTTTTGATTTCCCAGCCCCTGTTTCAGTGCCTCGCCTTCCACTCAGGAATCATCTCATGTAGGAACCTGCCTCCTCCTCCCCTTCTTCTCACTCATCCTATCCATCACCAGCTCCTGTGTGTTAAACTGCTGAAGCAATAAGAAGCATGTTTGCAAGTGAAACAACATGGTTAAGAATGCAAGTTCAAGCTAGATTACCCAAGTTGATATCTTAGCTTCAGATTCCCTGGGTGGAGAATTGGGGTACTGGGGTTGGTGGTGGTGGTGGTCTTACATAAGGAAATTAACTGACCTCAGCCTACCTCATTGGGCAGTTGTGAGGGCTAATGTGTTAACATATATAAAGCTCTTACATAAATATATGTAAATATAGATATGCAAAATGAGTACATAAATGTAATTAATGAATACACGTAAATGAGTAAGTATATATACTGTATAGTGCCTGGCACATGGTGAACACCCCAGAAAAGCTGCTCTTAGGGGCTATATTATTGTTCTCATCTTTATTCTCAAATCTTTTCTTTCCTCCATATAGCTATTGCCTGTCCTTGGTTTTGGTTGTTAGCGTGTGTATATCGAGGGAAGATCTGAGAATCATATTAATAGCTTTCCACATACTTACTCAGGGGATCCCAAGCAGGGTGAAGCAGGAGGAGCAGTTGAAGGGGGTGGATGAGGGAGAGAGAGGTGCCTTGGTGCTTGTCTGCTCTGTCAGGAACAGGTCAGGGCGCCCTTGGAGGTGGGGGTTGGAATCCGTTTTGGGAGTAGATGATAGGTCCTTGCGGGGCTCTCAAGGTAGAAAGAAGGCTGGGTGTGTATGGGAAGTGGGGCCTGGGTGTTAGTAGTTGGGTGGGCTTCCCTGGTGGCTCTGATGGTAAGGAATCCGCCTGCAGTGCAGGAGACCGGGGTTTGATTGCTGGGTGGGAAGATCCCGTCGAGGAGGGCATGGCAACCCACTCCAGCATTCTTGCCTGGAGAATCCCCATGGACAGAGGAGACTGGCGGGCTACGGTCCATGGGGTGGCAAACAGTCGGACACACAGTAGGGCAGATGAAGACACACAGAGGTACGTGGAGAACCAGGATAGATGGGAGAGCTGTGTGGACAGGAAGGGCTGCTAGATGCCTTTACCGCTGGGAACTATGGATCTATCCCATGGGTCTGGGGTTAGTGGGCCTTTGGGGACATTGGGGAAAGAATTCCAAGCTAACTGTGGAAACAGAAGCTTGATTGCAGTGGATAGACGGGCTGAGTTGGGGGTGAGGAAAGGGAGGGAACATTCTTGGGGTCACTCCAGAAGTAGACTCTTTGTCCTGTGCTTCAGGGAAATGGCATTTTGCATTACAGAATTCTGCACTGTTGTATCATTGAACTTGTGCATGGAACCTTCTAGATGCACAGTGCAGAGGCAAGATGGGAGCAGTAGAGGCAGGTCAGGCTGGATGAGACTTGGATGATACCCAAATAAAGTGGTTATTGCAGCCAAAGTATGATTTGGGCTCATATTTAAGTAATTAAAGTATATTTCATCCAGCTCCAAAGAAGGATAAGCCTTCTTTTTCGTAAACCAGACTAGTTTGGGACTCAATGAGAATGGAGTAAAAGGAGGAAATTAGTTGAGTTTGGGTCTATTTTATTATATGTATAATTTTTAAAAATAGTTCCTACTTTTTTATTCATTGTGTGCTTCTGTGTATCCTTTTTTTTTTTTTTTTTTAAGGTGAGGACAGCAGCTTTGAGAGCGGTTCTGAAGTTGAATCTGGTGAGTTATCTGTGTATGTTTTTCTTTAATAACAGAATTCTAGTTAAACATGGACACCTTTATTTTTATTTTAATGTAAAGCCCATGTCACTGATATTGCTTGAGGACATAATAATTACAAGTGTCCTTTTGGTGAAGTACTGAAAAGTACTTATATGGTAAATAATTTCTAGTTGGCAAGTAAAATGGCAAAACAGGATGAGCTGAGGAAGAAAGACAGGAAATGGTTGCTATTAGTGAGAGGCAAACACTTTACCTATTCTTCCATTAGCCTGTGTGTTTTTTTCTTAGTTGTCATATGAATTTCATATGACATGATTTCAACCTTTTTTTTTTTTCATAGATAATGAGGAGGCAAAACCAGAAAAAACAAGTGAGTATATCCTTCCTTCCTCTGACTTTCTTTTTTGTTACTGAAAGGAAGAAAGAAGGATAGGCTTTGAGATTTTTAAGTTGCAAGTGGCTTGTTCATGGTCTTTTTCTGTGTCAGATTGGGCTCAACACTGGGAAATGAATAAGCATTTTGAAAATTTGAGCTCAGTACACTTGGAATACAAGGGGTGTGTTCCTGGTCTGCACTGATGCCGAGACTCTGCGTGTGCGGCTTTGCTCTGCGGTTCCCAGAGGAGAAGAGATTGAGGGACTGACCAAAATCTACAGCCACAGCCTCTGCTTCCTCCCGTGGTGGGCACTGCTCACAGTGAATCACAGACTAGACTGTTCACTGCTGAAAATGTGGTACCATTTGTGGTTTAAAGTTTCTGGCTTGCTGTTCTGGCTGTTTATGAACAACTTGAGTCATGAAACCACTGTAAAGACATAGATTCTAAATATAAAATTTGCTTTTGGTCCAAAGTTTTGTGAAGAACTCAAGTTGCATGACTAAGCTTTTATTTTAACTGATTTTATTATGCTTTAGGATTTTTTTCCCTCCCGGTTCTTAGACTATAATCTGCTGATGAACACAAATACTATAACAAGGCAGTCAGGGGGTGTCTTTATAATATTTTAAAATAACGGAAGTCTTTTCACTCAGAAGTCTTGCATTTAATCTAATTGTCTCTGCAGTTTCCCAGTGGGGAACCCATGAAGGTAGCTATAAGCTCCTTGCAGTCATGCTGTGTATAGATAAGAGCCTGTAGTTATTTCTGTATCACTTGTGGAGCAGATGTCACCATCTGATACCCATAAGGAATAATGTGTACCAGCCTTCCTACTTCCAGTCCTCCTTATACATAACAAGGATTATTTCATCCAATTAAATGCAATCAGAAGTCCAGCCTCCATAGATTGGACTAGAATAGAAATGAAGTCAGAGGCTGTGTCTTGGGATCTGTTCTTTGTTGTCCCTGGTTAATAACTGAGTAAATGGCCATGGAGACACAGGATCCAGAGGCAGGGCCCCCAGGGTTCTGGGAGCCAGGTTTGGCCCAGGGCCTCGTCAGGGTGGCAACCAGGTGGAAGGCATTTGGAGTCTGTGAGGCTCAAGATAGGTTCAGATTTGGATGGGAGGCTGGAGTCAGTGCCGTCAGACAGGGCACATGTAGGTCAGCGAGCCGCTGGACCTGGCCCTTGGCCATATGAGACACCTGGATGTCCAGGGCTGTCCACAGGGCCCTGCCTTTCCCCAAGGTTATTCTCTTTGTTAGAAGACCTTTTATCCTCCACCTTGGGGAATAGGTCAAAAAGATACCCCCCATTCATCTCCATTCTGAGGTCAGATGGGAGGACCAAATAGGCTACCCTGGGATGCTTGCTTCTCTGTGGGTGGGCCAACTGGCCCACCCATCATCCTTCTGATTGGATATACCTTCTATTCTGAGCCCTGAAGTCACCTGAATCGCATGGATTAAAGAGAAGCCGAGAATTATGTATTGGAGAGAAGTGCATCAGTTTCTCTGCTTTGGCTGGGAAGACCTGGTGGGAGACTGTGCTGGGCGGTTAGGCTTCTCTAACAACTTTCGTTTTCTCAGCTCCCCAGGCAAATAGCAAGACACAAAAACATGGGATGTGGGTGAAATGCAGTGTAGATGATAGTCATTAAATATTTAGAATTTTATGATGCTTTTTAGGATAGCAGCTGTGGAATAGGATTGAAAGATTTTCTGGTGCAGGACTTGGATCGGTGTTTCAGAACCTTCAGATCTATGGTATTCTGAGTCCAGAATTCTGAACACGTTTAGTCTCTATTTTCTATTTCATTTGAATGCTGTTTTTAAAATCTGGTTCTGTCTTGCAACCCCTGGTCCCCATGTAATGTCCTGAGAGCAGGCAGCTTGTGTAGCAAGGACTGGAGCCAGGGTCCTGGGGGGGCAGAGAGGGGGTCCACTGCTTCTGGGCATTGGTGGTGGCCTGGACCTTCCACATGTGCTCAAGATGCCTATCTTACTAACGGGACTCATCCTCCCAAAGGTTGTTCAGATCTTTCAAATATAAAACCAAGTAGTCAACACATTAGGTCATCTCCCAAGTGAAGGGTTATTGTCTGCTTCAGAATTATTAATGTTTTTGAGTTTCACACATCACCATAGCAAAATAATAACACTCACTGACTGCTTGCTGAGTGCCAGGCGCAATCCCTACCTATAATTTAATTTTCTGTCTTTCTGGGGAGTGGTATTACGTTAACTCTCATTTAACAGATGAGGAAAGTAATAGACAAAGATTTCGTACGTAACTAAAGAGCCTAAACTCATGCAAGCAGTATCTGGTGTAGATAATAGGAAGATTCACCACTGTTCCCTTTCATAATGTATTTTTGTATTCTGCTATTCTAGTAATTCAGAAAATGAACACTTACCAGGCCCTGGGATTACAGTCCTTGTGAAACTTACATTCTAGTGGGGATAGAGACAGGAAGCAGAAACGCTGAGCTTATCATGTGCGAGGTGGTGAGCAGTGCCCTGATGAAAATGAAAGGGGGAAGAGATGTGTCAGGCAGGCCCTGCTTTGGGAGAGGGGTGGGACGTCATGAAAGCTTCTCTGATAAAGTGATATTTGAGCAGAGACGGCAGGGATGTGACTGGGTGAGCAGCGTGAATATTCAGCCTGGGAGACGGTGAGTGCAAAGGGCCTGAGGCAGGAGCATGCTTTGGTGTGGATAGTGGTTCAGAGTGACTGGAGGGCAGTAAATGCAGGGAGGCTGACCAGAGATGAGTGGTGGGGAGCCAATGGAAAGAGTCTACATGCTAAATCAGAGACTCTTAGAAGACAGTTCCAGCTTAAACATGCCTAAAATCAGACGTCAGTTCCTCTCTTACTGCTCAGCTGATCTCTAACTATACTAACCTGAAGGGCTGATGCCAGTCAGGCTCTGTCTTGGGGATAACAACTCCAGCTTAGTTCCCGACTTCTGACCACTCTGAGGGACACTTCACTGGGGCCTGCGGCTGTCCAGCTGAGACACTGGTCTAGCCTAGGAGTGACTGATGAAGAGTTTGTCCATGACCACCTGTGCCCTGAGCTCTCTTTGTCTCCACAGATGGGGAACTAGGAGAGTCTTCCACCGAGGAAGCGTCTGCTCAGAGTAAGAGTGAGGCAGTGCCCTTGCCCTCTTATCTTCTCTAATGTATCCTGTTCACCCTGTGCCTGTGTGAGATGAGAAAGCTATTGTTTCAGTGTCAAAAGATCAGCTGAAGACTTAATGTGCCAAAGTAGGGTGCATGGAAACTTTCACATTCAAGCTTATTTTTCTGCTTTATACCAGGGGTCCCCAACCCCTGGGCCACTGTCTGGTACCATTAGGAGCCGGGCCCCACAGCAGGAGGTGAGCGGTGAGCTAGCGAGTGAAGCCTCATCTGTATTTACAGCCACTCCCCATTGCTTGCATTACTGCCTGAGTGCCACCTCCTGTCAGAGCAGCGGTGGGACAAGATTCTCATGGGAATACAGACCCTACTGTAAACTGCCCATGGAACTAGGTTGCCCACTCCTTGTGAGACTTTAATGCCTGATGATCCGATTCTGCTGTGTGATGTGTTGTATAAGTATTTCATTATATATCACAATGTCATAAAAATAGAAATGAAGTGCATGACCGCCCCCCGTCCTACCATCCCCCAGTCCATGGAAAAACTGTCTTCTGTGAAACCAGTCCCTCGTGCCAGAAAGTTTGGAAACTGCTGCCTTATACCTTATACAGCGAGACTCACAAACAGAAAGTGTCATGTATCACCGAATCCACTCAGAGATGTTTAATATACGTTTAAGGTTCCTGTTGGGCTTGCCCGGTGGCTTAAAGGTAAAGAGCCTGCCTGCAATGCAGGAGACACAGGTTCAATCCCTGGGTCGGGACAATCTTCTGGAGCAGGAAATGGCAACCCACTCCAGTATTCTTGCCTGGAGAATCCCATGGACAGCGAACCTGGCAGGCCTCAGTCTGTAGGGTCACAAAGAGTTGGACACGACTGAAGTGATTTAGCACAAAGTTCCTATGGGTTGTGAAGCTGGGTGTGGGGGGTGGGGGTTAACTGATTTACCCTGTGACTGACTTATGCCAATACATGTGTGACAATATCTTTTACAGTTGAAGAATGGGAGGATAAAGAATTGCCCACACAGCATTATAATTCAGGTATGAATTTACATTCTCCAAAATAGTCTCATTATTGCTGAGGGGGCCTATATCTTTGAATTTTGTGATATGGTCATATCATATATATTTGTCAAAAAAATTTTGTCTGAAAATGCCACATTCCTGTAAATAAAATTTTTTTCTCTATCATTTAGAATCTAATAAAATCCATTCTCACTGTGAACACTGTAATGCTGAAAATGTAAGTATGTTTTTAATTATAAAGGATCATTCTTTCATTTGCTTTATTTAAGAAAATGACATTTACGTATATGTTATATCTGTACTTTTTCTCCAGAAACACAATGAACTGGTGACCCCCAGGCTTCTTTCCCGAGGACAGTTTTTGTGAGTCATTGGGAATACAGGAGACATGATACCATTCGTAATTTATCTGTCTATGTAAAAATAACCCCAAGTTGGGGAAACACAAAACAGCATAACTTAACTTCGCACATTTTATGTACTTTCTTGGATTGTTTTCTTTATATATATATATATATATAATTTTATTTATTTGTTTTGGCTGTGCTGAGTCTTTCTTGCTATGCGGGCTTTTCTCTAGTTGCGAGGAGTGGGGGCTACTTTCCTGTAGTACACGGAAAGTAAGCACACGGGCTTAATTGCTCCGAGGTAGGTGGGATCTTCCCGGATCAGAAATCAAACCTGTGTCTCCTGCATTGGCAGGAGAATTCTTTACAACTGAGCCACCAGGGAAAGCCTTAGATTGTTTCCTTTAATTGTGATGCTGCTTCAAAATGTTATGGAGTTCCCTCAGTGCTTTTGAGTGAAATTAAACAACAACAAAAAACTGAATTAAAAAAACTTTTTTTAAGAAATCCTCTCCTAAACAAACATCAGGACTTGACAGGTGTTCTTATCCGTCCAATGCAGGCTGAAGGTGGATGGAGAGGGAACTTACCAGTGCACGGAGACTGGTCTGATATTTGAGGTTAACAGGAAAGTTGATATCAAGTATTGCGTCTTGTCCTGGAGCAAATATTCAGACCTCATTGTGAAGCCCTGGGCCGTTGGTGGACCCTTGTTTGACGTTAAATGTGACCCGCTCTGTCTGACCTCCATTCAGTTTCCACATTCCCTCTGCTTGGGTCGTGAGTATTTGTTTGCTAAAAGTTTAATTGGCGTGTGCATGTGTGGATGTGTGAGAGTATGTGTGTAACACATGCAATGCCCAGAACACTAATTCACCTTCATGTGTTGACAGACCGAGATGCCAACATGACATTCAAAGTCTTCCATGTTAAAAGTACTGGGCCCTCATTAGAATATACTGTGGACCATTCTGCAACCCATGTCAAATGGCGTGTGAGCTCTCTTTCTCCTGTGGGACCCGTTATTCAAAGCGAAGAGACGATATTCCATCACGGGGCGGTGATTCTGTATAAAGCCATTGACCATAACCCGTCCTTGTCTTTTCGAGTGTATGTAGCAACCAATAATGAATCCTTCATCAAGGTAAAGCCAATGAAAGTGAATACTAAATGTTGCATACTGTGTGTTCAGACTTTATACAAGGTCTGGGTGATGTCTGTTGATCTAAGATCCGGGTGTCTCTGTTGATTTAATTGTCTCCCTACGGTGGGTCTGATGTCATGTTCACTCACAGAAGTTATAAGATCAGTGCCAGGTCTTCAGAGCCATGGAGCATGAGTGTTTATACACCTGAACACCGTCGGGAGGAGAGCAGATAGGAAAATAGCTCTCTAGAGGTGGGTGTGGCACAATCCAGCAGGCCTGGCCTTGGAGACGGTTGCCTGGAGAACAGCCAAGGCCATCTGTTCTCTACAGCCTTGCTGCTGAACATGTGATTTGGGGACCAGGGAACCAGGAGTGGCTGGTTGCCATCAGCAAGGGTGCTGCTTAAAATGCCAAATCTCAGCACCGCCCCGACCTGCAGACTCAGAGCCTGCCCTGCTCAGTATTCCCAGGTGACTGGGACATTACAGTTGGCGAGGCACCTGCTCTGGATACACTGGGGGGCCGTTTCGGGTCTTTGGGTCAAATGCAGGGAGACTGGAGATTCCTCCTTGGCTTAAAGCTCTGCCAGTAAGACACACCTCATACCAGAGTAATTTTTTGGATAAAAGTTGACGTTTGGTTCATGGGTTCAACATTCTGGGTTTTGTAGCAGCAAATATTCATGAAGCACCTAATATGTTTAAGGTAGAATGACCTGAGGGGAAGGGTTTGGATATTTGTAATGGAACCCGTTTGCCAGAATGCAGAATAAATCTATGTTGTTTAGCCCAGGTTCTGAACTATATCATTGAAAACAGAGGATTGAATCTCCTTTTATACCCTGACTCACTGTCAATACAGTTATAATGACTTAGAGGTGGGTGGAGCACTGACAAAAGAGAAAGCGGTGACTCAAAATTATCCTTTCAGATTCAAAATCAGGGTTTGACAGATGTGAAAAAAAAATAAGCATTCAGTTCAGTTCAGTCGCTCAGTTGTGTCTAACTCTGCAACCCCATGTACCGCAGCATGCCAGGCCTCCCTATCCATCACCAACTGCCAGAGTTTACCCAAACCTATGTCCATTGAGTCGGTGATGCCATCCAACCATCTCATCCTCTGTCGTCCCCTTCTCCTCCTGCCCGCAATCTTTCCCAGCATCAGGGTCTTTTCAGATGAGTCAGCTCTTCACATCAGATGGCCAAAGTATTGGAGTTTCAGCTTCAACATCATTCTAAAGAACACCCAGGACTGATCTCCTTCAGAATGGACTGGTTGGATCTCCTTGCAGTCCAAGGGACTCTCAAGAGTCTTCTCCAACACCACAGTTCAAAAGCATCAATTCTTCGGTGCTCAGCCTTCTTTATAGTCCAACTCTCACATCCATACATGACTACTGGAAAAACCATAGCCTCGACTAGATGGACCTTTGTTGACAGAGTAATGTCTCTGCTTTTGAATATGCTATCTAAGTTGGTCCTAAGTTTCCTTCCAAGGAAGCGTCTTTTAATTTCATGGCTGCAGTCACCATCTGCAGTGATTTTGGAGCCCAGAAAAATAAAATCAGCCACTGTTTCCACTGTTTCCCCATCTGTTTGCCATGAAGTGATGCCATGATCTTCGTTTTCTGAATGTTGAGCTTTAAGCCAACTTTTTCACTCTCCTCTTTCACTTTCATCAAGAGGCTCTTTAGTTCTTCTTCACTTTCTGCCATAAGGGTGGTGTCGTCTGCATATCTGAGGTTATTGATATTTCTCCCGGCAATCTTGATTCCAGCTTGTGCTTCCTCCAGCCCAGCGTTTCTCATGATGTACTCTGCATAGAAGTTAAATAAGCAGGGTGACAATATACAGCCTTGACATACTCCTTTTCCTATTTGGAACCAGTCTGTTCCATGTCCAGTTCTAACTGTTGCTTCCTGACCTGCATACAGGTTTCCCAAGAGACAGGTCAGGTGGTCTGGTATTCCCATCTCCTTCAGAATTTTCCACAGTATATTGTGATCCACACAGCTATTGTAAAGTATACTACTTTGTGAATTATAATTTGAGTTACAGAATTTATATCAAGCTACCCACTCCCAGTGGTTTTAGGTTGTAGTATTTGCATGCTTTAAAAATGTTATATGGATTATAACTAGCAATATGTATTAAAGTGTAAAAACTTTAGGTAATAGATTTTTTTGTTTCCTCCTAAGAAAGTAAAATATGCTTCCTGTAATCTCACTAAAGATAATACTTTCAGTTGGGAAAGTAGCCTTCAAAGTGGTATAAAAATAACTGCACCTAAAGTATAATTCTTGGAGGAGGAAATGGCAACCCACTCCAGTATTCTTGCTTAGAAAATCCTATGGACAGAGGAGCCTGGTGGACTATAGCCCATGGGGTCACAAAGAGTTGGATATGACTGAGCGACTGAACACACATACATATAAAGTAGAATTAGTATAGATTTGGAAAAAGCACTATTATTTAATGAACGTTATATTTTAAAAGTAAATTCAGTTAACTGAAAGAGCATTATCCAGACTTCCTGGGAAGCTGGGGTCAGGAGCTGATTACATCAGCAGATGTGGAGAAGGCTGCCATCAGGACAATGGAGAGCGTGGCATGGGGAAGGCAGGATATCCTTCCTGGCTGGTGTTTTATTTTTATGCCTTCTCCAGCTGATTTTTTTTTTCCTGTGTAGGAAAAGATTTCCTTGAACTCTGTTTCAAGAAACCTAAATTTCATATTTAGCCATACAGCTACTTTACCAAGGGAGCTTGGGCCAGAGATTACATTCACCTCTTGGGGGGCATTGGAACAATACATGTAAAATCGGGGTCCCCTCTAGGGCCATGTCAGAAAGAGAGTTAATGACAGCAAGGATGAGGACATATCAAGTGTGGGGCAGAGACAAACTTTGAGTCAGCTGGAACCACTTCTAGTAAAAGAGGTGCTCTCTGTTCACGTGATGGGCATGGAATTAGTGCCCATGTGGGATGCAAGTGCTCATGTTATGTTCTCAGACCCTTCAGAAGCAAATTGGTGGTCCCACACAGGGTGTAAGTGACTTCTGTCTGTAGTGCTTTTGTGGGAAGGAGTTGGGCTATGTGACAGATGCGTAGAACAAAGGTGCCTCAACTTCTGGGCCTTTTTCCCCTCGTGATCACTGTGGGGCATCCTCCCTGGCCGTCATGTCTGTAGGAGGACGTGAAAATAATACAGCTGGCACACGCACTGCTCGGTTCTTGACTTCGACTCTCATAATTGTTGGTGATGGATTTCAAAACCCAGACCTATTTCCACCTTTAGGATATTTCCAAGTCTGTAAAGCACTCCTCTAAGAAATTCATGAAAATCGACAAGCCTCCGGTTTGCCAGAAGTTGCTGCAGAATGGGAAGAAGTACCGGCTGATCAGTGAGCCAGAAGCTGAGATCACCCCAGAGGTAGACACTGTAAAAAATCAACTTGGCGTAGCAGTGTGGGGAGCGTGTAGATTTCTTAGATACAGCATTTTGAAGATATTTAAAAATAAATGCATTTTGTTCTCCTTTTTTATTTCCCAGTGTCTAAGAAAGCAGTTGTTTTGTTAAACTTGCAGTTTATTCCAAAGATGCTGTTGGATTTCAGGGTTCATCTGCAGTCATCAAAAAAATAGACTCTTCATTTCTCTTTCCCTTTGAAAAGGTTTTCAGTTTTCTTGCATTTTAAATTAAGTTATTAAAATAATTTTAGCTTCAAAGGAATACAAAACTTAAGTTTAAGTCATGCAAAGCATTAAAGGTTAATGGAAAAGAGTTGCTAACAAAGGATATTGGGCTTTTCCCACTGGAAGGCGTTTGAAAAGTAGTTATGGGAATAAATTGTTAGATTTGAAGCATTCACTGTACACACCACGACACTTCCAAGTGATTTTGGCTTGTCGGAAATGACTTAGTTATTTTTAAAGTTTATTTTCATTATGTGCCCTGGGTGTATGCCATAGCTTATCTAGTCTGGACATCTGCATGGAAATTCCTTTTGTCTACCTCCTTTGTCTGTTTTACAGTTTATGAAAAGTTGAAAACATGTTTTGATTCCATTAAATTAAAAGTGGGAGGCAAGAGAGCTAATGGCAGTGGTCCATATTGCATTGTTTTATCATATTGGTATTATCAGGGCCTTGTGCCCTGTAGAAGCAGTCAGGTTCATCAGGACAGTCTTCCTTCCTTTTCAGTTTCAAAGCATCTCTGCACATGCTTTGAACCATTTGAACCATACAGTAACACGGCTGAGGAAACCAGTGTGCAAAGCAGGCGGGCGCTCTGCCCAGCCACACATGTGAGCAGAGCTCGCCTACGGCCCCAACTGCCTTGGCTCCTGAAGCTACCATCTCCCCACTGGGATCTGAAAGGTTGATTTTCGTACCTTCCACACCAATCAGGCCCCAGCAGGTGGCACATCAAGAGACTCATGAGACTCAAACTGCAGCCTTGTCTGGGCAGTGGGACTAAATGAGAAGGGTGTGCTTTTGAGTGTGAATTTCCCTGGGGAGCTTAAAAAAAAAATTCGGTGGCCTGGGTCCCACCTCCAGAGATGCTGACTTAATTGGTCTGGGAATGGCCCAGGCATTGGACTTGTTAAAGCTCCCATGGTGACTATAATGTGCTGCCAAGGTTAAGAACCACTAGGAGAGGGAAGAATACATATTGAATGGGTGGCTGTTCCCAGAAAGAGACCGAGGGGATCCCAGGAGTTGTTTCTTACAAAAGATGTTAATAGCTAGAAGGCTTTAAACAGTCTGCATTCTAGTGCGTGCTTAGTCACATAGTTAGTGCATAGACTGTCACTAACTGTGGGCTCCCTCTTAACCAAATTTCTGGCCTATAAAATGGGGATAATCTCCCAAGATTGCTGTAAGGATCATATAAAGTAATGGTTTGGGGCAGTCCTGAGAGAGTTGTAAAACTCCGTGTGAATATAAGGTGCTCTTATTAGTTTTATACCATTAATGATTTGCTTAACTGACATCAGATGTGCCTATTACCAGCCAGCCTGATAAGAGCTAAGAATTAAAAAATAAGTAAGGCACAGTCTTTTCGCTCAAAGATGCCAGTGTAGTGCGGGAAATGCTCCCTTCATGTAGAGAAATAATGTTACTATAACGTGGTGTTCCTTTAGAGACGAGTACCAAGTGCAGGGGGTTTCCAGGAAGGCTTTCTCGTGGGTGATGTTGGCTCTGGGTTTGAAGGGTGAGGGATTCCCTGGGAGAGACGAGCTTTCCCAGGCTGTCCTGGGAGAGGTGGCCCCAGGTGCCTAAGGAGGGCACGGGACCATGCAGCTGGGCTGAGCTCCAGGAGAGTTGTGGGGAAATGAACCTGGAGGGATTTAGGAGAGTGGGGTTAGGGGAGCCGCTGTCTCCTTTGTAGACCTTGGTGACTGACCCTTGGAAGGTTAGGAGGATAATGCTAGTGACTTGGAACAGAAAGGAAGAGGAACAGATTAAGAGCATTAGTTTGTGATGGTGACCGCCAGGGCAGTTCACTGATGTTTTTTAAAGATGTATTTCTTGCTAGCCAGTCTGGAGAGAAGCAGAGGCAGGGAAACCAGGAGACAGTCTGAATAGTGGTTAAGAGCTCAGACTTTGGAGTCACAGGCGTGGATTCCAATTCCAGTTTCACCACTTCGATGTGGACTTGGGCAAATTCGTTCACTTCTCTGGGATCCTTTATGCATAAAATAGTGATAAAAGGATTTGTTGGGGGAAGGTGGTGTTCAATGAGGGAATGTGGACACAACACTGCACGTAGTTCTGTAAATGTGAAATCAGTTGGACAGATCAGAGAATGATCTAAGAGAAAGGTGCTGAGGAGCTTAAAGCACCTGGGAGAGGGTGGCTGATGGTTGAGCACAGGTTCCATTTGGGGAACATGAAATGTTGGAAGTCAGGAAAGGGCCAAAAAGTTACACTTTGAAAAACAAGGGCCATGGGACTAGAAGCTTCAATGAGGTGGAAAACAGTTCTGATTAAGAGTAAGAAGGGGCTGAAAGCGGGAGAGTGAGAGGAAGTGTGGTTAAGGAGTGGATTTACAAGGTCAGAATTTCAGCAGGTGTCCAGTGAAGCACTAACCCTTCTCATTGCCTTTATTCCTTATCTGACGTTTTATGTTGTTAATTAATGCAACTTGTAAATTTAAGAAAACCACTTTTTTTTTTTTAAAGGAAATTGAATTTGTGGATGGTTCACTTTTAAAATTGAAAAGTTATATTGAAGTGTATCTGGAGCAACCAGTGGAGTTTAAATTACTCTTAGTTGAAATGGATTCTGAGGAAATTGTATGGAAAGCAAAACTGAGAGAGTGTGAGTATCTTGTATCTTGAATTAAAACTCTGTTTGGCAGGTGGGGGGTTGGGGAGGGTTGGGGGGAGTGGCTCGGGTGGAAAGCAAATAGAGTACTCGTCTGTCCCATCACGATAACATCAAAAAATTCGATTAAGAGAAGCAGAGGCCCCAGTTCTTGGGACGGACGTGCCGGCTCTGGTTCTCAGGCCCCCACCGTCAAATCCCCACACTCAGCAGGTGCACAGAGCCCATATTTGCTGTTGAGGCTTTCTACTCCAGAAACAAAACCCAATCTGATCCATTTGGGATTCTGTCCTAGTTTAAGCCGGAAGCTTCTGTATAGGTGTGATTCCTGTTCTTAATATTATACCCTTAAATTAGCCAGTTTGAAACAGGCCCTTTTATCCAAACTACAGTTACTTACCCCAGAGGAGTCCTAGTTTTGGGATTCTGTATTGGGGATTATATTATTTAATTTGCTCAAATAAGTGAATCTGAAAGATGTTACTTTTTAATCATAGCAAATGCCTCAGTAATAAAGATATTTAATATGTAGCAACCTGAATAACAGATGTTCTTCCAGACTAAGTCTCTTTTCAGTTTTAAAGACCACCTTTTAAGACTCTTTTTAAAACTTACTTAATAATATTCTGCCTCATAAGATGGTTCTGGTTTCTATTATTTTGGGGAGGCCTATCCTAACGATGAACAGAAATTGCCCATCACTCATAAGATGTCTTCACTCAAGCGACCTGTGGAAGGCCTGCCCAACATGTAGGCATCTGTTAGAGCAGGGCTGAACTCATGGGGCAGGTGGTGTCAAATCATAATGAAGTTTCTGCAAAGAACCCACCAAGTATATATAATGATAATACATATATGAGATTCTTTTACGTGTGTGTATTAGTGTGTGTGTGTGTTAGTCACTTAGCCGTGTCTGACTTTTTGCGACCCCATGGACTGTAGACCACCAGACTCCTCTGTCCATGGAATTCTCCAGTCAAGAATACTGGAGAGGGATACATATAAATACACTTAAAATTTAAAGATGTTATTTATTTTTTAAAAATGTTTAAGGCTTCCTTCTCCATATGGCACATGATGTCAATGTTCTGTTTATAGTAGTTTTAGATTTAGAGAAATACGGAAGGAATGACATTTCACCTGACCTCTGGGTGTGGCAGATACCATGCCAGCAGTGTGCAGATGACTGAAATATGGGAGACACTGGTCTCACCAGACATGCTGGAAGGAGTTCAAGCTCAGGGTATTTGCATACATACCAAGTTAAAACCCGCATTTGAATTTGAGAGAGATTACCAGAACCCTAGAGCTTCATGTGCTTTCACACATCGATGCTTTAATTCCAATTTCATACCACTTTTCTAACTGCTGCTTATTGTACCTTAACAGGTGACTGGGTTCAGCATCATCAGAACCAGAATGTTTCAAAAAGCAGCACAAGTGGTAAGTGCTTGTAAGTGGACATTAAACTCGTCTCTTCCTTCCATCCACTAGAATTTTAATTCTGCTTTGCAAATTCAGTAATGTTCAGGATCTGTTAAGTGTTCCATAACTCTTAATTATCTGAATGAGCTTTGAACCTTTTTTAATTTGTTCTGTCAGAATGATGATTTTAAAATGATTTTTTAAAAGTTCAGCTTAAAGATGGGTGGATAATAAAACCATAAGGGAAAGCCAATTTGTTGTTGTTTTTTTTTTTTTTTTTAATTTTATTTTGTTTTTAAACTTTACATAATTGTATTAGTTTTGCCAAATGTTGTTTTTTTTTTTTTTAAAGGTAACAGGCGACGAAAAATGAGTAGCAGCTTACCTGATGAGATGGTCTATGATAAAAGAATGAAGCAGATTGACAGTTCAGGTTTGTAAACATGTCCTCTGTGGCTATCAGTCACTTCCTCTGGTCTCCCCCAGGACGTTCATCTGACACATGTTCTTCTTGGGTCAGTCTTCCTGGAGCCATATCCCAGGTGTGCCTGCTCTCCCAGCTACCTGCCCCCTGGGTCCAAGCTTCTCGGGCCTGGATAAAGGTCCTAGGTGGTCTGCCCCAGCCTACTTTTCCACCTTGACTGCCCCCTCCTCCCCTGCACTTGGTGAAAGTAGAACTGGGGGTCAAGGGAAGGTCTTGCAGCCTGTAGGGTCAGTGGCCATGGCTTGTCCATCTGTGCACTTCCTATAGCACTGAGCCTGCAGCCTCTAATGTAGAAGATAATGAGAAGAAGTGAATAGTGAATGCCCATGTGTGCATTCACTGGCTTCACAGTTATTCACTATATTTGCGGGGAGGGAGCCAGCAGCTCAATTATTAGAGATAAAGTTCAGGTTAATTTCTTCCATTTAAATGGCAGAGACCAAGGCTTGGTAGCTGTGAAAATACAGTAGAGATTTAAGCACTTAACAACAGTACTCCAAGGAGCCAGAAGATGGAGTATGTACCTCAAAATTCAAGTCCAACCTGAATTCACAAATTGAAGTTAAAAAACCCAGACTCAAATTACACAAGACAAGATCTTCAGGCTTTGGGGGCCTCATGTAGATGAACCCTTTCATCAAAATACCTTTTATTATTGTAAGAAGGTGTGACTCTAAAAGCAGATAAACCCTATAGACTAAAATAAGATGTTACCCGCTTGGCATTGAAGAGGATGGTGTATGTCTGATTTTACTGTTTGTCACTAGAGAATTGTTTATTATTTCTATTAAATGAACATCAAAATAAATGAGGCTCTGGAATTATTTTTAAAACCTAACCAAATTGGGATACATATTTCTTTCAGTTTTATTGAGATATAGTTGACAAATAAAAATTGTATATAAGTACACAATGGGATGCTTTGATGTATGCATACATTGTGAAATATTTACCAATCAAATTAATTAGCATATCTATCACCTCACACAGCCACCTTTTTTTTTTTTTTTTTTTTTTGGTGGTAGAACTCATAAGGCCTTCTCTTAGCAAATCTCAAGAGTACAGCATAGTATTTATTATTAACTGTAGTCATCATGTTGTATATTAGATCCTCAAAAATTATTCACTTATAACGGAATGGGACACATAGGAAAATTTTTTTCCTTTTTTGCAGCTATTTGGCTATTTAAAATTAGCTCCAAGAACAAGTAGCTAGACATAGAATAAAATGATCAAATACTACCTAGAAAATTAAGGATTTCCAGCCTTTTTAGAGTTGACAATGTGGTAGCAAATAAATTAATAATGATTTACTTTTGTTTAGGTATTTTCACAACATTTTAAAAGATACTGAGTCACTATCCTGATAGTTTGAGGCTCAGCATATCACCATATTGCTTTTTAAAATATAGTCATCTCTTAACTCTGAGTCACTTTGAGATCTTGTTAAAATTTAGATACAGAATCTGACACAGTAGGTTTGGGGATGATCCTGAGAACTTGCATCTTTGATGGATGGATTCCCTGTGTTGTTTCTCTTGTAGCAGTTTGAGAGAGGAACACAAGCCACATGCGTTAGAAGACCACTAGAGGGCAGTGGCCATCCTTTAGAAACCATTCTTGAGTTAAGGGGGTTAGGGTTCAATAGAAATGTTAGGTTCCCTTCATTAGACTATTGGCTGTAGATGAGCAAAGTGTTATGGTTCTGGAGGAGGGGCAGGAAGGATTCTTCCTCACCCTCTTCTCATGGTACCTCCAGGGTTTGTAAGGCCTGGAGGATCCCTAACGAGACTCTACACCTGGTGAGCTTTGTTGTATCATAGCACAACCATCTGAAAAGTGTGAGCATAGAAAACCCAGCTGGGGCTGGTATTTTGTATTGGGGCACTGGCTTGTGTTGGTAAACATAATCCCTTCCAGAATGATGACATGGTTTCTTAGTGAACAACAGATACTGATATTACAGACACTGTGCCCCTGACTTTTCTGTGGACTATGCTCTTCCCCCTAATGCCAGGAGATGGCAGAATGGAGACTGCAGTTCATATCTCTTGCTGCCCTCTTTAGACTACTAAAGATAGCACTTTGTATGTGAAGATGCAGAGATGGGCAAGGGGAAATGTATATTTTTCTTTTTGAGCCACGTAAATTATTTTTGATGCCTGATTTTTTTTTTCCCCTCCAGCCTAATTTGTGCAGCTTTGTAAAACAATTTCATTCCCTGAATCACTGAATTATCCTTGTGAGCATTATATCCCAGTTCAACCTTATGTGTAATCATTCCCTTCGGTTCTTCTAATAGTTTGGAAAGTCGGGACTTTTTTGGCACTTAAATTTATTTTAAAAGCAGTTAAATTTTCAAATCTTGGTATCCTTTTTTATATAAAGAGAATACATTTTCATTGTCAATGACTATAAATGAAGTGTTGAGAGGAACTGCTGAATTCTTCATGTGCTTTTAGATGGGGTGAAGACTAAAACCCTAACAGACACGCAGTTGTTTAACCTTGCTGAGAAGCTGGGGAAGGAGTGGTTAAAGATTGCTATTGCCAACCTGAAGCTGAATATTAGCGAAATCGATGCTATCCGGGAGAAGGAAGACAATGTTACGATCAGTAAGTTTAAGATGCTGAAGAAGTGGCAAGAAAAGGAGCAGAATAATGCCACAGCTCAGAATTTATGTAACTGCTTAAAAAATGTTGATTCAGTTGAAGTCCAAGATGTGCTGAGAGGTAAGCAGAAAATTATCTTAGTCATTTACTGGGGGTCAAGCTGTATCTTTGCAAATAGCAAATTTATACTCTAGAAGGTGTTAGTCATGTCTAAGCTCAGGTTCAGAAGATTGTGCAAATGCTCTGCAGTAAGCACGTGGGTCATAATCTAAGTAAAGGTGATCCACGTGTGGCATCAGAGGAAGCATTTGAATACCATCTCAAGTGCTGACTAGGTTTGTGACCAAGCAGATTTGTTTTTTTTTTTTTTAATTGAAGTATACTTGATATATACAGTAAGGTACAGGTGTACAATGTAGTGTTTCACAATTTTTACAGGTTATATTCTATTTACAGTTATAAAATATTGGCTATATTCCCTGTGTTGTGTAATATATCTATGACTAAGCAAATTCCTTACCTTGCATAAAGCCTCTATATTCTCATCTGTCAAATGGATGTGAAACTCCCAATGTCCTAGGTCTCTTGTGAGAATGAAAAGAGATAATGCATATAAAACTCTAGGTTCAGGCAGTGAGACTCCGGCAGGAGTAGATAATGTCCTTTGTTGTCGTTCAGTTGCTCAGTCATGTCCGACTCTTGCAGACCCCATGAGCAGCTGCATGCCAGGCTTCCCTGTCTTTCACTGTCTCCTGGAGTCTGCTCAAACTCATGTCCGTTGATAATGTCCTTAACTGGAGACCTAACTGGAAGCCTTGAGCCTTCTAGACTTCCTGTGGTGTTGATGCAGTGCTCCACTTGGTGGCACTAGTGAGCCTCCAGCAGCAAAGATGGGAACAGAGAGCTAAAGGGAGTTGTTTCTGGTCTCAGTCCAGAAAACCACAGGGTTCCTTCCTTTGTTTTGAAGCACTTCTTTTTTTTGTGGCTTGACTTAGCATATTGTTAGACCCGAGGTCAAACCAATTCACAACTTGGATTTTTATTAATATGTATTGTTATCATGATTAACAAATCCTGTGTTACTTCTCAGAAGCAAGTCAGAGAGAGGTTTTTATTTGGAATTCTATTCGGACTTTTTGTTCCTTAAAGAATGTAAAAGTGTGTCAGCCACCCCAAAAGCTTATATGAAAAGTTAAAGTCTGGGGTAACCGCCCAGGATGATGTCAGGTGTGGAGGGCGAACTTTCTGAACGCCCCCACCAATTTGGATGCAAGAGCTGCAAGGCAATAGAATAGCCAGTTTCAATATCAAATTTCTTTTTCTTGAATATGTTGAAATTATGTAAATCACTGAGGCCCACATGTGGAAATCTCCCTATTTGCATATAGGCACTTCTGCCTATCGACAGTACTGGCCTCTGCTGTGATAAGGAAACAATCATAGCCTCTTCCATCAAAGGAAGGCTTGGAAATCTGACCGTCTCACAGATCCTGTAGAATGGGTGGTTGTTTTGTTTTTATCTGCTCTTGACTTCGCTAGACGCCTAACTTGGCGCCACATAAAGCTGAATAAGGATTTGTGACATTTTTTGGCAGTGAAATGGATCATAAAAGCTTACTAGTTCAATTTGTCATTGAATAGGAGAAAAATCTTCAGTAAGTTACAAACGAACAAAAAGCCAGAAATTTTCCAGTGTTTTCTGCCCTCCTGTAGTCAAAATATCTGGGTGATTGGCTGAATTTTGTGTCTTTATCAGGGCATTTTAGTGTCTTAAAACTGCAGCCTTAAAAAATTGCACTGGTCTATCTTCATCTCAGGAAAACCCAGCCACTCTAGCAGTTCCTTTTTGAAACGGACAAGTGACTTTCTTTAAACGCATGTGCTCTTTCCCCACAACAATGAATCCCTGAATTCGTTTCTCTCCCTTGTTAGGCTTCTTACAGGAAACGTGAGGTTTGAAAGATGAGCTGGAAGAGGAAGCCTCAGGAACTCTGCCTTCAAAGACTGTCTCCGTGGTAATAAGGCACAGACTTCGGGACCTAGAGCTACACAGCCTGTGGAAGCAGCTCCTTTCATAGACCACTTGCAGCTCACATTATTCAGGGGCAAAGGGAATGTGAAATATTTGGAAACCTTGAGGAAGGAAAAAAAAACCTCTATAATATCAAGAATTTTTTTTTTTTGTATCTTCCACTCTCACCATCCCACCCGGCTTCCCCACCCAAACACATACATTTATAAAGGTTGCCTAAAATGACTCAACAGCAGTCAGGCGAGAAATGTGGTAATTTTCCTACTGGAGTCTGTGAACTATGAAATTCATATCAAGCGTTTGGAACATTTTTTTTAGCAATTAAGTGGTGGAGGACTTAAATTGCACCAATTTCACTTAGCTTTTTTTCCTCGTGTCATTAATGATGAAGAGAGGTTCCTGTTCTGTTAGCTCCCACACAGATACCCATGTGCTGCCGGGTCCAATATGTCTTTTTATGTGAGGTGTGATTTCCGTGTCTTATTACTAACCAGTCTGGCTGGTGGGCTGTTAAACCATTAAATCAATCATGTTACCTGGCCCAAGGGTCATTAGAAAGGATTATAATCCTCTCCCCATCTGTGTTGGTGCAAACACTCGCAGGTGGTGGCCTCATCTCGCTGGGGAAATTCACCTGGGTCCATCGTCAGAGTCCCTGCAGATTTCATCAACCTTCTGAAATCACCAAACACTGCATTTCTTGACCTTGACCCTGGATTGTTTACTTCTGGGAGGGTTGTGGGGGGCGGGCAGTGCGGGAATGCCACTTAGAAATAGCCTTAGTCAGGACCAAGGAACATTGTCATCTCTTCTCGAAGAGGACTTGCCCCAGGGAATCATGGGCCATATTGGCTCTTGTTAATGGGTAAATCTTTGTTTTTTTAATATGTATAGATATTGTCGCTCTCCCAGAATCATGCGTGTGGTGATTAACATTTTGGATATGTTTTGTTAACTTATTTGAAGAAACTATAAATTACCATTAGTCTCCTGTTGACAGTAGCTGGAGAGTAAATTCAATCTTAATGAATTAATCAGAGAAACATACTTTATAGCTTTGCCTGTGAAGAACAAATTCATTTTATAGGGAAGAACGTATTGATATTATTAATGATCAGGGATCCAGTGGAATTCAAATCAGTGTCACTTTATGAGTTTTTTTTTTTAATTGCTCTATATTTCAGGAAACACATGGAGTTTTAACATTCAGAAATGTAAAATACTTAAAGGTCTTGAATTTTTTAACTGTTTATTATTTTTTTAAGTTGTTTTCCAAAGAAAATCATAATTTCAGAGGTGCTTTGTATGTAAGCTGGTTTCCTAACACTTTCCAGCCTTTTTCTTACTGTGGATAAAGGGAAGAACAATAAATCTGCATTTGTACAGTGCAAATGTGTCTTCTATGTGTTATTATTTACTTACAGATTACTTTTTAAAGCATCATCTTCCTTGATTGTTATTATCTTGGCTGTTTGGGCATTAGTTGGTTTTACTCCCAGACCCACTTCTTGGAGTAAAGTTGAGTGAGGGTAAAGCAGGGGCAACTAACCCAGGAGTTTTCACAGATTCAGGAGCACCCCCACATCCCCTAACCCTTTTCCCTCCAGGAATGACTCCAGGAATGAGTGTTCTCCCACCTGTGCATGGGAAGGTGTGTTTTTATTTAAAACCAGGTGTATTCATAATGAGCTCCCAAAAAAAAAAAAAAAAAAATATAAAAACATAATGAGCTCCTTACCTGTGTGTCTCTGTAACAGGATTTTCCTGCACATTTGGGACATGTTTTGTTATTTTGGGGGGTGGCTTTAGGGGACAGGCTTTCTCCCCTGCTTTGTCAAGTGGAAGTGTTTTCACTCCATTTTCTAAAGAGGACACCGTCTTTGCTGAATTGAAGTGTGTTCTCATGAGGATGGTTGTTTTCAGCAGTTGGTCCAGCCTGTTGCCATTGCTGGAAGTCCTCAGGGTGAAGCAGCCTGCTGCTTGCTGAAGGCGGAGATCCCGACTGCTGGGAGTGTATCTCTTCCAGCCGACACACCGGGGTTTGAGCATTTCTGATAATGGTTCTGTGGCTGCAGCTACTTAACAGAGGCCCTGGGGTAGAATTCTGAGTGCAGAGTTCTGAAGTTCTTCTGCTTTTTTTAACTGAGACCTCCAGCCTGGAGCCTCCAGAGGACTCAGATGCAATTTACTCCAATCATGTTGTAAATTCCTAGTTAAGCAGCCTGGAGTTAGGCTGCCATCTTTATTCTGCAGAAGTCCATTTTTGCTGTGTGCTTTAACCTTTGGCATGAGTTTCATTTTTAGAAGGGGGTCTTGTCTGTGCATTTATAGCAGTGTTTTGTTTTCAAGCAAGTTGGGAAATCTAAAAGATGGTTTTGTGACATAAAAACTGCAGGGAGGGGCTTGGATGAGTTCCATGTTTTCTTTAGCTGGAGGAGCCTTTTGTGAAAGGAAGTCCACCTGGAAGCTGCATTGGTGAAACATTCGGAAGTGGCGCTGCTCTGTTTCAGGGGGTTACTGAGGGCTGATGCGGGGTTGTTGAGGTGCTCTGCTGGACCCCTGACTGGCTCCTGTTGAGCAGTGTGTGAACCAACCATTGAGATGACTGCCATTGAGATGACTGGGTCTCTCATAGCTTGTATCTATGACATCTGCAGTGGGAAATAACCCCATTTCCAGTTCACTGGTACTACTTCTGTGGCACATTGCTCCTGATGGACCACAGAATCCCAGACCATAGATATGTCAATTACTTAAATCATCCACCCAGAGCATGTGACAGCTGATGCTCCATCAGCCTGGGTTCCGGAAGAGAACAGCAGAGCAGAGCCCCCAGCCTATCCACAGTGAGCCTGTTCCTCAAGCAAGAAATAGACCTTTGTTTTAAGCCAGGAAACCAAAACTAGGAAGAGCCTTGGTGACTTTTACGGATGTTCTCCCATTCTGAGCAGGTATAATTGTTTTGAGCCAAGGGAACATATGCATTTTATAATTTTTTCGTGTGATTGGAAATGATTTGATTTTTAAAAGACCTTATTTATTCATAGATTAAAAATGAGAAACGTGGGAACTCGTGAAAATTTGCCTTTTTCTCTCTACCATTTTTAAGTGCCAGGGCCTAAGTACGCAAATACATGAGTGACATGACCTTTCCTGTACTTGCTTCTCTCACAGTGTAGTGAGGGAGAGAGAAGCATAAGTAACTTTGATGCTGTTTGCATGGTTATGATGACTTACTGTGACCCAAATTATTGTTTAGTTGCTAAGTTGTGTCTAGCTCTTTTGCGACCCTATGGACTGCAGCCCACCAGACTCCTCTGTCCATGGGATTTCCCAGGCAAGAATACTGGAGTGGGTTGCCATTTCCTTCTCCAGGGGATCTTCCTGACCCAGGGATCGAACCCATGTCTCCTGTGGCTTCTGCATTGCAGACAGATTTTTTACCACTGAGTCACCAGGGAAACCTGTGACCTGATTATGAGAAGCAAAGGGTACAGGTTGCCAGCACAGGCCAGAACCAGGCCACCTGGGCTCAGATCCCAGCGTCTACTACTTACTGAGTAATCCTCTATAGTCTCTTGCTTTATTTCCTCATCCATAAAAAGGGGAAGGCAATGGTGCCTCCTCACAGGGTTTTTGAGAGGATTCTGTGCATTTGTGGTATAAACACTTGTAGAAACACGCTTGGGACTTAGTAAGCACTGAGTAAGCATTAGTTCCTGTTGCTTCTAGAAAAAGGTTACTTGAGTGTATTGTCTCTGATATTACATTGATGTCATAATTTATACTCATCATTTTAATAACATACTAAAAGATACATACAAATAACTAAAAGTTTTGAGTTGTTCTGACCTAGTACATGTCAACCGAAAAGTTGATACAATTCAATTTTTGAAAAATATGGTTGGACTTTCTTCCTTATTTAAAAGTTTTCTCAGTCAGCTCAGACTGCTACAACAAAATACCACAAACTGAATGGCTTAAACAACAGAAGTGTGTTCCTCAAAGTTCTGGAAGTTGGGAAGTCCAAAATCAGGTGGATTTGGTGTCTGGTGAAAACTTTCCCAGATTTGTAGCAGGTCACCTTATTACTGTGTCCTCACATTGGGGCTGGGGGAGACCTTTCCAAGTCTCAAACTTTATTAACACAAGCCCCTCCCGCTTTTTTTTTTTCTTTTGCCACACTGCAAGTCACATGGGATCTTAATTCCCTGACTAGGGATCCAACCTGTGCCCTCTGCATTGGAAGGCAGAGTCTTAACCACTGGACCGCTAGGAAAGTCCCCTCCGAGTCTCTTCTCGAAGTGAAGTGAAGTGAAGTCACTCAGTCGTGTCCGACTTTTGTGACGCATGGACTGTAGCCCACCAAGCTCCTCTGTCCATGGAATTTTCCAGGCAATAGTACTGGAATGGATTGCCGTTTCCTTCTCTAGGGGATCTTCCTGACCCAGGGATTGAACCCGGGTTTCCTGCATTGTAGACAGACGCTTTACCGTCTGAGCCACCAAGGGCACTAATCCCACTATGACTTAACCTCCTAAAGGCCCCACCCCTGATACCGTCACACTGGAGATCAGGGATTCCATATGTGATGCAGACGTTCAGTCCATGGCAGTATTGTAGATGCACTTTGCCTTAAAACAGGAAGCCACAGTTATGCTAGCTGGAACCAACCGTTTAGTCCTCAAACAGAGACAACTGCGTGGCCCAGGTGACATAGCCACAGGGACTTCTGGCCTCTGTCCCTTCTGGCTTTAGACAAAGCTGGTGTTCTCCCCTTTTGACTCCCAGGCTTTCTTTCCCCATTAGGGTGTCTAAGGCCCTTGTGCATCTCTGAGTTGTAACATACCCACCTGTGGCTATCTGGCCAGATCTCTCTGCAGAACTGATCCCTTTTCCCCAAAGCTCTGGGCCTTCGGTGGGGCCTCTGTCAGCTGTTTTTTATGTTAATTATCAGATTCAGTCGTTCTTATTTCCTTTTTAAAAAGTGATCTGTTATCAAATTTCTCTAATAGGCTAGATCTGAGGCCTATTTTTAGGAGGGCCCTCAGTCTTCCTAAGTTACCTCGTTCCCCACCCTCTGCTCTGGGAAGGCGGAACCCTGCTTGTTTGCCATCGTGTCTTGGCCAGACAGTCTCCTCTGCTGAACGCCCCTAGTAGGCAACTGCCCTGGCAGGGCAAGGCATCACTGAGGTCTTCAAGCCAACGATCTAACAATTTTAGAACCTTGATGTTGAGTGCAGACTAGAGGCCAGCACTGTAATGAGTCATTCAGTCCTCACAATAGTGCTGTGAAATAGGGCTACAGTTTTCTGAATTTCACAGATGAAAATAGTAGCAAAGAGCAAACCCATTTGGCCCATCACCAAACCTAAGGGCTAATAATCATAATCAAAAATTGCTTCCATTTATTGTGTACATATTACATGCCAGGTGCACTGGTAATGCTTTGAAGGAGTTGCTCTATGTAACCCTTGATCTGATCCTTTGAGGTAGGTTCTAGTATTAGCTTCACTTTTTAGGGGTCATGTGCCACACAGCTTACAGGATCATAGTTCCCTGACCAGGGACTGAACCGGTAGCCCCGGCAGTGGAAGCACAGAGCCCTAACCATTGGACCACCAGAGAAGTCCCTATCTTCACTTTTTAGAAGAGAAAATGGGTAAGGAGAGGTTAGAACAACATGGTCACATCATACAAGTTGTAAATGGCAGACTAGGCTTAAATGAGAAAAACCAGAAAACTGGTCAAGTAGTGAAGAATAGACTTTGTTGTAAAGATGTTTCTTGGGCTAGTAATGTTTTTGAAGGATATGTCATGGCAATTTCTGGAACCAAGGAGACACCTGTGATCCTTTGTATAAACCCAGTCTATAGCACAGTTGACAGTCTTGCCTGTCCTCGTTTCCAGGCACAGACAACCGGCCAGACAACCTTGCCATTCCAAGGAGGGGCTGGGATGGGATGCCGGCAACTCAATGGTGCCAGTCCATCAAAGCCACTGAATTCTTGCCATGATCAAAGCCAGCCGCCCCAAACCCAGTACTCAGAGGCAAGAAACTCCTATCTGTGAATTACCTGCTGGCCATCCAAGCTTGAGGAGGAGTCCCTAAAGAAGAGGAGGCATGTGATGGGATCTTAGCTTGATGATTTCTACCCGATTGTACATCAATTTGGCGGGGGGAGACTCTGAAAAACGAGTACGTCTCTCCACAGGTGAGGACCTGGGGTGGTCATATACACTCCCCTCCCTGTTCACTGGGATACGAATTGAGTTCTGAGGGGAGGACTCACCTGAGAAAAGATAGGAGGGACAGGGGCGGACTCTGAATAGTCCATTCTTTATGGCCTTTTCATATTAAGGAGGAATGTGATTAACAGAGTTCGAAAATTACATGGTATTCCATCAGGTAAATCTTTTAAAATTCTCATTGTTTAAAGAATTAAAAAGCACATCTCTCAAGCCAGAGCAAGGCTATTATCCATGTGGTTTGGGCAGGAGTTCTATATAATTTAAAGCAAAGGGAGAGTTTTTCTTATTGTAATTTAGAAACAATTCTCCCCTGAGAGACCAAGGGGTCACAAAAATTAGAATAATGTAACTAGAAAGCCTCTGAATGATGTTTTTCCCAGTTGGAGGATGTTATTATGTATTTGGCTAATGCACAGTATGTTACTGAGCTGTGGTTAATAGGGAAAAACATTTTTATGTGTTTTACTTTTAGAGTCAGATGTTGAACAAAAATAATAAAGTATATACTCACAGGCTGTAACTTCACTCAAATGGCCTCAGAATTAAAGTAGATCAGGCTTATGAGGCTCCCTTTAAAATATGAGATTAAAGGACTTCCCTGGTGGTCTAGTGTATCCCTGGTGGCTCAGAGGTTAAAGCATCTGCCTGCAAGGTGGGAGACCCGGGTTCAATCCCTGGGTCGGGAAGGTCCCCTGGAGAAGGAAATGGCAACCCACTCCAGTATTCTTGCCTGGAGAATCCCATGGACGGAGGAGCCTGGTAGGTTACAGTCCACGGGGTCGCAAAGAGTCGGACACGACTGAGCGACTTCACTTTCACTTTCTTCTTCTGGTGGTCTAGTGGTTAAGGATCTGCCTGCCAATGCATGGGACATGGGTTCGATCCCTGGGTCTGGAAAGATTCAGATTACATGCCACAGAGGAACTAAGCCCAAGCTCCCCAACTACTGAGCCCGTGCTCTAGAGCTTATGATCCACAACAGGAGAAGCCATGGCGAAGAGAAGCCTGGGCACCGCAGCTAGAGAATAGCCCCCGGTCACTTGCCGCAACTAAGAAAACTCACATAGGAACCAAGACCCAGCAGAGCCAATAAATAAATAATAAAATTTTTTAGAGATGTTACAAAAATAAAATATGGGATTAAAGGAACTAGTAAATGGGCAAGGATATCGTGGCATTCTTTCTAAGGTGATGTTTTTCAAATTTCACCAGTTTTCCGTTTTCCCACAATGTGTATTTTAGCACTCAAAGCATTCCAATCACATTAGAAAAACAGAATTACTTTTTTTTTAATTCATCCATTTTATTTTTAGAACAACATAAGATATATCTCAAATCCACTTGGGCAATAAATATCTTAATAAATATAACATAAATAAATATAAATTAGTTCACACCCTTTCATGAACATAAAATTATATAAATAAATACTTTAAAATAAATTATGTTTGAGTGTTTGTTTCTACAAACACTTTGGTACTAAAATAGCTTATAATTCCTTACTCTTCTTTTAAAGCGAAAAAAAAAGAAAATACGTTCTGTGAGGACATTTGCCCTCATCAATTTGCTCATCAAAACTTATAAAAATAACTTATGCCTAGTAAATATGAATAGACTTGATCAAAAGAATCATGTGGATAGAACAGTCACATTCTGCAAGTCTGGAGAGATGACTCATGAAAACAAGCATGAGAATTCTGTACCAGCTTCAGTAGGGACAGGTCCAGCCACCCCCTCCCCAGTTCTTAACCCATGCCCTATTACAATCTCTTTGGTTCCAATTGTTCTAAAAATGATTTTAAGGTTAGGAGAAACCTCAGCATTCTAGGAAGAACTCAGATAGCTCATCATTCTGTCGATGGTCACCGCACGAATTCTGAAGGCGTGAAGAAGGATGCAGAGCTTGACTTTTGTCTTGTAAAAATCCAGTTCTTCCAGGGAGGGTTTCTGTGGCACAGTCTCACTGTCGAAATTCAGGGCCTAGGAGAATAAATATTGAGCATGACATAGACGGTATTCCAAAATTAAAACGTTCATCTGTAAAAACGGGTGAAGCCAATACACGTCTCAGAGCCTGCAACCCACTCCCTCATTGCTTCTCCTAAACCCAACGCAAATCCACTCCCAGCCAGATGGGCAGGCAGAACCTGAGAGAAGAAGTGCTCATTATCCAAGCACATGGATCTTCAGTGAGCTCTGAAAAGACCCTGAAAGCTATTTAGAAAATCATCAGTGGGAGTTGCATTTTAGAAAGGAACAATTCTGTTAAGAGACATCTGCTGTGATATCCAATTAATTTTTGTTCGTTACATTAAGAAGCTATGTCCTTTTCAGAACAGGGAGGTGATGGATTGCTACTGATCGGAAACTGTCAGTATCAGACCTGCTGACTACAGATACTCGTCGTGTGAGAGTATATAAACCTGGCACTGGGTCTCCCAGTTTGAGCCCTTAAATTTGATAACACAACGCAAGACCATGTGTGTGCAGTTGCTCAGTTGTGTCCGACTCTTTGTGACCCCATGGACTCTAGCCCTTCAGGCGCCTCTGTCCATGGGATTATCCAGGCAAGAATACTGGAGTGGGTAGCTATTGCCTCTGCCAGGGGATCTTCCTGACTCAGGGATAGAACTTGGGTCTCCTGCATTGGCAGTCAGGTTCTTTACTGCTGTGCCACCTGGGAAGCCCATATATTTGCACAAGGATCAGCATTTTTGCTTGTACTTCCTCACAAAAAGCCTAAAAGAAATGTAGAGTGGGTCATCACCCCATTTCAGAGAGGAAGAAACTGAGGCACAGAGGTGCAGAATGTTTGGGCATAGTTGTCTGATTTCTGGTGGAACTGACTCCATTCTTGGTCCTGAAAATAAAATATCATCTACAACTGTCTAGATGGTAACATTCTTTGATACTTGCATGATGTTCACTGCTTTTCAAACAAGTAATTTAGCACCCCCCCCAAAAAGGAATGAAATAAAAATAAATTTCTTTTCAGATAATCATTCTTGACACCGTATTTATCCCATGCCCTGGTCACCACAGCAGCACCCTGCTCTTTCTTAAGTGGTTATTTCTATGTTTCATATTAGCATCATGTGTTCTGGTTATTCAGGAAATTACAAAGCAAGTTCTTGTCTCTGAGTAACACTGTGGATGTTCCCAGGTGATAGGTCATTTCTCTCTTCCATCCACATTTTGGTTCCGGATGGGTCCTATCCAGGCACTAGACTAGTGTGTCTTTACTAACAGTATTTGCAGATATGCATGCTGGCCCCTGTCATGAACATTGCAGAGGTTTTCGAGATGTGTGAGAAGATGAGTGGAGTGGAATCCCTTTTTGGAGGTTTAAATCCTACCTCTGCCATTTCCAAACTGTGTGACCTCGGACAAGCAAACAACCCTCTAAGCATGGGATTCCTCCTTTCCACAGACCCCATGTGGTTGCCGTGGGGACAGCACACGTATGAACATCTTTGCCCAGAGCCTGGGGCACACCGCATGATCAGCAAGCGGGAGGCTGCTTTCCTTCACGTGATTGGCTCACGTTGCCCTCTCACTAGAGGGCGCCCTCAAGGCTGTCTCCCCTACTATGTAGCTGGCTTTGAAGGGGGCATTTCAGGCCTCGCCCAATCCAGGAAGGGCTGACAGTAGAGCCCTTCATCAGGGACCCTGGCTGGCTGTCTCAGCATGAAGGACGGGAGGTCTTACCTGCATCAGCTCAGCAATAGCTGCCAGCATGTTCTGGTCTAGAAAGACTTGCCTCTTAGGATCCATCAGAAGCTTTGCATTCATGGCCTGGAACTCCACGTGGTACATCTTCAAGTCCTCGTAGATACTTTTAAGGCACAGGGTCTGGGTGATACAACGAAGTGGGGAAGGAACCATTGAGATGGGCTAAAAACATCCCCCCCTACCCCAACGCTGCATTTGAAGAAAGAATCTTGTGTCTTACTGTCATAAAAGAGGTCTTTCCAGAAGCCAGACAACGCCCATTCTAGAAGAAAAAAATAATGAGATATCAATGATATGAATTCATAATATGAGCTGAAACCTTCAATTTTCTGACTTACAGTTATAAAAGAGGTCTCTCTGGAAGCCAGGCAACTCTCATTCTAGAGAAAAAAAAAATCACACATGAGAAAGATACTAATTTTTAATATAAATTTTTTTGACTCCTCAAACATATCAAATTTTTTCACTGTGGTAAAAAACACATAAAAGTTATCATCCTAACTATTTTAAAGTGTATAATTCAGTAGTGTTATGTATATTTCACACTGTTGTAAAAAACCACATATTTTTACACATTTTTGTTTCAAATTGAACTTCTACAAGGGGGCCTGTTGACATCCTATGAGGACAGAGCCCAGAAGCATGCACATTTTTGGAAGAAGATGAGGTCTGATGCACAGCCCTTAACCATGTTATAAGCTTTGGGAGGAAAATCCTCTATACCGTGGCTAATTCCAGTGGTAAACAGGCCTCCACTGTGCTGGTTTTATCTTTGGTGATATCTTCATGATCGATCTCCTCAGAAGTGCAGGAGTAAAATTCTAGGGTTTGTCTGGCCTGTAAAATATAAAAAAAACTCAGCTTATGATATTAATAAGGCACCAAAAGCAAGAGTTGGCTGCCTTTGACCACCATCTCTGACCTGTAGAAAATTCAAGGTCTTCATAAGACCAAAGAAACAGGTCATTGACACTCTCTCCCACTCCCTCCTCTCCTTTTGCTTATGACATGTTTCTCCAGATGATATGTTTTTCCGTTATGTAAATACTACAAATCATTTCAACAGGCTGTGCTAATCAGCCTCTACACCATGCTGGGACACTTGCTTCTGGTGAAAACAGTTTTTTTTCCTTTTGGCAAAGCATCTGTGTTTTATGAATATCTTTTTCAAATATAGCTTCTAGAGGGGGATTGTTAAGGTCACCACTTGACGGATATAACAAACATGCAACCATGAAAACAAGTGGAGATTTAATGTGTGGTATATACACACACACACATCATCTTACAAGCATGCTGAACATATTTATGAAATTTAGCTTAAGAAGTCAATGATTTGTTGATTGAAGATCGAGATCATTTTTCCATTCAACAAGCCTGATATATGCTATGCTAGGTACTAAGGAATATGACAAAGAAGGGGACTGTATTATTCCCACCAGGATTCCCAGTTCAGCTGTGGAGACAGGCCAGTGCCCAAATGACCAGGGGACATGCCGGCAGGTGAGAAGGGCTGAATTGAAGGGTCAGAAGGCTCTGAGAAGGGCGTGGAAAGAGATGAAAAGGTTCCCTGGAGATGGGACATCTTCAGAGGAGGGGGATCGTCAGGCAGAGGGAACAGCATGGGCCATGAAACAAAGCTTGAGAGTACAGGACACGTGTGGGCAACAAGTAGCAAAGCTTGCGACCCTCTCTGGGGCAGGAAGAAAAGCCCCCGCCAGAGATATCCACCTCCCAATCCCTAGAACCTGAGACTATGTCACCTTATGTGGCAAAGGGGAATTAAGGTTGCAGATGAAATTAAGGTTGCTAATCAGCTGACTTTGAAATAGATTATCCTGGAGTGTCTGGGTGGGTCTAGTGTAATCTCTGGGTCCTTGTAAATGGAAGAGAGAGGGTGGAGAGTCAAGGTCAGAGAGATGAAGCATGAGAAAGACTCATTTGTTGGCTTTGAGGATGGAAGGGGGCCACCAAGGAATGGGGGCTGCTTCTAGATGCTGGAAAAGGCAAGAAAATGAATTCTTCTCTAGAGTCTCCAGAAAGAGATACAGTTCTGCTGACACCTTAATTTTAGACCAGTGAGACCTGTTTCAGATTTCTGACCTCCAGGGCTATATGATAATATGTTTGTGTTGCTTAAAGCCATTAAGTTTGTGGTAATTTGTTACAGCAGCAATAGAAAATGAATACACTGCTCCTGGAGGCCTGAGCAGGTTGTAAAAAGTTAGATTTGCAACTACACTGCAACAAGAAAAAGAAAAAAAACTCCAAATAAGACAATAGTTTTATTTCTGTGATAATTGCCTTCCTTTGGGCTGCAGTCCATGGGGTAGCTAAGAGTCGGACACGACTGAGCTACTTCACTTTCAATTTTCACTTTCAAGCATTGGAGAAGGAAATGGCAACCCACTCCAGTGTTCTTGCCTGGAGAATCCCAGGGACAGGGGAGCCAGGGGGCTGCCGTCTATGGGGTTGCACAGAGTCAGACACGACTAAAGCGACTCAGCAGCAGCAGCAGCATTCCAAAATGAAACAGTGACTTTCTATTATTATGGCATTGTTTAAAAAAGATGAATCTATGAAATACTGCCTGGCATACAGTAGGCACTCAATAAGTACTTTTAAAATGAAAAAATGAATAAATAGAGCAATATATATATATATATATGAAATGTGGGTCCAACTGTTATAGTTCTTCAAATCTTTTCAGGAGAAGCTAGAAATCTGGATTCTTATATGAAAGGTCTACTTTTTCAGTGAGATCAAACTCAAAAATTAAAATAAAATGTAAAAGACACTGACCAAACTTTACAGATCTGTGGGCTGGATATAGCCTCTGAATCACATGCATTTGCTACCTCTGTTTTCTCTACAAGTAGCCAGCTGATTTGTTCTGGCAAATTTGACACAGGAATCATATTAAAAAATCAAATTGAGTTCTGTGATCTTCTGACCTTTGGTGCTGCCTCTGGGAGTAGAAGAGTCAAATTTTTCACATGAAGCATCTATTTAAATCAGAGCTCCTAAATTTTATCCATATCATACTTTTCTTTAGGAATCAAAGGACTTATCTCTGTAGTTTTCACTTGGTGAACTGCCTTTTTAATTAAGATGGATTGAACTGTAAGGAACAGCAGTCAGCTCATTATAAAAGGTTGGAGGTGGGGAGAGTTCGTTAAGGAGAACTTGTGGCACTGAGCTTACTTTAAGATATTCATGAAGCAACAAGCTAGAAATATTCAAGAAAGATTTTCTAGAGAGCAGGAAGGTCAAAGGACATCTTTTAAAATATCAGTTTAGGCTGTTGCAGCCAAAGCAATAGATGTTGGAAAGTTTTTAAAGGAAGAAGAAGAAAAATTTTTTTGCATTAAAATATGAAAGCTAAAAAAAATGACTGAAGCTTTAAATAAAATTAGATAACTCGCCCCCTAGAAAAGGAAGCCTGGACATGCACTGTCATAAGCCCCCTGAAATGTGTTACTCTAACAACAAACAGCCATCAGACTGGAAGCTGGCGAGGACTGTGTGGGGCAGGGCCGATTCATCTTTGTAGCCCCCGGAGCACAGAGGCCGCCCCTAATAACAGTTTCCTGGATTGATAAGTTGTCAGAGGAAGAGTGTGGGCTTGACACAATTCCATCTCTGTTGGCAGGCTACAGGGAACACTGTAAATATCCACTTTCCTCTGTGTAGGCACAGCCAAAACGAATGCCATTATAATTTATGACCTCTCCTGCCTTCTCTGGAGACACAATTTCATTGAGACTCTTTAGCTAATAGTTGGGCCATTTGTAAAGTTCCCTCTTTCTCTCTTGACAGCTCCTGATTAACTTCCACAATTTCCCTGCAGTTCCTTCAGGTGACCAGGGGTTCAGAGATGTCCCTTAACTAGAGAGACTGCAGTGGGAACAAGGACAATGAAAAGCTCACCTTCTGCAGCGTGTTGCTGACGGCCCTCAGCAGGTTTTGGGAGTAGTCGAGGCAACTCCTTCCTGGGCTTGCTGTGGTGGTGGGGAGGCTCCTGCCCAAACTGAGGTGGGGCAGGTGGTGGAGGAGAACCAGGGTGGATATGAGGAGGAGGCCTGCAAGGGAATCCAGGAGACGAATGAGCAGGCTGGCCTCCACCTTCCATCTCTTCTGGCCATGTCCACCCATCTCCTTCTGGGCACCAACCTCCCACTGATCTTTCAGCAACTGAGAGATGATGAATTAAGCTCTTGAAGGTCAGTGCTCTGTTCTAGGGTTGGAAACCAACTCACAGACACATCGCCTTGTGAGTTCAGACCAGGGTGCAGGGCAGAGTTCACCCAGAAGAAGTCTCCATTTCAGGAGGAGGGAAAGCTAGGCCAGGTGGGGAAGCCACCCAGTGTTTTGGAAACAGTGGGTAGACACAGCCTTGCTTTGAAGCCGACTGGCTGGGATCTGTCCTCTTAATGGTGTCGCCCAGGGAGCCTGGGCAAGAAATTATCCTGCGGGGCCTCAGTTTCTCATCTGTGAAGTGGGCATAATACTTAGCTCCTGGGGCTGTTCCACGGTTGAAAGAGAGGATGTCTTATAGGCCGCAGGATAAGCCCGCAGTGTCTCCCTGCGTCCTTCCTCCTCTGCACGAGATTGCGGTCTTCCAGTCTCCACGTAGCCCATCCCAAGTTTCTGCCTCCCGGCCGCGGTCCCCCAACCAGAGCGCGAGGCTGGTTACTCACTGCGAAGCGGGCACATGCTGAGCGGAGCGGCGGGGACGCGGAACCGAGCCGGCAGCTGGACGCAGACGGGTGCACGCGGCAGGTGAGGGTGGTGGTTGGGAGGCCAACCCAGGGGTCACATTTTTATAATTGCCCGAGGCGCGGCAGGACTTTCCCGGGACTCTGATCTCTTGCTTGCTTTCTCTCTCTGTCTCTCTCTACATCAGCTTCTCGATGACACGTGGAGTCTAGCCCGCGGGGCTGGAGCGCTTTCGGATTAACTCCCCGTGCGCCCGGCCGCAGTCGTTCCGGGACGGCCCCGCCGCCTCCGGCCTGGCCCAAAACGAAAGTGAAATTCGGCGCAGCGTCGCGGCGCAGGGTCCCCGGGCAAGCCCGACCCCTGGCTCGCCCTCCTCGGACGCCCCCCGCCCCCAGCTACCCAGCCCTGGCCCCGCCGCCCCGCAGCGCCCCCTCCCGACGGAACACCGAGTAAGGCCACCCCCTGTCCACCCAAATCTAGGATGAGATCGGACCTCTCGCCTAGTTCTGGAGGAGGGTAGGCAAATCATTCAATCATCATTCTTTTTTTTCATATAGTCCACGGTGTGCCAGGGTGACACCGAGGGGCACCCAGCAGTGAACTGGTCACTTTCGGCTCACTCCCACACCAAATCTGACTCAATGTGTTTTATTCCTGGGTACCATCTAAAATACAAAAAGGGATGAAACCAGACTGGCTATGCAATAACTACTCTTAGAAAATCCAGTTTCTTACAGTGTCCAGGAGAGAATCATTAGAGTTTAGTGGGATGGATGTACAGAGTCCTGGGAGGAGAGGTCGGAGAAACGTCATCAAGGAGCATGCATTTGAGGAGGCAGCAAAAGCGCCCAGAAGGAGGGAGCTGCGACTTGATTGTTGACAGGTGAGTAGACATTAGACCGCTGCGGGTGAGATGGGATGCAAGTTCTAGGTCGAGGGAACAGGGATCAGATACACGGTTGGGGAAGGTAAAGGAAGGGAGTGATCTAGCAGTCCTGTACGGGGTGTGAGGTTGGAAAGGGTCAGGGTGCTGTGCTGTGGGGGTAGTAGGGTCCCTGCTGGGAAGTGTACATTCTGCTGAGAATAGTGGGACGCAGTCTAGGGTTTTAGGCAGGAGATGCGGTTGCATTTGCATGATGGGAAAATCAGCAGTAGTGTGGAGGAGGGGCTTCCCTGGTGGCTCAAAGGTAAAGAATCTGCCTGCAGTGGAGGAAACCTGGGTTCAGTCCCTGGGTCGGGAAGATCCCCTGGAGGAGGATGGCATGGCAACCCACTCCAGTATTCTTGCCTGGAGAATTCCATGGACAGAGGAGCCTGATGGGCTACAGTCCATAGGGTCACAAAGAGTCAGACAAAACTGAGTGACTAACACACACATACACACGGGGGATGGGTCCCAGGGGTCAGGAGTGGAGGGCATGACCAAGCCCTATTCAGATTGGAGCCTCAAGGGTGGGCAATGGAATCCTCAGGGTGGGGAGGGACTAAGACTTGGTAACTCCTCAGGTGTGTAGGATAGGAAGGTGCTGAGGATGGGTGAAGAGAGGTTGTTCTGGTTCCTGTGCAGGGGTTACTGTAAGAGGGGAGTGAGTTTGGAGGAGACACTGAGAAGTTCCACTTTGGATGTGTTGGGTTTGAGGTTCCTGTGGGACTTTTTAGTTCACTCATTTCTACCATGAGCGTTAGTCACCCTGGGTATGTATGAAAGGGAAGGGTGTGTTTGATCATCCACTCAGAGCCTCCAATGGATCTGACTGCACTATGGCCCCAGAACTTCAGTGTCTGGTGTCCAGTGTCCACCTTTAGGCAGATGCACTCATCTTGTAGAGGGATAAGCCTTCAGGAGTACAGGAGAGAAGAGTGGCACTTCCTCTGGATTCCTGTTGAAGTCTGGATGGATGAAGTCGTAGTAAGCCTTGAGATGTTACTGTGAATGCAAGGCAGGGCCAACCTTTACTAAAGATGTGGTGATGAAACCAATTAGGAGAAAGCTGTGTTAACCCCTTTTCTGATTCCAGCTCTCTCTTTTGTTGGTATCAGTCCCCTTAGCAGATCATCTGCTATGAGATACTCACCATAGGGACTTTTAGATGTGTATAAAATGAGACCAACAGTTGCTCTCTAAGGCTCCTTCCAATGCTGTGGTCTATGAATTACCCCTTGGGGATAGAGAGCAATGCATTGTCAGAAACAGCTGCATCTGCAGGTTGTGTGAAGCAAATAAGGGGTGCTGGGCTGTACTGTTGCCATAGGGATTTAGGATGGAGTTATGTGTGCTTAAAGTCACCCACTCCAGTGTTCTTGCCTGGGGAATCCCAGGGACGGGGGAGCTTGGTGGGCTGCTGTCTATGGGGTCGCACAGAGTCGGACACGACTGAAGCGACTTGGCAGCAGCAGCAGCAGCAAAGTCAGAATGAAGTCAAGTTTAGCTGAGCCATTTCTCCCTTGGAAGGCCTGTCTCCTATGCAAAAGAATTTCTGCAGCGTAAATGAACATCAGGCCTATGCTCAGAATGGATTCTTGGCCACCAGACATGGTTTCTAACCTGTACTTTAGTGAAACAGTTCTCTGATGTGCTGCACATTCTGTAGCCAAGATAAAAGGACAGCCTTCTTCTGAGATAACATTACTCTTCTATAAAAGACATTCTTTGGCCATGATCACTATTACATGATGTCTAGCACTATATTGGAAGTCTTGGCCAATGAGATAAGGAAAGAAAAAGAAATGAGAGATTTAAAATTGGAAAGTAAAAGACAAAACTCTCATTATTTAGAGTTGATATATAAAAAAGCAACAGAAAGAATAGATCAAATACTAAACTAATAAGAGAATTAATCTGTATGAACTCTATCTATAAACTTCATTGGATACAAATACTAACTTTCAAAAATCAACCAAATTTCTCTACATCTGTAACAACCTTTTAGAAAACATAATAAAAATAATGTACCAGATAATAAATAGACAGTAATAAAAAGAAGATACCATTCACAATAGCAGCCAAACTATAAAGTAACTGCCTGTTGATGGGGAAGCAGTACAGTGGTTAAGAATATAGACTTTAAACTGTTTGAATCCAGGTTCTGCTAGTTACTTGCTGTGTGTTCTTGTGCAAATTACTTATCTGTCTGAGCTCAGTTTCCTTATCTGAAAAATGATGATAATAAAGGTACTGTAGGGTGGTTGTGATTATTACATGAGTTAATGTAAGCATAAAATCACCATTGGGGAAAATTCAGTCAAGAACATAGAGTGATTTAATTTAAATGGAAACACATAACCTTGGGTGGAAGATCTTAAGATATAAATAGCTCAAGTCTCTTTTAGTTAATTCACATATTCAATGCAATCCCAAAACAAATTACAAATAACTTTCCTGAGGAACTTAATAATAAGCCTAATCACAGTACTCTAGCTTTGGGGCTTCCCTGGTGGCTCAGAGGTTAAAGTATCTGCCTCTAATGCGGGAGACCTGGGTTCGATCCCTGTGTCGGGAAGATCCCCTGGAGAAGGAAATGACAACCCACTCCAGTATTCTTGCCTGGAGAATCCCATGGACGGAGGAGCCTGGTGGGCTACAGTCCATGGGGTTGCAAAGAGTCGGACACAACTGAGTGACTTAGCTTTCACTAACTTTCAAAATATATAAGAATAAAAGCCCATGAATATCTAAGTTAAACCTGTAAAGAAATAATAGAGATAGGCAAATAGTCCTACCAGATATAAAGATATAGTTCAGAGCAATAGTAATAAAAATAACATTTGGCAATAAGACAGTCAAATGCACCTTTCAAACAAAATAGAAAATTATAGACAGACTCATATGTATGTATATTTAGTATAAAGGTATGATGGCACTTAGATCAATCAGGGAAGCATGGATTGTTTAGTAGAAAATTTTATCATACAGAAGTGGAGCCACTTAGAAGTAGATTAAAGACTAAATGTGAAAAGTAAAATTATTACAGTAGTAGAAGAAAATGTAGGACACTATCTTCATCATTCAAGAGTGGGAAGGACTTCTTAAAAAAACAGGAAAGCCCCAAGTCGTAAGTGAAATACTCATATATTTGATTACATAAAATTAAAAATTTCTGTAGTATGATTTCCTGTTAACTATGGACAAAGTTAACAGATAGCTGACAGACTGGGAGAAAATATTGTGCAATGTCTAAAACCAACAGGAAAGTATAGAAGGTACAGAGGTATAGAAGACTAAAAGTCAGTAAGAAAAAGAAACCCCAATGACAACGGGCAAAACTTATGAACAGGCAACAATATACAGAAAGGAAACCTCAAAGGCTAACCAGCATCATGAGATGGTCAAATATTGTATAATCTGAAAACTACAACAGCAAAGAAGAAGAATATATCACTTTGACCTTTTAGACCACCAAAAAAAAATGAGTACATTGGACACTGACAAGTGTTGGTGAAAATGTAGGATCCCAGGTTCTTTTATATAATGCAAGTAGACTGATGCAGCTATCCTGGAGGGCATTTTGGCGTCTGGCTTCAGTTGGATTAAGTATATGCATACCTGATTATCCAGTGTTCTAGCTTGGGTATACATCCTAAAGAGATATAGATCCCATGGTCCATAAAAGGGCATGTATGAAGATGTTCATACATTTAAGTCATTGGTTGTAGTGGTGGGAGTTGGAGACCATCTAGCTGCCCACCAGCGGGGAAATGAATAAATAGAATGTGAGGGATCCACTTCCTATAGTATTCTGCCACATTTAGAAGCAGTGGACTAGATGTATACACATCAATATGAGTATATCTTTAAAACATAATACTAGGTAAAAACATAAAGATAAAACCAGAATAAGATCTGTGTATAATACTAGACACAGACAGTTAAACCTCTTGCAGTCAGGTTTGTTTAGAAATACAAAAAAATTAGATTTTAGAAAAAGAAAAGGCAGCATCTCATGATTGAACACAATATTTCTGCAGCCAAATGTAGGAATGGGTTACATTAAGTGGATAAAGGCTACAAATAACCTCATGTCCCATGCATCAGATTTTGCTAAGTGAGTTTAAGGAAAAACTTTTGGGGTCCAGAGCTGTGAGGTTTCAGAGTTGTGGATAAGCAGTTGCAGACTTGTGTTTACTTTAATGAGAAGAATATATTCAAAATGGTACATGTTATACAAGGACACTTGCAAACAAATGAAATGTGTTAAACATATTAGGATAGATCCCACTGAGGAGTGATGGGATGAGAATGAGGAATGGGGATAAAGAATATATATAAATATAAGTATGTGTGTGTGTGTTAGTCTCTCAGTCAACCTTTGCAACCCCATAGATTGTAGCCTGCCAGGCTTCTCTGTCCATGGAATTTTCCAGGCAAGAATACTGGAGTGGGTTGTTTGCAAACTTTAATTGTAGTTTGGTATACTCAGATAGTTTTTCTATTAGTCATTCTTTTCCCATTGAGTTTGAGCAGTGGACCAATCTGAGATCTCATCTAATAGATCCATCACTGGTAATCAGAGGTCTTTTCAGGTATTTGGCAGAATGTTTTAAGGTCTTGTATCACTGTTTCTCAGCTGGACGTGGTCTTGTTCCCCAGAGGACATTTGGCAATGTCTGGAACAGTTTTTGGTTGTTATAATGGGGACAGGGATTGCTACTGGCATCTAGTGGGTAGAGAAATGATGCCACATGCTACTCAACATCCTAGAGTACACAGGATGGCTTCTCCTACCCCCAAACTGAAATAAGTTACACTGTCTAAATTATTAGTAGTGCGGGATATCTGCAGCTGTACCAAATAATCAGTAGTTGCTCAGACTACCTGCCTTTGTTGTTATTCTCCTTAGGAGACAAGTTCACAGTCATAGGCTCTGAACTGAAGACTTAGCACTGTATCTTTGGTGCCATGATTTAGAGTGGCAGCCCATTCTTGGAAGAAGTGAGGTTCCAAAGAGGTTTGTGATCTGTGTATCAATGTGAATCTGTAAGTAGGTATTGTAAACACCAGTGTCCTTCATAACATAGTGAGGAGTCTGCTGTCAGTTTTCCTGCAGTTCTGTTCTATAGGGATCATTGAATTTGAGCATAAATCAGCTGGTGTTCTCATGCTCCACCTGACAGAGCGGGGTCCAGTACAGCTCTGCTCCTGAAAGGTGACCTGTCAGGGTAAGAAGCAGAGTCTTATATTCCTGTTATGTGCCGAAGAATTGATGCTTTTGAACTGTGGTGTTGGAGAAGACTCTTGAGAGTCCCTTGGACTGCAAGGAGATCCAACCAGTCAATCCTAGAGGAAATCAGTCCTAAATATTCATTGGAGGGACTGATGCTGAAGCTGAAGCTCCAGTACTTTGGCCACCTGATGTGAAGAACTGACTCATTGGAAAAGGCGCTGATGCTGGGAAAGATTGAAGGCAGGAGGAGAAGGGGGATGACAGAGGATGAGATGGTTTGGCATCACCGACTCGATGGATATGAGTTTGAGCAACCTCTGGGAGTTGGTGATGGACAGGGAAGCCTGGCATTCTGCAGTCCATGGGTCACAAAGAGTCTGACACGACTGAGTGACTGAACTGAACTGAACTGAATAGACAAGCCTCAGGCATGACATGTTAATGAGGCTGGTTCCATGGAGCAATTTTTTTTTGGTGGTGAAGTGTTTTAGCAGCAGGGAGAGAAGTAGTGAGCTGAGCCAGAAAGACTGACTTTGCATCTACGATCAAAAGACCTTAATTCTAGCTGCCTTCTGCTACTTGGTAGCTGTATAAACTAAGGCCACTGCCTTTCCTAATTCTCATATCTGCAAAATGGAGATGGTAATGCCTGGTTGCCTAGTTTAGTCATGCGGATCATATTATATAATCAGTCACCAGGTAAGTATTTGTAAAGTTGAAGACAGTCATCACTATGAAATACCACTGCACAGTGACAGGAGTAGTTAAGATTTTTGGATTAAGGCACAGGGTCACTAGTTTCTTCCACAGCTGCCTCTTGGCAGTCTTTTAAATGTTCAGTGGCAACTTCCCAATGAGGGGAAAGGGGAGTCCTAAACGTTCATAGTATTGTTTCTATAGGCAACATTTATATGTTATCATACTGTCTTAAATAACCTCAAAAATACTGACAATGGTCTTCAAGAAAAAATTTCCAGGAAAGATGTTATTATTGCTCATTGGTGCTCCAGAATAAAGGTTTTTATGAATATCGTTGCAAATTTTTCTGCATCTTGAGACAGTTTAACAAACAAACAAGCAAAAATGATATGGCTCCTGGCCATTGCAGCCTCATGCCTAATGAGATCACCTGATGCTTAGACATTAAAAAGAAAAAGATGATAAATTTGATTATATAAAGAACAAACATTTCTACAACAAAAGGATACCATAGATAACATTTAAAGACAAATAATAACCTAGAAAAAAAAAATTTGCAACAGTATGTGACAGATTAAGGGCTCATCTCCTTAGTATATGAATATGAATATTAAAAAGAAAAAAGTCAACAATCCAATAAAAAATGGGCAAAGAATATGAATAGACATTTTGAAGAAAGAAAGATAAATTACTTAGAAACATATGACAAATAGCTGCACTTAAAATTAGATAAATGCAAATTAAAATGATTAGATATGGTTTTTAGCCTCACACTTCACAAAACTAAAAACTTTGATGATTTATAGGTATGTTGAAATTGGTTGCCATATTATGTTGGAGGGAGTGTAAATCTAGTGCAATCTATTGGAAGCATTAGTTGGCCATAGCTATTAAAAAAAAAAAACATATATACTTTTGCTCAGCATTTCTATGTCCAAGAATTTATCCTATACACTATTTGCACATATTAGAGAAGGAAATGTCAACCCACTCCAGTATTTTTGCCTGGAGAATCCCATGGACAGAGGAGTCTGGCGGGTTACAGTCCATGGGGTCGAAAAGAGTTAGACACAACTGAGCAACTAACACTTTCACATATACATGAGGACTTATTTCCATTGAAAGTATTATTTTTAATATCAAAGACCTAGAATACTCTAAATGTCCATTAATAGGGCTTATTTCATTAAAAGATAGTTCATCTTTTCAATGGACTCTTCAGTGTAGCTTGAGTTAGATTTATATGTGTGATAAGATCAACCTTCATTATATGAAAATTCATGTGAGGAAATTCCCTAGCAGTCCAGTGGTTAAGACTTCACCTTCCAATGCAGGGAGTGTGGGTTTGACCCCTGGTCAGGCAGTTAAGATCCCCCAGGCCTCGTGACCAAAAAATCCAAAAGACATAAAACAGAAGCAATGTTGTAACAAATTCAACAAAGACTTTGAGAATGGTTCACATTTGAAAAAAATCTTGAAAAAAATAGTTATGTGAAAAATCAAGGTTCAGGGACTTCCCTGGAGGACAAGTGGTTAAGACTCCACACTTCAAATGCAAGGCGCAATGGTTCCATCCCTGGTCAGGGAAATAACATCCCACATGCTGTGAGCCATGCCCCCCAAAGGCATGGCTTTTCTTAAGGCTCAGTGTCCACTGTGTAGTATGCTTCTGTTTGTGCAAGGAAAAAGTATATACATATATATTTATACACACACATATATATGTACACATAGATGTAGGTATAGTATCAACATAGATCTACATTCATAAGAGCATAAAAAAATCAACGACCATTTCCACTAGAGAAGGAGATTGAATCTTTCAAGTACAGAGAAAATCTGATTTTTTGTTTGTTTTCTTTATTGTTTGAATTATTTAACATTCAAATATATTGCAGCTTTATTTATTTTTGTTTTGCTTTATTTGTCTTTTAAAAGATCACCTACTGGCAGGTGAAGTGAACTTCCCAGAGAGCTGCTGGGCCCATTCTGATAGCTCTTAAAATTTTTTTTTATTGAAACATAGTTGATTTACACTGTTGTATAATCTCTGGGGTTTCTCAGGTGGCACAGTGATAAAGAATCCACCTGCCAATGCAGGAGATACTAGAGACTCGGGTTCCATCTCTAGATTGGGAAGATTCCCTGGAGAAGGAAATGGCAACCTACTCCAGTATTCTTGCCTGGAAAATTCCATGGACAGAGGAGCCTGGTGGGCCAGAGGTCCATGGTGTCACAAAGAGTCGAACGCGACGGAGCACACATGCACATGTATTCCGTCCATTCATTCATCCATCCATCCCTTTATCATTTCACTCTGTTTTGAAGAGTATTGCGCACATGTGCTACACATCTTTAGATCTTCTCTTTTAACTATTATGTGACTCACTTTATTTCACTGGCTGGAGCCTTTCTAGCCTCTGGCTTGGTACAGTGGAAAGACCATGGGCTTTGTAGAACTGGTTTAAAATCTAAACATCCATTACTTTCTTTTTTCTTTTTTAATTGCAAAGTAAGTTTATTGATGACAACTTTATATAATTTACTCCCTATATTTGATGTTACAAACTTTAGGGTCTTTGAGATATGCAGGATCCTTATATGTAACTGGCATAACTTCCTATATTTGAGCTCTCTTAATTCTTTTTGTGATTTCTTTTTGTTTCTTCCCACAAAGACCTGTTATGTGCCTCCCATAAATGCATCCAGTAAATGGAGACATAAACTGGGATAAAAGCTGTATATTCTTACAATCTACACGGTTTCCACACAAGATATAATTTTTCAGAGGCTCTTTATAAGGATTTTCCATTGGAACAGGCAGGTCCTCCTTGCTTGTTATCTGTTTATATTGTGAACAGCTTCTTCACAGCACTGCATGAGTCCCGGAATTTGTGAGGCAAACAGCTGTCACGAAATGCGTCACCTTTCTCCTTCCTAGCCTACTGCAAGAGCTACCATAGAGGCCATGGTCCTTGCTCCTCCCCTTCCCTCCATCGTTTTCTAACTGTACAGTTTTCGGTTATTTCATTAACTTTTCTGAACTCCTATAAAACAGGAAGAAAAACACCTACCTGCTGGGATTGTTGGGACAATTTATTGGGATCATGTACACACAGTTCAATGGGTGAGGCCCTGTAACACAGCAGCCTTGCCCTTAGTATGTTAGCATCTTCAGATTAGATCAGATCAGATCAGTCGCTCAGTTGTGTCCGACTCTTTGCAACCCCATGAATCGCAGCACGCCAGGCCTCCCTGTGCATCACCAACTCCGGGAGTTCACCGAGACTCACGTCCATCGAGTCAGTGATGCCATCCAGCCATCTCATCCTCTGCCGTCCCCTTCTCCTCCTGCCCCCAATCCCTCCCAGCATCAGGGTCTTTTCCAGTGAATCAACTCTTCACATGAGGTGGCCAAAGTACTGGAGTTTCAGCTTTAGCATCATTCCTTCCAAAGAAATCCCAGGGCTGATCTCCTTCAGAATGGACTGGTTGGATCTCCTTGCAGTCCAGGGGACTCTCAAGAGTCTTGATAATTTCCTTTTGTGGGGCTGGTTTCTAAACAGTGATTGATGAGGTTTTAAATAATCCCTGGAGGGCCCATCACAAGCCCTATTCTTCAGTGAGTAGAAAGGCTGAGGTTAGTTTTTTTGATGCTGTATGGCCCCTCATGTGGAAGGAAACAGAATATTCCTTTTTTTGTTGTCTTAGTTAAGACAATCCTTTTTTGATTTTTAAAAAACAGTGAAAATTTCTCAACATACAAGACCTGAAAAGCAGGCTAGCTAGTACTAGCTTTTTTAAAGTCTCCAAATAGTCATTTTTATAGTTTTATATAGTCATTATTCATGTTTATTTTCCAGTGTTTTTTATTCCTCCACATTTTTATGATCTTATACCAGAGATAATTGTTCTTTCTGCCTAAAGGGCTCCTATTAGATTTCTTTGTTTTAAAGCACAGGTCTGCTGGCAACAAATCCTCTTACTTTTTGTCTTAAATGTTTTTATTTCACCTTAATATTTGAAATATACTTTTGCTTGGCCGTTATTTTCTTTTAGCATTTAGAAGATGTTATCCCAGAGTCCTTTGACTTCCATTACTTCTGTTTCTCATTGTTCTCCTGAGGGTAATATGGAAGATAGTCTGACTGATTTTAGGGAGGATTTTCTTTTTTTGTTTTGTTTTCCTGGAAATTTGGTTATGCTATTCCTAGATGTGTTTTCCTTTGGATTTATCTTGCTCAAGGTTTGTAGTACTTCTTGAATCTATAACTTGATCCCTTTAAATCTATAACTTGATACCTTCAAATTGATTTTGAAAAATTCTCAAATATTGCCCCTATTGCTCCAATTCAGTTTCACTCTAGAACCCTTCTGGAATTTTAATTACACATATGTTCAACCTTTTCACAATGTCTTACATATCTTTATGCTATTTTCTGTATTTTTCACCTTTTTCTTTTTTTTTTGATTTGGATACTTCCATCTGGATATTTTCTATTAACCAATCTTCTGAATTGCTAATACATTTTTAATCTATCTGAACTGTTGTTAAATTCATTTACTGAACTTCAATTTCATCTGTCTAAACTGCTATTAAATTCATTTATTATATTTTGCAGTTTGGGAATTTATATTTGGCTTTTTATTTTTAATACATAGATTTCAAATCTCTGATGAAATTCTCCGTCTTGTCATCTATTTTCTTGAACATGTTGATCACAGTTATTTTGCATTCTGTGATAGATAATGCTAGTGTCTGGATCATCTCTGTATCTGTTTCTATTGTGTATTTTTTCTCTTGCCCCGTCCCTTTGTATGTCTGGCAATTTTTGATTGAATGCCAGACATTGCATATGAAAAGTTATAAAGACTCTCAATGATGTTAACTCTGGCAAATGGTCAGATTAAAAGCAGAATACCTTAAACTAATAAGGGAATAAGCTGACTTGAGCCTGGGTTTTTAAGCCTTTACAGGGCTGATCTGCATCTATTTACCCTTATTTCTAGAATATGGTTCAATCAGTTCCACTGAAAGCAGGAAATGTTTATAAAACCCACTCTGCTTTGCTAGACTCTAAGTGCTAATGTTTATTTATCCAGTACTATGTTACTGTCATTCGGAGAAGGCAATGACACCCCACTCCAGTACTCTTGCCTGGAAAATCCCATGGATGGAGGAGCCTGGTAGGCTGCAGTTCATGGGGTTGCTAAGAGTCAGACACGACTGAGCGACTTCACTTTCAATTTTCACTTTCCTGCATTGGAGAAGGAAATGGCAACCCATTTCCAGTGTTCTTGCCTGGAGAATCCCAGGGGCGGGGGAGCCTCGTGGGCTGCCATCTATGGGCGCACAGAGTTGGACACGACTGAAGCGACTTAGCAGCAGCAGCAGCAGCATGGTACTGTCATTAGCTCTGTTTAGTTTCTCAGTCTCTTAATAGCCTTTTGTTCTGCCTCTCTAACTCTTGGTCTGCTCTGCTTACTAATTGGCAAATATGTAGAGGTAAAAACTAGATAATTCTATTTAAATCAGTTTTCTGCACTTTTTTTCCCTCCAAAATCTTAGTATCTCAAGTCCTGGCTTGTTTCGGTGGCCCTGAGCTTCAATATTTGTCTCTCCAATGAGTCTGCCAAAACTCCTGCTCACCTTTTCTGCTTTTCAAAAGCCACTCTCTGCTCAGGTTCTCTATCCTCTATCCATTATGCATGTGAGTCAGCAGATACTGGGTAGGGATTGTAGAATGTCAGGTTTGTCTTAATGAGTTTGCCTTCTTTTAGGGATATTGACTTGACTCTTGAAGCCCTGGCTACCTCAGTGGCTCTTCAATGTTTTCAGACATTAACATTAAAAAAAATTTTTTTTTTAGTTCTTCTAGCTATTTTCATGGGAAGATTTTTTTTTTTTTAACTACAAGCCAGCCTGCCATGGCTAGAAATAGAAACCAAATAGCCCTTTTAGATACAGGGTCTGCTAGGCATTCCAAAGTTAAAGCTTAAATTCAGAGTGATTATGACAATGGATGGAATTCTTCTTTTTAAAAATAATATACTATCCTTGGCACTAGAAGAGCTGTGATGAACACAGAATAATAGGAATGACCTTTGGGACTTCCCAGGTGGCGCTAATGTTAAAGAACCTGCCTGTCAATGCAGGAGATATAAGAGATGCGGGTTAAGATATAAGAGATCCCTGGGTTGGGAAGATCCTCTGGAGAAGGAAATGGCAGCTCACTCCAGTATTCTTGCCTGGAGAATTCCATGGACAGAGGAGCCTGGCAGGCCACAGTCTGTGGGGTTGCAAAGAATTGGACATGACTGAAGCTACTTAGCACAGGCTCCCCTGGTACCTCAGCTGGTAAAGAATCCACCTGCAATGCAGGAGGCCCCGGTTTGATTCCTGGGTCAGGGAGATCCCCTGAAGAAGGCATAGGCTACCACTTCAGTATTCTTGGGATTCCCTGGTGGCTTAGTGGGTAAAGAATTGGGTTTGATCCCTGAGTTGGGAAGATCCCCTGGAGAAGGGGATGGCTACCCACTCCAGCATTCTGGCCTGGAGAATTCCATGGACAGAGGAGCCTGGCAGGCTACAGTGTATAGGGTGGCAAAAAGTTGGACATGACTGAGCAACTTTCACTTTCAGTTTTCACTTAGCACAGTACAGCATATAACATAGGTATTATCATCCCCATTTTTATAGATGAGGAAATTGAGGAACAGGACATTTTAGTGAGTCATTGAAAATTATATTTAGCAAGGAACGGTACTGGGATTTGAATCTATGTGGGCTCTGATATTCTTAGCAGAAGCTTAGAACTTTAAACAAGGTCTTATTATTGAGAAGATAATATGATAATCTTTCTTTCTCTTCTATAACAGGTAATGAGAAATATACCGAGAGACCTTTACACCATAGCATCCTTCAGGAACTCATTGCATCCTTCTTTTCCATTTGTATCCCCTGCATGCCTTGCACAGAGATGGGCACGTGCAGAATCACAATAAAACCTTTTGATTTCCAGGTTGGAGCTGAGATCTGAAGTTATGTTTTATCATTTGTCCTGTTGCTTTTCTTATGTTACTGTTAAGAATTCAGCAACACACATGGCACTTGTGAAAATGAAATTTAGGGTTACACCATATGATTGTGTAGGCCAAAGAGATAATTTAGAGCAAAATCTACCCTGCACTTTGCTTGTCAAACTAAGTGATAGCCACTGCAGCAAGGAGGGAGTACCTTTCCCTTACTCAGATTCTGGACAATTCCAAGAATTTTTCCTTGTCTATCTCACAAGAAGCATTACCCATCTTTTTTGGCCAAAACAGTTGGACAGAAAGACGTCTAAACCCAACTGCTTGTTATCATATACTTCTGTTTATTTGGGACCCACTGCAAGGGAAATTTACAGGGTCTGATAACACTGATCTCAGAGTAGGGAGAAGGAAAATAGGGCAGGAAAACACTGGCCGTATTTGTACTTCAGAAAGGGAAGAGTTGAATCAGTTTTCTGTCCCCAGATGCTACCTTTGGTATCAGACCAGAGTAGATTTCCAGAGAAGAAACTCCAGGTGAAAGCAGCAGTCAGGACCTTTTCTGATATCCTACAATTTCATTTCCTCTGTTGTTTTCTTTCTTTTTTTTTAAATTTTATTTTATTTTTAAATTTTACATAATTGTATTAGTTTTGCCAAATATCAAAATGAATCCTTTCACAGCATGAAATGCCCCAGTGTTTCTCTCCTAACCAATGGTGTAAATTTACCCAGTGTCAAGGAACTTCAAAGAACTTGGTGGTGGTAGTGGTTTAGTCACTAAGTCGTGTCCTCTTGCGATCCCATGGACTGAAGCCTGCCAGGCTCCTCTGTCCATGGGATTCTCCAGGCAAGAATGCTGGAGTGGGTGGCCATTTCCTTCTCCAGCGGATCTTCCTGACCCAGGAATCAAACCCAGGTCTCCTGCATTGCAAGCAGCTGATTTACCAACCGAGCTATGAGGGAAGCCCAAGGAACTTAAAACTGTATATTTATTCTACTGATAGTAATAGCCTTTTAGACAATGGACACAGAACACTATTGAGCAGTTTCTCTCCATCAGCTGAGAACTAATGTTTCCACACCCAGTAAATATTTAGCTCTATAGAAAGATTAATCAAATATATTCCCATAAACCACTTGAAATTGATCTATTTTGGATTAAATAGAGCTAAACTAATTTCCTGCAGCAATTTTAGGACATCTATCTAATAAACAAGTTTCCACAATTGATTTCATTTATTAATACCTTGGGATCATCTCAACCGAAGAGTCTGAGAATAGTCAAATAAAAAACTCACTGAATTCTAAGCAAAGTTCCAGCGGACCTTTCAGATTATTAAATAATTAGAATAACTTTTTCTTTGTTAAGCTGTTCAGGGACTTTTTTTAAAAAAAAGACATGGATCTCTTCTGAGAGGCTGTGACCAAAACATAATAGATTGAAGGTTATGAGGTCTGTTTATAATTGATGAATTACAAGGCTGTTTATGTTGATTCCTTCTCTTGCTGGAAAAAAAAAATCCAAATTTGAGCCATTGACCCTTAAATAAATATTTCCCTTGGAATAATAAAGAAAAACATACCATTGTTAAAATAATGTATAGAGGGTAGATAACACCTTTCAGTAGACCCTTTTTGCTTCCAGGTGGAAACCAAATAGGTGAGTATTTTTAGAATACTGAGGCTTTGTGTATGGATACAATAATTGAGTGACTTCAGCTATTTCAGCAGGGAAGCTTGGTACTTTTTATGACTGTGTTTAGGGGATTTTGCACCCAAATATTGCTCTGGCTAGCAGTAATTTGGGGAAGGGTGATGTTACTGGTTACTGGTAACATTGACTACATGAGAGCTGCTAATATTGACTACCTGATACGTTCTAGGGACTGTACTAAGCAATTCTATGTTATTTAATTTAACCCTCACAGCAACTCTTTGAGCTAGATAACCATTACTATCCCTGATTTACAAATGAGGACACTGAACTTTAGTGAGGTTAAATAACTTCCCTAAGATAGTAGACTGAGATTTGAACCCAGCATCTCTTTGCTACTCTCTTAAAATGCTGTGGCATGAGCAGGATGGTTGAGAGTAGTGGGAGAGTCTAAGTTAATATAAACTTTTTGGAAAGCAGTTTTGAAATACTTATCAAAAGACTTTTAAAATGTCCCATGTTTTGAGCAAGTAATTATACTTCTGAGGGTCTAGTTTAGGACATTGTTTAGAGATTTAAATAATGATTATGTATAAGGATGTTCACTGAAACATTATTTATAAGAGTTTATAATACAGATTGAAAACTAATGTTCTCTAGCCCCTATTAATTGTAATAGACACATAATATAAATTATGACAAAGGCATAGTTGGAACATTGTGTATCTTTTAGTAATAATATTAAAAAATGTATTTGGGGGAAAAGGTTCAGAATTTGTTGTCAGGTGAAAAAGAGAGATGTAAAACTGTACATATATAGTATGATCATAGTGATGTCTAGAAAGGGAGGAAATCCAGCAAAATGTCATCTGTGAATAATGAATTATGAGTAATTTTTATTTTCTCCTTTATGCTTTTTGATATTTAAAATATTTTTCTAGAATGAGTACAAAGTACTTTCATAACCAGAAGAAAATACTATTATTAATTTGTTTAAAGAACAGTAAATTAGCCAACATTGCAATTTCCATTGTCAGCAAATCACCTTTCTTCTTTGAATTAAAAAAATTTCTTTTGCTCTTAGTCTTATTTTTTGCTGTGCAATTTCTATACTAACACTGGAGAAGAAATCCTTATCCCAAGCAGATAATTACCATGGGAGAGAGTAAAGCCCTGTGTTTACTCAAACCTTGCCCTAAACACTGTCTGTGGGTGCTCTCCTTGTGCTCACTCAGCCGTGTCCAACTCTTTGTGACCCCACAGACTGGGCCCATCAGGCTCCTCTGTCCATGGGATTCTCCTGGCAAAAATACTGGAGTGGGTTGCCATTTCCTCCTCCAGGAAATCTTCCCCATCAAACCCATGTCTCCTGTCTCCTGTCTCCTGCACTGGCAAGAAGATTCTTTAGCATTGAACCACCTGGGATCCCTAAAGTATTTATTGGGCTGCTCTGGGTCTTAGTAGTGGTATGTGGGATCTGGTTCCTGGACCAGGGATCAAACCCAATCCCCCTACATTGGAAACGTGGAGTCTTATTAACCACTGAACCACCAGGGAAGTCCCAAGCTCTCTTTGGACACATTTAAATCCCCTGAACCTTCCCAGAAGATTGTAAGGAGACACTCAAAGGCAGGGCCCAGGGAACTGTAATCAAAGTGTATCAGATTGAAGAACGTGGTCAGAATGTGTCCCCTGAAACTGACACTAATCAAAATAATAGGATAGAGCTTCTTCCTACAAAGTAAAGGTGCCTTCAGAGAAAAATTGTGAATATTCTTTTGTTTTTCCAGTATATATTTATAGATCACCTTCCATGTTAAAAATTCTGTGTTAGGAGGACTTGGGAAAGTTCATATGGATTTAAATCAGCCGTGATGAACCCATGTGGCTGCCTGAGTTTTTATTAAGATGATAGAGGTCTCCAATCATGGGAGCAGGGAATCTCTCAGCTTAGTTAAGATGCCAGCAAAAGGAGTTTTCAGATCCCATTGAAGTTGGGAGATATCCTAAGACTTCATAATAAGACCTGCATAATGGACGCTTAAATCACTTTCCATATACATAGTCCTACATGTGTTCCATTCTTGCCAGACCCTAGTCATAAGTGGGAAAGTGGAGTTGGGAGAGGGGAAGAAGGAATGCAGACATCCATTAAGCAGTGTTTAGTGAATAGAAGACTGAGCAGTGGTAAAACACAGCTAAAACAGACCCAGTTCCATCTTTCTTCTCCTTTTAATCGTCTCAGGCTAGAGTCTCATTCCTTTAGCCAAGATCATAACGAGTTGGAACACCTCTACAAGTGCTCATCCCTAATTCTCCGGTCTGACCTGGCCACCTCTCCATCTGGATTTCCCACAACTCTCCCTCTTATTCCAGTCTCTCCAGAGACACTGGCTTTTTGGCCATGATGCATGCCAGCCGTGTTCCCACGTCAGATGTTTTGCTTTCCTGTTCCCTCTCTGTACTGCTGTCCCCACAGGCATGCACGTGTCTGATTGCATGTGTCTGATATCATGTCTCTTCCTCATAGTCCCTTCCCCACCATCTTATGTAAAACACTCTATTTCCTCCCCTGACCCCTGGGACTCTCCACCCCCCTACTCAGTTTTATTGTGCTTTTGTAACACTTACCACTATTTGACAATATATGTTTAGTTGTTTGTTTATTGTCCTACATTAGAATGTACATTCCATAAGGGCAGAGACTTTGTCCATTTTATTCACTTTTGTATTTCCAGTGTTTGGTACATAGTAAGTGCTCAAAAAACAGTTATTGTGTAAATGAATAAACATACTTTTCTGGAGGGTGGTTTGGGAATATGTGTCAAAACATAAAATGATATATACCTTTGACCTAGCTAATCCAACTTCTTCGATTTGTATTAAGGAGATAATCACACAGTTGAAAAATAATATACACAATGAGGTTAATCACAGGATTGTTTAGAGCAACACACAGAATAAGAATCCAAATATCCATCAGTGGAACGTTGTGATAGAGGCAAACTGATTGACATCATTATATGTAGATCAATATTTATCAAAATGCAAAAATGTTTACAACGTCTTAGAGGGTGAGGAAAATTGACTCTGGAAGAGCTTGTATGGAATAATTGCATCTAATAAGATTCTATCATATGTTGTATGTATCTGTGTATAGAATAATGTGAGGGCAAGTATTCACCAAAATAATAACAGTAATCTTGGTGGCTGAGAGTGGGATTTGGGGTAATTTTTACTTATCCTGTATACTTTGTGTATTTTTTAAAATAAATGACTTTGTGTATTTCTGAAACAAATTTAAACAAAGTTAATAGAGCTGTTTTTTAAAGTTTTTTCTACTTCAGAGTCGATTTTAGTTTGCCCTGTGTCACAGTAGCACCCAGGTGACTGACTCGCGATGCCTGAGGAAGTGCTGCAGGTTCATCCCGGTTCCTGCAGGAGTGGTTCGCTGAGCTTCTAGATGTTTTAGTGCCTTTTCCGCATTGCCCTGCCACTGCCCTAGTAAGCACTCTTTCCTGGTTACACGGCCCTGATAGCAGCTGCCCCCTATTCCTGCCCCCTCCTGTCTGTCTTCTCCAGTGGAGCAAAGTACAGTGGCTCCCCATGACCCACAATGGACCCCACACTCTCAGCTGGTCATCTGGAGCCGTCTGCACACACAGCCCCAGCTTCTTTCCCTGACCTTGTCCTCAGCCACTTCATTATTCTGCCATTTAATCTGCCTGGTGTCTTGGGCTGTGTCCTAATGCCCGCCTTCTTTTTCTCTGGAATTCCTTCTCTTTTGGCCCATCTCACCTTTGTCTTTTTCAATCAAAACCCTACAGAATGACCTTCCAGAAAAACTATAGTACCTAAAAATCTGTATTAATCCTTTGCCTCTTAGGAAATGAGTTTCTTCTGGTTTACGTAATGGGTATGTATGACTGGTAAGCTCTTCGAAGGCAGGAAGTGTGTCTTATGCTTCCTCACATTATGCATTGAATCTATTTGTTTATTCATTCAGCAGATTTTTGTTAAGCACCTGCTGTGTACATGACCCTGGGCTAGGTTCTTCTTCTTCTTCTTTTCTGTGATAGGTTCTTGAAGAGAACAGTGAACACACAGGAACTTCTAGTCCAGGATGCCACTATGGAGGGTCTTACTCGTCTTCAATCTCTTGAGTGATAAGCTTTCTTATAAACTGCACATCTACCGGTAATGCAGATGTGCCTTCAACAAGGGAATGGTTTGTAAGGAAGAGGGATCAGTAACTTACACTTGATTCTCTCTATTACCAATAAGGACTAACAGAAAGGTTTTTGAAAAGAAATAGTCTCTTCTCTTGGTCCTTCAGGCACTACAGAGCCTAGACTGTATAGAAGGAAACCTTCATCAGATTTCTTTTTTTTTTTTTAATACGTGTTTGGCTTTTCGTTATTACTATGTTTTAATAAATATTTATTTACTTATGGCTGCGCTGCGTCTTCATTGCTGAGCGAGGGTTTTCTCTAGTTGCAGTGAGTGGGGACTACGCTCCATTGAGTGTGTCAGCTTCTCATTGTGGTGATTTCTCTTATTGCAGAGCATGTGTTCTAGGACTCATTCAGCAGTCGTGGTGCATAGGCTTAGCTGCTCTGAGACATGTGGGATCTTCCTGGATCAGGGATCCACCCTGTGTCCCCTGTGTTGGCAGGTGGATTCTTAGCCACTGGACCACCAGGGAAATCCTCCATCAGATTTCTTGGTGAACAAAGTCTATTGAACCAGGCAAGCTTCCTGCTGAACAGAGGACTGTCATAATACTAGAAGTGAGATCCTGAATGTTCCCAGACCTTTATGAACTGTCAAATGGATCATCTAGGATATAATTTCCTCTGTGAACTCGAGCAATTATGTAATATCATACCATGTACTTCCTAAGTTTTTCATGATATTAGAAACCATGAGGTTAAATCTAAGAATGTTGAGTCTATTGTTTTTTTTTTTTAATTTAAAACATAAAGTTATTAGATTTCTCTGGCAGCCCAGTGGTTAAGACTGACCTTCTATTATAGCAGCAAGGGTTCAATCCCTGTTTGGGGAACTAAGATCCCACATGCCTCACAGTGTGGTTAAAAAAAAAAAAAGTGAAGTTATCATCAATAAGTTGGAAAAGTTGCAAAAATATGAGTAAGAAATCAAAGATCTCAGCAGCTAAATTAATGAAATTCACACATCTCAGTACTTACCCTAGGTGTTTTAGGGAGATTCTTGGTCAATAATTCCCCTTGCTTTGCCAGGCCACAAATCAAGTGGTTAATTCATTTTATTGAGAAGTGAATGAAAGATTCAGAACTCTGAGAGACAAACATAATTTAAAAGGCATTTTCAATAGAATCCCTTTTGCTGCCTACTCAAGGTAACATTAAATATTGATCAGTAATGTTATTGCTAGATTTTTTCCCTTTTGTCTCAAAGGTCTCAATGGGTATAGTTGCCTAACCCCTTTCTTTAACCAAGATGATTCTCAATAGACATCCAATTACGACATTTCCTTTCTCATTTAGACACTGAAAAGTCAACATTATTTTAATAGAAATATTACAAAGTAGCCTGTATCTGTAATTTTTCAAGACACAGAGCAAATGTAGGATTTTTCAAAGGTATCTTTTTTCTCTATTAGGAAAAATGGCCATAAAGAGGACCATGCATTATATTTTTAAAATTTTTTTGTTTTTTAATTTTTATAATGTTGTGTTGGTTTCTGCCATACAACAAAGTGAATCAGCCATAATTATACATATATCCCCTCTATCTTGAGCCATCCTCCCTTCTCCCCATCATACCCCTCTAGGGCATCACAGACTGGGCTCCCTGTGCTGTACAACAACTTCTCATCAGCTAACCATGTATCATTACACATGATAGTGTATATTAGGGCTTCCTTGGTGCTCAGATGGTGAAGAATCTGCCTGCAATACAGGAGACGTGGGTTCAATCCCTGGGCTGGGAAGATCCCCTGGAGGAGGGCATGGCAACCTACTCCAGCGTTCTTGCCTGGAGAATTCCATGGACAGAGAAGCCTGTGGGCTGCAGTCCATGGGGTGACAAAAGAGTCGGACACAACTGAACAACTAAGCATAGCACAGCAGAGTGTGTATATATATATATATATATATATATATATATATATATAGATGCTACTTTCTCCATTCGTCCCACTCACTCACTCCCTTTCCTGCTATGTCCACAAGTTCATTTTCTAGACCTGAGTCTCCATTTCTTCTCTGCAAATAGGTTTATCAATACTGTTGTTTCTAGATTCCATATATATATATATATATGCATTAATAAACTGTATTTGTTCTTCTCTTTCTGACTTCACTCTGTATAACAGGCTCTAGAAGGCTGTAAATATTGGTGTTCTTTAAGAGACAAAGGTCAATAAAATAGACAGTTCTCTGGATCACTTTCCTAATAATGTGGGTTGAAGCAGCCAGGGTGGGTTTGGTGGCTATGTGGGATTAGGGATCAGGCTTCTTCAATCTTCTTGCTACATCATGACATGCGGCTTCTACTCTGTGGGCCAACAGGACTGTTCTGGCTTTAGTCAGCACATCTGCATTTCAGCTGGTGGGAAGGGGATAGATGGAAGGAGAGAGCACACTTCTTTCTGTGAAGGGTAAAACCCCAAATTTGCGTATATCATTCTCATCATTCCACTTACCTCCCACTGGCCAAAACTTAGCCACATGGCTATACCAAGCTATAAGGGTGGCTAAGAAATATCAACTTTACTTATGTGGCTTTATGATGAACTAAAAACTCTATTCACGTGTAAGAAGATGAGAATGGAAATAAGGGGAAAACTGGCAGTCCCATTCCCATGTATAAACAAGAAGGGAAAAGAAAGGAAAATGAAAATTGGGGAAGTTAAGAAAGGGAGAAAGAGAAGGAAAAGTCAAAGGTTGTTTTGGTGAAGGTAGACTATATTTTATGGTGTTTTCTTATTTGCTGTTGTTCAGTTGATTCTGGTTGTCCAAATTTATTTCTCATCACTGCAATTTGCAGTGCTATATAACAGACTTAAACTTCTTTTTATCTCTTTTTAGTAGCTCTTAATTATGGAATTCCTTTCAAAGAATAAATATTTGTGAGTGCTTTCTTCAAACCTGAAACTGTAGTAGGTGTCAGACATACAGTGGAGAATAAGAAAGAAGAGTCCCTACTTTCCAAGAATGATATGAAATCATGAGGTGGGGGAACAGATACTAATCGAGTAATGGAAAAGTGATGAATGATAAAAATGAGGGGCACAGGGAGCTATGGTAGCATAGGGGTAAGCACCCAGGCTTCGCTGAGGAGGGAATGATTTCTCCTCTTAAATGCCTTTTGAGTAAGACACCCACATAAGCCTATTAGAATGTGAAACTTATTTTTCACCTTCAATTATTTCACCTTTCAATTATTCTTTTGATCCCAAGAATGTTACATGTGAGCATGCTAAGTCGCTTTAGTCATATCCGACTCTTAGTGACCTTATGGACTGTAGCCTGCCAGGCTTCTCTGTCCATGGGATTCAGCAGGCAAAAATACTGGAGTAGGTTGCCATGTCCTCCTCCAGGGGAGCTTCCTTACCCAGGGATCAAGCCCATCTCCTGCATTGGCAGACGGGTTCTTTACCACTAGCGCCACCTGGAAAGCCTAGAGGCTAAATAGTCAAGTCCATTTAATTGAACTCGCATATTAAAAAGCAGAGACATTACTTTGCCAACAAAGGTCTGTCTAGTCAAGGCTATGGTTTTTCCAGTAGTCATGTATGGATGTGAGAGTTGGACTGTGAAGAAAGCTGAGTGCTGAAGAATTGATGCTTTTGAACTGTGGTGTTGGAGAAGACTCTTGAGAGTCCCTTGGACTGCAAGGAGATCCAACCAGTTCATTCTGAAGGAGATCAGTCCTGGGTGTTCTTTGGAAGGAATGATGCCAAAGCTGAAACTCCAGTACTTTGGCCACCTGATGCGAAGAGTTGACTCATTGGAAAAGACTCTGATGCTGGGAGGGATTGGGGGCAGGAGGAGAAGGGGATGACAGAGGATGAGATGGCTGGATGGCATCACTGACTCGATGGACGTGAGTCTGAGTGAACTCCGGGAGTTGGTGATGGACAGGGAGGCCTGGCGTGCTGCGATTCATGGGGTCGCAAAGAGTCGGACACGACTGAGCGACTGAACTGAACTGAATGAAACAACCATGTTGTCAGTATCTACTGTGTCTGAGATACTGGACCAGACACTCTGGGGGCTACAAAGGAGAACAAGAGAGGGTCTCACATCTTAAGTAGCTCATGCTCTAGTGAAGGAGACAACCGTGCAACTCAAGGCATGGTGATCAAAAGCTACAGTAGAGATGTCCACGAGGCCTAAAGGGGAAGGGGGATGAATGTTAACTTGCTGTGGGCTCAGTTTCAGGGAGAACATGGCATGCTAGCTGAGCCTTGAATACTGTGATTTGGTAGAAGGGTCTTTTAGGAGGACACAGCTGGAACAAAAGGCACAAAATGCAGGGTATGTTTAAGGACTGACCTTTAGTCAAAGGTAGCTGCTGGAGTGTTGGGGACAGAGGGCTGTCATGTGACCCTAGACATGGAAGGTTAGAATAGATGCAGGGAGGCCTGGGTCACAGCACTAAGGACTTTCTTCTGCAGGGCAGGGGAATTTGATAATCAGTTGTACTCTGCTTTTAGATGCTAACCACAGAGAGGGGAAATCTGAGGCAAGAAAGCCAGAAAGGAGGGCTTTATTTTTTAAGTTTGTTTTTTATTTTGGGCTGCACTGGGTTTTCATTGCTTCACGGGCTTTCTCTAGTTGTGGTGAGCAGGGACTACTCTGTTGTGGTGCGTGTGCTTCTCCTTAAGGTGGCTTCTTTCGTTGCAGAGCACAGGCTCTAGAGCACGTGGGCTTCAGTGGTCGTGGCGCATGGACTGAGTTGCCCCTCGGCATGTGGGATCTTCCTAGACCAGGGATCAAACCTACGTCCCCTGCATTGGCAGGAGGATTCTTAACCCCTTGGACCACCAGGGAAGTATGAAAGGTGGGCTTTAAAATGTAAGGATGAAGGAGAGAGGCCTTAGTGAGGGGGCTGAGCATCTGTTTGTATGTTTGCAGGAGTGAAGATGGGGAGGAGAAGCACAGAGGAGAAGAAAACTCTGAGGTTTTAAACCTGAGCGATTGGGAGGAGGTTGCTGACATTTAGTGCTTCAGGGAAGAAAAGGAGACAAGAAGTGTTGGCTAAACACTCCTGGCTGTCTACCCCAACAGCCATGTCACTGCTCTTCACAGAGCCCGATTTTGTCAAATGTCAACCATTCTCAGCCCTTTAAGAGTGTCCTGATTGGTGTATGCCAGTCAGCTCAAGGCATTGCCCCTGCAGACTGTCAATGGTTTGGGGGTGGACATGGGACTTAATTGGCCCTACCCTATTGAGTGCATATTGTTGGTTTGGGAACGCCCGCTTCATGTAGCAAGTGCACAGCAGAGTCAGGTAGCTAGACACTGAGATGGAAAAGGGAAGCCCCAGGGAACTGAAAAGAATAAGATGATCTTAAAGAGAAAAGAGCTGAGAAAATCAACCCCATCAAGTTGTTTATGAACCCCCTCACTCTTGATCTGTACATGTATAGACCTGGCCCTAAATAGGTTGCTGAAGACAACTGAGAACTGAGCTATGTGACAGGCCACCATGCTGGTCTCACACTGGTCCCTGGATGGCACGTACAGTAGCCCTGCAAACTCAGAGAATTCAACTGTCATTAGAACTGCAACCCACACAGGACTGGTCAGAACCTGTGACCTGAACCCAACCAGATCAATTGCCTGCTAAGACAGAAATATAAAAATGCTCCGTAGGATTTAAACAAGATCCTGAGCCTCATTACCTAGCAATCAAAATATCAAATCTACAATCCAAAATTGCCATCCTACAAAGAAACAGGGAAATGTCAACTCATAGGAGACAAGGTAAGTGACAGAAGCCAACAGATTTTGGAATTATAACTTTTAAAATATTATTTATTTATTTATGGCTTCACAGGCCTTCTCTAGTTTCAGAGAGGCGAGGCTACTCTCTTGCGGTGAGTAGACTTCTCATTTTGGTGGCTTCTCTTGTTGTGAACTGGACATGGAACAACAGACTGGTTCCAAATAGGAAAAGGAGTATGTCAAGGCTGTATACTGTTACCCTGCTTATTTAACTTATATGCAGAGTACATCATGAGAAACGCTGGGCTGGTGGAAGCACAAGCTGGAATCAAGATTGCTGGGAGAAATACCAATAACCTCAGATATGCCGATGACACCACCCTTAAGGTAGAAAGTGAATAAGAACTAAAGAGTCTCTTGATGAAAGTGAAAGAGGAGAGTGGAAAAAGTTGGCTTAAAGGTCAACATTCAGAAAACTAAGATCATGGCATCTGGTCCCATCACTTCATGGCAGGTAGATGGGGAAACAGTGGAAACAGTGTCAGACTTTATATTTTGGGGCTCCAAAATCACTGCAGATGGTGATTGCAGCCATGAAATTAAAAGACGCTTACTCCTTGGAAGGAAAGTTATGACCAACCTAGATAGCATATTCAAAAGCAGAGACATTACTTTGCCAACAAAGGTCCGTCTGGTCAAGGCTATGGTTTTTCCAGTGGTCGTGTATGGATGTGAGAGTTGGACTGTGAAGAAAGCTGAGCACTGAAGAATTGATGCTTTTGAACTGTGGTGTTGGAGAAGACTCTTGAGAGTCTCTTGGATTGCAAGGAGATCCAACCAGTCCATCCTAAAGGAGATCAGTCCTGGGTGTTCATTGGTAGGACTGATGTTGAAGCTGAAACTCCAATACTCTGGCCACCTGATGTGAAGAGCTGACTCATTGGAAAAGACCCTGATGCTGGGAAAGATTAGGGCAGGAGGAGAAGGGATGACAGAGGCTGAGATGGTTGGATGGCATCACCAACACAACTGACATGGGTTTGGGTGGACTCCGGGAGTTGGTGATGGACAGGGAGGCCTGGTGTGCTGCGCTTCATGGGGTCGCAAGGAGTTGGACATGACTGAGTGACTGAACAACTAAAACAGAGATTCTCAGTCCTTTTTCACAGTATGGTCCTTGAAGAAAATGATAATATCTGTAAGATATATTGGAATAAACCATAGGAAGGCTGGAGGCAATTTTCTATAGTTTGGTGAAAAATTTTAGTGTGTTTTTATATTATATAATTATGAAGACCCAGCACAACATAAATAAATAATATTTTTTAAAAAGATTATATGCCTGAAAGAGTTATCAATATCCATTTGTGTTGACTTTTTAATGATCATCTCTTATTAGTCAATATGAATGAGAAACCTTGTTCATATAATTTGTTAATTTTAAATATTTAGTTTTTAATCTTTAAAATGTATAATAGTTGCCAAGAGAATCTAACAGCTTTTTATTCTTTCATTGGCAAATGTGATACTGAAATTTGCTGTGATGATGCAAATAGATTTTTCAAATCAATGTAGCTTTTTCGTATCACGTGCTTCAAAGAAGTGATGAAGCTCTTTAACGTGAAGAAAAGACTGGTGTTATCTGAGCAGTCACCTTGCAAGTAGTTTGAATGTCATTAAAAGAATCCATTGGCACAAAAATGTGGCTGCATCTCCTGTGTGTCAGGACCAAGACTTCAAGCTGATGGCTGGTGAAGTGCCTGCCCTTAGCTTCTTTGGGTTGTGATCTGGGCCTGTGGGCACTTGGTACCCAAACCCCTCCAGCAGCTCCATGATCCCAGGGCTACAAGGCAGAGATGTGCTCTTGCCTGGCTAGAGGGCACCCCTTGGACTGGTTTAAGAGATTGGCACAAAGCAAGGAGTGTGGGATGTGGCTGGTTGTGCTTATTGCTAATAGTGATCTCATAGTCAGAATTGTTCTGCTTGGGACTCTCTCTTGAGTCTCCAAGGAGCCTCTTGATTGTAGGTGACTAGCTACAAGTGGCCACATCAGACCTTCCCTGACTGCTGCAGTCAGTATTTTACAGAGCACCCGAGTCCCACTCTCAGCGCAACAGTGGGCGGCACGAAGCACACCATGGAAAGCTCCAGTCTAGAAAGCCCAAGGAAGAAAATATTGACATTAATAAAAGAGGGAAAAGAATGACTTAATATATGAAAGCTACACACATATAGGGGCTTCTCAGCTAGCTCAGTGGTAAAGAACCCACCTGGCAATGCAGGAGATGCAAGAGACACAGGTTCAATCCCTAGGTTGGGGAGAGCCCCTGGAGTAGGAAATGGCAACCCACTCCAGCATTCTTGCCTGGAGAATTCCATGGACAGAGTTGCCTGGCGGGCTATAGTCCATGGGGTCACAAAGAGTCAGACATGACTGAGCGACTAAGGACACCTGCATACATGCACACATGCACATATATATTAAGATAAATATCTGAAAATTACTGGATTTTCTATTTACTAACAATAACTAGTGATGAAACATAATGGAGAAAAATATTGCATTCCCAATAGCAACAAAAGAGATTAAATACCTAGGAATAACTTAACAAGAACTATGAAAGATTTATATGAATAAATGACAAGATTTTACTACAAGATATAAAAGAAGACTTCAATATTAACATAACCATACTGTGTTCTTGGATGGGAGAACTGAATATTATAAAAAATGTCAATTTCCTGCCAAATTAATTTATAGTTATAATATAACTCCAATCAAAATCCCAATAGGGTTATTTTTGGAATATGACAAAATCATTCTAAAATGCAGCTGGAGGACAACAGGCAATAGTAACTACTATATTTTGAGAAAGCAAAACAAAACAGGTGGATGGCAGAGAGGGATTAGTTTTCCCAGAAAGTGAAAGACAACAGAAGAACAATAATGCTTTCACTTTGTTTCTATTACTAGTATAGTTTAGTGAAACAGAATAGATAGGCCAGAAACAGACCAAGGTTCGATCACTGGGTAGGGAAGATGCCCTGGAGGAGGGCATGGCAACCCACTCCAGTATTCTTGCCTGGAGAATCCCATGGACAGAGGAGCCTGGAGGGCTACGTCCATAGGGTCTCTAGGAGTCCAACATGACTGAAGCGACTTAGCACAGCAGGGCCTGAGTTCACGTGATGATATGATGATGATAAAGATGGTGTCACAGAAAGGACTCAAGTGGAAGATTCTCCGATGAAGAGTGCTAGATATTTATTGGTGTGGATGGGAGGGGTTGGAGAAAGGAAGGGAGAGAAACTGTTCCTAAATGTGTGTTTCTGTGCACAGAGTCTTCACCTCGAGTCCCATGCCCCACTTCTCTCCCGAGTCCTCACTTTCTCCTTCCTAGAATGAGAGGAGGGAAATACTTCACGGATGAGTTTGGAAGAAGAAATAGAGTGTTAAGTGGCTCAGGCTCCTCCTCTCTTGGATCTGCTGGGCTGCAGACTGCTGTTCTGCCCTTTGCTCTGTGGCCTCTTATTGAGGAAGTTTTTGATCCTGTCTGATGGGAAATCACTGGGGTCTAGCACAACCTGCTTCCCAGGTGGTGCTAGTGGTAAAGAACTTGCCTGCCAAAGCAGGAGACATAAGAGACTAGGGTTCTGTCCCTGAGTCTGGAAGAGCTCCTGGAGAAAGGCATGACAACCCATTCCAATATTCTTACCTGGAGAATCGCATGGACAGAGGAGGCTGGTAGGCTACAGTCCATAGGGTCTCAAAGAGTCAGACACAGCTGAATTGACTTAGAAGGGCCTGAGTTCATGTGACTCCAACAGTTTAGTCCAGGGGTGAGGTGTATTAACAGGTTATTCTGGCTGTTTATCTAAAATTACATGTTCTAATCAGCTTTACCCAGAAAGAAAGAAGACAACATCTGGCTGCATTGTGCATTGTGTCTTTATCTCTTAATAGGTTTCCAATTCATGATGGGGAAAGGATATTATTTGTTGGTCCATCTAAAACTCCAAAACTGGACCAAATGGTTGACTGATTGGGGGAAAAATTCATATCATAGCACATACAAATATATGAAGAATAGCTTTTATAAATGACAAACTATTAGAAACAAAAACTGGAAAATAATATAAAATGTCTGGATCAGAGAAGACTCTCCACGGTTACAAACAAATGCAAAGATCCCAAAGGCAAAGATACAAAGCTCTAACAAGATTTAAAAATGGTGTGTACATATTAAGAAGAAAAAAATGAATGAAAAGGCAATTTTCAAGCCAGAAAATTATTTCTAGCAAACATTACACACAATTACTGCAACAGATTTCTCAATAACATAGACAAAATGACCAAGAACATGAATATCTCAACGGATGAATGGGGAGAGATATTCAATAGGCAACCCACAAAAGGAAAAGTACATATAGCTAATGAATATGTGAAAAATATCATATTCACAAATGATCAAAGAGATGCAATTAAAGTGAAACACTATTCTTTGTGTATCCAGTTGAAAAAAATGATAAAACAAAAATATTAGTACTGGTGAGGGTATAATGAAGTGATCACTGCGACTAATAGGAACATAAATCAGTACTATTTTTCTGAAAAGAAATTTGGCTACATTTATCATGAGTCTTAAAATGCTTAGGCCTTTTGCTCCAATAAATCTAGGAATCTACCGTTAAGAATTTGCAGAAATATCAAATAAAGATTTATGTGCCTAGGCTTTTATGATAAATGGAAAAACATATGTATGTCCAACATTAGTGAAAGTAGGTACATTATCATAGAATATTATACGATCATCAAAATTAATCTACAAAGTACAAAGTGCTTTAAAATTACCTAAGAAACTAGAACACATCAACAACAAACTTAAAACCCTATTAAAACAAAATCATTTAAGTCTGCTTGTGAGTAGATTTAAAATTCAGCGAGATTGCCTAAGTTAGAAGTAGGTGAGGGAAAGAGGCCAGAAGAGTAGGGACAAAATAGAGCTGGAAAGAACCCATTACAAAAATGAAAACAATTGCTCAAATCTAAACATTGGCTGTGGCTTGGCAACAAGTCTGACTCTACACAGATACAAAAGGGAAAGATGTTTTGGAACATCACAGTGTGGAATTTGCTAGGGAGGCAACTTGAGATAAATACAAAGATGGTTGTTGTTTAGTTGCTAAATCGTATCGAACTCTTTTATGACCCCCATGGACTTTAGCCAGGCTCCTCTGTCCATGGGATTCTTCAGGCAAGAATACTGGAGTGGTTTGCCCTTCCCTTCTCCAGAGGATCTTCTCGACCCAGGGATTGAACCCATGTCTCCTGCTTGGCAGGTGGATTCTTTACCCCTGAGCCACCTGGGAAGCCCACAGAGATCGTTAGTCATGATTAAAGTCACATATGAGTTCAACAATATGATTTTGTGGAGGATCCCCTTGGCAGGCCTCTGTGATTTTTCTCCAGCGACTCTCAGCAGCTTGAAAATAGCAGAAGCCACAGCATCAGAGGCTGAGAAAATGAGTGTTGGGTAGATTCAAGTTTGAAAATGGACACAATGAAGGTGGGAAAAAACTAGGATGGTAAAAGCATCTGGGGTGCTGGGTTGAGAAATCACATTTATTCACTCAACAAAAAGTTGCACTTTTTGACACATACTGTGTGCCAGGCACTGTCCTATTGATTCTTGGATACATCAGTGAACATAACTTTAAGGTCTCTCTATATGAGAGTGGGTGGGGAGGGGGCACAGCATAAATAATAATCACATTAGCACTGCTGTGCTCAGTCGGGTCCGACTCCTTGCGACCCCCTGGGCTGTAGCCCGCCAAGCTTCTCAGTCCTAGAGTCCTCCAGGCAAGAATATTGGAGTGGGTTGCCAGTCCATTCTCTAGGGGATCTTTCTGACACAGTGATAGAACCCTGGTCTCCTGCATTGCAAGCAGATTCTTTACCATCTAAGCCACCAAGGAATCCCCAGTAATCACAAGACATGTGCATAATTAAGAACAACAGAAGTGATTGGGCAGAGTGTAGGGCATTGGGAGTGTGGGCTAGGACTGGGGAAGGGCGTGTGATCCGGCAGTGAGACTTAGTGGAGGTGAGGGGTGAGTCAGGAAGATGTCCGGACCACCAGGGTCTGGAACAGGCAGTGAGGAAAGAGAGATGAGACAGGGACCTAGGTCTTAGATGGAGAGAGTGAGAAGGTCTGGGCACAGTTCATGTGGGAAAGAGAGAGAGAAATCACAAAGCTGTCCCAGGAGTGGGGAATTCCTGAGCTTGGAATTTTAGCTATTCACAACTCTTAAGCTCATTTTCCTTACAGAATTATCAGTATGTTAAGATTTTCCAGTTTCTCTTTTCTTCCTTTGTTTCTTCTTGTTTGACTTTTATAATGGCTGAAGAATCTTTACTTAATTATAGGCTAGGTTTTCCCCCCCTCAATTTTGGTTTAACAAGGTCAGAACAAGTCAGAAATTTCCAAGCGAAAACCTGATGTCTCCAAACATCTTGAGAAGAATTTAGAAGACTGATGGAAAATGTGTGGTCAAATTGTTAGAAAACATGTTGGAAAATAATCAAATAAAAATAGATAATTATTCACTTTAGAGGATATACAAAGCAGTACAGGAAAGGGCATATAAATCATAGCACAACTTCTGACTCAGTTTGAGTAATGTTATCAGAATGAGTGAGCAAGAGGAACTCAGAAAGGGGGAGGCAGCGGTCAGACCCCACTCAGACCCAGTGCCTGGGAGCTGTTTGAACTATGCACAAAGGGGAACATGGGCCAGCTTGGCACCAAACCGAGAAAGGGTCTGACTCTCCCAGTATGACCACCACTGGCCTGCCACCCTTTACAGAGATTTCATTTGCTTGCTAAAGAATTGGTCCAAAATGGCTTGCAAAAAATATCCCAGCGGGCTCTTGACAAACCCCCAAATGGGATGGGAAAGAGTTAAACAGGATTGGATTGTCAATAAATGATATGTAAGAACATCAACATAAAAAGCTTTCCTGTCTGTCTCAATTATTTAATCTCTGACAGTTCAGATGTTTATCCTCCCTGCCCCGGTGTTAATAAACACTGACATCTGAAGTGAAGTGAGCTGTTTCCACATCCTTCAGAAATGGAAATGGAGGTGTTGAGTGAATGTAGATGAATTCAGCTCCTTTTTAGTTGTTTCCGGCAGGAAGTTGGTCCAAATAACCTGTGACATTACCAGAAATAGGAGAGGTTGCAAGGATTTTTACATGGAGTGAGGATTCCAGGGGGAATGATCAGAAGTTTTCTTAGGAAAAAAAATGATAATGGAGGGAGATGGTGAAAGAAATTCTAAGGAATATAGAATTAAGAATATGTGAGATACCAGAAACCAAGAGAGGCTTGCCTTATGGACTATGGTTTAGGGGTATAAGGAATTATGGTATTAACTAGTCTCTAGCTTCCAGAGAGGAAAGGCAAAGATCCTCAGTGATATCAGTCTAATAACTGGTCACACTTAGAGACTGGGGCTACAGGCACCACCTTTACCAGTAATACAGCAAAGTTCTGCAAATCCATGATTCTCTGTGATCCTGGAGGCTCCTCTTCCTGCAAGGTTAGGAAGGGAACTCTTTGGTTCCAAGACTGCTCATGTCTTGCAAAAATTAGCAGTGGTGCTCAGTGGCTTGGAAGTCTCTGTGTAGACATTGTAATTTGGGATACTGTCTATGATAGGAATAATGAACATCACCCATTTAAAAAGACTGTATTCATTTTATCATTTCAAGTAGTTGTAGAAGTTTATAGTTATACTTTGTTTTATTTCACATCATTGTGGCCCCTGTGATGTATGAAATGCTGAAATTCAGAGAGAAGACAGCTCCAATTATGAATTTCCCTAAGGGAAAATAGGTCATGCTTTTTAACGTAATTACAGCTATATTCACATATATGTGCGCTCAGTCATTTCTGACTCTTTGCGACCCTGTGGACTGTAGCCCACCAAGCTCCTCTGTCCATAGGATTTCCCAGGCAAGAATACTGGAGTGGGTTGCCATGCCCTTCTCCAGGGGATCTTCCCGACCCAAGGATCAAACCCATGTCTCTTGAGTCTCCTGAACTGGCACACCGATTCATTGCCACTAATGCCACATATACAGAAAGAAAATCCCTAAGAAAACACATCAACTATTGACAGTGAATTTTTAATTGTATGTTCAGATGTTTCTTTGCTTTCTAAAATGTATACAATAAGCGTAAATTATTTTATAATAAAAAACAACAAAGGTTGTCTTGGAACAGAAACAGAACTTTCTTCCCTGCAGCTGAATCAGAACAATCCCCAAATTCTGTCATGCGGGATAAGAATGCAATTACACCACAATTTTAAAATAGAAAATACTGAAGAGTAAGTTCTTGGGATGTGGGAGGAAGTGTCTTCAGTTCCCAGGTGTTGGAAATAAGGTCAAAAGCTAGCAGTTCAGGAAATGTAGCTGTTGTCTTGTCTATAAGAATTCGGTTTGCCTGGAAGTAGTCGCCCATCAGTTGTAAGCTACCCCAGATTTATGAAATCCAGAAAAAACTTTGATTGCATCACTCACTTTGTCTGGAAGGTTCTTCTGGATAGGAGCCCTGACCTTGTCTCGGTTCTGAAAACCAAGAGAGAGAGTGCAAGCCTAACTTTCTTCTTGCCTCAGTCTTGCTTTATAGATGAACTTGATGAAAACATGTTCTTCAGGTAAAGTGTAAATATTTTAAATACTTATGGGTCAGACATTACCAGTGCTTTAATTTTTCAAAAATTTATTTATTTTTGGCTGTGCTAGGTCTTCACTGTGGCATGCAGGCTTAGCTGCCCTGCAGCACACACAATCTTAGTTCCCCAGCCAGGGATTGAACTTGTGTCCCCTGTACTGGAAGGCGGATTCTTACCACTGGACCACCAGGGAAGTCCCCCATCACTGCTTTCAGATCAGCTTTTGGAAATGAAAATTTCAAAGTCCTATTTGGTAAGACAGAGGGTTCTGCTTTGGTTCCCTCCAGCAATTCAATGAACAGCAGTTGTATTAGCACCTGTACAGTTGACTTGGCTCTGTATCGTCCCAGTGACTTTAGGAGAATCACCTTGGTCTCTGCTTCTGACATCTGGTTGCTTGCCTTCCAGATGACCCCCAATATTTCCTGCCTCCTCCTATCCATACCCTTGGATAGTCCCCTCCCACTCTGTACCAGGTAAATAAATGGGTATTTTAATGTATATTCTATATGCAAGAAACTGAGCCTCAAAGGAGTTAAGTACCTTGATTAGTATAATGGGCTAAAGCTGATATCAAACCCAAGACTTAGTTCACCTTCTTATGATGCTGTTCCTTGAAAGGAGAAGAAATGAAATGAATGAAATCGGGTGTTTTCCATTGATTCAAATGGTTGCTCACAGGGTTAAGCAGTGCTCTCCCGCCCAGTGGCAATATACAAACACATATTTACCCTTCAAAATTCTTTTCAATTAAATACATTAATAAATGATGAGTAACATCAAGAGGCATGTGCACCTTGCCTCCCGTCCTCCTCTGTCTTTTTAATTAATCAACCCACCCCCTCTTATGTTGGTACAGAGATAGAGTTACATAATATCCTTGTGGCATGGCTGATATTGCCCTTTGTTAGTTAACTCTTAAAGGGGGAGTTGCGTAAAAGCCTGTAAATGACCGCATGAATTATGCATAAGGGCTCAACTCAAATCATGCATATAAAATGGGCATTAAGATCACAACCTTTAGTATCTTATTCTTATATAAAGATCTCCGCACAGGGCTTGCTAGCCTAGGCTGCAGCTCTCTCCTGGCACAAAATGGAGTTTGATTTATTGGTTTGAACTAATTTACAAAATGGAGACCAGTAACCAAGAAAATCAAGTTGTATAAACACAGTTGGCATCTGGCAAATGATAATTATACACTTTTTAAAGTTTCCTTGTACCTTGCAGAACATTATATAAAACTCTGTGGTCACAGTGAGTGATGAAATTTAATTCCTTTTCCTCTTGCCCAGCCAAGAAGAACCAGTTTGAGACTGGTGAATGTATATGCTGGAAAGTTCAGAAGGTACTAGAGGAGATTCATATTCAAACCTCATCTCCTGTTCTCCAACCTTTAGCTCTGTGAAGCCTTTGAAGATCAATCTGAGGGACAGTCCATTGCTAACTTTAGAAAGATGGTGATACAGTTAGTTCAAACCCATCTTCTCACCAAATGCTTAGGCTCTTAAAGATTCAAGGATACCTCACCGAGGGTGTCTTGTCTGTTCTTTTGTCCGAGACTCTAACTAAACTCTGGGCTTCCCAGGTGGCGCTAGTGGTAAAGAACTCGCTTGCCAATGCAGGAGACACAAGAGATGCAGGTTTGATCTCTGGGTTGTGAAGATCCCCTGCAGGAGGAAATGGCAACACACTCCTGTATTCTTGCCTGAAGAATCCCATGGACAGAGGAACCTGGTGGGCCATGGTTTGTAGGGTCACAAAGAGTCAGACACGACTGATTGACTTAGCATGCACACTAACTAAACTATAGCATGGCCTGTTGGAAAAGGGCATCCCTACGTGGTTTGATTGGATCTTGTTTGGGAGAATTTGGTTTTGTGTTTCAACCTAAGTATAGCTTGTTGATGCTTTCTGATGATGGTAATAGAAAAATCAAGATTTGGGTCAGCTGGTAAGCATGCCTAGTATAAGCCATGGCCATCCTCACCAGGCTTCCTGTCCCTGATGTGGTCTCCCTGCCTCCCTGCTCACTCCTGCCCATTTCCACACAGCAGCTGAAACCACCGATGGCTTCCTGTCACACTTAGCAAAATGTCCAAGCTGCTCACCCTGGTCTGTGATGCCTCTATGATATGGCCCCACCTGGCTTTCCTAACTAATTTTGAACTACCCTCCCCTTGCCATTCACTTTCCAGCCCCTGTTTCTTTTCAGTTTTTTTTAACATATTAAGCTTGCTTCTACCTTTGGCCTTGTTCCTTTTGCCTGGAATGACCCCAATGCCATATCATTGCCTTTCCAGCCCCTTCCTGTCATTTCCATTTCTTATTAAAAGTCATTTCTCTGGAGCACCCTTCCGTGACCACTCAATCTGAATTAGTAATTTGAGCACATAACTTGGTTTCATTTTCATCTTATTATGTCCTGAAATTTCCTTGTTGATCAATCTATTTTAGTGTCTGGCTTTCCCCTACCAAACTATAAGCTCCAAAGGCAGGAACCTGCTATGTAGAACTGCTAATGGCTAGCACTAGCAAATGAATGAATAAATGCCTTTGCTTTTGTTTGCATCAGTCATTTTGGAAAAATATGTTGGTCTCTTTTGATTTGAATTGAGTTCAATCGTTTTGTAAAAACTAATCTTTCCTAGTTAAAATCAATTCATAGTTTAACAAAAACAACTACAGGAGCCAGCTCAGGCTTCCATAAGTTAGTGTGGGCTTCCCAGGTGGCTCAGTGGGTAATGAATCCACCTGCAATGCAGGAGACGCAAGAGATGCCAGTTCGATCCCTGGGTTGAGAAGATCCCCTGGAGGAGGGCATGGTAACCCACTCCAGTATTCTTGCTTGGAGAACCCCATGGACAGAGGAGCCTGGTGGGCTACAGTCCATAGAGTCACAAAGAGTTGGATATGACTGAGCACACACCTCTCACATGTACAATTAAAATCTCTGACTCAGATACTTGCAAACACCATTCAAGTTACAAAGACTGGTTCTGAGATTGCCTTCCTTTGCCTTCATGAGGGCTCCAAGGACCCATCATAAGTTCTGTGTTTTCTGTAAGTTTATTGACCCAGAGAATTTCTGTCCTAAACTCCCTCCTCCTTTTATAGTACTGAGTATTCCACTAATCATCCCTTAGAGATGATAATTAACTATTAGATAATCTCTGCTCTATTGGGGGGTGGGAGTTGCAGGTAGATTGCTAACTCTTTGAAGACGGCATGAGGGTCTTTGTCCCTTTCTTTCTCCTGAGCTTCTGTCTTAGACCCTTTCACACTGTGCTTGTCCTATGGATAGACTGTTGACCTGCAGAACCCAACTCCAGCGGCTTTTCCTCCAGCTTTGTTTATTTTTAAATGACTGTCAACTCTTAGCAGTGGTGGGGTCCCAGAACAGTGTGCCCCTAATTTTGGTCATGGTCAATGGCAGTAGGCAGGGCAGAGTTCAAAGTGGGGATTGAATAGTAGAGTGCTTCCCCTTTTCCTTGCGGTTGAGAACACCCAGTGAGTGAAGTCATTCTTAGCTAGAAATGGGTTGTAAAAAGGCAACAAGTAGATTCCTTTATCTCCCAGAATAGCTTTTCCCGAAAGAGGGAGATCTTTGCAGCTGAGATAAAGCCTAATTTTAGCTGACGCTGCTGGGCATCAGTTGGGCACCCTGGACCATGATATTCTCCCTCCATGGCCAGGGACCCATGAGCATCCCTTGCCAGATAAATGATGATGCATTAACAACAGGCTCCAGACATCTTCTTCCCCTGGAAAGCGGTTTGAATCTTGGAATAAACCATAGGATAAAGTCCTTAGTATAAAGATACGTGTCACCGTCCATGGGGTTGCAAAGAGTTGGACACGACTGAGCGACTGAACAACAACAATAAAATGGTGAAAATCTCACTTTTCTTCACAGCAGACAACATTTCCTCTCTCTGTAGGAAACTGCTACTCTTAAGTGATTCTTTTTTAAAGACATTTGGCAGGAGGGTGGGCATCTGAGTTATAATCTTAGGTCCTGGCACTGCCTTCTAAGGAAGGTGCATTCCAACAATTAAAAAAGCGCAAGGACGATTCCTTCCCCCAGTTCTTTCTCACTGGCAAGGCGTTTCTTCTCTCCTACAGATTAATCCTTTCATCGTAAAAGCCTTTCTGCCCTTCTGTACTGTACTTTTATTAAAACATAACTCTCCCTGACACGGATGGACCCAAAGACGTCCATCAAGGGATAGGTTATGGAGGTGGTCCTTCATGTACACTGCTTGGAGTCCGGTAATAGTATAACAATCCTATAGTATAGAATTGACCACATTACTTTTTTTACGATTGTCATCCCACCAAGTAGACAGGAACCCTAGATAGCAGACACCTTATCTTAGCCATCTTTTCACCCCCAGGGCCTAGTCCAGTGCCTGGCATACAATGGGTCCTTAGAAACATTTCTGAATGAATGACCTACAGTGTTAGATGCTTTCAAGTCTGGAAGCCAGCTGAGCCGAAGAATAGCGCACAGACGCTGGCACAGGGTAGTGGGGAGGGGGTCCCCACAAACAAAGGGAAGAGGACCCCAAGACTTCAGAATCATTTGCCTTTGGTGACACACAACACAGACGGTAACAAGGAGAGCTGCCTCAGTAGGGAGAGAGTGAAGATTCTTGAGAGATGCCTCTGTCCTACTGACAAGCCCAGGCCCCTCCTTCTGTGACTGTGGCGACTGACTGAAGCTGTTTCATCTCCTCACTCATCAGTAAAATTCTTCCTTGGCTACAGAATTTGGAGTGTGAATTCTAAAGAGAACCCTGGGAACGACACCTTCAGTAAACCGAGGGAATTAATCTGGGCTTCAGGATGGGCTGTGCCTGAGATAATGGCAACTTGATTTTCTCAGGTCAAATCTCCCCCTGAAAGGCGAAAAGCATATTTCCTTGCCGACTCCGTGCTGAGGGCTGAGGCTGGTAGTGGCTGCTGCCCGGCCACAGGACGGTCCCCGTGGTGCATAGGATGATAGAACAGTGGGCCCCTGTATAGCCAGCCCCACCCCATGGCTTCCCACGTGGAGTGAGGCAGGACCCTGCGGGCTTGGCTGGGATGGATTATCCCCTAAAGCCCAGGACAGTCAGCGCCACAGTAGGCATTTCAAAAAGAGTTTGCAGCATGCTGTCAAGATGCGTACTGGGCACCGAGCGGTGTCTGGGTTCCTGTGGCAGTTTTCTGGCTAGACGCCATTGCTGCTTCTGTCATGACAACAGCCATGACTACTCTTCTTAGGAAGCACTTAGTTTGTGCGAGGCAGAGTTCTAAATGATTGTGCACATACATGTGTGCATGTGTGCTCAGTCCCTTCGTTGTGCCCGCCTCTTTGACACCCCGTGGACGGTAGCCCACCAGGCCCCTCTGTCCATGGGATTCTCCAGGCAAGAGTACTGCAGTGGGTTGCTGTTTTCTTACTCCAGGGGAATCTTCCCAACTCGGGGATTGAACCCTCTTCTCTTGTGTCTCCTGCACTGGCACGAGGATTCTTTACCACTACTGCCACCTGGGAAGCCGCAGGTGATTGTTCATGTATGAATTTACCTCATCCTCATAGCAACCCTGTGAGGCAAGGACTATAAGCTTCCCTGATTCACAGATGGGAACAGATAAAGATGGGCACAGTTTCAGGGCTGAACCTTAGGGGTCCTTTTCCCATTTGAGAGTAATGTTTGTACAACAAGGCTGGGCTTTTGGGTTTCCCATCTCAGGGACTCTCTGTCTGATTGGTTCCACCTCCTGGCTGTCTGCCCTCCTTGTGGGACCCTTACCTTGACCTTTCATTTCCACTGAATGTCTGACAGTCAATTCTGAGTTCTGCCTGAGTGCCCTGGGCTCACACCACAAACCAGCCCTGCCTCACCCCAGCACATAAAGAGCTGGCCTCTGGAATCCCTGCCTGGGGTCAGATGGGTGGTTCCACAGGCTGCTGGGCTCCAGAGGGAAAGCACATGGTGGGGCAGAAACACCAGGTCCTCTTGGGAAAGCAGACGCCCAGATGCAGGCAGGGCCTCCTATGGAGGCAGAGGAAGCCCACGGACATTCCATTTCTATCATCGGGAGTGCTCTCCAGCTGCTGAGACTTTGGAGGACAACCTCAAGTCCATTGCATGGGCATCAAGTATTCTGATATTGGATGGAGGACTTCCTTAAAATTGGCCTCCATTACTGTCTGCTTCTCTTCTATACAATCTAAATCTAGACTAACCTCCTACTTGTTCTTTTAGACTTTATTTTTTAGGTCTTCACAGACTTAAAAAATACATATTCATTTATTTGGCTGCCTCAGTTCTTGGTTGCATCACATGGGATCGCCGTTGCAGCGCTCAGACTCTGGTTGCGCTAGGCAGGCTCACTGGCTGTGCAATGTGGACTTAGAGGCATATGGAATCTTACTCCCCTGGGCAGGGATCGAACCCATGTCCCCTGCATTGAAAGGCAGATTCTCAACCATGGGACTACCAGGGAAGTCCCTTCATAGACTTTTTTAAAGAGCAGTCTTATATTCAGTGCAAAACAGAGTAGAAAGTACAGAGCTTCACAGTCTATCCTCTTTCCCTGTGTATGCCCTTCTTTCCTCCATGAGCATCCTGCACCAGAGAGGTACATGTGTTAAAATCAGCGAACCTAGAGTAACACACTGTGATCCCCCAGAAGCCATAGCTTACATTAGGGTTCACTCTCAGTGTTGTACAGCTTAGATGACTACTTAATGATATGTGTCCATCACTAACAGTATTGCCCTAAATATCCTCTGTGCTCTGCCTGTTCATCCCTCCCGTGCCCTTAACTGTTGGCAACCACCAATCTTTTTATCGTCCCCAGAGTTTTGCCTTTTCCAGAATGTTATAGAGTTGGAATGATTCAGCGTGAAGCCTTTTCAGAGTCAACCTTCTACTTTTCATCTTTCTATTACTTCCTTTCTCAGACCCTTTTCAAATTCAAGGTTTGGGTCCTTGGTCGTCTTGGGTAATCACATAGTGAGCACAGCCGGTAGGGCATCTACATAAAGAAAAAGACCGGGGAACACAAGGGATCTTCAATGGCCAGAAATTCCCCTCCCACTCTACCTTCTGTTGAGACTGCCCTTTCGGTTAAGATGTTGAAGTTCCCTGTTAAAATACAAACGTAGTATCTGAAGGGGTGATTATTGTTAAATTATTAAACAATAACATTCTGACTCAATATCTAAAGGATAACAAGAATCTGGGTGAATATGCCCAAAAGGTAGGGCTTCTGGGAGCCAAGGAACTAACTAAGGAGTTTCTTGGGTTGTGTAGTTGTGCAGTCTGGACACCTGGAAAAGTGGAGAAAGATAGAAAAATGTGTTGGCATCATGGAAGGAACACACACTTGGGAGTCAAGGAACAGAATAAAGTATTCCCTAGTATCTTAGTTATCTGTTTCTATGTTGCAAATTACCCCCCAAACTTAGTGGCTTGAAACAATAAATATTTGTTATCTCACAGTTTCTATGTGTCAGAAATTTGGGAGCCACTTAGCTGGTAGGTTCTGGCTTAAGGTCTCTCCTGAACATGTAGTCAAGATGTTAGCTGAGGTTGCAGTCATCTGAACACCTGACTGGGTCTAGATCCTTTTCCAAGGTGGCTTACTCACAAAGCTGTTGCTAGGAGCCTCATTTCTTTGCTGCGGGGGCCTTAGTTCTCTTCACAGGGCTGCTTGAGTGCCCTTACAACATGGTCACTGACTTCCCCAAGGGTGATGAGGTCAAACAGGGAGAAGGCCACAATGCTTTTTATGACCTGGTTACTATACAGTCATTTCTACCATATTCTTTTTTTTTATTAAACATCAGTTACTAAGTCCATTTCAGGCTGAAAGAAAGAGGAATTAGTAGACTCTACTTCTTTTAAGAAGGAGTTTTGGAGAATCTGTGGACATATTTTAAAACTTCTCTTTTTTTTTATGCTGTATGTATTTACATAGCCTGAACTCCTGGAAAAGTGGAGAGAGAGAGAGAAATGTGGTATAGTGGAAAGAATAATCTATTTGGCATCAAAGCCCTGGTTTGAGTTCTGGCTTTTCCATTCACCAGCTGGTGACTCCTAGGAAATCACAAGTACTCTGAACCTTCCTTTTCATTATCAGAATTAAGTGGACAATATGCCTTCCTTACAAACTGCAAGCCTTGTAGAGGCTGAGCATGATGTGTGTGAAAATCTATTTGTACATCATAAAATGTTATGCAGACTTATGCTGCTTTTATTTTTTATTATTATTATTTTTAATTTGGGCCACTCTAGTCTTTGTTTCAGTGTGTAGGCTTTTTGTTGCAGTACATGGGCTTGTTCAGAGCATGGGCTCTAGAGCGTGGGCTCAGAGGTTTCCGTGCCAGGGCTTAATTGCCCTATGGCATGTGAGGTCTTAGTTCCCCAACCAGGAGTCAAACCCATAGCCACTGCACTGGAAGGTGGATTTTCAACCACTGGACCACCAGGGAAGTCCCAACTTACTCTGTTTTTATATTCGGGCTGGCTTTACATGTGGTAAAGCAAAATTTACCCTCTTCTCTTGTGGGCAGAACCCAAATATCTGCCCCTTTCTCATCATAAAGTGATGGTCGCAGAGTTCTTACGCAGTTTTCTTTCAGGATCAGGGTTTTAGGTTTCAGGGAATTCATGGGGTTAGGACTTCTTGTTACTTACCCTTTCCCAAATTCCGCTGGAGGCCTGGGTGAAACATTCTATGAAGACTGCAGTCCCATTTCTTGTAGAAGCAAGTTGAAGACATCTCTAATTAGGATCAGATAGACTCCAATTCAGAAAACAGATGCATTTTTGTACCAACAGAACATTTTATTTAGAGCCGTTTCTTCCTATTGCTAAGCCATGCTTTATTTTCTGTTTTGTTTAGTTATGTGGTAGCAAATTTTCATTGAAGTGGTATAAAAACAGATTTGTGTGTTGGGGATGGTATAATTTTCTTTCCTTTAAACTCATTTCCATTGGTTATTGCAGGTCAGGTCCATTTTTAAAAGAATTGTTTGAGTCATTAAGCACTGAAAAATGTAGACCTTAAACAACAGACTGGTTCCAAATAGGAAAAGGAGTACATCAAGGCTGTATATTGTCACCCTGCTTATTTAACTTATATGCAGAGTACATCATGAGAAACGCTGGGCTGGAAGAAGCACAAGCTGGAATCAAGATTGCTGGGAGAAATATCAATAACCTCAGATATGCAGATGACACCACCCTTATGGCAGAAAGTGAAGAGGAACTAAAGAGCCTCTTGATGAAAGTGAAAGTGGAGAGTGAAAAAGTTGGCTTAAAGCTCAACATTCAGAAAATGAAGATCATGGCATCTGGTCCCATCACTTCATGGGAAATAGATGGGGAAACAGTGGAAACAGTGTCAGACTTTTTTTTTTTTGGGCTCCAAAATCACTGCAGATGGTGACTGCAGCCATGAAATTAAAAGACGCTTACTCCTTGGAAGGAAAGTTATGACCAACCTAGATAGCATATTGAAAAGCAGAGACATTACTTTGCCAGCAAAGGTCCGTCTAGTCAAGGCTATGGTTTTTCCAGTGGTCATGTATGGATGTGAGAGTTGGACTGTGAAGAAAGCTGAGCACCGAAGAATTGATGCTTTTGAACTGTGGTGTTGGAGAAGACTCTTGAGAGTCCCTTGGACTGCAAGGAGATCCAACCAGTCCATTCTGAAGGAGATCAGCCCTGGGATTTCTTTGGAAGGAATGATGCTAAAGCTGAAACTCCAGTACTTTGGCCACCTGATGCAAAGATCTGACTCATTTGAAAAGACCCTGATGCTGGGAGGGATTGAGGGCAGGAGGATAAGGGGATGACAGAGGATGAGATGGCTGGATGGCATCGCTGACTCGATGGACGTGCGTTTGAGTGAACTCCGGGAGCTGGTGATGGACAGGAAGGCCTGGCGTGCTGATTCATGGGGTCACAAAGAGTCGGACACGACTGAGCGACTGAACTGAACTAAAGGCTTGTAATGATTTCAAATGATGTGCTTGTTCCAAGGGACCCTGTGATTTCCACCTTTATCTCCTAAAAGCTTCCCATGTTGGGAACGATCTTGGAATTGTAAAAGATTGTAGACATTTAGATTTTATGGAGTAATCAGTGAAATCAGTTTTAGCAGTGTAGCCATTCAAACAGGTATCATCCAAAATATTGTCTAGATGGATGGTTAAGAGGGAAGGAAATACACCTTGAAAACTGGAAATGGGCTCCTGCAAAATTCACTGTAACCTTTATTTTTCAACCAGGCCAACCAACCAATCAGGACTTTCCCAGTGGTCCAATGGTTAAGAATCCACCTTCCAAAGCAGGGGAGGCAGGTTTGACCCCTGGTTGGAGAAGTAAGGTTCCACATGCTGCAGGGCAGCTAAGCCTACATGCCTCAACTGAGACTCGACACAGCTCCCCCATCCCCCCACCAAAAAACTACCAGCCAATCATGTGTGACTTTCTCTGTGAGATGACTGAATGTGACTCTATTTTTTAGGGTCTTGGTCCACATAACATTTCCACTCTTTTGGAACATGATAGACCCAAGCAGACTGAGCCCAGATTATCTTTAGGGCAAGTCTCCCCTTCAACCCAGTCACAGGGGATTCCCATTATCTCAAGGTAGTTAACACTCTTACAGTAAAGTCAGTTTAAATTCTCTAGAAAGTATTTAATAATGGATGACAGATATATTTTTTTAACCAAAAGATTGGCTAAAGTAGAGGAAGATGGGGATGAGTAGCTGGAATCAAGATTGCTGGGAGAAATATCAATAACCTCAGATATGCAGATGACACCACCCTTATGGCAGAAAGTGAAGAGGAACTAAAGAGCCTCTTGATGAAAGTGAAAGTGGAGAGTGAAAAAGTTGGCTTAAAGCTCAACATTCAGAAAATGAAGATCATGGCATCTGGTCCCATCACTTCATGGGAAATAGATGGGGAAACAGTGGAAACAGTGTCAGACTTTTTTTTTTTTTGGCTCCAAAATCACTGCAGATGGTGACTGCAGCCATGAAATTAAAAGACACTTACTCCTTGGAAGAAAAGTTATGACCAACCTAGATAGCATATTGAAAAGCAGAGACATTACTTTGCCAACAAAGGTCCGTCTAGTCAAGGCTATGGTTTTTCCAGTGGTCATGTATGGATGTGAGAGTTGGACTGTGAAGAAAGCTGAGCGCTGAAGAATTGATGCTTTTGAACTGTGGTGTTGGAGAAGACTCTTGAGAGTCCCTTGGATTGCAAGGAGATCCAACCAGTCCATTCTGAAGGAGATCAGCCCTGGGATTCCTTTGGAAGGAATGATGCTAAAGCTGAAACTCCAGTACTTTGGCCACCTCATGCGAAGAGTTGACTCATTGGAAAAGACTCTGATGCTGGGAGGGATTGGGGGCAAGAGGAGAAGGGGACGTAGAGGATGAGATGGCTGGATGGCGTCGCTGACTCGATGGATGTGAGTCTGAGTGAACTCTGGGAGTTGGTGATGGACAGGAAGGCCTGGCATGCTGAGATTCATGGGGTCACAAAGAGTCAGACACAAGTGAGCGACTGAACTGAACTGAACTGAACTGATGGCTCCAAATTGGAAATGATTCATTTTCTATACAAGCCCCTTTCTTCACTATGGCAGAGATTGCCAGTTGTTAAAGTGTCAGATTTTTCCCTTTACTCTCCAGAATCTACAGAAACATGCCTCTAGTTTTTATTGAATAATTTAACTTCAAATATTTATTTATTTATTTGGCATGCCAGGTCTTAGCTGTGGCCCACGGGGTCTTTGATCTTTGTTACAGCACATGGGATTTTTAAGCTATGGCATGTGAACACTTAGTTGCACCATATAGGATCTATTTCTCTGACTTGGGATCAGACTAGGGTCCCCTGCATTGGAAGCATGGAGTCTTAGACACTGGACCCTCAAGGAAGTCCCATGCTTCTAGTTTTTAGCTGGACACAAGGTCATCCAACATCACTTGCAGCTAGGTACACTGTGTACTGAAGTTCTGGGTGGTGGTATGTTAAACAGAAATAGGGTCTGCACTTCCCAGGAAGTTTTCTCGAAAGGTGGCACTCTTGCTCCTCCCCTTTTCCTCTTCTAGTGACTGGAATGCAGATATGATGGCTAGAACTGGAGATGTCATCTTAGATTGGGAGGTGGTTTTAGAAATGGGAACCACATACAGCAGAGTCATAGAATAAAAAGAGCCAGGCCCACCCTTTAACTCCACACATCCACTGAAAGTTTGTCCAGCTGGCATCTTGACCTTACCATGTTGCCTCATGATGCTGTGACCATAGGAACAGAGTTACCTGCTGGTTAAGAATGCCAGCTTCCCAAGTCAGGTGATTTGGGTTGAAATCCTGGCTTCACCATTTACTAGCTGTGTGACCTTGGGCCAAAATGGCAACCCACTCCAGAATTCTTGCCTGGAGAATCCCATGGACAGAGGAGTCTGGTGGGCTATAGTCCATAGGGTTGCAAAGGGTCAGACATGACTGAAGCAATTTAGCACAGCACATGATCATGTAGTTCAGTTCAGTTCAGTCGCTCAGTCGTGTCCAACTCTTTTCGACCCCATGAATGGCAGCACACCAGGCCTCCCTGTCCATCACCAACTCCCAGAGTTCACCCAGACCCATGTCCATCGAGTCAGTGATGCCATCCAGCCATCTCATCCTCTGTCATCCCCTTCTCCTCCTGCCCCCAATCCCTCCCAGCATCAGAGTCTTTTCCAATGAGTCAACTCTTCGCATGAGGTGGCCAAAGTACTGGAGTTTCAGCTTTAGCATCATCCCTTCCAAAGAAATCCCAGGGCTGATCTCCTTCAGAATGGACTGGTTGGATCTCCTTGCAATCCAAGGGACTCTCAAGAGTCTTCTCCAATACCACAGTTCAAAGGCATCAATTCTTAAGCACTCAGCTTTCTTCACAGTCCAACTCTCACATCCACACATGACCACTGGAAAAACCATAGCCTTGACTAGACGGACCTTATGTAGTACCAAGTGACAAATTCCTCCCATTTTGCATACTGGTACATTTTAGGTCAGAAATTTAGATAGGGCATATCAGGACAGTTGGTCTCTGCTATCTGGTGTCTGGGGCCTTAGCTGGAAACTCACAGGCTGAGGGGGTAGCTCTGCAGCTGGGGGCTGACATCATCTGAAAGCTCCTTCACTCCCACTTCTAGCTGTTGAGGCTGGCTGGCAGCTGGGACCTCAGCTGAGACTATCAGCCAAAGAACTGCACACAGCCTCCTCATATGGCTTGGGCTTCTTCTCCATGGTGGTTATACTCCGACAGCAAGTGTCCTGAGAAAGCCAAGTGGAAACTGGATCACTTTGCTGAAAAAGTGAAAGTCGCTCAGTCATGTCTGACTCTTTGTGACCACATGCCATGTAATTCTCCAGGCCAGAATGCTGGAGTGGGTAGCCTTTCTCTTCTCCAGGCAGTCTTCCCAACCCAGGGATCAAACCCAGGTTTCTCACAGTACAGGCAGATTCTTTACCAGCTGAGCCACAAGGGAAGCCTGCTTTGCTGACCTAGTCCCAGAAGTCACACAGCATTTCTTCTGTCACATTCTGCTCATTGAGACAGTCACACAGCCCTTCACCCCCACCCCCCAGGTTCTAGGGGAGGGGAGATGGATGCCAACTCTGATGGGAAAGTGACAAGGTTCTGGAAGAGCATGTGTGCTTGGAACTATTATTGGAGCTAATTTTGAAAAAGAGAGTCTGCCGTACTGTCTCAAGCTTCCTGTTCTTCATCTGCAAATGAGAATAACCATATCTAACCTCATACGGTAGCAGACACTGAAAATACGTAATCAGGAGTATAGCCTGGACACTTACCAATCACAACAGTCATCAGCATGAAACTGTTAGTCTAGAGGACAGTCCTGGATGTCCCCAGAGAAGAGGAAGGCTGGAGAGCAGGTTGTGAACATGGGGAGGAGGGCTGTCACTCAGTGGTCCCTGGGCAGTGCATATTTTACCAACCAGTAAAGAAGTATTTCGGAGAAGGCAATGGCATCCCACTCCAGTACTCTTGCCTGGAAAATCCCATGCATGGAGGAGCCTTGTAGGCTGCAGTCCATGGGGTTGTGAAGAGTCAGACATGACTGAGTGACTTCGTTTTCACTTTTCACTTTCATGCATTGGAGAAGGAAATGGCAACCCACTCCAGTGTTCTTGCCTGGAGAATCCCAGGGACGGGGGAGCCTGGTGGGCTGCCGTCTATGGAGTCGCACAGAGTTGGACATGACTGAAGCGACTTAGCAGCAGCAGCAGTAAAGAAGTATTTCAGTAGCTTAAAAACCTACTGAAGGCTGAATGTCAGCTCTGCTTGTAAGGTTGTTTTGAGGGTTAAATAGGACACATGTGCTTGGCACATGGTGAACAAACAGAATAGACAGCAGCTATTATTGTTATCGCTGGTTTTGGTACTTTTCCATTCTAACATGCAATGTGAAGACTAAAAGCTTAAAAACACGAGACCCCTCTGTAATGTTTCTCTTTCCTTTAACATGAGGACTCACTGTCTTTACCTCCCCACAAGCTTATAGGCCCTGTGAGCATCCAAGGTCTTTAACAAAACAAGTGGATGACCTTTCAATGGATAGATTTTTCTTAAGAAATAAGGAGCCTGTTTTTTTTTTTTTTTTTCCTTCTTACTGGAAACCATGAGTCAATGACAGTATTGCTCTGTTTAAGTCTCTTCAACAGTTGTACAAAGCTTGAGATTTTCCTCCATGTTTTGGTTACACATTGTCTGTGAATTGACCTGGTGACGGAATAGAAACAAAAGAGTATTGCCCGGCTGTAATTTCAGAAGGGATTTCTGTGGCTTCATAGAGAAGTGTGCTTTGCACCATGGAACCTCGTATCCTAAATTTAGAGTAGGCTGAGAGAGACAGAGTTCAGAGCTGTAGTTCCTCATAGCGTAGGAACCTTCTTTAATAGTGAAATTAGGCTTCCAGAACCTGACTCACTAGCACATTTCCTGGACATGAAAGAGCTCTCCAGAGCTGGGCTGGCAGATATCTGAATTCTCTGGAAAAAGGCTGATTGATGGTGAAGGATTTTCCACAATGCTGGGGAGCCACATTTTCTTCCACATCAGCTGAGAAGGTTCAAATGAAAGCTGATAAATGCTGACAGAAAGGAAAGCTAACTTTAGCTTTGAGCAGCTACACAGCCGTCTAGGCCAGAACACCCAGATATCTCCTTTGTTCTGTCCCTGAGCCACTCCCTAGTTCTCTGGGCTGCTATTCAGTATGTTTCTGCTGCGGGAGTAGGCTCCACACTGTTCCTGCTGGAGTCTGATTAGGACCTGTTGCAGCCATGGTCTTCTCCATCCTGAGGCGTCTCTGGGATGCCATGAATGTTGGGATTTCACCCTGTGTGGATTGAAGTGTGTGTGCTCAGTTGCTCGGTTGTATCTGACACTTTGTAAACCCTGGAGCCTGCCAGGCTCCTCTGTCCATGGGATTCTCCCGGCAAGTATACTGGAGTGGGTTGCCATTTCCTACTCCGGGGATCTTCCCAATTTGGGACTGAACCCACGTTTCTTGAGTCTCCTGCACGGGCAGGTGGATTCTTTACCATCTGAGCCACCTGGGAAGCCTGTGTGGACTGAGGTGGGAGACAGTAACTCCCCCGTAGCTCCTGAATTAGTACAGGAAGGGTGCTGTATGACACTAAACTCCCTGGGGCAAAACTGGGGGACTGCTGAAAGGCAGTGTGTACGTGGCACCCGGAAATTTTTTTCCCTGCCCGTCTTCACTGGTTTCTGGTCTGGCACTCCACCATCTTCTCAGGCCTCTAGGTGAGCTCCTGGGCCATCAGGGAAATCCTGGAGTGGCTGAGTCTGCCTCTGCCCGTTCCTTCTCTGTTTTTCTGTTTGTAGCCCAAACACGGAACCCTTCTTCCTCTCCCAGCTGTTATTTATTTGCTTTCACAGGCAAATAACTGGCCTCTTGGCAATGCTCACTGGGGCCACCATATATGAGATGGGAACACGTATCTCCTAGATCTTTTACTGTGACCTGGAGACCTTCACTTAACCCCGTTAATCAGAGGAAGACGAATTTTAATTGGGTTCTCATCCAGTCATCTACTACGAAAGCAAATTTCATTAACCTCTTGGTTAATGAAAGGCCTTAACAAAGCTACATGTACTTCACCTAGCTGATCTTTACTGATAGCAGATTGATTCTCTTTTATTTATTTATTTTTTATTCAGCAAACACTTACAGAGTGCCTATTGCATACAGGGCACTGAGTTGTGGTGAAGCAATGACAGTAAATAGTTCCAAGCTTGAGGCATGCCACTTTGGTGAGAGACAAATGAAGAGATGAGGTGGGAGCAGAGTGGGGTCACTCATTCAACCTGGGCTCACTGGAGTCTGCTTCCCAAACTCAGTGCCCAACCGGAAACATGATCAGAAACTTAAGACCGTTGGAAAGCTTTTTCGGTGGGTAGGATAAAGTGTTCAGGAAATAGTCGCTCGTGTGTTTTCTCAGCTCCTGAGAACCACGGAGAGGGAGGGGATCTTGAGGACATATTGAACAAACCTGAAAGGCTCTCAAATGTCTCCAGTGAGCCCAGCTAGGTGGGCAGCAAGGAAAACTTTGGAAGGGTTTCTGTTTAGTCCACTCATTGTGGAAACTCAATAGTCTACATTTTGAAGAAACTTTTTATTTCGAAGATCAAAGCCAGTGTTTCTCAAGTGTTTTTAGAGTAGGATTTCTACATCATGTTCCAGTAACCCTATATATTTAAAAAATGATTTCCACCTGAAAATTGTTTCACAAAACAATACTTAAACTATGTGGAATGCACTCTATTTTCTCTCTTTTTCTTTTTCCCTTCTCTTCCCTTCCTCTTCTCCTTTCCCTTCCTTCCTCCCTTTCTTCTTTCTCTCTTTCCCTCCTTCTCTCCCCATCTCCCTCTCCTGCTGGTAACTACCCACTAAAATAATTTAACAGATAACTAATGAGTTTTTAATGCCCACCTCTAGAACCCTGAGGGCTTCCCTGATAGCTCAGTTGGTAAAGGCGCATCTTTGGCTCTGCCCATCATGTCTGGAAGAAAGGCACTTAGAGGTCAAGGTGGGAGCCCTGGCTGGGACAGGAAGGCTCACCAGAGCAACATTTTGCTCTGCACAATTGAGTGAGTTTATTTTTCTTCCTGTGACTCATGAAGCTTTCAAGATTGGCTACAGCAGGTCTTGCTGCACCATAGAACAACTTTATTCTATAATCCTCAGAGCTTTCTGAACCCAATAAATCTAAACACTTGGAAATGACTTCAAATTGTTAATTGGAGTCATTTTGGAAACATCAACATCAGAATTAGTTCATGCTCATAAAGAATACTCAGCTCACATTTAATATTTTTATTTCTTGAATCTGAGTAGTTGTTAGAAAAACCCTATTCAGCGTGGTTCAGTGGCTGGGGTTCCTGCTGGAAGTCAGGCATGTCACTAAACAGAGGGTGCCCCAGTTTGTTCATCCATTACATGGAGGTAATAGGGGAGCTCCCTGATGGTCAAGTGGTTACGACTTCACCTTCCAGTGCAGGGGGTTCAGGTTAGGGACCTAAGGTTACATATACCTTTCAGCCAAAAAACCAAAACATAAAACAGAGGCAATATTATAACAAATTCAATAAAGACTTAAAAAATGGTCCACATCAAAAAAAAATCTTTAAAAATAAATGGGGTCAATAAGTCCTGCTTTCATAAGAGTGTTGTGAGAATTAAAGGGTAGCAGGCTGTCATGCTCTTCACGGAATTCCTGGCTTAGGGCAGATGCACAGCAGCAGCTGAGGTTCGGTAGTGCTGCCCTCCAGCACGCCGACTCCAAACTCATCGCCTTATCCACCTTGCTCAGGTCAGCAGTCCCTGCCCATAGCTCTAGGAGACGGTTTTGCTGAGATATATACTAGGCGTATTGAGATTTCTTTGTTTAGATCCTGCTTGATTACCGCCCCAGACGACATGCCTCACTTGTTGGAAGATAGGAGAGCACTTGACTACAACGAGGAAGTGAAACTCTCCACTGCTTTTCAGGAGGATGCATAAGTGAGGCTGTCCCTATGCATGCGTACTCAGCTGCTCAGTCAGTTGGACTCTTTGTGACCCTTTATTGACCATAGCCCACCAGGCTCCTCTGTCCGTGGGATTTTCTAGGCAAGAATACAGGAGTGGGTTGCAATGCCCTTCTCCAGGGGCTCTTCCCAACCTAGGGATTGAACATGGGTCTCTTAAACATCTCTTGCATTGGCAGGTGGGTTCTTTACCACTAGTGCCACCTGGGAAGTCCCCAGACTTCCCATAACTATTTTTGTGGGGATGTCCTCTATGCAGAAGACTCACCCTTAAGGGAGAGACACAGACAAAACTCCTAAATGTGACTGAGTTTGGATTAAAGAGTGACAACCATGATCTGTAATTTGGGAAAGGGGAGAATGTGGACTGAGGGGGATTCCATGGACAACTGAAACCTGGAGAGCATTTACTATAAAACATTTATTTTGTACCTACTGTTTACACTACCCCGTACCAAAACACACAGACCAACAAGAGCTTGCTAACTAATTGAGAGTTAAAATACATTTGTAGATTAACTTTCAAAACTGACAAGAACTCATGGGCCACTGAAGAATGATGCTCCATGCCTATTACTTTTTGTTACAATGTGTAATGCACTCTAGAGGTTTTCCAGACAGGCACCATGGAGGAGGCTGGACTGAAGCTGAGTCCTCCTAGGGATAAACTCCAGATGAGCGAATAGGATGGGGGGAAGGCCATACAGTGGAAGAGAGTGCTTTGGGGAGAAACTGACTGTCCCAGTGGGCGTAGAATGGAGCACAGGGGTGTGTACATATAAGAAAAAAGATTGAACAGTTAGACAGGAGCCAGATTGTACTTGCTACCCAAGGTGCCTTTTATCCAGCTGTTTCATGTTCAGCCTTTCACCAGATTGCTAACAAGTAATGGAAGGACCAGGGCTAGATTAAGGTCAATCTATGACCTAAACACAGACCAACAATGATGCCTCCTTGGGTGGTCCATCACTTCATTTTTAAAAATAAATTTATTTATTTTATCCATCACTTCAAATAATGGATCTGTTACATAAATCAGTTGAGGAATTAAATGCTAGTCAGAACCAGCCCTTCTGTTTATGCTGGACGGAATGAAGCTCTCGCACTGTGAGATGGAAACAAATGAGCTATCTGATGACACCTTCAAATCAAACTTAAAATGTAGTCACTTGGTGGGTCAAAGAAAATTGTTTTTAATGATTTTGATTGAAATTGAGCATAAGTGGATAATGACAATTACAAAAAATTCAACTCGGGTCTAGAGGGGCAGTGAAGAGTTAAGGGCCTGAGCTAGAGGTGCCCTTTCCTTTGAGCAATGAATAACATGCTAATTTTTGCTTCATATTTAATGCAGGACTAGCGAGAACAAGGAAAAGAAGAAAGGGCATGGATACTTCCCAGGCTTATTGTAAGGTTAACTGGGAGGGGATGGCTGTGAGCATATTGAGGCACTTTTGTCCCCAGGTCTGACCCAGGATCTGTCACATAGAATTCAAATGAACAAACATTTATTGACTGTCTACTATGTGCTGGTTTTCAAACTAGCAGTAAATAAATGACCAAGACTGACCTTCCTTGAAGGTACTCATAGCCTGGTGAGGGACGCATGCAGTGAGTAGGTGAAATATACTGTGATCACAAATAAGACAGCCCTATCACAGACTCAATGGACATGAACTTAAGTAAACTCTGGGAGACAGTGAAGGACAGGGAAGTCAGTCCAAGGGGTCACAAAGAGCCAGACACAGCAACTGAGCAACAACAAGGAAGTGGTGTGTGGGCTGCCTTTTGAAGGAGAGGAGAAAGCAAAGGGTTTTTGCTAAGAGGAAAATAAAAAGCATTTTAGGCAAATCTGACTCTGAAGGAGATCAATGCATACTTGTTGAATGAATGAAGGCGTGATTAAAGAACATGTGCCCAGGCATAGCACAATGCACTAGCATAGGGTAATACACATACAATCCAGAGAGAGAGAGAGCATCGTTTGTGGTAAGTTTCATATACAAGGAAACACTAAGAAAGCCAGTCCTGACCTAAGATGTGTACTGCTGCAGAAGTTGTTGCAAATGGTTTCCACATACACCATCCTGGTAGAGAACTAGTTAGTTAGATATTTTAGTTGGCCCATCAATAGAAAGACATCAAAGGAGCTATGAAAGGACAGGTGTCCATAATTCTAGTGAAATGATTGGCTGGATACCAATACAAACTCCAGATTTTATAGGTTTGTATCTATATTTTATACACATATTATGTATATATTTTATATGTATCTGTATGGATATGTTTTGTATATGTATATGTATAAATATGTATGTATATGTAATGAGGCTTCCCAGGTGGTGCCATGGTAAAGAATCCACCTGCCAGTGCTGGAGACTTGTTTGATTCCTAGGTCAGAAAGATCCTCTGGAATAGGAGATGACAACCCACTCCAGTATTCTTGCCTGGAAAACTCCATGGACAGAGGAGCCTGGAGGGCTACAGTCCATGGGGTTGCAGAGAGTCAGACATGACTGACCAACTGAGAATGCACACAACGCATGTATATATAATATGTATATATCTTATGTACAAATTGGAGAAGGAAATGGCAACCCACTCCAGTGTTCTTGCCTGGAGAATCCCAGGGACGGGGGAGCCTGATGGGCTGCGGTCTATGGGGTCGCACAGAGTCGAACATGACTGAAGTGACTTAACCTTAACCTTATGTACAAATACATTTTTAGGAGCAATATATGGAGCAATATAGAATCACATTATTCTGCCCCATCCTTCCCAAGGTGGATTGTTTCAGAGTCGAGAGGTCAGCCAGATGTACAGGGATGGAGCACTGCTAGTTTTCCTAGGAAAGGACTGGCATGAACGTGGCCAGGCTCATAAGAATGCGTGCACATCGTTGTTTTCTATTGCCTTCTATTTTACTTTCCTTTCTCTCCTCAGAGTGTGATCAGGAGGGAGCAGAGTTCTAGGAGCACAAAAAGCAGAAAAGGACAGGTAGAGTCTCTCTCTCATCCTGCCAGGTCAGGGTGGGGACCTCTCTGCAGCTCTAAGGACCAGCTAGGTAGGCAAGGCCTTCAGGGGCTTTCTAAGAGTCTTTCCCCTGATCTCATGACTATGTTTACCGTGTGCTTAGTTGGAACCTTCTCCGCCCCGCTAATATGCCTTGTATTAGGTAATAATGTAATCATATAGCCCCCCTCAGAGCACTAGTATTCATATCATTTCATCTGAAATTGACAGAAGCCCTTGTTCTGTGCTTTTTACAGATGCAGCCCAGATCTCCACACTATAAAAGGCCTCTGCATTGAACAAGCCTGTGTGACTTGGCCAGGAAGCCACAGGGAGATGCATATGCCAATACACATAGAAATGGGGCTCCTTTTTTTTCTCATAAAGAAAACAGGCTTCATTTTTCCCTAGTGCCACTGAAACTAAATGCTTGAGCCTGTTTTTATATGCAGAAATATCCCCAGTGCAAAAAGAAAGTTAATTCAAGAAGCAAATATCTACCTACAGGTATCTGAAACAAACATGGTCAGGTAATCCAGATTTCAAAGGAAAAATCCCAATTGCTAATGTTTAGTAATTGTATAGCTGATTTTATATTAATATAAATCGCTACATTTCTTTGAATTTTGCCTCAACAGAGATGTGTTGTGTGCCACTAAATGTGAGACACAAATCATATAATGATTTATTATCAGATTTTATGTCCTAATTTTTGTTTTTGAAAAATGGAGTCACCATTCTTAAAGGAAAACAGTATCAGCCTTCAAATTAGTGTCCTAAAGTAGACTGACCCCAAACTGACTTCAGCAGGAACCAGATTGGTATAAGGCAGGGCTATATCTCCAGACCACGGCAAAACTCAGTGATGGACACTGGGGTACAACCATCAGAGCAGTGTGAGGCTGAACCACATAGGGACTGGTCCAGAGCTCCTTACCCTGCCTGTGCCTTCCAAGAAGGATTGCTTCCAGATATGAGACATAAGCCAGACTTACAGGTATAAAGAGATAGAACCCACGGCTATCAGAAAAAAAGGGATGAGGGGTTAAACAGATCACTGTGGTAAGGCCATTTGTCCATTATGCTAAAGAATATCAGACATTTAAAAAAATTTTTTAGAATTTTATATTTGTTCCTAAATTTTTAAACAAGTTCTTAAACTTGTTAGAATTATGTGTGAGATAAAAATAAGTTGGCTCTCATAAGAAAGAATGCCATTTTACTATTGGTAGCAACATGGATGAACTTGGAGTGGAATAAGTCAAAGACAAATGCTGTATGGTATCACTTATATGTGGAATCTAAACAATACAGCAAAGTAGTGAATATAATAATAATTAAAAAAAAATGAAGCAGACTCACAGATAGAGAGAACAAACTAGTGGTTACCAGTGGGGAAGGGCAATAAGGGGTGGAGGAGTGGGAGGTACAAACTGTTGGGTAGTCTCAAGAATGGATTATACAACATGTGGAATATTGCCAATATTTTATAATAACTGTAAATGGAAAGTAACCTGTAAAAATTGTATTAAAATGTTTAATTTTTTAATTTTTAAAAATTTAGAAGTTTTCCAAGTGATTACAAAAACAAAATTGGCTCTGAGTGAAAATATGAGAATCACTACAGTGAGGAAGGTATGTAAACTTCAGGGCAAAGCCATGAAATAGATGTTTCTTTTGGCTACTCTAACACCTTTCCAACTTCATATTTTCTGTCTGCTCCTGATCAGTAATTTCATGGTAGATAAACTGTTGTTATAATTAACTGCAAATACATATAAAGCATAGATGCATGAAAAGTTGTAGCTTCTTTACATTTATTGGCTAGGTATATATATATATATTTTTTTTTTTCAGGCATACAGCATTATGCTTTGACATCTGTATACACTAAAAAGTGATCAACACAATAGACCATGAATCTTGTTACTATCCATCACCAAACAGCTGACCTCCTTCAGCCATTTCACCCACTCCCAATCCCCTTCCCTTCCAGTAACTATTAATCTGATCTCTGAGTTTGTTTTTGTCTTGTTTGTTCATTTGTTTTATTTTTAGGTTTCACATATGATTGACATCATATGGTATTTGTCTTTTTCTGTCTGACTTATTTCACTTAGTAACTTCAAGGTCCATCCATGTTGTTGTTAATGGCAGAATTTCATACCTAGTTTCTGGCTGAGTAGTATTCTACTGTGTATGTACCACATCTTCTTTATTCATTCATCCATTGATGGACACTTAGGTTGTTTCCATAGCTAGGCTATTGTAAATGCTGCAAAGAACATAGGAATGTATATATCTTTTCAAATGAATGTTTTCGTATTCTTTGGATAAATACCCAGAAGTGGAATAGCTAGGCCATATGATAGTTCTATTTTTAATTTTTTGAGAAATCGCCATACTGTTTTATATAGTGGCTGCACCAGTTTTCAGTCCTGCCAACCACAGACGAGGGTTCTCTTTTCTCCACACCCTCTATAACATATGTTATTTCTTGCTTTTTCAGTAATAGCCATCCTAACAGGTGTGAAGTGATATCTTATTGTGGTATTGGTTGGTGTTTCCCTGATAATTAGTGACATTGAACATCTTTTCATGTGCCTGTTGGCCATCTGTATGTCTTCTTGGAAGAAAAAATATCTATTCATATCTGCCACCTATTTTTTAATTAGATTTTTGTTGTTGTTGAGTTTATGAGTGACTCGGGCATTGTCCTAGCATCTGCAGAAGGCAGGAGGAAAGAGATGTCTCATGAAGCAGGAAAAATTGAGGCACAGCTATGTTGAATGCTATCTGGCACTCCAACTTGTAGGAAAAATAACCTTCAATTTAAAGCTATTTCATGCTATAGCATGAAAATCATACTAATGTTAAAACTTTAGGTACTCAATTTTAGTTGAATCAGGTATTTTCGGCCAGAAACTAGCAAGAGCAAATCACCAAAGAGACTATTTCTTGGGATTCAGCCAATCACTCAAGATCTTTAATGCATATGGGTCCTCTCAAGGGCCATCATTCTCTCCTGTGGTGCTCCTTTGGGAGACTACATAAAAAACTGATTCCACAGCTAGGAAACTCTCTTTTGTGGTTTGGAGGAAAACATGCATTATGAAAAATAGTCATTTATTTTTTAAGTAGCTTTGGCTTCAAAGATATGACTGGTAAAAGCAGTAGACAAATCACATTGGAGGGGAAAAAGAAAATAGGTTATCATTTCCCAAACCGAGCTCCTCTGTGTAATAGTGTCCCCTGAGATGTTGATTGGTGTTTAGTGAAAAATAAGAGAGGGATCCCTTGTGGCAGTTCTGAGCTAATTGTCACCCTCTTGGAGATTTGTAATGCGCATCAGCACTTTAACAGTTTTGAGAAGACCTGTAGATAGTATTTAATTTACATATTCAATCAACAATACTTATTGTATATATCTTGTGCGTCAGGTACTTTCTGGGCTTCCCTGGTGGCTCAGTGGTAAAAGAATTCGCCTTCTAGTGCAGAAGAGTGGGTTGGGAAGATTCCCCTGGAGAAAGAAATGACAATTCATGCCTGAAGAATCCCATGGACAGAGGAGCCTGGCAGGCTATAGCCCGTGTGGTCCCTAAGAGTAGAACATGACTGAGCAACAACAAGTACTTTCTAGGTACTGAGACAGGGTGATCAACTTAGCCCCAGCAATCCCCCTGCTTACATCTGACTATGCAATCCTGATGTTAGTGTAATCCACTAACAGGGCTTGTTGCTAAAAATGCCATTTATGAGATGTTGGCTGCGTCTTCCTGAGCTTATGTGAGCCTCCAGCCAACAGGACTTAGAGGCTTCCTCCCTCTTGAGAATACAAACTTCTTCAGGGAGATGAACTGTGAAGCTGACAAATAACATTGGGTGGGATTTGCCCATAGACTGTCAACTATGAAACCGAAGATGAGATGGTAAATGAACTTGGGCTGAAACAAAAAACAAAACCAAAATTTCAGGACAACTGAGTCATCCATCCAGAGGCCCTGTGGAGACTCCAGGTTTGAGGCAACAGAATGATATCTTAGGAAACCAGACTCAAGTGGGAGGGCTTGAATCCAAATGTGAGAAAAGCCAACAGTTCTTGAAATTGTTGAGGCCTGTTTATCATCATTTTTATAAGGCACCTATGACCTTGGCCAAGGGGAAGGAGGGGACTTTTAAGGACAGAAGTGATAGCTGAGAGAATGTGGCTACTCATAAGAAATCTTGTATTTTACTAATGATCTCATATTCTGTTCAACAGGGATCAATAGTTGTTTGGCAGCTCTTTTGAAAAATGATAGCTAAAAAGATAAAGTCATAGGATCAGTGAAAAGTATGTGTGGCCTTGAAACACACTCTCCCAGAGTCTCTGCATAGCTTTGGGAGCAGAGGATAACAGTTGGGGAAGGGTTACAGGACTGAGTGGCTAGTTATGTGTATTTTCTCATTTTTCCCCTGTGGATCTTAAAAGACCTTACTCACATCTTCCACATAACTTTTAATATATCTGATGACTGTTATCAAGTGCCCTGCTCCACAAAACCCCACCAGCTTCCACAGGCTTTTCTTCTTCAGTCTATTTATTCAGACAAAAAAACGACCTCAATTTCTGTAGCCTTCCCACACAATGATCACTTTTTCAGCCCATTTATCATTTTCATTGATCACCAAAGAGTCTCTTGGTTTCCAAACTTATTTAGAATCCGGACTTCCTCAGAACTGGTCCATGCAGGTCCATCTGCATCAAAAGGCACTCTCCTGTCAAAGCCCAGGGCCTGGGTGGACTCCAAACCCCACTTGAGATGTGGTGTTAGAGGTGAGAAGATGTGCTTCCAGGGGGCAATATTTATTTTACACACATCTCTAAAAATAACTGCTAGTTTCTTGCTTGAAAAAGGATGTTCAATCAACACATGGTTATATTTACATGTCAAATTTTCATCAGCCTTTTCACAATGGCCTTTCAAGGGAAAAGACTGATGGGAACTTTTGAACACTAGGACCTCATTTCTTTCTGATGGTCTTCTGAGGATGGAGCCCAGGCAGACCCAGAACACTATGCTCCCGAATCATTACTTTATGGGGCGACCCTGTGTGTTCAGTGATTGAGAATCCACCTTGCAATGCAGGAGACATGGGTTCCATCCCTGGTCAGGAACTAAGATTGCCACATGCTATGGGGCAACTAGAAAGTCCATGAGCAACAGCAAAGACTCAGCACAGCCCCACCCCACCCCCCAAAAGATTTCCTTGGTGGTGCAGTAGATAGGAGTCCCAATTTATCTACTGCCAACGCAGGAGGTGAGGGTTCGGTCCCTGGTCTGGGAAGATCCCGTGTGCTGCGGAGTGGCTGGGTCATTGCGCCACAGCTGTTGAGCTTGAGTTCTGGAGCCTGCAAGCTGCAACTACTGAGCCCAAAGCACTGGAGCTATCAAAGCCTCAGTGCCTGGAGCCTGTGCTCCACAGCAGGGGAGGCCACAAGGATGAGAGCCTCCTGCACTGCGACGAAGAGTGGTCCCCCTCTCGCCGCAACTGGAGAAAACCCGTGCGCAGCAGTGAAGACACGGTGCAGTCAGAAATAAAATTGAAAAAAAAAAAAAAAAAAAGGAATTATCTCTTTCTGTCTTGGAGACCTGCCTCATGAAACCCTCATTCTTGCATAGCAAAAGGAAATTCCACTCACCCTGACTCCACTCACATTTGTGGGATTTTTCATTTTCCTCTTTTCGAGGTAACTGTCTTTCTTCCAACCAACCCACTCCGTGTTGGCACCTCTTCTTTATTTTGGTTTCTCAGATAAGTGCAGGTCCTGGTCTTACAGGGGGCCCCACCCCCACCCCATGAGCTCACAGGTCTCCGCCTCTCTCACTTCTCTCACCATTACTGCTAAGCCCTGTGGGTTTTTTAAACCCTCAATATTGAGTAACGAGACTCTGTCAGGGTGGTTTGTTGTCAGAGTAATGCTGTTTCTGGTGAAAAGGCTCAGTATTTTGGTCTTGCTATTCATACCTGCTTGAAGCCAAGAGAAAATGAATGTTCCTGTTTACCCTTTTATGAGAAACGCCCACAAACGCCTCAAACCTCTTCCTCAAAGGCCCTGCTCTGGTTCCCTCTGGTGTTCACTTTCGAGAGGGAGTCCCTGACCTTTATGGAACTGGCTTCAATGAAGAGCTTCTACCCTTTGAACATGAGTTAGGAGTCTCATTTTCCAAGAGCTCTGGCTGACTGAGATCTCTGAATCCCTCTTTAGAATTCAGCCCAGTCAGGTCCCAGGACTTCTGTCTTAGTCAAAATGTCCAACCTTTACTCAAGCCAGAGCTTTGACCCTCTTCCCTGTGGAAACTGGGGGAGGAAAGCCTTTCACAGGAAGTGACATATGAGCTGAAGGGCCAGGTCACTTGAATCATAGCCAGAGGAATGACAAAGGGTTAGCCAGACATACTCTTGCTTACATAAAATCCAATCAAGGCCTCGATTGTCTTTATAAATCCAACTTTGACCTTGGTCTACAGCTCTCTGTAATCTCTCCAGCCTTTCTTCGCATTCCATGACCATCCTCTACACATATTCTTCACAACATTGATTTCTCAAAAGCCAAGGGCTTCCTCTTGTAAAGCCTCTGCATATATTCTTTTCTCTACCTTGAATACTTTAAAAAAGAGATTTATTTATTTTCTGGCTGTGGTGAGTCTTCATTGCTGCGTGTGGGCTTTTTCGAGTTGTGGTGAGTGGGGGCTACTCTTCTTTGTGGTGCAAAGGCTTCTCATTGTAGATACTTCTCTTGTTGAGGAGCACAGGCTCTATGGCACGAGGGTTAGTAGTTATGGCTCCCGAACTCTAGAGCAAAGGATCAGTAGTTGTATGGGGCACAGGCTTTGTTGCTCTGTGGCATGTGAGATCTTCCAGGAGCAGGGAACAAACCTGTTTCCCCTGCATTAGCAGACAGATTCTTAACCATTAAATCACTAGAGAAGCCCCTCAAATACATTTTCACCCATTTCTCCTTCCTCTTACTTCTGCTTAGTTCAGTTCAGTTCAATTCAATCGCTCAGTCATGTCTGACTCCACAACCCCATGGACTGCAGCACGCCAGGCCTCCCTGTCCATCACCAACTTCTGGAGCTTACTCAAATTCATGTTTATTGAGTTGGTGATGCCATCCAACCATTTCATCCTCTGTCGTCCCCTTCTCCTCCAGCTTTCAATCTTTCCCAGCATCAGGCACTTTTCCAGTGAGTCAGTTCTTCGTATCAGGTGGCTAAAGTATTGGAGTTTCATCTTCAGCATCAGTCCTTCCAATGACTATTCAGGACTGATTTCCTTTAGGATTGACTGGTTGGATCTCCTTGCAGTCCAAGGGACTCTCAAGAGTCTTCTCCAACACCACAGTTCAAAAGCATCTATTCTTTGGCGTTCAGCTTTCTTTATAGGCCGACTCTCACATCCATACATGACTACTGGAAAAACCATAGCTTTGACTAGACAGACCTTTGTTGTCAAAGTAATGTCTCTGCTTTTTAATACGCTGTCTAGGTTGGTCATAACTTTCCTTCCAAGGAGCAAGTGTCTTTTAATTTCATGGCTGCAGTCACCATCCCCAGTGATTTTGGGGCCCAGAAAAATAAAGTCAGCCACTGTTTCCATTGTTTCCCCATCTTTTTGCCATGAAGTGATGGGACCAGATGCCATGATCTTCGTTTTCTGAATGTTGAGATTTAAGCCAAATTTTTCACTCTCCTCTTCACTTTCATCAAGAGGATCTAGCTCTTCTTCACTCTCTGCCATAAGGGTGGTGTCATCTGCATATCTGAGGTTATTGATATTTCTCCTGGAAATCTTGATTCCAGCTTGTGCTTCCTCCAGCCCAGCATTTCTCATGATGTACTCTGTATATAAGTTAAGTAAGCAGGGTGACAATATACAACCTTGATGTACTCCTTTCCCTATTTGGAACCAGTCTGTTGTTCCATGTCCAGTTCTAACTGTAGCTTCTTGACCTGCATACAGATTTCTCAGGAGGTAGGTCAGGTGGTCTGGTATTCCCATCTCTTTCAGAATTTTCCAGTTTGTTGTGATCCACACAGTCAAAGGCTATGGAGTAGCCAATAAAGCAAAAGTAGATGTTTTTCTGGAACTCTCTTGCTTTTTCAATGATCCAATGGATGTTGGAAATTTGGTCTCTGGTTCCTCTGCCTTTTCTAAATCCAGCTTGAACATTTGGAAGTTCACAGTTCACAAACTGTTGAAGCCTGGCTTGGAGAATTTTGAGCATTACTTTACTAGCGTGTGAGATGAGTGCAATTGTGTGGTAGTTTGAGAATTCTTTGGCATTGCCTTTCTTTGGGATTGAATGAACACTGACCTTTTCCAGTCCTGTGGCCACTGCTGAGTTTTCCAAATTTGCTGGCATATTGAGTGCAGCACTTTCACAGCATCATCTTTTAGGCTTTGAAATAGCTCAACTGGAATTTCATCACCTCCTTTTGCTTTGTTCATAGTGATGCTTCCTAAGGCCTACTTGACTTTGCATTCCAGGATGTCTGGCTCTAGGTGAGTGATCATACCATCATGATTGTCTGGGTTGTGAAGATCTTTCTTGTATAGTTCTGTGTATTCTTGCCACCTCTTCTTAATATCTTTTGCTTCTATTAGGTCCATACCATTTCTGTCCTTTATTGAGCCCGTCATGCATAAAATATTCCCTTGGTATCTCGAATTTTCTTGAAGAGATCTATAGTCTTTCCCATTCTATTGTTCTCCTCTATTTCTTTGCACTGATTATTGAGGAAGGCTTTCTTTATCTCCTTGCTATTCTTTGGAACTTTGTATTCAAATGGGTATATCTTTTCTTTTCTGCTTTGTTTTTCACTTCTGTTCCTTTCACAGCTATTTGTAAGGCCTCCTCAACAGCCATTTTGCTTTTTTGCATTTCTTTTTCTTGGGGATGGTCTTGATCCATCCTTGACTCTTCCTCCTGTACAATGTCATGAACCTCTATCCACAGTTCTTCATGCACTCTATCAGATCTAATCCCTTGAATCTATTTTTAACTTCCACTGTATAATCATAAGGGATTTGATTTAGGTCATACCTGAATGGTCTAGTGGTTTTCCCTACTTTCTTCAATTTAAGTCTGAATTTGGCAATAAGGAGTTCATGATCTGAGCCAGTCAGCTCCCAGTCTTGTTTTTGCTAGCTGTATAGAGCTTCTCCACTGGATCATCAAAAAAGCAAGAAAGTTCCAGAAAAAACATCTATTTCTCCTTTATTGACTATGCCAAAGCCTTTGACTGTGTGGATCACAATAAACTGTGGAAAATTCTGAAAGAGATGGGAATACCAGACCACCTGATCTGCCTCTTGAGAAACCTGTATGCAGGTCAGGAAGCAACAGTTCGAACTGGACATGGAACAACAGACTGTTTCCAAATAGGGAAAGGAGCACGTCAATGCTGTATATTGTCACCCTGCTTACTTAACTTCTATGCAGAGTACATCATGAGAAACGCTGGGCTGGAGGAAGCACAAGCTGGAATCAAGATTTCCGGGAGAAATATCAATAACCTCAGATATGCAGATGACACCACCCTTATAGCAGAAAGCGAAGAACTAAAGAGCCTATTGATGAAAGTGAAAGAAGAGAGTGAAAAAGTTGGCTTAAAGCTCAACATTCAGAAAACGAAGGTCATGGCATCCGGTCCCATCACTTCATGGCAAACAGATGGGGAAACAGTGGAAACAGTGGCTGATTTTATTTTTCCGGGCTCCAAAATCACTGGGGATGGTGATTGCAGCCATGACATTAAAAGATGCTTGCTCCTTAGAAGGAAAGTTATGGCCAACCTAGATAGCATATTAAAAAGCAGAGACATTACTTTGCCAGCAAAAGTCCGTTTAGTCAAGGCTATGGGTTTTCCAGTAGTCATGTATGGATGTGAGAGTTGGACTATAAAGAAAGCTGAATGCTGAAGAATTGATGCTTTTGAACTGTGGTGTTGGAAAAGACTCTTGAGAGTCCCTTGGACTGCGAGGAGATCCAAACAGTCCATTCTAAAGGAGAGCAGGCCTGGGTGTTCATTGGAGGGACTGATGTTGAAGCTGAAACTCCAATACTTTGGCCATCTGATGCGAAGAGCTGACTCATTTGAAAAGATCCTGGTGCTGGGAAAGATTGAGGGCAGAATGAGAAGGGGATGACAGAGGATGAGATGGTTGATGGCATCACCAACACAATGGACATGGGTTTGGGTGGACTCCGGGAGTTGGTGATGGACAGAGAGGCCTGGCATACTGCGGTTCATGGGATCACAAAGAGTTGGACATGACTGAGCAACTGAACTGAACTGGTAGAGCTTTTCCACCTTTGGCTGCAAAGAATATAATCAATCTGATTTCGGTATTGACCATTTAGTGATGTTCCTGTGTAGAGTCTTTTCTTCTGTTCTTGGAAGAGGGTGTTTGCCATGACCAGTGTGTTCTCTTGGCAAAACTCTGTTGGCCTTTGACCTACTTCATTCTGTACTCCAAGGCCAAATTTGCCTGTTACTCCAGGTGTTTCTTGATTTCCTACTTTTGCATTCTAGTCCCCTATAATGAAAAGGACATCTTGAGCTTCCTTGGTGGCTCAGATGTTAAAAAATCTGCTTAGTTAACCTTTGCTAATTCTTCAGATCTTAGACTAGATATTTCTTCTTTCAGGAAGCCTTCCCTGATCACCCAGTTGAAGCTATGTTCTGTAGCCCTGTAGTTGTTAGTCCTTGTGATTGCTTGTGTCCCCACTGGACTGTGAGTTCCTTAAAAGCAGGGGTCATATTTGCCTTATTCACTCCCTGATCTCTGACATTAGCACAATGCCTGGCACTTAGTAAAGGCTCTGTAAGTATGGGAACAACAATGGCCTGAAAGCAATTGAGAGATCCTGAAAGCAGCTGGAGTTTGGAGTCTCTTCAGACCAGTTTCCCTGTACTGCAGGAGAATGAGAGGTGCTGATGCTGATGCAGCTGGGACCTGGAAACATCAGCACTGAGGAAACCAAAGTCTGTTCCTCTCTGGCAGCAGGAAGGAGCTGCGAAAATGTACTGATGTGGGGGAAGAGAGTGTCTCTGCAAGCACGAATCGAGGCTGGCAGGCTTGAGGCCTCTATCTGGATGCCACAGGTCTGCTCTTCCCAGGGCCAGCTGGAGTGCTTTGCCTGGCAGCCCTCTGCAGGGGGCTTTGATGCCACATTTCACAAGCTGCCTGGATCCAATCAGCAGATCTGTCTCAACACATCTGTTGACGTTCTTCCTCTGAAATATCAGCCCTCACTAAATACTGATGATTTGTCCTTTCAAAGTCAGGTCAAGGGCAAAGGAGGCCAAAGGATTTGAGAGAGAAGGAGGGAGAGGACTTAGCTGGGAGGGAGGCCAGAGGTACTGTTTTCTTGGTCTCCATTGCCTTGGGGCTTTTCTTTGTGACCAGAGATGCTGGGAAACCAACCATGCCAGCCTGACTAAGGGCTGGAAAAATATCAAAGGACAAACTCCTCTCTGGTGTGTCCTTAGAGTTGTTACTGATAGCATCTCCACTGTCTGACTCAAGACAGGGCCGGATCTGGCCTGCCAGATGACTGCGGGAACGTCCTCACCAATGTGGGGGGAAGGCTTGCAGCCTGGCAGAGGGGCCAGCATCCTACTCTCTGCTCAGTAAGGCGGGTTCAGAGTGTGGATGCTGAAGCTAGACTATCTGGATGTGAAGCCAAGCTCTGCCGTTTCTTCCTGGCTATGTGATCTTAGGGCTTCCCTTGTGGCTCGGTGGTGAAGAATCTGCCAGCCAATGTAGGAGATGCAAGAGACTCGGGTTTGATCCCTGGGTCAGGAAGATTCCATGGAGTAGGAAATGGGAACCCACTCTAGCATTCCTGCCTGGGAAATCCCATGGACAGAGGAGCCTGGTGGGCTACAGTCCATGGCGTCGCAAAGAGCCGGAAGTGACTGAGCACAAACATGTGATCTTAGGTACATTACTTAAAAGTTCATTTTTTGTTTCATAACTATTTCACATTTTGTTTTCCATCTTCCTAACATCCATTTTATTTTGTATTATGTATAAAAATATGGAATACTTCAAGAATTTTCATGTCATGGGCAAGGGCACATGTGCCATGATAATCTACTCTATATCTGAACAGAGCAGGACCTGATGGTCCTTGCAGCCCCACCATGTCCTCTGCCTGCCTTTTGCAGTGGAAAACTTTAGTCAAAGAGTCAGTTTAATCAGAGAAATGAGGACATGTGCAAAAGTGGAAGTGTTAGTCGCTCAGTCTTGTCTAATTCTTTGCAACCCTATGGACTGTAGCCCACCACGCTCCTCTGTCTATGGGATTTCCCAGGCAAGAATACTGGAGTGGGTTGCCATTTCCTGCTCCAGGGGATCTTCTCAATGCAGAGGACATGTGAAAACAAAGGAAAACTGTCAAAGGAGACCAAATAATAATAATGTACTCATTAAGCATAGTCAAGGACCTTTAGTTCCTTCTCAAAGACTGTTGATAATATTCTGGTCCATATCCTGTGAGCTGTCTTATAGATACTGAAACCCCAGGTGGAAGAAGTTAACTACCTGATGACCAGACTGTACCCATGACATAAACTGCCACAATTCCAAGAACTGGGCTCAAAGAAATGGGAACAAATGGACCCTGGAACTGAAGATTAACTGTACCTAAAACAATCAAGATGATGCTGTTCAGACCACTGATGACCAGTTTGAAGATGACTGTCAGAGTCTACTATGCTGCTTCTGCATGTAGTCCCCTTAACTCACCCCACTTTCCGGCATCTGAAACTTTCCTTTCCACCAACCTGGGCCTGTTTATTGGCTTTTGAGCAGTGAGCAACCAGACACCACACACCTTGCAGTAACATATCGTTCCAATTTTAGTATATGTGCTGTTGAAGTGAGCACCTATTTCACGGTTTTAAAGTCTATAGAATACTGCCTGACACCTAGTCAATATGGAAGCAGCATTTTCACTTGTAAAGTTGGAGAACTGGACCCAATGAACTCTGAGAATCCTTTCAATATAAAATTCATAAAATTCATAACCACTAACATTGTAAATCAACTATACTCAATATAAAATTAAAAGAAAAAACAACTCATAACCTGCTTGAGTTCAAGTCCTAACTCCACCATATGGGATTTCTCAAGGTCAGGGACTGGCCATACTGGGGTCAACTTTGTCCTCTCCAAAGGGCCTGGGCCAGTACCTGACACATAGTAGGTACTCAGGACATTTTGAATGTGTGCATGAATTGTTTGGTGGGGATCCTATAAAGGGGAGTAAAGATTTGTTATGGGGACTTCTCTGGTGGTTCAGTGGTTAGGACTCTGTGCTGCCAATGCAGGGGAGTGGGTTTGACTCCTGGTTGGGGAACTAAGATCCCACATACCACTCTATGTGGCCAAAAGATAAAAAATAAAATAAAGATTAAAAGAAGAGTTTTTATGAACCATAAGTGCTGCTCTAACAGCTGGACTAACTGCTCAGGAAAGGCCCTTCATGAAGGGGATGAGGCTTTCTGTCCTAACAGCTGGATTTGTGGTCTTGAGGAGCTCTGAAGCCATGAAGAAGAGAGAACCAGAATTCGGGGGACCCAGAGAAAAAGAACTTTGTGAGGAAACTCACAGTTCTCTATGGTCTGGGCCTTGGAACAGGGAAACTGGCTCCAGCTGACCTGGAACCCAGCTGTCCAGCAAAATGGTAAAACTAGTGGCCCTGCTCTACTCTATTGTGTGCCTTGGGGCAGAGCACATGCTATGTCCAACAACCAATTTTAATAAACCAGTCAATGAATGTTAAAGCATTTCTCACAATATGGAGAGAAGGGATGGCTGCGTGCATGCTCAGTCGCTTCAGTCCATGTCTGACTCTTTGCAACCCTATGAACTGCAGCCCACCAGGCTCTTCTGTCCGTGGGATTCTCCAGGCAGGAATGCTAGAGTGGGTTGCTGTGCCCTCCTGCAGGGGATCTTCCCGACCCAGGGATTGAACCCACATGTTTTACATCTTTTGCATTGCAAATGGATTCTTTACCCTCTGAGTCACCTGGGAAGCCCAGAGACGGCTAGTTGTTGTTCAGTTGCTCAGTCGTGTCTGACTCTTGGTGACTCCATGGGCTGTAGCACGCCGAGCTTCCCTGTCCTTTCCCAGGGATGGCTAGATGCATCTCTCAATATATTCTCTCTTCCTTTCTAAGGAAGTCAAATTATGTAACTTCTTCACAGAAATGTTTAGTTATGGAAATGATTTCAACATACCTTTCCATTCGCAGGACACCCCTGCAGGGCAGAACCCTTCCTTCTGCCAGTTTTGGAGATTTGATTCAGAGTGGTTGCTAAGACCACATAACTAGGTGATCTCAGATTTGCAGACTGTGAATCTTGTTGGTTTTCTCTCTCCTTTGCCTCCCAGCGTGCGCAAATCTCCAGATTAACATGAGAGCTTTGGGATGATTGAATAAGGAAGAAATCTGGAGAACGCACATGTGGGGTGCTTGTGATTATGGCTCCAACGTTCAAGCTGACACCACTGCTTCTGTTTACTGAAGACAGAGCCCGACGACCCAGCGCTGGCTGGAACAGCTGCCGACACTGGAAGGTGCTCAGGTCACCCGTGAGTGAGGCGTTTAAGAGGGTGCTGGCTACTGAGACAAGGTAGATGTTGAGATCACAGTAGGCAAATTCTTCTATAGGAGGGAAAGCACTAGTTCTTCAGCTTGTTACAAGATCTTGATATTTAATGCCTTCATAAAGAAAAATGTAACTATATCACAAATTTGTTTCACGAATGTATTTCCCAAATGTTTCTCAATATAGTTTCTTTTGTAATGCTGTGTATTTTATTTTATGCATTTAAAAACCTTAAAGCGATCTATACTTTTACCAGGCTATCAAATGACACAAAATAGGTTAAGAATTCTTGAGCTGGAGGGAGATATATGTGAAACTAACTAAGTTTAAGCTTCAGGGTCTCTCACTTTACCATGCTTTTCTAGACTCTGTTCCTAAACTTCTATTTGTCACTTTTTATTATTTTTTAAATGACTCCAACATTTGTACATGTTTCACACTTCACAGTACAAAACTTTTATCCACGAAGCATTTAGCTTGGTAGTGGGCACATAGTAGGCATTCAATAGCAATTTTTGGTTAATAGGTTCTGGGAAATTTATTATTTTTTTGGTATTAAATCCACTGTGGTTTATTATACTTACTGATGTTCAGATTTTGATCTTTTTTGTTTTTTGCCAATAAGAACCTCTTCAATTTGGCCTGTTGTTTAGTCGCTAAGTCATGTCCAACTCTTACGTGATGCCATGTACTACAGACCACTAGACTCCTCTGTCCATGGGATTCTCCAGGCAAGATTACTGGAGTGGGTTGCCATTTCCTTCTCCAGAGGAACTTCCTGACCCAGGGATTAAGCCTGCATCTCCTGCATTGAAGGCAGATTCCTGACCACTCAGGTATCAGGATGCCCCTCAATTTGGTAACTGGGTCCTTTTATAAAATTGTATTTTATAGAAATATACAATGCACATAGAAAATGTGCCTATCATTCAGAGTATAACTCACTGAATTTTCACAAATTTGGTTCTGGGAAATTTAAATCATCCTTGAAGTGTATCTTGAAATCTTGCAGACCGCAGCTTGATCTCTTCCACTCTCTGTGAGGGTTAGCGTGTGGGTGGTTGGGGTACGGACTGACTACAAAAGTCAGCTTGGAGAGCTGTGGGATGAGAAAAAAAATTCGAGATGCAGAGAAAGCCCTGGAGGAGAATGTATGCAATTACTTCTCATCTGGGGCCTCTAGCAGTGCAGACATAGGTGTTTCTAGAGTGTATCCTCTTAAGTTTTGAAGGAAGATTTGAGAACTTGGTTTGAGGATATGAAGCCTAGCATGAGCAGAGAGATCTTTTACATTTCTTCACAAAATCTTCACCAGGCAACTCCATACCCCATGCCGAGCATTGTCCCAGGTGCTTAGGGGCTATAAAGTTGATGCAGGTATAGTCCCTACCTTGAGGAACTCCCAACAACTGGGTGCTATAGTCAGGATTTGAACCCAGGCCTTCTGACTCTCTGTTCTGTGTTCTAAATTAACACTATGTTGTCCGGTTAGAAAATACACAAGTCAGCCTGGAGCAATTAAGAAGGGCTTCTAGGAAGAGGTGTCATTTTTGAGCTGAGTTGAATTCAGTAAGTGAATGAAGAAGGAAGCCTGATCTAGGGAAACTAAACAATATGTTCAAAGGCTAAAAGGTGTAAGGAGAGAAAGGCATATTCAAGCAACTGCAAATTATGGGGAATGGTAAAAAGTAACAATAATAATGATGAAAGGAGGGTAGAATATGCATAGGAAGTGGGAGGAAATGAAGCTGGGAAATAAAGTGGGGCCCAAACCATAAAGAATTTTAGACTCCAAGCTACTTTGTAATGTGTCTCAATGGCATTGATCAGTGGCTAATGTTTCAGGCAGGATGGTGGCTTCATCAGCACTGTGATGCAGGATATTGGGGGATCTTCCAGGACAATGTTTCCCAGGCCAGTCGTTTACCTACTAATGTAACCATTTTTTCTTCTTTGAACCCACTTTTTGTCTAGCCTTCCTCACCATGGTAAATGGTACCTACAGATTTCTGTGCCTTGGGTCAAATATCTGTTAGTCATCCTTGATTCCTCCTTTCCTGCACCATCTCCATCCAACCCATCAACAGTTCTTTCTGTTCTGCCTCTAAGATGCATCCCAAGTCTATTCATTGTTCCCCACAGCCATCATCTCTGGCGTGAATGACTGTATTTGCTTTGTCATGAGGTTCCTGCCCTCTTGCAATCTAGTCTCTGTGTGGTATCGAGAGGGATCTTTGGGGAAAAATCAGATGTCAAACCCCTCCTTCAGTTCAGTTCAGATGCTCAGTTTAGTTCAGTTCAGTTCAGTCACTCAGGCGTGTCCAATTCTTTGCGATCCCATGAATTGCAGCATGCCAGGCCTCCCTGTCCACCACCAACTCCCAGAATTCACCCAAACCCTCATCTATTGAGTCGGTGATGTCATCCAGGCAACTCATCCTCTGTCATCCCCTTCTCCTCCTGCCCCCAATCTCTCCCAGCATCAGAGTCTTTTCCAATGAGTCAACTTTTCACATGAGGTGGCCAAAGTATTGGAGTTTCAGCTTTAGCATCATTCCTTCTAAAGAACACCCAGGACTGATCTCCTTCAGAATGGACTGGTTGGATCTCCTTGCAGTCCAAGGGACTCTCAAGAGTCTTCTCCAACACCACAGTTCAAAAGCATCAATTCTTCGGCGCTCAGCTTTCTTCACAGTCCAACTCTCACATCCATACATGACTACTGGAAAAACCATAGTCTTGACTAGATGGACCTTTGTTGGCAAAGTAATGTCTCTGCTTTTCAATATGCTATCTAGGTTGGTCATTACTTTCTTTCCAAGGAGTAAGCGTCTTTTAATTTCATGGCTGCAATCACCATCTGCAGGGATTTTGGAGCCCCCCAAAATGAAGTCTGACACTGTTTCCACTTTGTCCCCATCTATTTCCCATGAAGTGATGGGACCGGATGCCATGATCTTCGTCTTTTGAATATTGAGTTTTAAGCCAACTTTTTCACTCTCCTCTTTCACTTTCATCAAGAGGCTTTTTAGTTCCTCTTCACTTTCTGCCATAAGGGTGGTGTCATCTGCATATCTGAGGTTATTGATATTTCTCCCAGCAATCTTGATTCCAGCTTGTGCTTCTTCCAGCCTCAGCATTTCTCAGTTTCTCAGTCATGTCCAACTCTTCATGACCCCATGGACTGCAGCATGCCAACCTTCCCTATTCATGACCAACTCCTGGAGCTTGCTCAAACTCATGTCCATCGCATCAGTGATGCCATCCAGCCATCTCATCCTCTGTCGTCCCCTTCTCCTCCTACCCCCAGTCCTTCCCAGCATCAGGGTCTTTTCCAATGAGTCAGCTCTTCCAATCAGGTGGCCAAAGTATTGGAGCTTTAGCATCAGTCCTTCCAATGAACAGTCAGGACTGATTTCCTTTAGGATGGACTGGTTGGATCTCCTTGCAGTCCAAGGGACTCTCAAGAGTCTTCTCCAACACTACAGTTCAAAAACATCAATTCATCAGAGCTCAGCTTTCTTTATAGTCCAACTCTCACCTCCATACATGGCTACTGGAAACACCAAAGTTTTGACTAGACAGACCTTTGTTGTCTAGTAATGTCTCTGCTTTTTAATATGCTGTCTAAGTTCGTCATAGCTTTTCTTCCAAGGAGCAAGCATCTTTTAATTTCATGGCTGCAGTCACCATCTGCAGTGATTTTGAAGCGCAAGAAAATAAAGTCTTTCACGGTTTCCATTGTTACCCCATCTATTTGCCATGAAGTGATGGGACCAGATGCCATGATAAGTTCAACACTTGAACTTTAAGCTAACTTTTTCACTCTCGTCTTTCACTTTCATCAAGAAGCTCTTTAGTTCTTCTTTGCTTTCTGCCATAATGGTGGTGTCATCTGCATATCTGAGGTTATTGATAATTCTCCCAACAATCCTGATTCCAGCTTGTGCTTCCTCCAGCCTGGCATTTCACATGATGTACTCTGAGTATAAGTTAAATAAGCAGGGTAGCAGTATACAGCCTTGATGTACTCCTTTCCCTATTTGGAACCAGTCTGTTGTTCCATGTCCAGTTCTAACTGTTTCTTCTTGACCTGCATACAGATTTCTCAGAAAGCAGATCAGGTGGTCTGGTATTCCCATCTCTTTCAGAATTTTCCACAGTTTGTTGTGATCCACACAGTCAAAGGCTTTGGCATAGTCAATAAAGCAAAAGTAGATGTTTTTCTGGAACTCTCTTACTTTTTCGATGATCCAATGGATGTTGGCAGTTTGATCTCTGGTTCCTTTGCCTTTTCTAAATCCAGCTTGAACATCTGTAAGTTCACAGTTCACATACAGTTGAAGCCTGGCTTGGAGAATTCTGAACATTACTTTTCTAGTGTGTGAGATGAGTGCAATTGTGCAGTAGTTTGAGCATTGTTTGGCATTGCCTTTCTTTGGGATTGAATGAAAACTGACCTTTTCCAGTCCTGTGGCCACTGCTGAGTTTTCCAAATTTGCTGGCATATTGAGTGCAGCACTTTCACAGCATCATCTTTTAGGATTTGAAATAGCTCAACTGGAATTTTATCACATCCTCTAGCTTTGTTCATAGTGATGTTTCGTAAGGCCCATTTGACCTTGAATTCCAAGATGTCTGGCTCTAGGTGAGTGATCACAGCATTGTGGTTATCTGGGTCATGAAGATCTTTTTTGTATGGTTCTTCTGTGTATTCTTGCCACCTCTCCTTAATATCTTCTGCTTATGTTAGATCCATACCATTTCTGTCCTTTATTGTGTCCATCTTTGCATGAAATGTTCCCTTGGTATCTCTAATTTTCTTGAAGAGATCTCTAGTCTTTCCCATTCTATTGCTTTCCCCTGTTTCTTTGCTTTGATCACTGAGGAATGCTTTCTCATCTCTCCTTGCTGTTCCTTGGAACCCTGCATTCAAATTCATCTTTCCTTTTCTCCTTTGCCTTTAGCTTCTCTTCCTTTCTCAACTATTTGTAAGGCCTCCTCAGACAACCATTTTGCCTTTTTGCATTTCTTTTTCTTGGGGATGGTCTTGATCACTGCCTCCTGTACAATGTCACGAACTTCCGTCCATAGTTCTTCAGGCACCCTGTCTGTCAAATCTGATCCCTTGAATCTATTTGTCACTTCCACTGTATAATTGTAAAGGATTTGATTTAGGTCATACCTGAATGGTCTACTGGTTTTCCCCACTTTCTTCAATTTAAGTCTGAATTTGACAATACGGAGTTCATGATCTGAGCCAAAGTCAGCTCCTGGTCTTGCTTTTGCTGACTGTACAGAGCTTCTCCACCTTTGGCTATGAAGAATATAATCATTCTAATTTCAGTATTGACCATCTGGTGATGTCCATGTGTAGAGTCTTCTCTTGTGTTGTTGGAAGAGGATGTTTGCTATGACCAGTGTGTTCTCTTGGCAAAACTCTGTTAGCCTTTCATTCTGTACTCCAAGGCCAAATTTTCCTGTTATTCCAGGTAGCTCTTGACTTCCTACTTTTGCATTCCAGTCCCCTATAATGAAGAGGACATTTTTCTTTGGGTGTTAATTCTGGAAGGTCTTGTAGGTCTTCATAGAACCATTTAACTTCAGCTTCTTCAGTATTACTTGTAGGGGCATAGACTTGAATTACTGTGATATTGAATGGTTTGCCTTGGAAATGAACAGAAATCATTTTGTCATTTTTGAGATTGCATCCAAGTACTACATTTCAGACTCTTGTGGACTATGAGGGCTACTCCAGTTCTTCTAAGGAATTCTTGCCTACAGTAGTAGATATAATGGTCATCAGAGTTAAATTCACCTATTCCCGTCCATTTTACTTCACTGATTCCTAAAATGCTGATGTTCACTCTTGCGGTCTCCTGTTTGACCACTTCCAATTTGCCTTGATTCATGGACCTAACATTCGAGGTTCCTATGCAATATTGCTCTTTACAGCATCGGACTTTACTTCCATCACCAATCATATCCACAGCTGGGTGTTGTTTTTGCTTTGGCTCCATCTCTTCATCCTTTCTGGAGTTATTTCTCCATTCTTCTCAGGTAGCATATTGGGCACCTACTGACCTGGTGAGTTCATCTTTCAGTGTCCTATCTTTTTGCCTTTTCATACTGTTCATGGCAAGAATACTCTCAAGGCAAGAATACTGAAGTGGACCACGTTTTATTTCTGCCATGACATGACTGTCTTGGGTGGCCCTACCCAGCATGGCTCATAGTTTCATTGAGCTATACAAGGCTGTGTTCCATCTGTTGAGTTTGGTTAGTTTACTGTGATTGTGATTTTCATTCTGTCTGCCCTCTGATGGAGAAGGACAGACCCTCCTTATATCCCTTAAAACACAGCTTCTCATTGCCCTTGGAACAAGATCTAAGTTCCTCATCATGGCTATCGGAGTCCCAGCCTGTCTCCAGGAATCTCAGATGTAGTTTACTCACCCTCCTGTTTGCAGGCCCTGGCCAGCTGGCCCTCTGAAGGCTTCTAGGACTTGCCAGATTCTTCCTGACTAATTATTTTGACTTCTATTTCCTCTTCCTAGAACACCCTTCCCTGAGTGGTTCCAGTCACCTACTTCTCGTCCACTTTCCAGCCTAAATATAATTTTTAGAGGGGCCTCCACATACCTCTTACAGATATTCATTATCACAACATATGGTGCCTTTCTGTCATAGTTCATTAAAAATAAAAATAAAAGAGACTTCCCTGGTGGTCCAGTGGTTAAGAATCTGCCTTTCAATACAGGGGACACAGGTTCCATCCCAGGTCAGGGAACTAAGTATGATCCTACATGTCATGGGGCAACTAAGCCCAGGTGCCCCAAGTACTGAGCCTGCAACTACTGAACTCATGCTCTGCAACCAGAGAGTCACATCCTGCAGGAAAGATCCTGTGTGATGCAATGGAGATCTCAGGTGCTGAAACTAAGACCCAACATGGTCAAATAAATTAATTAATGAAAAAAATAAATTAAAAAGTATAATCTTTCCCATCTAAATTTGGCTTATTATGCTTACTTGTTTGAGGTCTGTTCTGTCCTGAGTGAATGCCTGTCCTTCACCATGGTGCCCCTTGGCCTCCCACAGGTGCTGGAGACTGGAGAACTCAATAAGCATTCGTTGACAAAATGACCAAATGAATAAATCAGTGTAATTGACTGTTTCAGAGCAAGATTCTTTCTTGTCTTGCTCTCTCCTTCTAATAACGGAGATGATGCTGAGTGGAAAAACAAAAAAACCAGCTTATTCCCCCTCAGTTCAGTTCAGTTTCTCAGTCGTGTATGACTCTTTGCGACCCCATGAATTACAGCACATCAGGCCTCCCTGTTCATTGCCAACTCCCAGAGTTTACTCAAACTCATGTCCATCAAGTTGGTGATGCCATCCAGCCATCTCATCCTCTGTCGTCCCCTTCTCCTCCTACCCCCAGTCCTTCCCAGCATCAGGGTCTTTTCCAATGAGTCAGCTCTTTGCATGAGGTGGCCAAAGTATTGGAGTTTCAATTTTAGCATCAGTCCTTCCAATGAACACCCAGGGCTGATCTCCTTTAGGATGAACTGGTTGGATCTCCTTGCAATCCAAGAGACTCTCAAGAGTCTTCTCCAACACCACAGTTCAAAAGCATCAGTTCTTCAGCTCTCAGCTTTCTTCACAGTCCAACTCTCACATCCATACATGACCACTGGAAAAACCATAGCCTTGACCAGATGGACCTTTGTTGGCAAAGTAATGTCTCTGCTTTTCAATATGCTATCTAGGTTGGTCATAACTTGCCTTCCAAGGAGTAAGCGTTTTTTAATTTCATGGCTGCAATCACCATCTGCACTGATTTTGGAGCCCAAAAAATAAAGTCTGACACTGTTTCCACTGTTTTCCCATCTATTTCCCATGAAGTGATGGGACCGGATGCCATGATCTTCGTTTTCTGAATGTTGAGTTTTAAGCCAACTTTTTCACTCTCCTCTTTCACTTTCATCAAGAGGCTCTTTAGTTCCTCTTCACTTTCTGCCATAAGGGTGGTGTCATCTGCATATCTGAGGTTATTGATATTTCTCCCAGGAATCTTGATTCCAGCTTGTGCTTCTTCCAGCCTAGCGTTTCTCATGATGTACTCTGCATATAAGTTAAATAAGCAGGGTGACAATATACAGCCTTGATGTATTCCTTTTCCTATTTGGAACCAGTCTGTTGTTCCATGTCCAGTTCGAACTGTTGCTTCCTGACCTGCATACAGGTTTCTCAAGAGGCAGATCAGGTGGTCTGGTATTCCCATCTCTTTCAGAATTTTCCACAGTTTATTGTGATCCACACAGTCAAAGGGTTTGGCATAGTCAATAAAGCAGAAATAGATGTTTTTCTGGAACTCTCTTGCTTTTTCAATGATGCAGCGGATGTTGGCAATTTGATCCCTGGTTCCTCTGCCTTTTCTAAAACCAGCTTGAACATCTGGAAGTTCACGGTTCACGTATTGCTGAAGCCTGGCTTGGAGAATTTTGAGCATTACTTTACTAGCATATGAGATGAGTGAAATTGTGTGGTAGTTTGTGCATTCTTTGGCATTGCCTTTCTTTGGGATTGGAATAAACACTGACCTTTTCCAGTCCTGTGGCCACTGCTGAGTTTTCCAAATATGCTGGCATATTGAGTGCAGCACTTTCACAGCATCATCTTTCAGGATTTGAAATAACTCAACTGGAATTCCATCACCTGCACTAGCTTTGTTTGTAGTGATGCTTCCTAAGGCCCGCTTGACTTCACATTCCAGGATGTCTGGCTCTAGGTGAGTGATCACACCATCATGATTATCTGGGTCATGAAGATCTTTTTTGTACAGTTCTTCTGTGTATTCTTGCCACCTCTTCTTAATATCTTCTGCTTCTGTTAGGTCCATACCATTTCTGTCCTTATTGAGCCCATCTTTGCATGTAATGTTCCCTTGGTGTCTCTAATTTTCTTGAAGAGATCTCGTCTTTCCCATTCTATTGTTCTTCTCCATTTCTTTACATTGATCGTCGAGGAAGACTTTCTTATCTCTCCTCGCTATTCTTTGGAACTCTGCATTCAGATGCTTATATCTTTCCTTTTCTCCTTTGCCTTTTGCTTCTCTTCTTTTCACAGCTATTTGTAAGGCCTCCTCAGACAGCCATTTTGCCTTTTTGCATTTCTTTTTCTTGGGGATGGTCTTGATTACTGTCTCCTGTACAATGTCACGAACCTCCGTCCATAGTTCATCAGGCACTCTGTCTATCAGATCTAGTCCCTTAAATCTATTTCTCACTTCCACTGTATAATCATAAGGAATTTGATTTAGGTTCTTCCCCCTAGTCTCCTCTTTTTCCTTGGCCAAACTTCACTTACTGGTTATAAAGATAAATTTCTGATGCTATTTTTTTCCCTAAGGCACTCTTCAATGTGCTGACTGCTGAGGCCTAAGGTGACAGCTTTTCATCAAGTCTAGGAGGTGTTGCCTGCCCCTGCCAGCCAGAAAACAACACCAAGTCAGAGCAAGAGAGTAGAAATTAAGTCAGCCCATTGCTCCATGCAAATCCCAGAGTAGAAGGGACAGGAAAGCCCGTCTTGGGCTCAGCCCCTTTGTTGTATAAATGAGCAAACTGAAGCCTCAAGAAATCAAGGAAACAAAATCTTGTCCTGTTTCTCCTGACTGTCCCCTCATCGCCACTCTGCCTGCCCCTAGTAAGAGCCTGGATCTGCATGAGGTCATCATCCCGTGGTCTGTTCCTCGCAGGGTCTGTTCTGATAGAAATGTGGAGGGCTGTGTTGTCAACAGCCTGCTTGTCCTTCTTGAGCAGTTAAGGATGCCTGACATCTTGGAGAGTCCTCCACAAATTTGGTTCCACTTCCATGAATTTAATGAGACTTTATTTTCATTGTTAACCCAAGTCATGCCCTAGGGGTTAATGATGTTTCTAACTCTGTGACTTACAGTGTAGGTGTACAACTTTTCTTCATGAATCTTTAATTTATTTCTTGTGAGATCTGAGGCAGGGACACTGCAGGCAGCTTGAGAGTCTCACATGACTCGAGTGTCTCATGGACCTGCAGGTATGCTCTGTTGAACTCCCACAACTAATTTGAATTAGTTGTCAAGATTAAAAATTGGGTAATTTTATATAATAATCTGAGATACAGCCTCTCCTGGAAAAATACAAATACCCAGAAGATCTGGGCCACAGTCGTTCATGGTAATAGTTGACTGGAACTGGGAAGAGATCACCTCACATAGACCTGGGGACACTCCCTCTTTTAATGCAGAGTCACCCCCACTCTCATTTGCCTCACATACAGCTGGCTTCATTCTTTTACCTGCTCAGCTGTTAATTTTTTCTTTTTATGAGTGCACAACCCCTACAATAGCTTTTCCACAGAATTCTGGATCCTGAGGTCTACTGTCACGGTCATGATGATGTAGACCTTCACACAACATGTCCCAGCCTTGGTCTTCCCAAGGTGAAAACAGGTCCCAGGACCAGGGCTGGTGCTCCGCACTGGCGTGTGGTTATTAGGTGCTTTCGCCAGAACAACTGTGAAATCTACAGCAAAAGTTAGTCCAGAGGGATTTGGAGGAAGGATGCAGGAAAAACTCAAGATAAGGTGTTAACTATTTTAAATTAGGAAAAGGACAGGTTCAGAGAGACTTCTCCCACCCCCCACCATACTCATTTACTGAATATTTTTAAAGGTCTTACTATACTCCTGGTACAAAGAGCTAAAAAATAGGTCATTCCCCTCCACTTTCTACCATTACTATCTGCTTATGGTCCTCCCACTCTTCTGAAGTAGCTCTCTCAAAGGGCATTCACAGTTCCTGCCACAGACTGAATTTTTCCCCCAGCCACCCACCCAAATTCACATTTTGAAGACTTAACCTCCAGTATGATGATATTGGAGATGGAGCCTTTGGGAGGTAATTATGTTTAGGTGGGGTCATGATTGTGGGCCACCAGATTGGTGAGTTTATAAGAAGAGATGCTAGAGAGCCCCCCTGCCCACACCCCACACACTACTATGCTGTGTGAGAAGACAGGGAGAAGAGAGCTGTCTGCAAACCAAGAAAGAGCTCTCACTAGAACCTCACCATACTAGCACCCTGACCTTGGATTTCCAGCCTTCAGAATTGAGAGAAAATAAATTTGTGTTGTTAAACCACTCATCTATGATATTTTGTTAATTTGGGTATTCTGCAGCCCGAGCTGACTGAGGAAGGGGGAAGTTCCATCCTTAATCTTATCCCTTTTGCTCTGATGCTTTTTTCCTGGGAAATTTAATCTTTTTCTAATGGTTTCAAACTCTTTCCTGAGCTCTAAACCCATATCTCATTCCTCTGTGTGTGTGTGTGTGTGTGTGTGTGAAGTTGAGTCATGTCCGACTCTTTGAGACCCTATGGACTATAGCCTGCAAGGCTCCTCTATCCATGGGATTACTCAGGCAAGAATACTGGAGTGGGTTGCCACGCCCTCCTCCAGGGGATATTCTTGATCCAGGGAATGAATCCTTGTCTCTTACGTCTCCTGCACTGGCAAGCAGGTTCTTTACCACTAGCGCCACCTGTGAAGCCCAACACCACTATCTCCACTCACAGACATGTAAATCACAAAGACTCAAATAAACCACTGCACTTCTGCTCATCTACCTCCTATCATTTTGTTTATTCTTGTCACCATTGAATCTATCTTTCAACCTAGAAACTTGAAGTCATACGTGATATATTCATTAGATGATTGTTTTCCGAGCACTTACTATGTGCCAGGAATTTGTTTAAATGCCAAGGATACAGTAATATGTAAACTCCCCCGTCCTCATGGGGCTGCCATTCTGGGGGGCTGCTCCTGCCGCCATGTCATGTTGGTTTCCATGTCCTTGGTGCTTAAAACCTCTTCAATCTGACCCTCCCCATTGCCCTGTCCCTCACCCCTGCTGCTTTCCTCATACTCTCATCACCTCTTACCTGGATGCTTCATGGCTTCCTAACTGGCTCCTGATACCAATCCACTGCCACTAGCCACCAGGTTGACCTAGAAAAGATCAAAACTACTCCACAGCCAAAGACTATCTCCCTTTCCGCCAAGGAAAGGAACCCTTTTGTTTGGCTTAAGGCACATTTTCTTTTCTGATCTGGCTTTTTCTGTCTTCTCTAGCATTTTTCCTATGAAGTATGCAATATATATGAACTAGTACTTATGGTGTAAATAATCAAGGTGAACTTTTTACCCTTTTCCAAACACGTCAGGTTCTTTCCTGATGTTTCATTATCTTTGCATTCACTGTTCCCTCAACCAGCAGGGTCCTTCCTCTACCTCTTCTTGGCCTGAAGTTTGAAGAGCCAGTTCATTTTTAAAAAAATTATTTTGGCTGTGTTGGGTCTTCGTTGCAGCATGCAGACTTCTCTAGTTGAGGGTATGGGCTTAGTTGTGGCATGGAGGATCTTAGTTCCCCAGCCAGGGATCAAACCTGTCCTGCCTGCACTGGAAGGACCAGGGAAGTCCCTTGAAGAGCCACCTCGGATACTATGTTCTTTCTGAAACTTGCTTAATTTTTCAAGGTTGTTTTCAAGGCTAGTTGCTCCTATGCCTTTCCTCTTCCCTTCCAAACTCCCACAGAACTCTGCTGGTGTACCATTGAGATATTTATTGAGTTCTACTCTTATTATCTATCTGCTTTGAGGACAGGATCTACGTCTATTTCTAAATCTCAACACCTGCATTTGCCACATCATTTCTAAAGATGCAATCTCCCATCTCAAAGAAACTTTCCCCTGATAGAGAAACCAGACCTGAGTGCACACATCTGGGAGTCCATGGTCAATGCTGTATAATGTGATATTTGTTCCTAAGTATCTCAAAGTGTTTGCTGATTCGTGAGGAGGAATTTTTTCTCATTATACCTTTTTAATTCGTTTCTTCTGGTGGGTTCCATAGGACTGTGCATTAGTTTCCCATGGCTGCTGTAACAAATTTCTAAAAGCTTGACGGCTTAAGACAACAGGAATCTATTCTCATGGTTCTGGAGGCCAGAAGCACACAATTGGTACCACTGGGTGGAGATGAAGCTGTGCTCGGGGCTGATCTCCCTCCAGAGGCCCTATGAAAGGATCAGTTCCTCGAGCCTTCCAGTTTCTGGTGGTTGCTGGTGTTCCTTGATTTGTGGTTGCATCATTCTAATCTTCAGGGTCAGTCTTCACATCCTCCTTCGCTTTGTCTTCATATTGCCTTCTCCTGTGTGTATGTGTAACCTCCCTTCTGTGATATAAGTGATTGTATTCAAGATCTACCTGAATAGTTCAGGATCAAATCCCCACCCCAAGATCCTTAATTTAATCACATATGCAAAAAATCCTTCTCCAAGTAAGACATTTATTAAATTCCAGGGATTAGGACCTGATATCACTGGGGGCCATTACTAGGCCTAGTAAAGAATGTTTCGCTGTTGGTGTGTTAACCCTGAATTCAGAAACTTTTAGTGTTTGTATGAAGAGTCATCTTTTCTTATACAGGCAATTAACAATTTTGTGTTTTCTTACTGATTCAAAGAATTTTTTTTTCTCCTGGCTGTGCCATGTGGCATGTGTATCAGAGCTCCCTGATCAGGGATTGAACCTGCACTCCCTCCATTGGAAGGTGAAGTGTTAAACCTCTGGACAACCAGGAAAGTTCCTCAAAGAATTTTATTCTTCCTTTTCATTTTCTCTCCCACTTTCTGTGCACCTCCTTCTTTGCATTCTTCTTCTTTTTCTTCTTTTCTATTTTACTTTGGTCTTATTTTCTTATTTTTAAATAATTCAAATAATTCTTTTCCTTTTGTGTTTGTAACAGCTTTATTCAGACATAATTCACATACAGTTTACCATTTCAGTTGTAAAAGTCAACTGAAACTATCATCCCTGGTGGCTCAGTGGTAAAAAATCTGCCTGCCAATGCAGGAGACTCAGGAGATGGAGATCGATCCCTGGGTTGGGAAGATCCTCTGGAGAAGGAATTGTCAACCCACTCCAGTATCCTTGCCTGGAGAATCTCATGGACAGAGGAGCCTGGCGGCCACAGTCCACGGGGCCACAAAAAGTCAGACGTGACTGAGCATGCATGCATGCAGCTACCATCACGATCCATTTTAGAACATTTTTCATCACTCCAGAAAAGATACTACTTATCCTTGAGCTATCCGTCCTCAGTCTATACCTCCCCACAAGCCAAGTCAATGGTGCAACCTTACTTTAGCTTTTCTTCTGTGTTTCAACCTTCTCTCTCTCATTTCTGCTTCCTGGGATCTTGTTCCAAATAAACTACTTACATGCAAGCCTGTGTCTCAGGCTCTGTCTCAGGAAACCCAGAAGATAGTTTTGTCTGACAAAATAAGTTGGTAGCTTTTTTAAAAAAATAAAAATCCTATAGTAGTTATTTTTTCTTTTATATTTAAATTTTTATTTTTTGGCTGTAGCATGTGGGATCTTAGTTTCCCAACCAGAGATAGAATCTGGGTCTCCTGCATTGGAAGTGCAGAGTCTTAACCACTAGACCACCAGGGAAGTCCCTCTCGCTTTTCTTGGTCACTGTAGTCAGGACTTTATTTATTGTCTCTTTGAAGGATTGGCTTTTAGTTTTACCGATCATCATTAATTTCTGCTTTTGTATTTATTTCTTTTTTCCTGCTTTCTTTGAGTTTGCTGTGCTGTGCTATACTTAGTCACTCAGCCACGTCTGACTCTTTGCTGCCTTATGGACTGTAGCCCACCAGTATCCTCTGTCCATGAGATTCTCCAGGCAAGAATACTGGAGTGGGTCGACATTTCCTTCTCCAGGGGATTTTCCTGACCCAGGAACCAGGGTCTCCTGCATTGCAGGTGGATTCTTTACCAGCTGAGCTACCAGGAAAGCCCCTTTCTTTGAGTTTACTTTGAGTCAAATGCTTCCTGAGTTAACTCATTTATTTTCTTAAAGTAATATATGAGATATTCCAAACACCCAGAAAGCCAAAAAACACTCCCCATTAATATATATGTAATAAACATCAATGTAACTAAAATCTGGGAACAATTCTGTACCTAATTCCAGTGTGTGGGAATCTGGGAGGAGGGTTTCCCACACCAGAACACAACTCTCCAACACCAACTGAGTGTTCAGCAATTCAACACGATTCTTATACTCTCTACTTGGAAAGAGCATCAGATTCTGCAGGTTAAGGAATTCAGTCTCATAAGAATGCCCTCTCCACCCACATTGCTTCAGATGCTGCTTGTGCATCTGACTATAGATGGGAGTTTCAACAACACCTTCCTTAGGTTTGATTAATTTCCTAGAGCAGCTCAAAGAACTCAGACATTTTACTTACTAGATCACCAACTTATTATCAAAGGCTATAACTCAGGAAAACTCAGATGGAGGAGATGCATGGGGCAAGGTATGGGAAAGGGCTCAGAGCATCCTTGCCCTCTCCTGGCATACCACCATCCCCCAATATCCACGTGCTCACTGATGTGGAAGCTCTCTGAACCCTGTCCTTTAAATCTTTGGTTGGTGGTTTAGTCACTAAGTTGTGTCCAACTCTTGTGACCCCATGGACTGTAGCCTGCCAGGCTCCTCTGTCCATGGGATTCTCCAGGCAAGAATACTGGAGTGGGTTGCCATTTCTTTCTCCAGGAGATCTTCCTGACCCAGGAATTGAACTAGGGTCGCCTGCATTGCAGGCAGATGATTTACCAACTGAGCTATGAGGGAAGCCCAAAAGCTGGCTTGTCAGGAGTGGGATTCGAACCCACGCCTCCAGAAGAGACTGTGATCAGAATACAGTGCCTTTGACAGCTTGGCCATCCATCCTTGAGTCTTTACAAGGGTTTCATTAAGTAGTTATGATTGATTAACTCATTGGCCATTGAAAATTGATTCAAGTTTTAGGCACCGCCCCTTCCAGGAGCTCAAGGGGTGGGACTAAAAGTTCCAACTGTTTAATCCTTTTGTTGTTATTCTCTGGTGAGAAATCTCCCATCCTCAGGTGAAGCAGGAACTTTCCAAAAGTCACCTTATTAACATAATAAAAGACATCTTGCTAGCTCTCAACACTCGTGAAACTCCAAGGGTTTTAGGAGCTCTGTGCCAGAAACTAGAAGGAAGATCAAATATATATTTCTTTCTATAAATCACAGTATCATACCTAGATTTTAAAAATCAGATTTTTTTTCAATCTTATTGACTAAAGACTTCTTATTTATTAATAAAAGATTTATGACTACGCATTTCCATACAAATATGACATTCATTGCACTTTGATTTTTGTTGTTTGGATTATCTTTTGTTTACCAATATTTTGAATTTTTCTTGCAATTTCTTCTTGTATTCATACATTATTAGAATGATGTCTTTAAAATCCCAAGTGTATTTTCTCCCTGTCTTTTCATATTGATCTCTAATTTTATTGCTCTGTGGACAGAGGATATTAAATCTATTCTTTTAGATTAGTTGATACTTCTTTTATCGATTTGGAAGAGACGCTTATGACATATTGTTGAGAGAAAGCATCATGTTAAAACTGATTGTACTGGGGAGAAAAAGTGTGTACATGCTTGCAGGAAGAAAGGGAATTTAAGCCCAAATATTTATCTGCCAAATAGTTATAGCCAAAGTGAAAGGAGAATATGAAAGGTGTTGTTTGTTTGTTTGTTTGTTTTATGATTCATTTCACTTCTTGAACCTTCAATAACTTCTGCAGTGAACATGTATTCTCTTAAAAAATTAAAAAACAGTTTAGAGTTTTTAAAAAGTATCTTTCCTTGTGAAAATAATCTCTGCCATTCAAAAAACTTAAAAATAGAGAAACGTGTACTATAGAAAGTTCTTTCTCAATTTCTAAGTATACAGAGCACGTATTTATTAATGTTGAAAATGGTATTATATGTAAATATATGTATTATTTATTTATATACAGATATTCCTGCAACTTGCTTTCATCCCTTAAAATTACATTATGGAAACTTTGCTTTGATATAACAGGCTGACCACATGGTTTACACACTTATCCTCCTTAAATCTCATTGAAATGACAGCTCAAAAGTATCCCTAAAGAGACCAAATCATGAAAATAATTTTTGAAAAGAGTAATGAAAAATAAAACATAAAGAGTCTCAGGAAATGGTGGTACCCAAGAAGGCAGGGAGAGGTGGTGGGGGGAACAAACATATTGTATTTGGGGGAGCAGATAACTTCCACTTCCTTCTTGGCTGCAGTCAAGAGTTTATTCTTTAGAAAAATGGATCAGGGATATTCTTAACTTGTGGATACCAGACATGGAAATGTCTCCAGGATTTAAAAAGTGAAACAAAAAAAATTATAGAGCAATACACATGTACTAATCCCTTGTATGAATTTCCTTAGCGGTTCAGTGGGAAAGAATCCACCTGTCAAAGCAAGAGATGGGGTTTTGACCCTTGGGTCGGAATGATCCTCTGGAGAAAGAAATGGCAACCCAGTCCAGTATTCTTGCCTGAGGAATCCCATGGACAGAGGAGCCTGGTGGGCCTCAGTCCATGGGGTTGCAAAAGAGTCAGACATGATTTAGGGATTAAAAAACAACATTAGGCCCAGTAAAGCTTATGGAACATTGATGGGAGTTTTTCCAGCTGGCTTTGAACCTTAGAGAAAGAAAGGTCTTGAAGCATTCTTGCCATAGGCTGCACCAGTTCACACTGCCACCAAACTGCTACTGAAAGTGAAAGTGTTAGTCATTCACTTGTGTTCAACCCTTTGCAATCCCATGAACTAAATAGCCTGCCAGGCTCTGTCCCTGGAATTCTCCAGGCAAGATTACTGGAGTGGGTTGCCATTCCCTTCTCCAGGGGATCTTCCTGACCCAGGGGTTGAACTCTGGTCTCCTGCATTGTAGGCAGATTTTTTACTGTCTAAGTTACCAGGGAAGTCCTAGTCCTAGATATTATCAATTATTCATTTTTCTCTTTGCCAGTGTGTTGGGAATAAATGTATCTAGTTCACATAATGTCCATTATTAGTGAGGTTGAGGGACTTCCCATATTATACAGTCATTTGTATTTCTTTTATAAATTGCTTATTCTCTTCTGTCATTTATAAATTGAATTGTTAGTCTGTTTCTAATAATAAGTAAAATGTTTTAAGATGTGATTATGTCTTTTTTATGTGTCATAAATATATTTGGCATACTGTTTTAAACAACTCTTTTCTTTGTGTGTGTGTTCACAGCTACGATTTATCATAATAAAAGGATGCAGAGCAAAATCGGCAAAGAGAAGAGGTACATGGGACAGAGACCAGAGGAAACCAGGTGTGGGCTTCCAAGACTTCATTTCCATTGGAGTCACTGAATGCATTAAAATTTCTCCAGCTGCAAATTGGGACAACAGGTATGAAATGGTGTCTACCAGGGGAGCCCATTAAGACTCAGTGATCAGGGTTTTTACTGGGAGTTGGTCGTGTAGGCATATGCTGCCAGAATTTCAGACTCTTAGAAGGAGGACAAGTATTCAGGGTAAGACTCACTGTTGACACGATGAAGCACTCTCGTTGAAAGAATTATTTTCTAGTTATTTTAGGGCTGTTAGTGATGCTGAGTGTATTCTGGGACAGTCACTAATCTACCAAGTCTACAAATTTACACCAGAATGAAAGAGTGTAGCAAGCTCTTTCCGAGTGCTTATTCTCCTAGCACTGTGTCCCCACACTGGCTTAGTATGGAGTGGTAAAACATGAAAATTCTCCTCCTCAGACTCGTAAATCTTTGAAAGTAGAGACTATATTCTTCTTAACATTTTTAGTAAAAAGAGCAAAGCATTTGAATCATAATCTTTCCTTTTTTTATTTTGTCATCCAAAATACAAGTTAATATATAAGTTTCTTTATTGATTAAGAGTCCTGTGAGCTTTTGGTCTTAAGAATTAACTGCATTCAGTGGTAGGTTTTTGTGGCCTCTTTGAGTTCTCTGGCACTAGCAGTTAGGAAATACTGAATTATCTGGTCAGTGAATAATAGGATAAGAATTAGAATAGATAACGAACAGCTAACCTCTATAGTGAAAGTGAAAGTCGCTCAGTCGTGTCCAACTCTTTGCAACCCCATGGACTATACAGCCCATAGAATTCTTCAGGCCAGAATACTGGAGTGGGTAGCTGTTCCCTTCTCCAGGGGATCTTCCCAACCCAGGGATTGAACCCAGGTCTCCCGCATTGTGGGTGAATTCTTCACCAGCTGAGCCACCAGGGAAGCCACCAGGGAAGCCCTGAACCTCTATAAGCAGCAACAATGTGTCTGGCACTGTCCAACGTGTGCTACATGCATTATGTCCTTTATTTCTGAAAACAACCCCATGGGACAGGTACTACAATGACTCCTATTTTCTAGATGAAGGAGTAGGTGCTGGGAGGTCAGTCAGATTGTCCAGGCTCACGCGGTTACCTGGGCAAGAGCAAGTCTTTGAAAGCAGCCAGGCTATGCTCATTGGCCACACTTGAATCCATTACATACACTGCCTTCTGAGTACTTTGTTTTATTTTGTTTTGATTTGATTGTCTTCACCTTTGTTTTTTCATTTAAACCCATATGGTATAGATTTTAGTTTACATGGCATGAAAGTGGGAAATCAATGTAAAGACTCTTAGCGTGTTTAATGCTGAACTCTCCAAATAGCATTGGCCTATGTTTCTAAGAGATTAAGAATCACTGAAAATATTCTGTGGTATTTCATGTAGCCCTAAGCAAGAACTGACGTCACATTTTGGAATAATTATAATTTTGACCCATACCCAGAATATGGCATATATATACACACATATTAATATATATGTATACATATACATAGGGCTTCCCTGCATAGAACAAAATATGTCAGTCACCAAACCAAAGAAAAACTAAAGAGCCTCTTGATGAACGTGAAAGTTGAGAGTGAAAAAGTTGGCTTAAAACTCAACATTCAGAAAACAAAGATCATAGCATCTGGTCCCATCACTTCATGGCAAACAGATGGAGAAACAATGGAAACAGTGAGAGACTTTATTTTCTTGGGCTCCAAAATCAGTGCAGATGGTGACTGCAGCCATGAAATTAAAAGACGCTTGCTCCTTGGAAGAAAAGCTATGACCAACCTAGACAGCATATTAAAAAGCAGAGACATTACTTTGCCAACAAAAGTCTGTCTAGTCAAAGCTTTGGTTTTTCCAGTAGTCATGTATGGATGTGAGAGTTGAACTATAAAGAAAGCTGAGCACTGAAGAATTGATGCTTTTGAACTGTGGTGTTGGAGAAGACTCTTGAGAGTCCCTTGGACAGCAAGGAGATCCAACCAGTCCATCCTAAAATAAATCAGTCTTGAATATTCATTGGAAGGACTAATGCTGAAGCTGAAACTTCAATACTTTGGCCACCTGATGAGAAGAACTGGCTCATTGGAAAAGACCCTGATGCTGGGAAAGATTGAGGGCAGGAAGAGAAGGGGATGACGGAGGATGAGATGGTTGGATGGCATCACTGACTCAATGGACATGAGTTTGAGTAAGTTCCAGGAGTTGGTGATGGACAGGGAGGCCTGACGTGCAGCAGTCCATGGGGTTGCAAAGAGTCAGACATGACTGAGTGACTGAACTGAACTGAACTGAAACAATAACTTCGTTCAGTCCTACGGTCTTCTCTCAGAATTCTAAATGTGCACAGTCCTGTATGGGGTTGTCTTTTGTCCTAAGGTCTTCATCTTTGGACTTTCCAGACTGGGGAAGAGTTCAGTTCTCAGCTTTCAAGCCGCAAAAGGAGGTTTTATTACTCTATCTGTAGTTAATACATTTTTTTTTTACTTCTGTTTTCTTTTCCTAACAGGTTCATTTAGCACATCAAGTTGCTTCTGAAAAATCAAGACAATCTGTGTATGCTGAGTGGTGTTCAGTCACCTCCTGAGTGGCAGGTCTGGCTGGCACAGTGGTGTTGAGTCCAGGCTCCCTTCCAAAGGCATTGTTATTTATAGGAGAATGTCCACTCAAGCCAAGGATCAATGCTGCTGGAACACTAAGAAGCCAAATAGAAGTAAACTGCTCATCTTAAAACCCAAGTTCCAGACTTCCGATAGGGAAAAGTAAGCAAGTCAGCAATTATCCCCCTAGAAAAGAATGATAAAATGAGAACAGCACCCATTTCAGGGCTCTGGAAATTGACTAAAGGCAAACAACAATCTGGAAAGTGTTTTTTGTTTTTTTTTTTTCTTCATAAAGAACCTCTATATCTTATTAAGAATCGTGGAGTTTTTTGGCATTCTTGCCTGGGACTGCTCCCAGCCAGTCCTGTGCCAGCTCAGTGAGGTTTTGGCAGGACTGGACATACTGAAAAAGCCTGCAGCTTCAGTCCTGGTGCTCATTAGCTCAGTCATGTTCAACTCTGTGAGAACCCATGGACTGTAGCCCACCCGGTCCCTCTGTCCATGGGATTTTGCTGGCAAGAATACTGGAGTGGGTTGCCATGCCTTCCTGCAGGGGATCTTCCTGACCCAGGGATGGAATCCGCATCTCCTACACGGGGAGGTGGATTCTTTACCACTGAGCCACCTGGGAAGCCATTAGTGCTGGAGGGAGTGCAACTGAGTTTCAGTAGAAAACCCAGCCCTGGTTGTGTTAAAGGAATGATCCCGGTGGCAAGCGAACAAGGAAAGCCAGCACTTTGTTGACTTGAAGCTGCAGTCCAGGTTGGGAAAGCAATATTATGGGTGACAATCCAGGCATTGAATAGGGAGATCCTAGAAATGAGACACTACAGAGCAGCTTGAACAATTACCCCACACCCCCGGTTGTCTTCTGAGCATGTGCAGAGCAGGGTGGTGGGGGACCAGAGGTGATACAAGCTATTCACCCATCCTCAGCTAACTGATGTCATGACCTTGCAGAGACGTGGATGGGCATGAGAAAATCTTACTGGGTTGATAGAAATGTTCTAAAATTGGATTCTGGTGATGTTTGCTCAACTCTATAAATTTATCCCAAATCACTAATTTTATACTCAAAACATATTTTAAGGTATGTGAATTATATATACATCAATAAATCTGTTAAAAACATTCAAGTTCTAATAAATAACTCTAAGAAATGTTTTATTGTCTTTTGGTATATTATAACACTTCAAAATTAACTTCTGTCAGGCAATAATTAACTATTTTTGGTAATAGATTTGGTCATCTACAATGAATTCTTCAGCACTCTGTTCTGCTAAAGAGCTCAGAAGACTTTAAATACCTAAGATCATCAATATACAAGGCTCACTTGAAAACCTTATATTAAAAAAAAAGATATAAGCTCATAATGTGTCAACATTTATTGAGCTTGAAGTTTGCTACAGAGGCTAGTAGTCATGCTGTTTAAATTGGACTACCCTCAAGGAACATACTCTGTTACAGTTGTAACTTAACATATCATACTATGTTAAAAGTAAATATTATATTAGTATTACTGGGGTGGGGCTGGGGAAAAAAGATGCAACCAATAATACTTGATAAATTATAAAAGACCTATTGCACTCACTACTGAATTTAATCCTTATAACAACCTTGTGGGTTTTGACAAAGGGCCAGAAAACTTGTTCAAGGTCACAAAGAAGAAGGAAAGAAAGTGAAGTCGCTCAGTTGTGTCCGACTCTTTGCGACCCCATGGACTGTAGCCTACCAGGCTTCTCCGTCCATGGGATTCTCCAGGCAAGAATACTGGAGGGGGTTACCATTTCCTTCTCCAGGGGATCTTCCTGACCCAGGAATCGAACCTGGGTCTCCCACATTGGAGGCAGATGCTTTAACCTCTGAGCCACCAGGGAAGCCCATACCTCAAGCCAAAGCTGAGATTTGAATCTATGTGGATGATTCTCAAACAAATGTTGGCAGGGATCTGGGGTAACTGGTATTCATACACCATTAAGAAGGGTATGAACTAGTAAATTTTCCAAGGAAGATAACTTGGCCATACCTATCAAATGACAACTGCATATGTTCTTTGTCTTTGGAATTTCATTTCTAGGATGTTTGTATTATAGTAGAAAAGACCATCCATAAGAAATTAGTTAAATTAGACCCAATTTATAAAATGGAAACCTATTTAGTCATTAAGAAAGAGATGTATCTGAATATAGAATATGAGTAGCATTATCTGCAAGATACATTATTAAGCTGAAAAAAAAAAAAGCTGTTCCCCACACTTTTTGTATGCGTGTATTGTTTAAAAGGGACTGTCTGCTTAAAGAGATGGGGAATTTTGAATACTGTCATGAAGCCAATTACACAATTTTTAACTGAGGTCTGTGGTTAATTTTTAACTGTTGCCTGTGGTTTCCATTTTTGCAAGTAGCAAAGTAGTGAGCTGTCGACTAGGATATGGGACTGCCTAGTAATAAAGTGACTGTTTTTATGGTGGTTAGTGTTTTTGAATTCAAGTTAGTGTGCCCAACACACAGTGAAATGTCAGCGTTTGGAGCAGAGAAAAAAGTTTGTTGAAGAACTGAGCAAGGAAGAATAGGCGGTTCGTGCTCATAAGATCCAAACTCCGGCCTGGGATTTAGGGAAGAAGTTTTTATGGGCAAAATGTGGCGGGAGGGCTGCAGAATGTATAACTCTCCTCTGATTGGTTAGTGGTGAGGTGTATTAACAAGGTGGTGTCCCAGGAATCTCAGTAATCAGCCTGCTGGTTCCTACTTGTCTGGGAGTCCATGTGCTTGTGTTCAGCCTGAAGTACCATCCTTCACCCGGGTGGGGCCTTAGTTCCTTAGAAGAGCTCAGAAATATGTATCGGATTGTTCTCCCCTCATCCTCCACCCTAGCCTATGAGGAGCTAGGACCCAGACCCATCAGCGCGCTGGTGTTGCTTTCTGCGTCCCCTCACTTCCTTACTGAGTAACTGAATCTGCTCTTTGGAAATCAGGGAAGGTCTAAGAGGCTGAAGCCTTTATCCTAAAAACAGGAAAAGGGACATGGAAAGGTCTTTGTGCTCAGCGTTTTATTAGTTAGAAGGAATTCTTCCTAACTTTTCTTCTTAAATTCTGGAAGCACTTTTTTTCTGATTTGGCCCACCTACATCTTCACAGTTAGAAAGAAACTTAGAAATATAGTAGCTCAGTATTTAATAACAGCAGGATTTCAGTCTCCTAAAGAGTCTTATCATCAATTTTGTGGGCCACAATTAATATTATTTCAATCATTAAAAATATAAAAATTAAGTATGTAAAAAACAAAGTATCAAACTACATCGTATATAAAAGGCTGCATTTCATACTTGGAAACTTTGCATTTTACAATATGTTTTGTGTGTACATATGTGTATTTGTGTGTAGCATGTGAGTTCATGTGTGTATGTGTGTGGCCTGCATGTGCATATGTTTTTTGTGTGTACATTTTTGTGTGTGCTATGTGCTTATGCATACATGTGTCTATGTGATGGTTTAAATGTATTGTTTACTGTTGCTGCTGCTGCTGCTGCTGCTAAGTCACTTCAGCTGTTGCTGCTAAATCGCTTCAGTCGTGTCCGACTCTGTGCAACTCCATAGACGGCAGCCCACCAGGCTCCCCTGTCCCTGGGATTCTCCAGGCAAGAACACTGGAGTGGGTTGCCATTTCCATCTCCAATGCATGAAGGTGAAAAGTGAAAGCGAAGTCGCTCAGTTGTGTCCAACTCTTAGCGACCCCATGAACTGCAGCCTACCAGGCTCCTCCGTCCATGGGATTTACCAGGCAAGGGTACTGGAGTGTTGTTCCTGGGCTAAAATCTATTGTCCTAGTGCAAAATACCTTATTTTGTGGGTAAAGAAATGGAGGCTCATACAGGCTATGTGACTTGCCCAAGATGAGTAACAGGGCTAGAGTTCCTGCTCATGTGTCTAGACTTACAGGTTTCCTCCTTGTTACATCATATTTCATAGATGCCTCTGTGGCCAGAGCCACTGAAGGACTTTGCAGAGTGGAAAGGTAACTGGATTTGCTTTTCTGAAAGAGCATAAGGAATGATATGCTGGATGGATTGGAGGGAACTTTGTGGAGGCTGGAACTCTCGGGAAGTTTTTATCAGCCCTGGCGAGAACTTGGGACTCATTCTACTAAGGCATTTGCTCTAGGCCTGCTGAGGAGGAAGAAGGTGTGAAATGGATTTAGAAGGCAGCCATGACAGGATCGGGCTTCCCTGGAGCTCAGGTGGTGAAGAAGAAACTGCCTGCAATGTGGGAGACGTAGGTTCGATCCTTAGGTCAGGAAGACCCTCTGGAGAAGGGACTGGCTACCCACTCCAGTATTATTGCCTGGAGAATTCTATGGACAGAGGAGCCTGGCAGGCTACTGTCTATGGGGTCAGCAAAGAGTCAGACACAACTGTGAGACAGATCACTCACATGACAGAATCTGGTGATGAATTTGAATTTGAAGTGGTTTAAGAGAAAGAGTCAAGAAGTTCCAAGTTTAAGGCTGGAGTACCTGGATAAATAGCAGGGCTGTCTGCTAAACAAGAGAAAATAGGAGCGGGAGCAGTTTTGGGGGCAAAGATAATGAGAATAGGCTTGAGATATCTTGGGAAGCTTTAAATACAGACTTCCAGAAGGTTGATAAATCCAACCTGGGACGTGGGAGAGAGCTCAAGAGTGGAGTGCATTACCTGGGTGTCATGTGAAATGATAACTGTGAAATGATCTCTTTTTTGGGATTTGCCGGTCCCTCCTCTTGAGTGTGGTTTCCAGGGTTTCTTATTGGAAAGCCATGAGCAGAAACTTCTCACGGAACATCACCTCAATCAAATGCCACAGAACTGCAAAATGAAACCACTGGGGACACACCCAGAAACCAAACCATTAAACTCTCCTCTCAGAAGCTCTTCCTTTATTTACTTCTTTGGTTTCCATTTGTACCAGGATAATAAAACAACTCTTTTTTTTTCTTTTACTTGGAACCTCTTTATTCAGCCACCAGGGACTTCCCTTTTGTGGGGGCAGCACCCATCCCAAGGACTTACCCCAGAGTCCTCAAAACAGAAGCAATTGCATTTCCACTAGAACTGCTCTTTCTCTGTCTAAGGAATCTTCCTCACCAATAACCCTGCTACCCATTTATGGGAAATTTGGCCTTGGGGCTCCATTTACAGATATTAAATTCACAGTGAAACTGTAGAAGACTCCCATTCATTAGAAATTCCATTCATGCTCTCCAAGCTAAAAAACAGAAACCACATTTTGGGTTGTAGAAGTAGCCCCTTTAAATGACCCAATTAACCAATTGTTTCTGTTATGAGATATATATATATTTTTGTGAATTCCAAGGGAATTCATGAAATAGCAGGAGAAGCATTTTATTATTTCACTTTTTATATAGATGCTAAGGCTTTGTTGGGAACTTACAGGGGTACAGGGCAGGGACATTTCTCAGTGGCAACTATCACACTGGGGCAATTTTAAAGAAAAGTAGGTGCAGGTTTTACCTGAATTGAAGGTATCCAGAGATTTTCCACTGGCCGCAAATATAATATCTGTATTATATCCACTGACTGGATTCATGACCTTGACAAACTGCTTCACCTTCCCAGGCTTAAATTTTCTTCTTCAAGAAAAGGCAAAATGTTCTTTCCACACTAGCCAGAGAGGCATCCATATGGCGGCATGTTCTGGGCTCCTGCTTGTAACTTAAAGGGAGAATTTCACAATATCTGGAGTCCTTGATGTCCTTCAAATGAAGGAGGAGGATTCCTCAAATCCCTCACAGAGGAACCCACTTAGGAGCACTAACCCTGACTTCCAAATGGAACAGCACGTCTACAAAAGGCAAAGTGATGGGTCATTACCTGGTGTGCTGCAGTCCATGGGATTGCAAAGAGTCGACATGACTGAGTGATTGAACTGAACTGAACTAAACTGAACTACCTCGTTAATCTGAAGTGGACCTGGGGAAAACTTGTGCCATTGTTGACGCTGAAAACCCAGCTGATGCCAGTGTCTTCTGCTCCAGGAATGCTGGCCATTCAGCCAAGCTGTGCTGAAGTGTGCTGCTGCCATGAGAGTGACTCCCACTGTGGGGCACTTCATCCACTCCTGTAAACACTAATTTATGGAGTAGAAAGCTTCTGCCCTGTCTTCTGTGGTTACAGACCCTAGGGGTGACCACCAGTCTCACAGAGGTGTCTTATGGTAACCCACCTACTGTTGCTCCAGGTCACCCAGACTCCCCTGTGCTGTGTGGACACTGCCACCCCTGCAGCAAGAGGGGAGTTCCCGGGGTCTGATGTGGCCATGCTGGCCCAGGGATTCTGTGCCTGCGAGGCTCCATCTCAGGTGCCCACTCATGGGAGGTCAAGTGCTATCTCTGCTTCTACAGGGATCCTGAAGAAACTAAAAAGGAAGAGCAGGCAGCTATGAAAAGGCTGAGACTCAGGAGGAATTTCAGGGTGAATGAATCACTCCAGGTCCTGAGTTTATTTCTACTCAACCACAAGTTGCAGACGGGTCTGCTGGCACAAATGGCCACAGTGCCTTCCAGCAGCTGCTCCTGGAGGACCACGGCACTCTGCCCACCTCTGAAGGCTGGTCTACAGCTGCCATGGCTCAGGCCACTGACCCAGGAGGAACAACCACCACAGTGGTCTTACACGGCTCCTTCACATACTCTTAAACAGAAAATGTAAATAAGGCTGATGGAAAATAAACAGTTTATTTAAAAAAAGAAGAGAAGGAATCAGATGGTTACTGAATTTTCTTCTGGATCTAAAAAGGCTTTGATTTTATGAATGGTTTTACAGTATTTCCCCTTTAAAGGACAATTGTGTCAGACATTTTGGAAAGATAAATACAATTTCTTTGACTTGCAATTTCACTCAGCTAATTAGTCAAATTTGCATGGAGAGCCTGTTATGTGCCTGGTACTCTGCCTGGTGCAGGGGAAACTTAGGATGAAGGTCCCAGTACCCTCTGCCCTTGCAGGTTACAGGGGAGATAAGACAGCAGTGTTTGAGGATCAGCAATAGCCTGAGCTTACCATTTCTGACTGCCATGTCCATGCCATGTCATGCTCAGTGTGGAACAGAGTCAAATCCTGGTAATTTATTGTCTGTCTCTTCCACTAGTGTGGAAGGCAGGAATTTTGTCTTTTTTGGATGTTGTAGGCCCAATAATTGGAAGAACGTCCAACATATTGTTGATGATTGACATACAAGGTATAAGGATGGGGCACAAATTTGAAGGATATATTTAAAAGTGGTAGAAGAATGAGCTAATACAGTGGTCTTCAAGGACTTCCCCAGTGGTTCAGCAGTAAAGAATCTCCCTGCAATGCAGGAGCCGAAGGAGACGTGGGTTCCGTCCCTGGATAAGGAAGATTCCCTGGAGGAGGAAGTGGCACCCCACTCCAGCATTCTTGTCTGGAGAATCCCATGGAGAGAGGAGCCTGGTGAGCCACAGTCCATAGGGTTGCAGAGTTGGACACAACTGAAGTGACTTAGCATGCATAGTGGTCTTCAAACTGCAATATGCTTATACCAAAAGACTTTACAAAGACTTTCCAAGAGATGGCTGGGCACAGACAGCTTTAGGGAACCAATTTCTAGATCCTCAACTTCCCTATGAGTCATTTCTCAAATTTGAGCTGCCTGAGGGGCACCGAGAAAGTTGTCCTGCTGGTTTCTTTTCCATCTTCCTTTTTCCAATCCTTCTCCTCTTACTTAACAAACGAATGGCTTTTCTCACCAGTCTCACTGAGACGCATTCCCCTATGTGGTAAAAAATCACCTGTGAAGAAACCTGGGCGGTATAGGAACAAGTGTGAAACAGTATATAGCTCTAATCACTGGCTAGCAAATTGTTGCAACCCAAGGGGTTTCCAGTAGTTTGCTATCAACGAAATTCAAGAACTAATGGAGTTGTCCTCTGAAAGATCACTAAAAGTAATTTTTGATGACAGATCACAGCAAGTTTTGGTATATAATTCAAAGGGAACTCAAAAAATTGATTGACAGTGACATACAAGACTCCTTCCACCCCTACCCACTTAATTATGAATAGGCTTTTTTCAAGGTTTACATCCTTAAATACAAATAATGGGAATAGAAATGATGGAGAACTCTGTCTCATTCTATCAATAAGGAATGTTTATTGGTAGATACGTGAATTAATTGGAAAAGACCCTCTCAATAAAATGGCCATTTCCAGTACAATTTCTCTTTTTAGTCTATAATTGTTCATCAAAGTTTATAATAGACTTTTGTTGCTTTAATCAATTGATTAACAATAATAATTGTAACAGTAACAAATATAGAAGAATTTTGTTACTTAAAACTTTATGGTCACAGGAAACTTAAAAATTTAAATTGATATTTATGTGTGAAGAAGTATGATAGGGTGATAAATAAAACATTTAAAAATGTTTAAATGTCAATAAAACATTAAAAAAAACCTAAAAATATGTGAGTACTAAATTTTGAGAGGCATTAAAATGGAATATAAGTTTGAAAATAAATAAGGGGCTTCTCTGGTGGTCCAGTGGTTAAGACTCCACCTTGCAATGCAAGGGACACCGGTTCGATCCCTGGTCTGGGAAGACTTCACATTCAGCAGAGCAACTAAGCCTGTGCACCACAACTACTGAGCCAGCACACTAGAGCCCAAAGAGTCACAACCACTGAGCCCACATGCTGCAACTCCTGAAGCCCGAACACCTAGCGCCTGTGCTCTGCAACAAGAGAAGTCACCACACTGGGAAGCTCACGCACTGCAGTGAAGAGCAGGCCCTGCTCACCACAGCTAGGGAAAGCCCAAGTGCAGCAACGAAGACCCAGCGCAGCCAATAAACAACAAATTTTTAAAAAGAATAAAGCGTAGCTTACTCATTTATCTTTTTAAAAATGGATATGATAGTCAAATTGACTTGGTATTTAAATTCTATTGGATACATTTAAAAGATGCATTCTATTGGGTATAGGAGATATATATTTTTCCTTTATTTATTTTTAATTGAAGGCTGATTGCTTTACAGTATTGTGTTGGTTTCTGCCGTACACCAACATGAATCAGTTATAGGTATACACATGTCCCCTCCCTCTTGAATCTCCCTCCCACCTCTCATCCCATCCCACCACTCTAGGTTGTCATGGAGCCCCCGTTTGAATTCCTTAGCAGATATATTTTTAAATGTTTATATTTAGAAAGTTCTGGAAATGATTTTTTTGCAATTCCTTAAATATATGGTGGACAAATTTTGAAGTAACCTTAAAAATGTATGAGGAGGGCAGGGTTTTGGCCATTTTTCTGGGGGCTCTGTGAGGGACTAAGTTTGAAGACCACTGGGCTAATACTCTAAGTGTGACATTCTAATCCTGGCTGCACAGTTACTATCAACTCTTGGGAAATCCCTTCTTAATCCCTCTATGTCCATTTCTCTTTCTGCAAAATAAAAAGCACACCTGCTTGCTTTCCCTTATTCTCAGGAATGTTCTGAGATCATATGAGATAATGAACTAATGCAAAAAGGTCCAGATTATTTCCTGAGGGCAAGTTGGACAACTCTGGGAAGTTTCAATAACTTTTTCAGGTTAACAGGATACTGTTAGTTCCCCAGAAAACATAATGAAAGGTATTCTTATTACTACCTTGACTTTACTGTGGCCTCCCATTTCCCCTGGTTTAGATTCAGCGCTTGGAACTTTACGAAAGAGATCTAACATCATTAGGGGGTAGTTTCTGCGTCACTGCATCACTGCATCACGGGATTAGCAAGAAGGGACCTAACTCTATTTCAGGGCTCCGCCCGAGGTTTGACTCTAATGATCAGTAAAAGAAATCACAAACTACACAACAGGAAAGCCAACAAGACTAAACTCTCTTCCCACGTGTATTTTTAGCTCAGAGAACATTGACTCAGGTTCTGAGTGTTGTCACTGTTAACACCTATTCAGGTAACTGAATAAAAAGCCTTGAACATCATGCAGAGAGTTTCTACTTTAGACTATGGGTGACAGATTTTAAGACACTGAGCAAATGTTAAAATCAGATGTTTCTTAGAAACATTACAAGATCACTTAGCCATGTGGAGGATGGGTTGAGGTGATAGGAACAGGGCCACAAGATCAGAGACAAAAGTACAGTTAGGACTCCTTCAGTCTTGACAGAAATCCGACTCAACTAGTGTAAGTAAAATGGGATACTATTGACTGCTATAACAAAATGTCCGGGGGTGGATCTGGCTTCAGGCTAAATCCAAACTCATAAGATGTCATCAAGGTTTTCTCTTTCTCCTCCACCACCGCTTGACTCTGCTGCTCTCCTTAGCGTCTTCTTTCTTTAAAAAAAATTTAATTTATTTATTTGGCTGTGCCAGGTCTTATCTGCAGCATGCAAGATCTTTAGTTGCAGCATGTGGGATCTAGTTCCCTGACCAGGGATCCAACCCAGGCCCCCTGCATTAGGAGCATGAAGCCACTGGACCACCAGGGAAGTCCTCTATCCTTAGCTTCTGATGCAAGCTCTCTCTCCACATAGTATACAAGAGGCATGCCAGGCTCTTATTTTCTCAGTTGAGAAAGTTCAGTATCTGTATATCAATTCCAGGGAAGCTTGTGACTGGTGCTGCTGGGGTCACATGCACATTAATGAGACCATGGAGGCTGGCAGAATGGGTATTCCTTTGGGTTTGACTGCCTAGGTCACTTTCGTGATAGAGGAAGCTGGCAGCAAGTCTTACAGCCTCGGCAGAACCACATAGAGTTGGCAAAGAGATCCCCAAAGAAGCCAGAAGAATGGTAAGATGCACTGAGAACACAAGCGCTTTCTCTCGGACTCTCTCTCCCGCGTGCATGCGTGCACTCTCTCTCTCTCTCTCCCTCTCTCTCCCTCTCTCTCCCTCTCTCTCCCTCTCTCTCCCTCTCTCTCCCTCTCCCTCTCTCTCTCTCTCTCTTTCTCCCTCCCCACACGCTCCTCCACTCTCTTCTCTTCAAGTCTTGGATTCTCCTGTTATCTTATAAATAAAATAGAGCTGTAACAAAAAAGCAAAAAACAAAAAACAAAGGCCATAGCTATTAATACCACTGACTGAAAGACCAGACTCTGATTACAATAGGATACTGCAAATATGAATGGGAGGAGGGACCAAAGAGATTTGGGATGCAGGTAAAGTTGACATCAAGACTGGTTTTTATTGACTTGACCTTCTAAAACAAAATAGATTTCCATCTTTGGCAACTACCTGGAGATTCTGCCACTTGGAGGAAGAGTTTCCAGGCTTTGGTAGCCAGAGAAAGCTAAATAAATATGGAAAGATAAATATATGTGTTTGTTGCTCGGTCACGTCCAACTCTTCGTGACCCCATGGACTCTAGCCCACCAGGTTCCTCTCTCCATAGAATTCTCTAGGCAAGAATACTGGTGTGGGTAGCCATTCTCTTCTTCAGGAGATCTTCCCAACCCAGGGATCAAACCCGGGTCTCCTGCATTGCAGGCAGATTCTTTACTATATGAGCCACCAGGAAATATATAGATTAGAATATACAGACAGGGATATATTTAAATATAAAGATATTTATTTGGTTATGATACTTTTTTGGTTCCTCAAAAGAATTTGAAGCAATATACAGGGATTGGATCCCCTGGAGAAGGGAACAGCTACCCACACTAGTATTCTGGCCTGGAGAATTCCATGGGTTGTATAGTCCATGGGGTTGCAAAGAGTTGGACACGACTGAGTAACTTTCACTTATCAGGGATAATAAAGTAACTTAAGAGTTAAACCATCCCAAGTTCTTAACTAATTTGTCATAGGTGGGATTCGGAACTTGGAAAGTAAAGTTTTGTTGTTCAGTCGCTAAGTCGAGTTCAACTATTTGCAGCTCCATGGACTGTAGCACACAGGCTCCTCTGTCCTCCACTAACTCTCAGAGTTTGCTCAGATTCATGCCCATTGAGCTGATGATGCTATCTAACTGTCTCATCCTCTGCTACCCCCTTCTCCTTTTGCCTTCAACCTTCCCCAGCATCAGGGTTTTTCCAATGAGTTGGCTCTTTGTATCAGGTGGCCAAAGTATTAGAGCTTCAGCAATAGCCCTTTCAGTGACTAGTCAGGGTTGATTTCCTTTTAGATTGACTGGTTTGATTTCCTTGCTGTCCAAGGGACTCTCAAGAGTCTTCTCCAGCACCACAGTTTGAAAGCATCAATTCTTGAGCAGTCAGTCTTCTTTATGGACCAACTCTCATATCTGTACATGATGACTGGAAGAAACCATAGCTTTGACTATATGGACCACTTGACTAAATGGTAAAGCTATTGTTTTCCTAAAGACCTGGCACCTCCACTTGCAGTGTCGTGAAACTGGTCCATGTTTTGGATGGTTTGTATGACCGGCCTGGAAAGTGAAGCCAAAGGAATTCCCAATGAAAAGGCTTTCATCTTGAGCCAAGAAGCCTGAGTAACTTTGAGTTGGGAATGACCATAAGTACTTGTCTCAGAAATCTGAAATGGCCCTATGATTTGGCTTTCATTTTCTTGTGTGATGTAAGAGCAATGCTGTTTGCCCAATTAATTGGTGGTAGAGGAAAATCCATGCAAGCACCTGAAATGAAAGTAATTTGTATGAGAACTTCCTGCTTTCTTTGAAATTCAAAATTCTGAGGATGCGTGAGTATATTCAGCCCCAGCTTGTATGTATAGAGGCTCTTAAGATATGAAATCAAAACAACTTCGATGCTTTAAAGGAGCAGTTAACTGCCTCAGACAAAAACAACTTTTGAATGATTTTATAGTCCAGAATTCTTGACAATGAGTATAATTTGGGAAGTGATACATATATGTGTACTTTTGCAAAGAGGAAGTGGGCACTGAGACTTTTTAGTTCCGTGAGTTGAGGAGGGCATTGTTGGTATGATATTGGCACACCAGTTATGCAGATCAGGGGACTGGGCTGATTATAATGGAAACAAGAGATAGAGAAAATAAGACTTGAAAGGGATGCTAGGGGCTGGTGCACTGGGATGACCCAGAGGGATGGGATGGGGAGGGAGGATGGGGGGGGATTCAGGATGGGGAAGAGATGTACACCCGTGGCAGATTCATGTAAATGTATGCCAAAACCACTACAATATTGGAATTAGCCTGCAATTAAAATAAATAAATTTATTAAAAAAAAAAGAAAGAAAGAGGCAAATGAACATCAAACTTCAAGTGTGGTCAAAAGGGGAATAATTTCAAACTATTATGTTTTATTTTTTACTGTTGGATTGACCCCTTCCTTTTAAAGCCTATTAATTTGTATTTCCTGAGTGATTCTTACAAATACAATCTTGCCTAATGTTTGTGAGGGAAGAAGCCCTCAGATCAGCTTGGAAAGTAGAGGAAATGCAGATGAGGCTTTTAACTGTTTCAGTATTGCCTATAGAACTCAGAAAACCTTAGCAGTTCAGTTCCTTCAAGGCTGCCTTTGCTAAATTGCCAAACCCCTTCTAGGCCTCAGAACTCCTTCAGGTGGGCCTGGCTCTGAGCTTCACCAAGTCCCACTGGAGACTGAAGAATGTCCTTAAGAGACACTGCGGGTCCCCTGCAAGGCACGCCAGGCAGTTCTCTAACTCTGACTCTCACAGAGGAAACACCCACAGGAGATGGCCGGGCAAATGTGTTCCAGCGCCACAGTTTCATCATGGGAAGGCCTGAGGCAGAGGCGCCGGGGTCTGTAGACACTGCCTCGTCACCCGGGCTGCTCGCTGAGGCGTTTCCATTGTCTGTCCTCACGTTCGCCTTTCCTGCTCTAGGCCTCAGCCCTGGAAGTGAAAGCTGCTGTCTCTCTGAAGACCCAGCACCCCCCTGCTTGCAGTGTGGTGAGACTGTTTGGGAACTCCGAAAAGACTCATGTTCTGTTTTCCTCCCACTCTTAGTTTAGCCAGAACTGCAGGGAGTCGGATTTATTTCTCCCATATGAAATATCCCCGCACGGAATTATTCTTCCTGAGGCGTTTATTACTTCCCTTAAAAAATTACTTAGCCTGACAGAGTTGCCTGGTGCCCCGCTCTCAATCTGATTTGCATCTGAGGCAATGACACATCTTAAAATCAGCCTTCTTAAGCAGCAGGGACAAGAGTCCACATTACTGGAAAGAGGAAACGGATGCTTTGTGATAAATAGTAAAGTCCTCTCTCTCTGTTGCCTGTGAGAGTCCACACCTTGAACTCTCACATCTGAATTGCTACTGAAGTGAACCCACGGTTGTCTTTCAAATGTCATTTCTAATACGTGGGGGATGCTCTGTGATCTAAAAAGCCCCCTCACAAGGTGACTGTAATTTCTACTGAGAACTAACAGACATCTGGAAGGAAGTAACTTTATGAGGCAGAAAATTAAAGAACTCACTTGCAGCCTTGTCTATACTTTACCAGAATCAGGATACATGCCACTATTTTCTGCAAAGCCAGAAAGCAAATAAGGTATTGATTGAATATAAAAGAAAAAAGTCTCCGGTAGTAAATAATCACTGAGAAAGTTTGAGTGCCTAGTCTGGAGGGTGAAAATAAAATCTGTTTTACCGTTAGTACTGCTCTTCTACCTCGTGCTGTTAATACAGTGTGCAGAGCAGTGGGTTCAGGAGTTTTAAAAACAAGGGCCACGTTATGAACACAGGCAGAGCATTGTTTTCAAACAGAGGGATGTTCAGAGAGAAGGATGCTATGGCAAAGCGTTACTTAAACTAATTAGTCCTGGTAAGTCATTTCCTACCAAAGCTACGAAATGAAAGGACTACTTCTGAGGAGTGAGACTTTTCATTCTGCGCAGCTAGGGGGTTGCAAAGAGTCGGACATGACTGAGCGACTAAGCAGAGAGACACCATTAGTTCATAAATTATTAAATATAATACTAATTTATACCAACAACTGACTATAAGCCTCAATTAAAATATCCTGGAAAACTCATTACCCATCAACCTATCTCATAATGAATATGTCATATCCTATTTAGAAACAAATAAATGAACGTCAGTGCAAAAGGTAATTGCATTTCTAAGCATCAGAATTCAACTGGGGTGGTAATGGTTGAAGCGTGGTGCTGAGGATTGCAGACACCCATGGCTTTTCCAGAGGATGCCAAAGCAGTCTCCCGTAGTCACTTGATAAACATTTGTGTTTGTGACACCGTAATAAAATCCAGCTTCTTTTTTCTGGCATAAACTGATTGTTTGCTCATGATGAATCTTATTTTGACCTGATCTGGTTTCTGTCCTGGTGGCTAAAGGAAAATATAGACTGGGAGACAGGATTTAAGCTGAACTGAAAAGGTCCATGAACTGAAAAAGGGTGAGTCACTGACCTAGAAGAGATTTTCTAGAGAGAAGAAGCAGAGCCTCTAGCAGTGTGGCGTGGCGACTAAGAAAATGGAATTTGTCTTCAGAGACCTGGTTTGAGTTCCAGATCTTTCGTAAAGGACTGTGGCTGTCCTCGTTGACTTGCATCAGCTATGGTACTGCTAGTTGTGGTGACAAAGAGATTGATGCAGTGTAATGGCTCAAGCATTGTCAGGATTTGTTTTTACTTCTGCAACCATCTGAGGCAAACCCTAGTCTACAGCAGGCAGCTCTCGTTCAGTGGACTCAGGAACCCAACACCTTCCATATGGTGGCTCTGCCTTCCTCTAGGTCCTTGGGATTGTGGCTGGTGCAAGGAGAGAGAAAGCACGGAGATGGCCCTTCTTCAAAGCCTCGCTCGGAATTAAGACACATAATACTTCTTTCACTCCACTGGTGAAAATCAGGCATCGGTCACAGGTACATGCAAAGGGACGGTGGGTCTGAAACCAGTCTCTGTCTGTTTAGCTGCTTCCTAGGAACAACTCTGTTACAACTCTGTAATTCTCTGTAAGAACATGGTGGAGAGGGATGGATTTCAGCAGATGAATTACCTGCCAGAGGGCTGTCTGTCAGAGACAGCAGAGACGACATTCTGTGGAAGGAAAGTCTTTGGGATCATAGATCCAAAACTTGAAAAGGGAGGGACTTAAGGAAGAGTCGACCGGATAGGGGGTTTCAAGCTTGAAAGCAGTGAGATTAAACCTGAGTGAAAGTCAGGCCAAGGGTCTCCTCCCGCAGCTAAGGGGAGGGGTGTTAGGCATCAGGAAGAGTAGGGTCACACCCATTAGTGAAAGCATTGAAGTGGCGGGTCCCAATGGTCAGCATTTCACTTCAAGAGAGATTCTGCCTGCTTCTGTGCTGAGGGCTATCGTTACAAAGATGGCTGAGGTTTGCCTCTACCCTCAAAGAGGAAACAGAAAAGTCTGTGTTCAGGAAGCAGTTGATAATCCTTGGAGCCTAAGTGTGGGTATATGTGTGTGTGTGTGTGTGTGTGTGTGTGTGTGTAATAGAAACAGTTGCGTCAAGGAAGTGACACCTACGTTCTACATATGAATTGGTGTTAGTCAGATTGGGGGTGGGGGGTGGCCCAATTTTGTTTTAAGAAATTGAACTTCTCTACAATAGACTCACCTGGTCTTTCCCACCTTAATTAGCTCTCTGTACTATAAAGTGGGCTTCCCAGGTGGCTCAGTGGTGAAGAACCTGCCTCCCAAAGCAGGAGATGTAAAGAGACCCAGGTTTGATCCCTGGGTCAGGAAGATCCCCTGGAGGAGGGCATGGTGACCCATGCCAGTATTCTGGCCTGGAAAACTCTATGGATAGAGGAGCCTGGCAGACTACAGTCCATGGGGTCGCAAGAGCCAGACATGATTGAGTGAGCAAACAGCACACACGATGAAGTATCTAAACAAAACACCAAGTAATAGTTAAAGAAAAAAGGTGGTAATCACAGAATTAAAGCACAGGAGATATACCTACAATCATGTTTATTGCATCACTGTTTTTAGTGGTGGAGATCTGGAAAGATCCTTAAAGTCCATCATTAAAGGGAATGACTAGTAAAGTATATTCCATCATACTGGGCATTACCATACAGTTTTTTAAAATAGCTTAAGTCTGTATGTACTGATTTGGATGGGTGTCCAAGGATAAAGCAGGTTGCAAAGCACTGAGCTGTATGTGACCCCACCTTTGTGTAACAAATCAAAACAAAACCAAAATGTGTGCATCTATTTGTACAAGTGCTGAGAAAGGTGTGTAAGAATACATTTGGAGTTGTAACATCAATATTTAGAGGAGGGAGGGGGTGCTGGAAGATTGAAGTGAATTTCTTCTTTAAGCATCTGTTTTATAAATGAATGATTAATAAACAAGAAAAAAAAAAAAGCCTACAAGGATGTGTTAAATCTCAAAACTGGTAAAATACAGAATGCCTCCTAAACCCAAATTGTGATCATTTACTTCTCCTTTCAACAATTATTGGATATCTACTGGGTGCCAGGGGCTTCCCAGGTGGCTCAGTGATAAAGAATCCTCCTGCCAATGCAGAAGGCCCAGGAGGTGCAGATTAGATCCCTGGGTTGGGAAGATCCCCTGGAGGAGGAAATGGCAACCCACTCCAGCATTCTTACCTGGAGAATCCTATGGACAGAGGAGCCTCGCAGGCTGCAGTCCAAGGGGTCGCAACGAGTCAGACATGACTGAGTGACAAAGTGCACACGTGCTGGGTATACCAGTTATTTTATGGAGACTATTTTATTCAATCTTTGGAGTAACCCCAAGAGATCCTATGTGCAGGAGGTAAACTAAGATAACACAGAGCCTTAGTGACTTGCTTAAGGTCTAATTACTGGGAAGACAGTGGAGTCAGCCTTGTGCCCAGTCCCTCTGGCCCCAGAATCCATGCATTCTCGCTTACACCTCTTTCTCTTAAAATTGGGAGGAGAGGCAGCCCAATATTTAGGTCAGGAATTCTAGCATCTACCTAAGCCAGGTAAATTAGTAAGGGTCCTAGCTAATGCATGGAGGGGTAACCTAGAGCAGATAAGAATCCTTTTGGGAATAATCCCAGTCCTTGCTGAAAAAGCAAAGGGACCGGAAAACTCAATTTTGAAAGAATCCTCTTGGAGGTGAGTCACTTGGTGACCTCTCTACCAGGGGTAGGGAAGTGTGACAGGGACACTGGTACAATTTCCTCTGAGGGTCTTCGAGTAGTGGGTGAAACTCCTCTATTTTCAGCTGGCTTTGCCCCCAGAAGTGTTTTGAAGGGCCGGGGAAACAGTGGAAGCAGTGTCAGACTTTATTTTTTGGGCTCCAAAATCACTGCAGATGGTGACTGCAGCCATGAAATTAAAAGACGCTTACTCCTTGGAAGGAAAGTTATGTCCAACCTAGATAGCATATTCAAAAGCAAAGACATACTTTGCCAACAAAGGTCCATCTAGTCAAGGCTATGGTTTTTCCAGTGGTCATGTATGGATGTGAGAGTTGGACTGTGAAGAAAGCTGAGCACCGAAGAATTGATGATTTTGAACTGTGGTGTTGGAGAAGACTCTTGAGAGTCCCTTGGACTGCAAGGAGATCCAACCAGTCCATTCTGAAGGAGATCAGCCCTGGGATTTCTTTGGAAGGAATGATGCTAAAGCTGAAACTCCAGTACTTTGGCCACCTGATGCGAAGAGTTGACTCATTGGAAAAGACTCTGATGCTGGCAGGGATTGGGGGCAGGAGGAGAAGGGGATGACAGAGGATGAGATGGCTGGAAGGCATCACTGACTCGATGGACGTGAGTCTGAGTGAACTCCAGGAGTTGGTGATGGACAGGGAGGCCTGGCGTGCTGTGATTCATGGGGTTGCAAAGAGTCGGACACGACTGAGCGACTGAACTGAACTGTGGGTGTAATCTGACTTTTTTTTTTTTTTTTAATTTACTTGTTTATTTAGCTGTGCCAGGTGCTAGCTGCGGCGTTTGAGATCTAGTTCTTTGGCCAGGGATTGAACCTGGGCCCCTGCATTGGCAGCTCAGAGTTTAAGCCACTGGACCACCAGGCAAGTCCCTCTTCCTTCTCGAGTAAGGGGATCTTCAGTTATAATTATGGGCTTCAAACAACTCAAGGGTTTCAAGGCCATGAATTTCTTCAGAACGTATTTCAAGCCAGAGAGACTGCAATGCTTAAGACAAAGAAAGCTCACTTCTAAATTTTTATTGGAAAGGGCAATTCTGACAAGGATTTAAAAAAAATGAAGATTGTCTTTCTTGGTGGGCCGAGTTTTAGTGCAAGGATTTCAGGTTGCAGATGTCACTGTAGGAGGTTTTGGTCACTGCACCTCTCTCACCTGGGCTCAGGCATTTTTGTGGCACTCATCCTTGGTTGGCTTTCCCCTAGAGTTCCAAATTAATAGGAATATACTTTAATAGATACTAAAAATGATTTAAGAAAAGCTAAAAAGAAGGAAGTTCAAGGCCATGGTTCTTAACATTAGTGTCACAAAGGGAACTTGAATAAATCCTGATGCCCACGCCACATCCTGGACCAATTAAATCAGTGTCTGTGGAGGTGGGATGCAGGTACCCATGGTTTCTGAAGTTCCCCAGTGACTCCACTGTGCTGCTGAAGATGAGAACCACTGGCTTAGTGACTAATATCCTCACTTAGCTGGAGCAGCAAAGCTCCAGCAGCTATGCCTGGATTTTCAGGGCTGGGGTCACCTCAGGGGAGCGCTGACAGCCAGTGCAGGGCTTTGGGGCTCAGTAGAGACCTTGACAAAGGGAGGACTTGGGGCTCCACCCGCCAGCCCAGTGGTGAGCACCCTGCTCCACTCAACAGTCAACTCTCAAAAACCAAATATAATTATGGGCTGCATTATTTTTTTATTCCAAATGAAAATAATCTGATTGAGGCCCATAAAGAAATGATGAGTGTTTCAGTGTAAGATGGCCTATTTTAATAAATTCTTATTTCAGGCTCTGAAACCTGGCAACTCTGAATTACTTAATACTTATCAGAATATTTTTAAAAAAGGAAAACGGAAACAGTGGATTAACCTTCTATCTTTGGATTATATCATGGACCTTATAGTGAAAACAGGTGGTCTGTGGGTGGTTCTGGAATGCTGACTGTTCATCTCTGCTTTAGTTTATGACTCTCTAATACCTACATGGACATTCGTGGATGCCATTGATCTTTTGAAGTGTGTGAGTCGCTTAGCTGTGTCTGACACTTTGTGACCTTCTGGACTGTAGTCTGCCAGGCTCCTCTGTCCATAAAATTCTCCAAGCAAGAATACTGGAGCGAGTAGCCATCTCCTCCTCCAGGGGATCTTCCCAACCCAGGGATCGAACCTGGGTCTCCTGCATTGCAGGCAAATTCTTTACTGTCGGAACCACTGAAACTTTCTACCTACTGAGGAACACTCTGTAATTGCGTTAGACTTGGCATTTTTCTTCACGTGACCAAAAGAAGTGATCAAAATGTGAAAAATGGCACCAGTTAGCCTTGGGAAAAGTGTAAATCTGGTGTCATTTGTTCATGCAGCAAATGTGGTTTGGATGCAGTCACTGGCTCTGACAAGTCCAGCAGCTATTAAATCGTGTGTATGTGTTAGTTGCTTCAGTAGTGTCTGATTCTTTGCGGCCCCATGATCTACAGCCCGAGAGGCTCCTCTGTCCATGGGATTCTCCAGGCAAGAACTGGAGCGGGTTGCCATTTCCTTCTCTTGGGGATCTTCCTGACCCAGGGATCACACCCACATCTCTTACGTCTCCTGCATTGGCAGGCAGGTTCTTTACCATTGAGCCACAAGTGTTGAAATTACAACTGATAACTTTAAGCAGGGACAAACATGCTGGCTCTGATGTTGTTGATATTGCCTTCTTTGGACCACACACACACACACACACACTCATACACACACACACACACACACTCACACACAGGCTCCCAACACTCCACAATCTTCCTAGCAATTCCCTGCATTGCCTGTTCTCTGGAGCCCTTTGTTTTTCACTGATAAAGGCTTCCCAGTGGGGGATTTCAGTTGAGGAAGAGTGAAGACAGACATATATATCCAGGGCTTGCTAGTGAGCAAAAAGACATATCCTATGAAACAAAGTTTTAATTTTTATTTTACATATTTATACATAAAACTTTTAAGGAACCCTCTGAATCCAACAGAATGTTAATAGCACATCTAAAAATGAACTTCAGGTAGTCAACATTCACAAAATGTTGAAAACTGATTAAAATATACATATTACGGAGAGCTACAACTTCACTACGAGGCAGGCATGTATTTTTTGACTTGGATAGCACCGTCATTTACAGTTCTTCTTTAAAACTACAGTGAAGAATGACAGCAGTCAATGGTAAAATACTGCTCCAACTCATAATCTCTAAACAAATAAAAATAAAGTTAAAACTACCCTCTTTGATTAACCATGACTTGTGGTGGTGTAAGTACTATACATTTTTTTTGTAACAATATTTTATTAAAATGCCTGATATTGAGTGGCACAGTAAAAAAATTAAAATAAATTAAGAAGCAAAGGCCAATCACCGGACGTTAAGCTTCAGACATTATCAATGACTAACACTGATATTTGTTTGTTTCTGTGCCACCTTTAGCAACAGCATTTTTACAACCACAGAAGCAAAAGAAAGTCTAGCTTGTCCTCTGGTTGGATGGCTTCTTTTCACTTTGCAGGCATTTTCTCGGCCAGGTGCTTCTGTTGACTCTCAGCATGTCTGTGGAATGAATAACACATTATTTAGCGCTGAGGAGGAAGATCCAAACTACTCTTCCATTGGCAGCTAAAACATCCTCCATAGTTAAATCACGGGAATCAAGAAACAGTACTTAATTCAAAAAAAGAGAGAAAAAAAAACAAAAAAAGAAACAGTACTTAATTGAAATGAATGTGCCTTCTTTTGATTTTTTTTCATGGCCAAGCTGCCTGGCGTGCAGGATCTGACCAGGAATTGAACCCGGGCCCCCCCTGCATTGGGAGCATGGTTTTAACCACTGGACCACCAGGGAAGTCCCTAACTTTGGATGGTGATGGATCTTAGTTGTCCAACCAGGGACTGAAGCTGTGCCCTCAGCAGTGAAAGGGTGGAGTCCTAACCACTAGACTGCCAGGGAATTCCCTTCAATTTTTACATTCTATGTATGATTCCTTTTATCTAGTAAGTCACTGGATTAGCCTGAGACGTGTAGATGCCATTTTTCTTTGAGAAGAAAAGTGTTGTGTTTAAAAACGAAAAGGGAAAATTAACTAGGATAATTTATTCAGCAAATGTTTAATATGGTCTTCTCTGTGCCAGGCACACTGCTTCTGGTGATGGGGATTTGGTGGTGAGCAGACAATGAACTCTTTGTTCTCATGGGGCATATATTTCAATGGAAAGAGACAAGAAAGGAACGGACAACAAACAAGGACACAGCAGACAGAAAATATGTGCTAAGCAAAAAAGTCAGAACAAGCTATTGTGACAGAAAGTTAACTGCATGACTACTTTATCTAAATATGCACAAAGATGCAAATTTAAGTATTAACAAGGCCCCTGTTAATAATACAATAATCCAATATCATTCTTACAAAGGGTAGTAATGTCTTTAGAACAAATGATAGGCTTTGGTGGATGCAAAGATTTCCCATATTTGATACTCTTCCTCCCCTCAATTAGTCCTAAGGGCATGATTGGGTCAGTGAGGGTGGGGACAGGGCTGGGTAAACTTTCTTACTCATCAAGTCCTATCATGGCCTGTGAGCCCAAAGGCGGGCCAACCCAGCAGCTGGCCAGTGGAGATGGAGACAGGGGAATGGCCAAGCTGCTGACATCACTCAAACAGGCACTAATCAAACGTCTTCTGGGAGAGTGGTAGGGTCTGAAGGTTGCAAGAAACAAATGTTTTGAAGGAGGATCTTAGGAAATTAAAAATTGGGCAAGAGAAAAGTTATCTAATGCTGTGCTTTCCAGCTGTAATCAAAGGTTCGGGTGCAACTTCTGTGCACTGCCTTGACTTGGGTAGTCAGTGACATCAAGTGTAACTCACTGGTGTTAATGATGCAGAATGTTTCACATCTATGGCACAGGGAAGAAAACCACAAATATTTTCAGAAAAGGGAAGTGACAGTCGTGCCCTTGCCACATGCAGCAGCCCACAAATAATATTCTGATATTCACCGAACACTAAAGGGACTCGGGAAAAAAGATAACAATAGCACTGTATCCCCAAGAAAAATCATGCCTTTTAGCAGACCATCTTTTTTATGTGTGTAAAAGAATCTTGATTATTTTCATAAAGTAGCTCATGGGCCTCACTTGAACAAATTCAGCTCAAGAAATATTTTGATACCCAGTGGCTAAGATTCCATGTAGCTAATTAAATTATGGTTCTTATAGCAGCTTTAAATATGTATCTCTTTGTGTGAATGTGTTGTGCAAACCTACAACACGAGGTTTTCTGAGAGACAAGGAAAGAACAGATAGGCAATAGCTTGAAAATATTGAGAGTTGGGTGTTATTTCTGAGACACATACAAGGGTGAATTTCATTAAAATTTTAGACAAAGGAGGGAAAGAGTTTCAGTTTATAAAACTAAAAGGTTCTCATCAACTATTTATATGAAAGTCTTTAGCAGAATTAATTTCACTCAAGCCCTACAAGAAGGAAATGGCAACCCACTCCAGTGTTCTTGCCTGGAGAATCCCAGGGACGGGGGAGCCTGGTGGGCTGGCGTCTATGGGGTCACACAGAGTCGGACACGACTGACTCGACTTAGCAGCAGCAGTAGCAGCAGCAAGCCCTACAAGAACTCCTTTACATCAACAATCACTTTTGAGGACTTACTATGTGTTTGGCAGCTCCTGTCTTAGGCTCTGAGGACTCTGAAATGAATGAAAATAAGCATTGTGTCTGAAGCTGAAGATCTAATACTTTGGCCACCTGATGTGAAGAACCGACTCATTGGAAAAGACCCTGATGCAGGGAAAGATTGAAGGCAGGAGCACAAGGGGGCGACAGAGGATGAGATGGTTGGATGGCATCATGGAGTCAAAGGACATGAGTTTGAGCAAGCTCTGGGAGACAGTAGAGGTCAGGGAAGCCTGGTGTACTGCAGTCTATGGAGTCGCAAAGAGTTGGACATGACATAGCAACTGAACAACAACACAGCCAGGCTGGGAAAGACAGCAAACAAATGTAACACAATATGATCAGGCCCCACTTGGGAGGAATGCCGTGCTGCCAGAAGCACAAAGAGGGTCCTAGGCCAGTCTTGGGGGTTCAGGGAGCACTACTTCAAAGAAGTATCTAAACCTGTGGTTTTCGAATTAGGCTGTGTATTGGAGTCATCAGGAAAGCTTTAAAAAACTTCTAATGCACAGAAGTCCGTCTCACAGAATAGTTAAATCAGAACCTCTGGCAGTGAGACCCAGGCATCAATATTTTAAAAGCTCCCCAGGTGATTCCAATGTGCAACTGAAATTGAGAACCATGGACCTGAACTGACACCTGAATGGTAGGAGCTGGACAGGTAAAGGAAGCAGGTGAGCAAGCCTTCCTGGTAGCCATGCTCTCAGTCTCTGGGATCTGGCTGCAACATTCTGGCATGGCCACCTTTGGGGAAGCTGAAGTATATTTAGATTCCCCCGCCCCCAACCCCCCGCTCCATGAGCAAAATTATATTTTTGCAGCTAGAAATGGACATAGAAACTACTCTCCACCTGCTCTTGTTTCAAGGGTTCCTCCAACACCTTTAAATAAGTGACTCCTTTCCTCTAAACCCCATGGTTCTGCCCTCCTGTCTCCCACGATCATACCATCTGCAGTATAAACATAGTACACTGCAGACCCAGGTAACAGCTGAACATTCCGAGGAAAGGGAGGGGCCTCTGAATGTCTTCTTTGCACCAAGGAGTGCCAGCACTGCTCGGAGGGACAGAGAAACTGTCCTCTGTTACCACTGGCAAGTCACAGAACTGATGAAAGAGTTTACATATTTTTCAGAAGATGCATGTCCTTGTACAGTTCACTACTGATTTCCCATAATCTTTTTTTTTTAATAATTTTATTTATTAGCTGTGCTGGGTCTTTTGTTACTGCATGTGCTTTTCTCTAGTTGTGGGGAGCAGGGGTTACTCTTTAGTTGCCTTGTGCGGGCTTCTCATCACGGCGGCTTCTCTTATTGTGGAGCACGGGCTCTAGGGCACTGGTCTGCAGTAACTGTGGCTCACAGGCTCTAGAGCAGAGGCTCAACAGATGCGGCTCAGGGGCCAAGTTGCTCTAAAGCTCCTGGACCAGGGATTGAACCCCTGTTTCCTGAATTGGCAGGCGGATTTCTTTACCCATGGGCCACCCATGATTTCCCATAATCTTAACCCCTATATGCAAAGTTGTTAGCCTAACAAAAAGGGAGGTGTCTTACAATTGCTGGTGCAGTGCCTGAATATATCTGTAGGGGGCAGTAACAATATTTGAGTGGTACCGTATTTCAGATGTAGGCAAACATGCTAAGAAGGTATGAGAAGACCTTCTGGTTTTTTGTTTGTTTTTGTTAGGAGCAATGGCAATAACATCTAAAGCATACAAAACAGAGTGCTGCCCATAGGTCTTGAAAAACAAACTTTAAACATAGTTCTGTAGCCTTTATTTTGCTACCTGAGCTACTTTTATAACATTGCATTTGCAAAAATATTTTACACAGTGTCTCACACAGAGAAGAGGTCCCTGTGGTTGAATGCTGAGAGCATTGTCGCTACATATGTTGCCAAGCTTCCCTTGGATGGTTCTGGATCACATGGTTAATTCCTTATGCTATTGTGACAAGAGTTTTCTTTCTTTGGGAGCCTCTACTCTCTGAATACCATTTCTGGGATTAATAGTAATTGTTGCCTTGTGGCTTAAAGACTTTCTATAAACTGACTCAGAAAAGGTGTCATAAGACGGTAGGAATGCTCACAGTTTTTTTATGCACTTCACATACTTATTGTGAGAGGCGTTTCTACAAAGAAAATGACGAAGAAATGCAAGATCTTGACCAGCATTAGTCTAGTTTCCCTATTCCCCAGGGAAGGAGGCATTCTTCACCTCTTTACAGAGAGGGGGCCTGGAGCCAGGCTCAGCTAGAAACCCAAGTCTTGGAGTCTCCCCATGGTGAGAGCAATCTGGTGGCACTGGTGCTGCGGAAAGATGCCAGGGTCCTTGCCTTCTGGGCATGGCAGATGTCATCAGGAGTTGGGTCAGATAACAGCAAGTGCCACTTGGGGGCACCCACCATGTGCTGGAAACATGCCAGCATGGAAGGGCTTAGGGACAACTCCCCAGGGGACCTTCCCGACCCAGGGATCAAACCCTCATCTCCCGTGTTGGCAGGCAGTTTCTTTACCACTAGCACCACCTCACTCCTGCCTTAATTCTTGAGCTTCTAATCATCCCGGGCTTCTTTCCTTTTTTGGGAAGGGTGAGGCTCCACTGACCTGGTCAAGTCCTCGATGTCCACCAGCATGGCGTCCTGCTCCGTGTGCAGCTCATCTCGGATAAGGAGCAGCTGGACCAGCTCTTCATTCAAGCCTGGGGCAAAGGAAAGAGAGCAATAGAAATAGATAAAGCTGCATCAAAGTCAGGATATGAAACTACGTATGGACCATTGTATGTGTACCATATAGACACACACGTATATACAAACAGCTAAACACAGGAGGAAAGTATTTTTGCTGAAATGTTAGGGTTCTCATTAGTTTCTCAGAAGCTCAGGAGAAGTCACCCATTTGAGAGCACTAGTTTGCCTACTTATAGAAGTGTTGGAAGAAAAGGAGAATGAAGTAAATCCAGTTACATTCACATTAAAGTGGGAAAAGAAGTGGTTAGCTGTTAGGAAAGTAGCTTGTTAGAAGCAGTGGGATTTTATTTTGAAGATACGTGAGTGTAAAAGTCTGGGGCATGTTGAGTTTTCCACTGTTCATCTTCAGGGGGCTCCAGCCACACTGAGAGCTGGAGGGGCCGCCGCATCTGACAGGCACCACATTAGATGCCCAGCTGGAGAGGGAGGGGCCCGAGGATGCTCAAAGGTTACCTGGGGCCACGAGGAGGAGCAGCCCAACGTGCAGGCTGTTCAAAGAAAGAGTAATATCTAAAGACATGGGAGAATGAAATATGAAGGACCTGAAGAAATAACCCCTGGTCTCCAGACAACAGGTGCTGAGGAAAAGACTCCTTAGGATTTATACTGGGAATAAAATAGATGGAAACATGGCTAGTCTTCCTGAAATCTGTGCACTGGGTTAATCTGGCTTCTGCCATTGGAAAATATAAACAAGCCTGGGGCTGCTGCTTGCTTTTTCCCCTCATACTGACTTAGAACAAAAGCTTCTGGGTCTGAACACATGCACATGTGGGGAGAGCATTCATTTGGCAAGAGCTCTAGGCCCAGCAACAAAAGAAAGGAAGAGGGTACTCAGCAAGGTCATCCTTGAAAACGCTGGATTCAGACCTGAAATGATGCATTTATCTGCCTTTAGTTCAGATTTGTTTCCAATTTTAAAAAGGAGAAAAAAAATCATACAAAGAAATCTAAAACTTCCTGTACTCCTGAAAAGGACTAGCTGGCAATGTTATTATTTAAAAGTCTAAGGAAGATATTTCGATGGTAAGAGATCAGAAAGCCTTTTAAATCCTTGAAAGAAAAATACTCCTAGTAATTTATTCTCAATGAAAATGAAAATGTAGTAGAACTTCAAAAAAAATCCTATGAATCTATGGTTTCCTAATTAAAATGTGAATCTTTTCTTTTGATTTTAAAATACTGAAGGTATTGGGTTAAGAGGTTAAGACTCGGCTTGCACTGCTGTGGCTGTGAGTTTGATTCCTCGTTGGGGAACTAAGATCCCTCACACTGCCTGGTGTGATTGCCCCACCTCCCCAAAATACTGAAGGTATTAAATTGCCACTGCACATTTTATTTTTCTAGTGAGTTCTTAGGAGAGCTTTCTATACTGGCATAGCGCATGGGAATGTCTTTTCTATATGAAGTTTAAAATTTTTTATTATGGACATTTTCAAAGTGATACAAAAGCAGAGACTTGTTTAATGAATCCCCTTGCCCTATGCATCCAATCAGCTTCAAAAATAATCAACTCCTGGCCAGTTGTAACTGACCTTTCTCCCCTTCTCCAGTGAGGTCATTTTAAAGTGAATTTCAGACATCCTGTTGTTTCATACATAAATGCTTCAGTATGCATCTCTAAAGACAGGGCTTTTTTAAAAAATTAACATAACCATAATGCCTTTATTGTACCTGAATAAGTCAATACATCTTTAATAAAACATTTAGTCAGTGTTCAAATTTCCCCACTTGGTTCCCAAATGCTTTTTTATAGTTGGTTTGCATTGGGTTGGCATGTCTTTTAGGTGGTTTTAATCTATCAGCAATGGACTTTATGGACTCATATGTTTCAAGGCTGGAGTGCTCGAGAGTTCATCTGGACTCAGCAAGATGCCCCAGTGATTGAGCTCTCTCTGTTACTGGCCCAGCATGTGTCCTTCTCTGCACAACCAGCTGAGTGAATGCCACTCACTCACCACAACTCCCAGCACATTTCCGGTAGAGGTCCTTCTTTACTCTGGGGGTAAAAGGCCCACTCCTTCTCACCCTAAAATTTTCACCTATCAGTCCTATACACTTTCGCCACCTGAAGTCCCACAACATAAGCTGTTTTGGATCTGATGAGCTAAAATAAATGTACATACAAATAAAGCTGAGCATATAATTGTATTCGTATAATACATATACAAATATATATAAATATAATAAAAGACCTGGAACTACTAAATTGTATTCTACAAACAGGTGTTGTAACCCAACTATATGCCAGGCACTGTGCTAAAAGCTGGGGATTTCAGATGAATAAAAAGGACCCTTAATCTCTTTGAATCTTGAAAAAGTCTTAAAGTTTCTCAACATTTTATAGTCAAAAATCAAAGGAAAAAAGACAGCGTTGATTCTCTTCCTTTCCTTGCAAGGGCACAGAGGGCCCCAAGGAAACGTGATATCCCATGATATTTAACAATAATATCCCATTTGCCAGAGTGTCTCACACTTACTTTCTATCTGGGAATGGAGATCATTGACTATCACTTGTAGCTGCCCAATAGTCATGTCTCTCAGGTCAGTGGGCTTTAAACTTCTTTTCATCAAGCATTCACTTATATGAGGCAAGTGTGGCAGCTGAAGACACAAAGGGAAGAAACAGAGATGAGAGCAGAGCAGTAAGCACACTGAATACAGGACCGAGTTTTCTCCTAAAAACCCACCTTCATTCACCCACTTCAGGGTCCTCACTGAAAAGCTTTCCCTGTCTGACTTTTCCAATGCAAGGCCCTCCATTCACACATCACACATTCTCAAATGTTATCAGCATCATAATGGGACACTACTCAAATCAAACGCCTTTGGACTGGTCTACAACTTAGAGTCAATAATTAGATCCACAAATGAATTACCAGGGAGCTCAAGCAGTATCAGTTACATAGATTAAATTACTAAGATCCAGTATTTATTAATTTATAGCATGCTACAAGCACTGTGCCAAGTGCTTTGAACACTTTTTCCACTGAATTCTCACAATTATGCTCTGACACAGGTGTTATTATTATCCCCATTTTGTAGATGAGAAAACTGAGACTTGCCTAGAGCCCCACAGTAGATGGATGGCAGGGCTCATCTTAAGCTCCAAAGGCCAGGACCTTTGTCCACGCTATCATACTGTCTTCACTGAACAGTAGGAACAAAGAGTTAAAGTAATAGTGAGTTTGCCACAGCAATGGGTTCTTGAACTGAGACTGCTTTAAAGGAATTAAAATATTCTCACAACAGCTAATACTGCCCCGAAAACAGAGTAGATATGAATGGGGAGCAAAGTTTACGTTTGTGAAATCTGTAGCTTATGCATCCTTCTGTGATACAGTAGGAAGGAAAAAGAAACAGACTTAAATATTTCTCAATGACGTTTTACACAGTGCCTTCTAGAAACCCAAGTTTGCATAACTCTGGGAAAGGACTGAGACAGCCTCAACCATTTGCAGCCAACACTCGCCAGCCAACCACGGCATGCAAGCCCCCACTTAGTTGTGTTTCAGCGCTCGCTGCTTACGAGATCAGCGACGGGAGACTTTTTCCTGTTCTGTTTTTCCACTTCTACTTGCATTTTGGCCATTGGTTTGGCCATGGCAAGGGCCATTTTGGCTTCGGCTTGCAATTTCTTTTGCCTTGTGAGGAAATCCATGTCATCCAGGGATTCGGATTCTTCTTCAGTAGTGTCTCTATCTGAATAGGAAGAGCTCTGTTTGCTCTGCGAAGGGAAAAAAAGCAGCACCTGAGCTTTGTGTGCTGGGTACCACCTTTGGAGATGGACTATAGCCTCCCTGAGCCCTCTCTCAGAGCAGCCAAGAGTCCGCTCCATCAACACAACTCAACTCTTGAGTTGATCTGTACCAATCACAAATAACTTTTATTGAATGATTCTTTATTTACCATTAGCATTTAATGGGTCAGGAAATTCCCCTGGAGGAGGGCATGGCGACCCACTCCAGTATGCTTGCCTGGAGAATCCCATGGACAGAGGAGCCTGGGAGGCTACAGTCCAGGGGGTCAAAAAGAGTTGGACAGGACGGAAACAGCTTAGCACACAGCATTTAATGGAAACAATGTGCTAGCATTGTTCTAAGTTCTTTGCATATTATTTTTTTGCATTTATTTATTTGCTACTTTATATTTAATAATTGGAGAAGACAATGGCAACCCACTCCAGTACTCTTGCCTGGAAAATCCCATGGACGGAGGAGCCTGGTGGGCTGCAGTCCATGGGGTAGCTGGGAGTCTGACACGACTGAGCGACTTCACTTTCACTTTTCACTTTCATGCATTGGAGAAGGAAATGGCAACCCACTCCAGTGTTCTTGCCTGGAGAATCCCAGGGATGGGGGAGCCTGGTGGGCTGCCGTCTATGGGGTTGCACAGAGTCGGACACGACTGAAGTGACTTAGCAGCAGTAGCAGTAGCAGCAATATAATTATTTTTTAACTTTTTAACTAATTTTTATTGGCATATAGTTCCTTTACAATGTGGTATTAATTTTTGCTGTACAGCAAAGTGAATCAGTTATATGTATGTGTGTGTGTGTGTATATATAGTGTATATATATATATATATATATATATATATATACACTCCTCTTTTTTAGCAAGTAACATTTTCAAAGGTAGTTTATCTCCGTAGTATCAATAAAAGGCTGATTTTAGCATAAAAAGTAACATAATTAATAATAGGGAAAATATATATTTATAACAAACTTGAGACTTTTCTTTCTTACTCTCAAAACTTTCTTGAAGTGAACAGACTACAGCAAAATATTTCACCCAGAGCTAAGGTGGTGTGTTACTCCCCAAGTGGACAGGATCTCAGCTATCCAAAGAAGTTCTCATGTGGCACTGTCCTCAACAACTAACACAGTTTCCTGTTAGTTGGTCTTCGATAAGAAAGGTGCTGGATAGAGCTCCCAGAGAGGAAAGAAATTCAGGAACAAGCACTCAGGATCATCAAGCCATCTTTTATATAAGTGTGCAAGGAAAAGTGTTGTTTAGTTGCTAAGTTGAGTCCCACTCGTTGCCACACCATGGGCTGTAGCCCGCCAGTCTTCTCCATCCATGGGCAAGAATACTGGAGTGGGTTGTCATTTCCTTCTCCAGGGGATCTTCCTGACCCAGACATCTGACCTTTGTCTCCAGCTTGGCAAGCGGACTCTTTACAGCTGAGCCACCAGGGAAACCCCGCAAGGAAAAGTAAGCAATGCTTAACCCACATTATCTTTCTGGTTTCTCTGAGTGGTATTTTAAAATGTGTCCACTGCTAGTCTATGCTCATATTTCTAAGACCAATGGGGAAGGAATGGTATCTAGTACATTTTCTATTTTTTTATTTATCGTATTAAATTAATTTTTATTGGCATATAGTTGCTTTACAATATTGTGTTAGTTTCTGCCCTATAGCAAAGTGAATCAGCGATATGTTTACATATATCCCCTCTTTTTCGGATTCCCTTTCCATTTAGGTCACCACAGAGCACTGAGTAGTTCCTTGTGCTGTACAGTAGGTTCTCATTAGTTATCTACTTTACGGCTAGTAGTGTATATATATCAATCTCAATCTCCCAATTCATCACCCCTCTTTCTCCTTTCCCCTCCAGCATCCAGATGTTCTCTACATCTGTGTCTCTACTTCTGTGTTGCAATAAGATAATCTATACCATTTTTCTAGATTCCACATTATGTTAATAATATAACAAATGATATTTGTTTTTCTCTTTCTGACTAATTCAGTCTTATGACAGTCTCTAGGTCCATCCAGGTCTCTGCAAATGGCACCATTTCATTCCTTTTTATAGCATATTTTCTTTTATAATTTTCAGGGCCTATGTGATTTTCCTGATGATTTAATATGAAAGTAGTTGCTAACTTTAACAGAACTTAAGTATCCTCAGATCACAGTTTTAAGTTTTCAATCACTCAAATTTTAGGAGCATCTCATGTTAAGAAGGGCTTCCCCAATGGCTCAGGCAATAAAGAATCTCCTGCAGTGCAAGAGACAGGAAGATCCCCTGGAGAAGGGAATGGCTTCCTACTCTTGTATTCTCGCCTGGAAAATTCCATGGACAGAGGAGCCTGGTAGACTACATACAGTCCATGGGGTTGCAAGAATCAGACACGAATGAGTGACTTTCACACTTCACATGTTAAGAAATGTCATGAGACATCTGTTTTTAAATCTCTGCAATGTTTGTTCCTGATCAACAACAGAAAAGAAGCTAAGTGACCAGGAAAGCACACTCTGAACCTCAGTGGCAGCTCGGAGACTCACCATGGGAGACAAGGGGGTGTCCAGGCTGGTTTCGGTCTTGCTGTCATCAGCATCGCTGTCCTTATCACTGCCGCTATCGTTGACAAAGCAAATCTGCAGGTTCATCCCACTCTGCAGGCTGGGCAGAAGCAAACAGAACACTAATTCCACTCAGCTATTTGTTATCCGGCAGCATCCAAAAACAGTCTGGTTTTGCTAGAGAAAGCAGTTTAATGTGTTCTTCACAGGGAGCAGTGAGTGATCAATATTATGCCCAATTCATAAATGGTAACTTTTACTAGAGGATAAGAAAGATACATTGATAAACAGTAAGGTGATAACTTTTAACTCCTATTGTAGTAGCTTTTTTCCACACAGCAATTCATTGTTGTTTGAAAACTAATTTCAAGCCACATTATAGCACCCGGCGCAATACCAAACACATAGTTGGTACATGATACAAACGTGTTGAGACACTGAGTTTACATTTTTGTTGATGAAGATGAATGGATCCTCAGCCAAACAGGGCTGCCTGGTGTCATCGTCCTGCCCCATGGGGACAATCCAAAGATGCTCATTAAAGAAAGCATCCCGGGGCCAGAGCTCTCAGAAAAAAAGACTCTTTTTATGCCTCAAATAGAAAAAGGTCAGCTATCAGATGAGTTGATCTTTGCATCTCTCACTGTGACAATAATCCCAGAGCTGATTCAGTGTTAGGGAAATTTTATTTGAGGCAGTTGCCAAAAGTCAACTGAGGGAGCTCATTTATGTCATTAAGGAAAAAAAAAAACACACCAGAGGTTCACCCTAGAGAAACTTAAGGAAACTTCCAACCTAGTTATAAAGGCACAACATTGGAACACAGCAAGGCTCTGCAGACCACCTGGCGCCCCGAGCCTCAGAGGCAGAGATGTCTTGGGAGTTCATTATGTTTGTGGCGAATCCGGGAAGCTCCAGGAGGGATGTTTCTGGAAATGTGGTCACAAAGGGCCGCCAGGCTGTGTATCTGCCACACACACAGCCAGGCTGAGGATCCAACTCTGTGTCCTAATGCTCATTTGAAGGCCAACACGTTTCATGACTGTTTGACAACAAAGAGTTTTTCAAGAAGCACTTTCTATTTTCTATTTGAGGCAAAAAGAAGCATCCCTAGTGTCTCCAGCCTGTGTGTAAGCCTTGAGAAAGAAAAAGCAGAAGGAAACTCCTTAAGCAGCAGGGGGTCCTAAGGAGGGTAGCGTAAGCCAGGTTTAGAACAGCGGACGCTGAATCTGCTCTGGCGTTACTGTCACAGTGAGAGACGCAAAGATCAACTAGGCTGATAGCTGACATTTGCATTTCTAAAAAATTCCAGTGGGTAGGGATGCTCTGTACAAAATGCTCAGATGACTCATTGAAAGCACTGGTTTGACTGAAAATAATACAGAAGTCAGAAAAAGAAAAAGTACTGATTTAACACAGGCACCACTGTTACGTGTAGGTACTGCCACCTGTTGTTAACTTCTGTGATTACTGAGAGTCCCAACTTATTTCCCCAGGAAGGAAATGCACCCTTTCTCTCAGTAGGTCCAATTCTGTTGTTCCTCACCCTCCTGTGCAGGCCAGCAGAGTCAGGCCCAGGGCTGGCTGCAGAAGGTGACAGGTTCTTCTGTGATCAGCTGAGGGTGCTTGGAATCAGCAGGACTTAGGTTTGAATTCTCACTTCATTCCCTAAGTACAATACTCAATCTGTATCCTCATCTGTAAAACAGGGTGTATAATTCAGTACTTTGTAAGAAGGAAGCTCCAATACTTTGGCCACCTGATGCAAAGGGCTGACTCATTGGAAAAGACCGTGATGCTGGGAAAGATTGAAGGCAAGAGGAGAAGGGGATGACAGAGGACGAGATGGTTGGATGGCATCACCGACTCAAATGGACATGCGTTGGTGGACTCAATGGATTCAATGGACTCAATGAACAAACTCCAAGAGATAGTGAAGCACAGGGAATCCTGGCGTGCTGCAGTCCATGGGGTCGCAGAGGGTTGGGCATGATTGAGCAACAGAAAGATTGAAGGTGGGAGGAGAAGGGGACGATGGTTGGATGGCACCACCGACTCAATGGACATGAGTGAGTAAACTCCGGGAGTTGGTGATGGACAGGGAGGCCTGGCGTGCTGCAGTCCATGGGGTCACAAAGAGTCGGACACGACTGAGTGACTAAACTGAACTGAGTGACAGAACAACAAAGAAAGATGAGAGGATTTAGCTCAGAGCTGGCATAGGACAGGTGGTTTGTATGCATTCATCCTCCTCCTCTCTACTTTCTGAAAGCCTACACAAAGGAACACAGGATTTTTTTTAATATATACACAGATGCTTTACTAGTATATTATGCATGTTATAAATAGGTTACTATATACATTTTTGAATGATAAAATTATTTCAAATGAACGGAACACAGGATTTTAAAGGTGATGCGACTTTGTAGAGAGACCCTTGAAGTCACATACTTGAACACCTGGGCTGCCACGGCAATTCCTGATGCACAACTGACTCTTTGAGAGCGTCCTGAGCTGACTTGAACTGTTAGGCAGCTTGAACATTTATTGAGATGGAACTTGTCTCCTTTTAATTTTCTTCCATTAGAATATTTTTTTCTGGAGTAATCTAATTATGTTCAGGTTACCCTTTGATCCCATATAAATTAAGCTTTAAAATTCATTGTTTGTAGTTGGTAAAAAATTTTTAAAAAAGTCAACCATTTTTAACAATAAAACTCAAGATCCATGGATTGGACAATAGTGGGAAATAAAAGTGCAAATTAAAAACAGACATATTTTAAAATAAAGACATTTCAAATTAAACCTAATTTGAATTTAGAATTATATCAGTTCAGTTCAGTTGCTCAGTCGTGTCCGACTCTCTTCGACCCCATGAATCCAGCACGCCAGGCCTCCCTGTTCATCACCAACTCCCGAAGTTTACTCAAACTCATGTCCATGGAGTCGGTGATGCCATCCAGCCATCTCATTCTCTGTCATCCCCTTCTCCTCCTGCCCCCAATCCCTCCCAGCATCAGAGTCTTTTCCAGTGAGTCAACTCTTTGCACGAGGTGGCCAAAGTATTGGAGTTTCAGCTTTAGCATCAGTCCTTCCAAAGAACACCCAGGACTGATCTCCTTTAGAATTATATAGTATTTCCTATTTATAGAATAAAGTCTTGAAGAGAAGATGATACTACATAAACAGATTATAAACACACAAAATTACCGATAATACCATTGCAAAATAAAGTTTAAAACATCCACAGAAATATATTTCATTCTGAAGAAAGCTTGATCATAAATTCTGATGTTTTGCCCCCAAACTGACCTTTGTGCTAAGGACCTTAGACCTAAATCAACCATCCCACACAGTGTTTCTAACTCAGGAAAGGCAAAGAAAAAAAAAAAGGGAAGGATTTAGTAGTTGGAGCAATATGAAAAAAAACACCTCAGGTAGAAATTCAGAAAATCGCCTTAGTAACACATTATCACCGTGGGAAGCTGTGCAGACCTTCTTACAGGGGGAGCCTTATAATTCCTTGTAGTGGTAATCATCAAGAATGCTACTCTCAGGAAAAGGAAATTATATGACACAGCAGCTAATAGTTCAGCAGGGATTTTAGTAAAGACATCTTAAAACAGACTCAGGTTTCAAGGAGGATTTGTTTGCCTTTAGCCTTTAAGCGGGTTTAAGATGAAGGCGGCTTTTAGGAAGACTCGACCACAGCTCCCAAGCAGCGGCCGGGCTGTAGGGTGAGTGGGCTCCCCTGGTGCTGCTCAGGGTCTCTGTGCTGCAGGGTCGGGGACCATGACCCCTGTTCGGGGCCCCTTCCCACCCTGGGGAGGCATGGCCGCCCTGAGGCTCTTCCTCTGGCCGCCTGGAGCCCAGGCCTCTGTCCTTCCCACTACAGTGGGGCCTCACTCACAACAAGGCTACAGAGTCTTGGGAAATTCCAGCAGTTGGGGGGCTAATTTGCCTGGATCTCTCCAGCACAGTCTGAGGTGAAAACAAAACACCGTCCTCTTCTTGTTAATTAGTGTATAATTGAAAGCATCCAATTTGAGGTTACTTGATGTTTGGAGTGGCGCTTGGCAGATTGCTACGTGCAAAAGGCTGCTTGACATGTGTCTTGCCTTGGATTTGATTTCTGGAAGGTCTGTGTCCTGGTCACCCCAGGAACTGCTCCTCCTTATGCCACGAACAACCATACTGTTGTCAGGGTTACTGACAGGGAGCCAAGCGCCTGAGAAGGGGCTGTCCTAGATGAAGAAGGCCCAGAAATGCAAAGAGATAAAAAGACCAAGTGTGTCTTCTGGACGTCCCTTTGAGTTCATGTGGCTTTTTGAGTGACAGTTCCTATCACCCAGAATTAGGAAGGCATCTAGTTGAGAGGCTGTTCAGCCTCAGTGTCCTCTTGGCATTCATAGTGAGGGAAGCTGTTACTTGGGGCTTCTGGGTGGCTCAATCGTAAAGAATCTGCCTGTAATTCAGGAGACTCAGGTTTGATTCCTGGGTTGGGAAGATCCTCTGGAGGAGGGCATGGCAACCCACTCCAGTATTCTGCCTTGGAGAATCCCTGTGGTCAGAGGAGCCTGGCGGCCTATAGTCCATGGGGCTGCAAAGAGTTGAACACGACTGAGTGACGAAGCACAGCATAGCATTTACATATATAGGGTTTCCCAGGTGGCTAAGTGGAAAGAATTCCCCTGCAGTGCATGAGACCTGGGTTCAATCCCTGGGTCAGGAAGATCCCCTGGAGGAGGGCATGGCAACCCACTCCAGTATTCTTGCCTGGAGAATCCCATGGACAGAGGAGCCTGGCGGGCTACAGTCCATAGGGTCGCAAAGCCTTGGATATGACTGAAGTGACTAAGCAGCAGCAAACTGTTACTTAGAAAATGTTTGCACTGATTTCTCACTACCATCACCAGACACATTACGAAAAAACACACAATTGAGAGAATGATGGAGTAGCAAAGATCTTACCTCCTAAGAAACCCAGCTACCTGGTGATAACATTTGGTAGAAAGATAATACTTTTTTTCCCTTCACAATACAAGGAAAAGACCAGTTTACTCCCTGGAAGAAGTGATGGCTGGTCCTAAAGTTTGCTGTGACTTCTACTGGGGGCAGCAGCATTGGAAACCCAGCCTTTGTCCTGACCTTGGGTTTCGATGACTGAGAGTGACCTGATGTGATGGCCAGCTCCAAAACCCAGAACTAATTTGGTGTGTCTCAATTTTAGAAACAGGAACCTCCAGCACCAGCTGAAACTTCCTGCATTCACACAGAAATGTTTAAGATTCTTTGGTTCTATACCCTACACCACACGTTGGTTAACTTCACTTGGACAGTTGCATTAAATGTGAGTTTAAAAGTATGTTCACTACTTTCTTGCCCTGGGTTGAACAACCATCTGTGGATTACAGGCAAGGCGTGCTCAGTCGCTCAGTCATGTCCGACTCTCTGCGACCCTATGGACTGCAGCCTGCCAGCCTCCTCTGTCCATGAGATCTTCCAGGCAAGAGTACTGCAGTGGGTTGCCATTTCCCTCTCCAGGGATGGGCAAGACAGGGGTTACTTAAAGAACTCAGATATCTTGCCCCTGATCTGTAACAGCCTGATTATTAAAATGTCACAATTCTTCTCTTCCCTCTGTCTGCTCCCTCTGTAATAAGATTGTGGCTTCTCCATCCAGAGGTAGAGTCTATCTCCTGATCCCTGGGCTGCCCTCCTGATCTGCCATGGCCAAAAGAGTGCAGAGGAAGTGATGGCGTTAGAGTTCTGAGTCTCCCCCTGCAGGGAAAGCTGCCAATGCTCAGGTCCAGCTCGGCCTGCTGGCAGAAGACAGACTTTGCAGCACAGAGCTCAAGTGGCAATTGTCCAAACTGAGGCTCCAGGCACCTGAGAGAGCTCAGTGAAGAGCAGTAGAGCACCTTGCCAACCCATAGCTGACCACAGACCAGGAGGAAGCCCCATGTGAACCCAGGTCTGACCAGCAGTAGAAATCAATGCTAATCATCTGATGCCACTGATGTGGGTGGGTTTTTATTATATATCATCACTGTGGCAGCAGATAACTGGTGAAAGGTTACAAAGCAAGAGACTACAGGCTGTACCTCCAGTGGCCTTTCCCCCATACTGCACTTAATCTCAGGTGTGGATTTATCAAGTCTTGCCTGTGATGGCAATATAACTTTAAGCGCATATACCTCCTGTTGTTGTTTTTTGTTTAGTCATTAAATCGTGTCCTACTCTTTTGTGACCCCATTGTCTGCAGCCCACCATGCTCCTCTGTCCATGAGATTTCCCAAGCAAGAATACTGGAGCAGGTTGTCACTCCCTTCTCCAGGGATCTTCCTGACCCAGGAAGCAAACCCGAGTCTCCCGCATTGGCATGCAGATTCTTTACGGCTGAGCCACCAGGGAAGCCCATGTATTAATCCTGTAGTTGCCTATAATTTCAAGGCAACTGTATGGTTTCCTTAAGAAACAGAGTAAAAGGGCACTTCAAAACGCCTAGGCATTTCAAACATGCATTGCTATCTTCTGTCCAAAACCACTGTGGTTGTGAGAGCCTCTGGCTCTGCTTTTACTCATTACTCAGTATTCCCAACTAGTCTGTGGCTGGGCTGTTAAAATATACTTTTATTTATTTTAATGGATCTTTGATGCATTATTCAAAGGCTTTCTACATAAAGCCTTTCTATATTTGCTGTTTTATGAGAATTTCAAAGGAGATGGAAAATAAAATGTATGCTGTAATTAACCAAGGGTAGCTGTAAACACATTTCATTTTTCTAAGAATTTGTCATGAAGAAGGAATGTGGGAACACCTGAGGTCTGGGTAAGTTCTAGATACATAGGGTGTATGATGGTGTCTATGTAGGATGCACTGAGATGGGTTAAAATGAAGCGCTGCTAGGGACTTCCCTGGAGGTCCAGTGGTTAAGACTCAGAACTTCCACTGCAGATGGCATGGGTTTGATCTCTGGTCTGGGAACTTGATGCTTTTGAACTGTGGTGTTGGAGAAGACTCTTGAGAGTCCCTTAGACAGCAAGGAGATCCAACCAGTCCGTCCTAAAGGAAATCAGTCCTGAATATTCATTGGAAGGACTGATGCTGAAGCTGAAACTCCAATACTTTGGCCACCTGATTCGAAGAACTGATTCATTTGAAAAAACCCTGATGCTGGGAAAGATTGAGGGCAGGAGGAGAAGGGGGATGACAGAGGATGAGATGGTTGGATGGTGTCACTGACTCGATGGACATGAGTTTGAGCAAGCTCCAGGAGATGGTGATGGACAGGGAAGCCTGGTGTGCTGCAGTCCATGGTTTTGCAAAGAGTCGGACAGGACTGAGCGACTGAAATGAACTGAACTGAACTGGGAACTAGCATTCTGCATGCCATGCAGCATGACCAAAAAAACAGAAAAAAATTGTGAAACACCTTTCCCATTTCCCAAACCTTGCTCTTCACTCTTCTTTTCCCTACTGACTGTTTCATATTGACATTTACCACGAGATTTACAGAATTACTATTCAGAAAAGGAAAGGCAAAGTTTCTGTTTCCCAATGTTTGTTATTGTGAAAATATACTATTGCTTATTTTACTTTAGTGGGACTGTGTTAACTTCCTTTTGCTAAAGACTGTGTAGTGCATGGGGTGATCATTTGACTTTTAAGAAATTTAAAAATTTAAAATTGAAGTATAGTTGCTGTACAATATTATATGTTATAGGTGTACAATATAGTGATTCACAATTTTTAAAGGTTATACTCCTCTTACAGTTACTATAAAATATTGGCTCTATTTCCCGTTGTACACTACATCCTTGTAGCTTATTTTACACCTAATAGTTCGTATTTCTTACTCCCCTCCCCCTCTGATGCCTCTCCCTCTTCCCCCTCCGCACAGCCATCTCTCCGAGGTGCCCAATGTGGTAACCACTAGTTTGTTCTCTATAACTGTGAGTCTGTTTCTTTTTTGTTATATTCACTAGTTTGCTGTATTTGGTAAGATTCCATATGTAAGTGATATCATACAGTATTCATCTTCCTCTGTCTGACAATTTCATTGAACCTAATGCGCTCCAAGTCCATCCATGTTGCTGCAAGTGATAACATTTCATTCCTCCTTAATGGCTGAGTTAAGCTGACTTTTTAAAAAGAGTGACATTCATACAACAGGTTCAAATACTGCTGGTCTAACATATAACATCACACACACAGTGATGCTTACAAGTATCTTAGAAAAAAAGGGGATGTTTAACTATTCATTCATTCATTCGGTGATCAGGCAAGAACATCTCTGAAAACCCCACAGCACTGGTCAGCCAGTGCTGAGCCTAAGATCCCCCCCATTCCTCCCTTCCCCATACCTCCTCAGGCCAGGACACAGGCCTTCTAGTTCCCTACAATCCCACCCATTGCCTTTTATCTGGGCAACCTCATTCCTTCAAGCTTCTTCCTGGCCCCTGCAGGCATTTTATAGTTCACAACCCCTGAATTAAGTGGAGGCATGGAGGTAGTTGATCTAGGAAGAGAAACCAGGTCTTTGAACAGGTACCAAATGCTTGGATCATTAAATCACAATATACAAACAGAAATGTGGAATATATAAAGCACTAGGACAAAACTGAAAAACAAACACTTACTAGACACTCCTTTTCCTACATATGAGAAAAGAAACACTTTCACTTAACCTGAACGTTAATTAGCAAGTAAGGTGTTAACCAAGAAGAGCGAATGAGCAGGGAGCCAACTGCAGAAGAAAGGCCGTCTGGCCACTGGAGGTGGGGTGAGCAAATGCAGAGAGGGATGGAAAGCCAACCCTCCAGCAGTTATGTGTCAGCGAAGTTAAGGGTTGTTTCAAACCGTGTGCTAGAGATGGGACTGGGGTCAGGGGCCATCATGTCTCTTCATGTCCTGTCCTGACCCCACATCTTACACGACTCAGGCTTCCGGCTTCTTCAGCAAAAGCAGAGGAAAGCAGCTCCGAGGGTGGGAGAGTGTGGACGGCCCTCTCTGGGTTTTCTTCTCCCAGTTCAGGGCAGACCTTTTGTCCGCTCTCTTTTCTAAGGCTCGTTAGTTCCGGACCCTCCATCGGTATGTGTTCACATGAGGGCTGGTGGGCATCCAAATCCACAGACTCTTCTCACTACTTAAGAGGCTAGGGGTGGGCTAGCACTCACCAGCTTTTCTCTGATGAAGTGCCAGCCTCTGGAGCCTTGCCTGATTCTTCAGGGAGCCATAAATACCTGAATTCCTCAGACAGCTGCTGGTTCTAATTCCACATCAGTATCCATTCCCTTCACTAATGACCACTTACATGTAATTAAATTTGGAATTATACGATCTTAATGTTAAAAAATGCATTTTCACCAGAAATATTTCCTGCATGAATTGAAGACCAGAATGAGACCTCTTCTGATACTGCAATAATGATGGAATGAAACAGTCATCTCTCCTAAGTGCCAAATGTGGTATACTTTCATCTTAATTAAAGCCAAATGATTTCCAAGTCATCTACATCCTCAAATACAAAGTTACCACCTTTGAGCATCTACTATGTTGTAGGCACTTAATAAATATTATCTCTAATTCTCAGATACACATAAAACAAGTATGATGAACTCCACTTTACATATAAGAAAATCAAGGCTCACAGATTAAATTATACAAGGTCACAAAGCTGGCCTTTTATTATAAGAGAGTGTGGTGCCAGGCACTTTAACAAGGCTAGAATAAATTCATGAATGGAAGAATAAAAGAGAAGATGAAAAAATAAAAGCAAAACAAAAAACTGGAAAAAACTTCAATATCTAATGATAAGAGATATAAGTATATTATGGTGAAATACATGATTGGCCATTCTGTGGCTGGTAAAAAATATGAACAGCTATGAAATGGGCAAATGATCTTGATGTATTGTTAAGTCAAAAAGAAAAACCAAACTCTAAAACAATAGGTATAGTATGATTCCAACTCTCTAAACAAAAATGTGGAGATACATGTACAGAAAAAGTGGTAGGAAATACACCTAGATATTTTTTGATGGAAGAAATTCAGCTGACTTTTAACTTCTCTCTTTTGAGTGCCTCTAAATTGCCAACATCTGCTGGATCATCAAAAAAGCAAGAGATTTCCAGAAAAATATCTATTTCTGCTTTATTGACTATGCCAAAGCCTTTGACTGTGTGGATCACAATAAACTGTGGAAAATTCTGAAAGAGATGGGAATACCAGACCACCTGACCTGCCTCTTGAGAAACCTGTATGCAGGTTAGGAAGCAACAGTTAGAACTGGACCTGGAACAACAGACTGGTTCCAAATAGGAAAAGGTGTACGTCAAGCTTGTATACTGTCACCCTGCTTATTTACATCATGCAGAATACATCATGAGAACCGCTGGGCTGGAGGAAGCACAAGCTGGAATCAAAATTTCTGGGAGAAATATCAATAATCTCAGATATGCAGATGACACCACCTTTATGGCAGAAAGCAAAGAAGAACTAAAGAGCTTCTTGATGAAAATAAAAGAGGAGAGTGGAAAAGTTGACTTAAAGCTCAACATCATGGCATCCGGTCCCATAACTTCTTGGCAAATAGATGGGGAAACAGTGGAAACAGTGGCTGACTTTATTTTTTTGGAGCTTCAACATCACTGCAGATGGTGATTGCAGCCATGAAATTAAAAGGCACTTACTCCTTGGAAGGAAAGTTATGACCAACCTAGACAGCATATTAAAAAGCAGAGACATTACTTTGTCAACAAAGGTCCATCTAGTCAAGGCTATGGTTTTTGCAGTAGTCATGTATGGATGTGAAAGTTGGACTATAAAGAAAGCTGAGTGCAGAAGAATTGATGCTTTTGAACTGTGGTGTTGGAGAAGACTCTTGAGAATCCCTTGGACTGCAAAGAGATCAAACCAGTCCATCCTAAAGGAGATCAGTCCTGGGTGTTTATTGGTAGGACTGATGTTGAAGCTGAAACTCCAGTACTTTGGCCACCTGATGTGAAGAGCTGACTCATTTGAAAAGACCCTGATGCTGGGAAAGATGGAGGGCAGGAGGAGAAAGGGACGACAGAGGATGAGATGGTTGGCTGGCATCACTGACTTGATGGACATGGGTTTGTGGACTCTGGGAGTTGGTGATGGACAGGGAGGCCTGGCGTGCTGCCGTTCATGGGGTCGCAAAGAGTCAGACATGACTGAGCGGCTGAACTGAACTGAAGTTGCTATGTGTGGGCATTTAGCAGGAATTAAAAAAGGAAAAGGAGAGAAAATGGGCGAGTTGATTAGCGCTTGTTTGTTGGAGAAAGGTGAGTAGGATTAAATATTTGACAGCTGGAAGAGGACCACTGTGTGTGTGACTCAGATGGTATCTATGCAGAGACCATGACTCATGCATGAGTCAGGCTGGCTTTTGTTTCTGGCAGGGAGGTGGGGTGGGGGCGGTGGAAGATCCTCTTTGAGGGCAGTGAGAAACATATTTTCTTGCAAATGGACATTTCCCTGGATGGACTCTTTGATTCAACTATTGTCATCCCTCCCCAGCCTAGCCTTAACCTCCTTCTCCTTTTTTTATCTGCACAGATAACAGACTCTTAAAGCAATGGATATACATTTCACCATTTGTATTTTTTTCTTTTTTTTTTGAACTTTGCCTTAAAAAAATTTTTTTTTTTTGGCTTTGCCACACAGCATGTGGGATCTTAGTTCGCTGACCAGGGATCAAACCCACATCTCCTGAAGTGGAATATCCCCTGGAGTTGAAGCATGGAGTCTTAACCACAGGACTGCCAGGGAAGTCCCTCACTGTATTTTTAAAGCCAGCCTGCTTATTGATTCTGCTCAGCCCAGGTGGAGTTTAAACTTGTATCTGCCTGACCCACTGATGATTTTCAGCTGCTGGAGCTGAAGTTCAGCTCATACCCCTTCCAGACCTGTGATAAGGTCTGTGCTGCTGCTGCTGTTTAGTTGCTTAGTCACGTCCAACAATCTGCGACCCCATGGACTGTAGCCCACAAGGCTCCTCCGAGCATGAGTCATCCCAGGCAAGAATACTGCAGTGGGTTAGCCATTTCTTCTCCAGGGGATATTCCCGACCCAGGGATTGAACCCTCATCTCCTGCTTGGCAGGTGAATTCTTTACCATTGAGCCACCTGGGAAGCCCTAAGGTCTGTGAGGTTAGGTTAAAGATAGGGCAGTTGAAGACTCAGTGCCTGTGGATGTTTTTGAGTGGTATGGTTGGATTTGGTGCAAATTTTAACTGCAAATTCTTTTACTCTCTTGAACACTGAATTACTGCTTTCACCACTTTTCATGTTTATGTTTTAAAAAAACATTGGGGCTACCATTTAGGCTTGGTCCCATAGTAAGTTTTATCTCAGAGACTTTCTGTTTCATGATTTAATATGTGGTCATCTGATTCCATGGGGTCGTGAAGACATGACTGAGCAACTTCACTTTCACTTTTCACTTTCATGCATTGGAGAAGGAAATGACAACCCACTCCAGTGTTCTTGCCTGGAGAATCCCAGGGATGGCGGAGCCTGGTGGGCTGCCGTCTATGGGGTCGCACAGAGTCAGATATGACTGAATCGACTTAGTAGCAGCAGCAGTAGCAGCAGCAGCAGCATCTGATTCCATTCAGTCATTAGGAGAATGCAGTAGATTTACTGAATTGTGCTAATTCTGTGACACATGGTTATTCATCTTTGGCCATCTTTTAAAGTCCAGATATGTCTCACGATCTCAGTCACCCACACAGCTGGCAGCATAACTGTTCTAATGAGCAGTAGCCCCATCAGCCAACAAACAATATGAGGACCGATGAGAAGGAGGTAGGCTCTGGAAGTTGGCTATCCATGCCTTCTGATGGAAACATGCAGAATGGGGGTGTGGCTTGGAAGGTGATATGCAGCACCTCCTGATGGCACAAGGGGTGACACTGTGGGGAAAGGTGGACAACTCCAAGGGAAACTGGTTAAAGGAGAATTGAATTGTGAATGTGAAAAGGGTGTAGGACTACCTTAACCAATTTCCCTTTTTCTTATTTTTTTGTATGCACAAAAGACACATGTGACAAAAATGTATATCCAAATAAACCTGAAAGAGCTTTTCAATAAAACAAAAATTCTGGAATTCCCTGAAAATCCAGTGGTCAGGGTTCTGAGCTTCCACTGCAAGGGACACAGGTTTGATCCTTGGAAACTAAGATTCCACATGTACGTGGCACAGCTCCCCACTGCTGCCCTGATTAACAAAAAAAATAAAATTCTATGTGTTAAGCAGGCATGTGTCACCATTTACTTGACAGTGATTTTCTGAAATATCTTGCATGGGTTTTTAATGCATGTGATAATCTGATTGAGGTATGCTTTTTCCAGTAGTCCAGGATATGAGAGTTGGATCATAAAGAAGGCTGAGTACTGAAGAACTGATGCTTTCGAATTGCAGTGGTACAGAAGACTCTTGAGAGTCCCTTGGACAGCAGAGAGATCAAACCAGTCAATCCTAAAAGAAATCAACCCCGAATATTCACTGGGAGGACTGTTGCTGAAGCTGAAGCTCCAATATCTTGGCTACCTGATGCGAAGAGCCGACTCATTGGAAAAGACTGATGCTGGGAAAGATTGAAGGCAAAAGGAGAAGGGGGCAGCAGAGGATGAAATGGTTGGATGGCATCACCGACTCAATGGACATGAATCTGAGCAAACTCCAGGAGATAGTGAAAGACAGAGGAGCCTGGCTTTCTATAGACCAAGAGGTTGCAAAGGGTCAGACATGACTTAGCAACTGAATAACAACAACAATCTGAATGAGAATGATCTGAGGGGCACAAAACATTTGATAACAAAATCAAACAAAAGGATTGTGTTAAACCTCCAGATGACAGAGCTCACTTGCAGTCAGTGAGGCTTTTTTCTCGTAGCAGCGAGTGCTTATGTAAAGTCTCAAAGAATCCGGTCCTCATATAAGCTGTGTGTGTCCAGGCACATGGGAGGGACCACTGTCTGTAGGGAGTGCAAATGGCAATAATAAAGTCATGATAACTTGTCAAAGATGATGCGCCAATGAAAAATCATTTCTAGAAGTTCTTTTAATTAAACATTTGGCTGTCCACTGGAACCATTTTTAAATATAAAATGCCAGCCCTGTGGCCTTTTTCTCCCCATCTCCCACCCTTCTGCAGTAGCTCTGACAATTGAATTCTCACTGGTGATAATAATAAAATTCATAAGACCGAGTACAGCTAGTTATGCCTCTAGCAAGATGTCAAATTTCACTTGCACAAAATTAATTGCACCTAATTAAACTGGGGTCATTGGCATTACCGTAAAGTGAGGCTATTTATTAGACAAAGAAAATTTCACAAATATCAATTTGCTGTCCTTTCAGGTTTGTAAAAGAGAAGAATTGCTTACATAATTAAATTTGTTTTGCCATTTTAATAGTACTAGTCCTCAAAAGATCCTCTTCAAATTTTCCTTTACTTTTAAAATTGTGTAATATTTTAGAATACTGGAGGTAATTCTTGGAGGAGGGCATAAAAAATATTAAGAGTTTTCTGCAGAGTACCCGATGACTTTTCAAATAGTATATTAAAAAAAAGAATTTGTAAATGATCATTTGCAATGGCATGTACCTTGGAATTACTCATATGAAGGATATTCTATGCAAATTAATAGTGCGCTTGTGTGAGATTAATATGAAGTTTAAGAGATATGTCATACGTTTTAAATAGGTTGCTGGAGTATGTACCTATTACTTAAGGAAAGCAAATTTCACTGCATTAAAACAGGACAACCTCTTCTCACCCATGCTGGGTATATATGACCACTGTGCTTACTTCTAGGAATTTATGCAAACATTATTACTGTAAGAGACAAAAGGATGATTTACTTTACTGGCAAAATGATGCTGCTTTGACCTGTGATTCCACAGCATATTATACATTCAGATTCTCAATTCCTCACATTCAAAGCTCCTATGAATCCAGTTTCTTTAAAGGTGCTCTGCTGCTGCTGCTGCTAAGTCATGTCTGACTCTGTGTGACCCCATAGACGGAAGCCCACCAGGCTCCCCCGTCCCTGGGATTCTCCAGGCAAGAACACTGGAGTGGGTTGCCATTTCCTTCTCCAATGCATGAAAGTGAAAAGTGAAAGTGAAGCCGCTCAGTCGTGTCCAACCCTCAGTGATCCCATGGACTGCAGCCTTCCAGGCTCCTCCGTCCATGGGATTTTCCAGGCAAGAGTACTGGAGTGGGGTGCCATTGCCTTCTCTGAAAGCTGCTCTAGATCACTGTTATCTGTCCTACTAATACAACTCTTTGGGCTATATAGTGCCTCCCTACTCCCCCTCCCCTCCACCCAGCCCAAACACAAAAGGAGGTGGTGGGTTAATTTTATTGGTCTTGTCTCAGTCATTCACCAATAAACCTGTAAGAACAAGAAAGAAATGCATTTTGATTTGGGGATATTGGAATGGCTGAGACAAGTAAACAGTAATCATTATTCAAACCAGCATCTAAAAAACTCTCTGGGGAACTTCAGTTTTTCATAATCTTCACACTGCATGGAGAGAGGGGTATATAACCTTTTCTAGGTTACAACATCCCATTGCATATTTTATGAAATAGACTGCATTAAATTGCATTTATATTTATATGCATGTAAATAAAATCTGGGCTTCCCTGTTGGCTCAGTGGTAAAGAATCCACCTGCCAATACAGGAGCCTTGGGTTGGATCCCCACAGAAGATTGGGAAGATCCCCTGGAGAAGGAAATGGCAATCCACTCCAATATTTTTGCCTGAGAAATTCCATGGACAGAGGAGTCTGGTGGACTATAGCCCTTGAGCTGGAGATGGCTTAACTACTAAACAACAACAAATAAAATCTATCTAGGGAAAGGGAAGAAGAGTGGGGGTCAGGTTTATTTTGTGTTTACTCTGAGAAAAGGAGAATGGAAAAGGCAGAAATAGCTTTCTCTACAATATCCAAACAGGTTGTCCTGTTTGAAAGATGAAAGATTTCCTAGATGTCTATTACTAATGACCACTTTGTCTTGTATTTTCATAGCAGCCAAGCCAGTTTCCATTCCTTTGATATTAATAACATTAAGCTATGTAAACTAAGAATCCAAAATATAATGCTGATTCAAAATTAATTTGGTCAAGGAGAAAAATTTTATAGCAAAGTATTGTACTAGTCATAAAAGAAAATGAATATTTTTTGAGAACATGAGTAATTTCTTAGAAAGCTTATTTCAAAAATAGGTAATTCATTTTCCTCATTTCCTTTTAAGCTTTTAGCTGAAGCATTTTTAAATAGAAAAAACCGACAAAGGTCATACGATCTCCATTTGAAAAGGCTGATTATGTGTGGATTAGCAAATTTGGAAGAAAAATATGGCACTTCCTGTACTTGCCACATTTCAGTATAAGTCAAATTTAATTACTTGAGTTATGAAGCAATATCAAAAATTCTTTTGCTGCAGTATTGGGCATGAAATGTCTTTATGGGATTATAGTAAGTCTAGCTTACATTTAATAACTTGTCATTCTTTTAAAAAGTGCTTTAGGAGATAGCACCAATTAGAAAAATTCAGTGGGGCTGAAACCCAAAGGCCAACTGAGAAGAACTTACATTTGCAGTAGCAGCTTAATAAGCACGTCTTCCCAAGGGACCTTCATGCCACTTCACAATTTCTCACATAACGCGTATGAAGTTAATTTTTACAGGTAATCACACACCCTTTAAAATGCATAAATAGAACTCTATTATTTTGCCAAAGGATCCTACTTAACCAGGTAAGCCCTGCCTTAAAAGAAAGCTTAGCACTTCAAAACCCGTTGCTTGGTCAATTAATTTTAAGTCCTCAGCCTCATTTAAAATTGAGTACTGAGCTCCTTAAAGTAGTAAATTCATCTAATATTTACCTGGTTTTGATTATTTAACTAATTCAGCACATGTGCTTAGGTGCATTTTGGAGTGCCACATCGAGACCTCAGAGTTCTAACATCCCTTAAGTACTTCTGCAAGGAAGAGGTAAGGTATTTCCAGCTTAATGAAGAATTTCAGGAACTGTAATACATTAGAACATTAATTCTAATAGGGATGAAGAATATGGGTTACACAATTGCAACTGAACATCTCCTCAGGCTTTTCTCCTACATTATTACTGAACAAAGGGAATGGCAGTCAGTCTTTGCAGACTTAAAATTTACAGGGATAAAGTGATATTTCTTACAAACATTAAGTATCATTATTAACCATCATCCAAAAAGTCATCGTGTTCTCAGAGAGGATGATCTCATCCGAGGATGAAAACATCTGAAAGAACAGGATATAAATAATCTTCCTTATGGCGAGTCAACAAGGGTAGCTTGTTCTGAGCTCCTGTGAAGTACATATGTGTTTAGAGAGCTGTGTCTCCAAAGGGCGTGGATGACTCACTGATTCTCAAATGATGCTCTGCTAGAAGAGTGTCAGGTGGGCTCTGAGGGTTTACAGGGGAGGGGTGGTGAGGGGCAGTGAGGGTGGAATGGAGGGGCACTGAACGGAAGTGGTGGGGGAGGCATATTCTGGGCAGGGTTCTCCCAACCCCTCTCCTTCAGTCCTCCTGAACCAGAGGTCAGCTTTGTTTTACATACATGGTTTCGGCACACGATTTTATCTGCAAAGATATTTCTTCTATTAAAAATAATGAAAACCTTTTGGGACTTCCCTGGCAGTCCTGTAGGTTAAGACTTTGCTTTCCAATGGGTAAGGGGGCAAGTTAGATTCCTGGTCAGGGAGATCCCACATGCCTCATGGCCAAAAAACCAAAACACAAAACAGAAACAATATTGTAACAAATTAAATAAAACCTTTAAAAATGGTCCAGATTAAAAAAAAATCTTCAAAAAATAATGAAAATCTTTATGAGACATCTAGTTACAAATGGCGTATGGAACACAGGTATTTATTTACTCTCGCTTCTGAAATCCTACTAAAATAATATAAAAGGAAGGAAGAAGGTATAAACCTACAGGGACGAAGAAAATGGAAAAGGAGACAATGGCACACAAGAGAGTTAGGAAAAAAACAAAACACAGATGGATGAGCGGCATCTGACTTTATTTCAATTTGCTAGATGCCTGCAGGGGAGGCTGGTGGAAGAAGCACGTGCATTTTCACTGCAGGATCCTGGAAATGCTCAGGTACATCTGAAGCTGGGAGAGTGGGGTAGACTGTATGTGGAGAAGATTGATTAAGCAATTGAAAGAAAAATCTAGACCTTCTAACTTGCCCTGTCTACCTGTGGTCTGGCAGAATGAGAAAGTGTACTACCTAGAGAGGCTGAATGAGAGGAGTTCCAGGCTGGGGCTCCCTCAGGCACAGCTGAGAAGGCAATGAAAGGCCTTATTGAAATCATGGGAATTAAGTACATGATGAATCGTCAACCATTAGCCTGCTCAAGTCTTACACTAGCAGCCAGGCTTAAAATTCCTCAGGACAAAGTTGCAGAGGTTGTCTCTGGGTAACTTACAGTCCAAGAGAAAAGAGATTTAGATACTTTAAATTGGATTCGTCCTAACAAAATAGTTGTGTTTTCACCTGACCATTCTAAACTGAAGTTTGTGCGTGCGTGCTAGGTCACTTCAGTTGTGTCCATCTCTTTGCGACCCTGTGGACTGTAGCCCGCCAGGCTCCTATGGGATTCTCCAGGGTGAGAATACTGGTGTGGGTTGCCATTTCCTTCTCCAGGGGATCTTCCTGACTCAGGGATGGAACTGGTGTCTCTTTCATCTCCTGCACTGGCAGGCAGGTTCTTTACCACTAGCACCACCTGGGAAGCCCAAAGAGAAGTTCATCATTCATTAATTCAGTAACTGTTCAGTGACTGACTATTAGACACTATCTAATAGTTATGATGGTGAACAAAACAAAGATCTGCTCTCTTGAGGTTAATATTTTAGTACTAGAGAAAGACAAAGAGCAAGTTAAAAGTATATTTAATACAATGTCAGGTAATGATAAGGGTCACAAAGAAAAACGAATCAGGGTAAGAGGCTGGGTGTTGACTTTTCAACTGGGTGATCAAGGCATGTTTCTCTGAGGAATCAGTATATGGCTAACAGGCCCTAACCAGAGGGTAGTGTTAGGACTTGGAGCTAACAGCTCTTCGAGTTTTATACCTAATTATTAACAGAAATGAAAACAAACAAAAAAATAAACTCAGAAGAAAAATCGTGGGCCTACAGAAATCAGAAGAAAACATTTTGAACAATTTAACTAAAATTAATACCTTTAGTAAAATGAGAAAGTATGATGTCATGAAAAAATTTGAAAACATAAACAAAATGGATAACTTCTTAAAAAATACAACTTACCAGAACTGACTTATGAGCTAATTTAGAAATACTGTCCCACTCTTAGTTTAAAGGCTCAGGACTTCCCTGGTGGTCCAGTGGCTAAGATTCTGCACTCCCAATGCAGGGAGCCCAGGTCTGATCCCTGGTGGAAGAACTATACCCCATGTACCTCAACTAAGACCCGTTGCACCCAAATAAATAAATAAATGAATATTAAATTAAAAAAAAAAAAAAAAAGGAAATAAAAAGTAGGTACAATCTTAAAATCACTTAAAAAACAGTAGCAATTAAATCAAACATACAAAGTAGGCACCAGGCCCAGAGGGTTATACAGGTGAGAAACAGCTCATTCCAATATTATGTACAATGGAAACAGAATAAAGAATCCAACAGAAATTTGAATAAGGTCCAAATAGATATACCACATAAAGGGAAACAAAGAGTTAATAAGCACAATGAAATACCATTTAATACATATGCAGTTAAAAAATATAAAAGAAATTGGCAATATTGAGTGTTAGAAAGGCTATGGATCTATAAGAGCTTTGAGCTATTGCTGGTAGGAGTGTAACTTGTGCAATTGTTTTGGAGAACAGTTTTGGCATTATTTTCTAAGTAGGAACATTCATGTATTTTTCTAGGAATTCCATTCCTAGGAATGTACCAAGAGAAACCTGCACATGGACGGCAGAAGACATGTACAAGGATGTTTAGAAGCAGCACTATTTACAAGAGCAAAACCTTTGGAACAACCTTTGAAACAAGCCAATGCCTTTCATCAGAAGAGTGGCTCCATGAATTGGGATACATTCACACAGTGGAATGTAATAGAGCACTCCAACTATGGACTGGCAAAGGGAAAAATGGGGCAATTAAAATTTCAGAATAAACAATAAAATTTCTCAAATAATCATAGCTTACTACACGGTTCAAGGTGAATAATATATGATCTTAATAATGTAAAATCAAACAGTTATTTTATCCCAAATTCTGAAATAATTACATGGGGAGGTAAGGGGGATATATAGATATGTCTGTGGGAGGGCTGTAACAGAGAGTTAAACCCACGCTTTCTGTTATTTGGTAGTCAAAAGATGGTTTAAAAGAAAAGCTAAGAAGATCAGCATTTTATTCAAAGACATAAACACCAGCAGCAATAGCTAAGGAGTTAAACACTATTATTTCTGGAGAGTGAGGTAGGATAGAGAGGGATAGGACCAAGGACTGTTACTTTTGTGTTGTTATTATACACTCTGTAGTTAATTCTACTTTACTTTTAAAGCCATGTCACACACACACACACACACACTTTGATTCTGAAACGCAGACCTCCCATTTGGACCAGATGGATATGACATGGCCAAGCAAAGAAATGGGATTTCTAAAAGAAAACTTTTTGGGGCTTTGGGGAGAGAGTAGTAACAGAGATCTAGAAGACTATCTATGGGTCTACTCTCCTCATTTTACAAAAATGAGGAAACTGAGGTATGGTAAAACTAAGTACATTGTTCAAGTCTCAGAGTTAAGCTGACTCGGATGAACCCTCAGGTGTCCAGGTTCCTAGGCCAGAGTCCTCCTGCCACTTCCCACTGGGAGGAGAAAGAGGTGCTTCAACAGCAAAGGCAAAGGCTTCCAGCTCTGAAATGACATATGAAGAGATGGAGGGAATCCTCTGAGCCTGTGCTGGCCCCACGCCCACCAAGGAGGACATGCCTGAACACTGCGTGGCCAGGTCTCAGCCCCTGACTCCAGGCTCTAACCCACTGGCAGTAACTCCTTATATGCACATATGTGTGCTTTCTGATTTGTGCTGATTTAGGTAAATCTGTAAGGATCAGACAGAAGTATGAGGCTTACTGAAAGACAGATAAAATAGATATCAAAGTGTCTAATACTGGACCTCATATGAAGGAAAGAGTGGAAACCAGTTCACTGGTTGAACAAATGCATGAATGCTATTATTTGTCTCCCATACTTGGTTTATCATGGTAAGTATATCTAGTATTTATACAGGGGATATTTGCTCTTAAGAGAGTCCAAAGGAAGAGACAGATATTTTGACAAGAAACAGATATCTGAAGAGGGATCAAGAGAATGCTGATGCATCTTCAGTTACTACCATCTTTCAAAAACAGTGTTCTACGTGCTTTCACCACTTGGAATACCTGTACTCGTAACAGTTAATTTTGCAAACTGTCTATACCCCCTCAAACAAAGTGTGACCTGTGGACTGGCAGAGGAACATCAGCTGGGAGCTTGTAAGAAATATAGTATCTTAAGCACCCCCCAGACCTACTGAATCAGAATCAGCATTTTAACAAAACCCCAAGTGACACATTTGCACATTAAAGTTTGAGAAGCTCTGATCTACAGTCCTATTTTCTAGGTAGAATTATAATTTTAACATATTTTCATTGGAATTAGAAGCTATGCAAATAATCAATGATACCCTGAAATCAAGATTAAAAAAAAAAAGACAGGTTAAGCTTGCAGTAAATATTCAATGATCAAAGTGGGAATTGTATTTCTCAGTTACCAGTATTCATTGTTATCAAATGTATCAGAGGGGTGAGTCTGGATGTTTTGGGATTGCTTAATGGCAAATCTGGTGGTCTGCCACAATGTTCCAAATATCAGTTGGCTTGCTTAAGAGTGTAGCTTGATTTCACCATCACAAAGTGAAATCAGTATTGTGTCTAAAAATGAAATATAGAAATCTGACCCCAATGGCTGGGCAAATGGGCCCCACATCCCCAAAACTAAAACCCAAAAGACCAACCCAACAAACAGGTGGGGAGGGATCTGTCTAGCACACAAATAAAGGTGGTAGTATTATGGGGGAAAAATACTCAAGGATTTAAAGGATATCTCATTAAACATAGAGTCAGATGACAAAATCCATTAGGTATATATGAAAAAAATCAACTCAAAACAACACTCACCGGGAGGAAAGGCTTGGCTTCCCGCTTTTGCTACAGCTGGTATAAATTCCTGGGCCATCATCAAAGAAGCTTCCCAGTGCCAACTTCTGTCGGATAGATTCCCTCTCATTTTTCTGTGCCTAAAATTTCAGGAAAATAAAACATGCCGATAAGCAGGCAGATACATCACAACCAGAGGCAATCTAACTGCTAGGTCTCTTAGAACTGTAATATTAGACAAAAATAAAATAAAACAGGCCACAGCACAAGAGCATTTGAATTAATAAGAGCTGAAATGCAACCCGTCATCCCTGACTCCAAGTCTGTGAGTTAATTTCAGTTCTTCAGAGCACATTACGATCACTAGTCTAGGAAATCACCCTCATGGTACTAAATGGTTGTCATCAGGATGGAACTACAGCTGACTCTTGAACAACATGGGTTTGAACTGCTCAGATCCACTTACAGAAGACTTTTTTCAATAGTAAATACTATAGTACTTCATGATCCATGACTGGTTGAATCTGTGAACCACACACAGGCATGGCTGACTGTAAGTTACAGGCAGATTCTCTACTGTACTGAGGGTCAACACCCCTAACCCCCTGTTAGAGGGTCACCTGTAGATTATTTGGTGCTTTCATCTTTCTTCTTACCTGCTAGATATGACAAGAGTAAAAGAGTAAAAGCATGGAGGACAAGCACTTTGTCCTAAATCAAATCGCTTTTATCTTAAATGAGGGCTCATGTCTTTTGCCTTCTTTACCTGGTCCCTTTCAGTCCACTTTCTCTTTGGCAAGAACATCAGTTCATTCAACTGGCAGGCACCAAGCCTCTATGAGAGGCAGGAGCCATACTGTGACGCTGGAAGTAGGGCTCAGGATGGATAGACAGAGCCTCTGCCCCCACCCAGCTTACAGTCTTGATGGGGACATTTGTTTTTGTTCAATATCCTGATCTCACCGGGTTTAGAATGTGAGAAATCCTAACACAGTGCTTGGAATAGCTGGAGGATTCTCACTGGACCCATCTGTTTCATATTTTGAAGGGAAGTCAGGTCCATGTGCATAGGAACAGAATTTGGTAAACTACGCTACTGGGATAATTTGGATATGTTTACAACACTTGGCTTCCCATAAAAGTCCCATAAAAACTCACCATGCTGAACTTCTAAACCCTTTAAACAACAGGAGAGGAGATTAGACATGATTTCCTTAGTTAAAAATAAACCCACAAAAAACAAATATAATGAGTTGGATATCCTGGGGTGAGAATGAGACTTAGGTTTTCTGTTTTTGTGGGGTGAGGGGGACTGTGAGAAGCACCATTTTAAGTTTTGAGCAGGGAGCTGAAGACGATGCTGACCAAATTATATTACACAACACAGCTCCGGTGATGGGGTGTGGTCACAGAATACCCTATGACCCTGATTCTCCCAGGAGGTGGTTCTGGGGCCACATTTGCTGCCACCAGTACCCACAAGTTACAGCGGAAGCTCTGATCCACCATCTGAGCCTCACTGTCACGGTAATGAAATGTACAGCCTGCCGTAAGGACAGGCTGAAAAAGGGCTTCACTTCATCCCCAAGTGAAGGGCAATATACTACAGGCTAAGGAGGCTATCTAACATGGTAGTTACTAGTCACATGTAGCCATTTACATTCAAATTTAAAATTAATTCAAATAAAAAATTCAGTTTCTCCGGTCTTACTACTGCATTTCCAGAGCTCCAGAGCCACAGGTGGCTCTAGCAGATACCATATTGGAAGCTCAGAATAAAATATCCGACAGCGCAGCCCCGCTAAGACAGCGTTAGCTTCAACAGTCTGCACCAGGATTTCCTGCAGAGACTTAAAAATGCACATTCCCATCGCTTCTGAGCCGTCTGGCTAAGATCAAGTGTAAAATACACACTCCTAGTCTCTAGCACCGGATATTTAGTTTCAATAGGCTTTCCTTCTAGTTCAAGGAAAGCTCTTTATTTTCCTTTTTTCTAACATTTAAAAATTCTTGGACACTATAACCATTCTTTCAACTTTCATATTTAGCAATTATATTTAAATCTATCCATCTACTCAGGTATCTTCCTATTTTGTCACGTATCCATGGAACTGTGTCATACTAGCAGCTATAGAGTGTGTGTGTGTGTGTGTGTGTGTGTGTGTGTGTGTGTTACACAGCCACAAGGTGAAAGACTGCTTCTGTACAGTTACAGATGTGATGCTGATCTCATTTGATTACTGGGCTAGGAGAGCACTGAGCCCTGAGAAGGTAACCACAAGGTTGTAAAGGGACGTAAAGAATGCTCTTAATCTCACTAACCACTTGAAACTGTATTTTTGGAAACCTTAGTTAAAGCAACCCACCCTTCCAACTATGCAGGGCTGGTACTTACTGGTGATGGTCCTGCCAAAATAGAACCACACTTGACATCTTTACTTAAAACAAATTCATTTCAAAGTCCCAAAATCTGCTACGCAGATTGAACATAGTCAGAGAACTTATTTCTGAATCCATGTAACAGACAAGAGAGATTATTACTCAATGTCCTCTACAGTCAGAAAACTGTTGAGTGGAATGAAATATCCAAATATAAAATCAGTAGATCATAACATGAGTGTTAATGACCAATATTGTCCAACATTATCCTGGGGTCTGGAAGAGATTTTCTTTAAAAAAAACACCTATCCCGGGTGTAAAGGTGTTAACATACCCTTGATTCCATGTCTGTCCTGATTTACTTGGTATGTTAAAGCGATAGATAGTAGCTGCTAAGTCACTTCAGTCGTGTTCAACTCTGTGCGACCCCATAGACGGCAGCCCACCAGGCTCCCCCATTCCTGGGATTCTTCAGGCAAGAAGACAGGAGTGGGTTGCCATTTCCTTCTCCAATGCATGAAAGTGAAAAGTGAAAGTGAAGTCGCTCAGTCATGTCCGACTGTTAGCAGCCCCATGGACTGCAGCCTACCAGGCTCCTCCGCCCTCGGGATTTTCCAGGCAAGAGTACTGGAGTGGGCTGCCATTGCCTTCTCCTGATAGATAGTAGAGAAGCTCTTAAAAATATTCTTATTCATGTTAATTACAATTTTAATACCAGAATACTTAATAACAGTTTAAAGAGGTCTGTTTTATGAATGGATAAAGAACTTGTGGTACATTTATACAAAGAAATATTACTCAGTCACAAAAAGGAACAAATTTGAGTCAGTTGCAGTGAGGTGGATGAACCCAGAACCTCTTATACAGAGTGCAGTAAGTCAGAAAAAGAAAAACAAGTGTTGTATATTAATGCATATATATGGAATCTAGATAAATGTTACTGATAAACCTAGTAGAGAACACACTTGTGGACACAGTAGGGGAAGATGAGGGTGGGATGAATTGAGGAAGTAGCATTGAGATATATATATATATATATGTATGTATACACACACACACATATATACAATCATGTGTAAAGTAGTGGAAAGTTGCTAAATAACACAGGGAGCCCAGGCAGGCACTCTGTGATAACCTAGATGGGTGGCATGGGGGAGGGGAGGGAGGTTCAGGAGGGAAGGGATATATATATATATATATATATATATATATATATATACCGGAGGCTATATATATATAGACTGATTACATTGTTGTCGGAGAAGGCAATGGCAACCCACTCCAGTACTCTTGCCTGGAAAATCCCATGGACGGAGGAGCCTAGAAGGCTGCAGACCACGGGGTCACTGAGGACACAACTGAGCGACTTCACTTTCACTTTTCACTTTCATGCGTTGGAAAGGAAATGGCAACCCACTCCAGTGTTCTTGCCTGGAGAATCCCAGGGACAGCAGAGCCTGGCGCACTGCCGTCTATGGGGTGACAGACAGTCGGACACGACTGAAGCGACTTAGCAGCAGCAGCATGTTGTTGTAGGGCAGAAACCAACACAAAATGTAAAGCAACTTTTCACCAATTAAAAAAACAAATAAAATTTAAGAAAACAAAGAGGACTATTTTGTAATACACAAATGTCCCCCCCTTATCCTTTTCTCTCTCTGGATCAAGAAAAGTACAGGGCTTCCCTGGTGGCTCAGTGGCAAAGAATCCACCTGCCAATGAAGGACATAGGTTTGATCCCTGATCTAGGAAGACCCCACATGCCACAGGGCAACTAAGCCCAAGCAACACAACGGCTGAGCCTGTGCCCTAGAGCTCTGGAAAGGCAGCTACTGAAGCCTGTGTGCCCTAGAGCCTGTGCTCTGCAACAAAAGAAGCAACCGTAATGAGAAGCCTGGGCACCGAAATGAGGAGTAGCCCCACACTTGCCACAACTAGAGAAAAGCCCATGAAGCAATGAAGACCCAAAACAGCCACAAATAAACAAATAAATAAAATAACAAATTAAAAAAGGAAAGTATGAGGAATATAAAAGTCACCATAATCCCACCACTGAGACACAGATCACTGCTAACATTCTGGTATAGTTCCTTTTAGTTTTTTCTAATCTTATGTGTGTATTTTTCTCTTTTTTCTAAAATTGAGATCACATTGTTTATTATACTTTGAGAACTGCCCTCATTCATTCAAAATCCTTTAAAGATACCATTGTAAATGGCTGCATGCCATTCTATCCTCTGGAGTTATCTTCTATTGTTACCCATTTGGGTTGTATCCAATTAAAAATGACATAGAAGTTAGCATTTTTATATCAGTCCTTGCCCACATGTCTGATTATTTCCTCAGGATAAGTTCCTGGAAGTGGAATTACCAGATCAGCTGAGTGTGAACATTTGTTGAGGCGCTTGACACATTTTGTCACATTGCTCGAGAGGAAATCTGTTCCAATTTACATGCCCACCAGCAATGTGAAAGGGTGCAGCTTTCACTATATCCTGGCTAACACTGAGTTATTTTCACTTAAAAAAAATGCTATTGGTTTTAATTCGATGGGGGAAAAAAGGGCTATCCTTTTTAATTTCTTTGATTACCAGTGAGATGAAATATTTACATTTTTTCAATTAACATACTAGCTTTTCTGGAAACTACTTACTATGAGCTTTGCTTATTTTTCTATATAGGTCTGAGAGTTCTGAAAATTTTATAGAAAGCATATGATTCATCTTTTTGAGTTTGGAACCTAAGTGTTACATAGTTCAGTCAATAGTGCACTCCATCTGAAGTATCCGATGGCTCTGTGCTTGGAAAACCCTTCCCAGTCCAGAAGTAAGGGCTCCCACTTGATGTTGGAGGATTCATTGAGAAAACTTATGTAAATTGCTTAGTAGTAGTACCTGCCCTATGGTAATGTAAATCTGCAATAAATAGTAGCTGTTATGATTAATCCTCCAACCATTCTTGCTCTGAAGCTGAGGAAACAGAGGCTGCAGGAGGGTTACGCTACTATTAGATAGAAGAGCAAGGATTCAAGTCCATCGTTCTGGGGCCACATCTCCCGGCTCCTCTTCCACATGGATTAGTCAAGTGTCCAGGCGGACACCATGCTGGAGATAGATATGTATCAACTTCTTTCCTGAAATGGATGTGACACTTTCTCAAAAAAGGAGAATACACTTGACTTTAAAACATATACTCTGCATGGCTAATCATAACCACAAATATTTACAACACAAATATCTTCTCATCGGAGCCACTCTCTTGCCATCACTGCTCAATCTTCCTTCTGGAACAAATGTGATTCCTAACATTTCAAATTACTATATTCAACTGACTAGTAAAACAGTTTTTCTCTTAAACTTCAACAATTGGAACCCAATTTCCTTCCAGTTGCCCACATGTATAAAGTAGGAGTGTGTGTGTGTGTATGTGAAATGGAATATTCCTTGCCAAATCAGTAAACAAAGGATACCATAGTCCTCAGCAATTGCGGCCCAATGAGTTGGTGAGCCTTGAGGAAACTCAGGAAGGAAAGAATATCTGCCATCTAGCAGCCGTCAGACTGCAGCCACTCCCTAAGCTGAGCCCTAAAAAAACTCAGGAAGTGAAAACACAGGATATTGGCCCCAGATAGCTGAGGTGCATATCAAAGGAATGATTTGAGTGAGCCTAGACTCTAGCATCTTTCCATACATAGAAAAGTGCTAAATTCCTTAATTTGGGATATCTGGTTTTCTTTAATTAACAGTCATCTTTTGCTGTTCAGATCATCTGCCCTTTATTACAAAACTTTTCTTTTTAATTGAAGGATAATTGCTTTTCAGTATTGCGTTGGTTTCTACCAAACATCAACATGGATCAACTGCAGGTTTACCCATTTCCCCTCCTATTTGAACATCCCTCCCGCCTCTCTCCCTCTCCCACCCCTCTAGGTTGTTACTGAGCCCCAGTTTCAGATCCCTAAGTCATACAGCAAATTCCCATTGGCTATCTATTTTACACATGGAACTGAACTTCCCCTCAATGCCTCCTTGGAGCAGTTCTCTCAGGGTTACTTGAGATGCTGACTACTGGGCTTAAAGTCCTAAAAATTCCCACCAAATAAAACGTAACTCTCAACTTCGAGGTTGTAAGTATTTTTTAAGTCTACACTTGTGTGCACGTATAGTTTCGAGGTTCTTTTGTTCTCTAAGGAATTATACCTGCAGGGCAGTTATGTCTTCTAAGCCACCAAAGCCCAAAGATGCCCCAGGGTGAAGAACAGCAAAGTTCACAGGAAAAGGAGGAGGCGGACACAAACTACACTCTGCGACTGTGTTTATGGCAAGTTGAGTCACGTCCACTCCTAAAACAGCCTTGGGAAATACTGTCATAAAACCAAAGTGAAACATCTAAAATCGATGTTGCTAGCAAAATGCAAGAGGGCACCTGAGGAGGAGCGGCTCATCACTATGAGACAGAATGGCTCTCACGACCCTCATCAAGAGTGAAAATGCGCTCACAGATTCACCATTGTCCAGTCACAGGCAGTTTTTGTCCTTGCCTGTCACCGAATTTCCCACTGCCACTCTCTGAGCCTGGACAGATAAGGCTCACAATGGCTTTTGAGTGCATCACGTGAGCAGAGATCTCAGAACATGGACCACTGAGCCCTTGGACACTCCAAACGCCAGGGCTCAGCCTTTCCCATTGTGTTCTAATTCCCCAAACTCGACAAGAATCAAGACGGGCGTTTGGTAAAAGCAGTGCTCAATCATGTCCTACTCTTTTGCGACCCCATGGACTGCAGCCTGCCGGTATCCTCTGTCCATGGAATTAATTTTCCCAGGCAAGAATACTGGAGTGGGTTGCCATTTCTTCCTTCAAGGAATCTTCCCAACCCAGGGATTGAACTTGTGTCTGCCTGCACTGGCAGGCAGATTCTTTCCATCTCCAAATCTGGTCCATCCCAAATTCTTTTCATACTTTCTTTGGGATGTGGCTGTACCCAGTCCTTACATACCCGTTACCCACACCCCTCCTCTGGTCCTGTCTTCGTCTCTCTCAGTTCTGTTCACCTTGCTCGCAGCATCTGGTTGCTGATGCAGGAGCCACCTAGTCTTCCACATGCTGATCTTATAAATTTATAAGCAGAAAATTGTGTATTTTGCACATTTCTAAACTTTATTTGACAAACTGTATTTTTGTGAGGGCAGCTGCAGGCCCACCAGGGTTCTCAGAAACACACAACATCCTGCGCCCAAACCTATAGCCAGCTGGTGCTCAGGACACTGCCAGCAGCTGCTTCCTTCTGACCCCTCCACAGATGCTGGTCCCATGTAGCCGGAAAGCGCCTGACCCAGAGGAAGGGGTTCCTTAAACTCCCTAAAGCAGGAAGACACATAAGGAAGCTTGGCTTAGAGAATCAGGGAGAACAGTTGATGCAAACGATTCAGCGGCGCTTTGGGAACAAAGGCAGACGTGAGCTTAGGCGCAGTGACAACCTGAGGCTGGATGGGATTCAGTTATGGGGAAGGAAGTAGGGGAAAGGAAAGCATTTCTCCCTGGTTTCTTGTTTTCCATCTCTTCCCTGGGTTGATCTTCCCCTCCTCCCCAGCTCCATGGTTTCCTACTTCTACCTGTTCACTATGGGAACAGAAATGGCCTGTTATTATTGGATGTGCTTATTTTACCATGCTGTCTCAGTACAATTCACTATAAATCCTGTAAGATACCACTTCCAGCAGCCTCCTTCCTGCCTTGCTAAGGTTGTTAACTCTGTCAGGGCTTCTTATACCCCAGGGTGCATACCAATCACCTGGGGATATACATTCTGATTTAGGGCCGGAGAGCTTGCATTTCTTTCTTTTTCTTTTTTTAAAATTGGGGTATAGTTGCTTTGGGCTTACCAGGTGGCACCAGTGGTAAAGAACCCGCCTGCCAATGCAGGAGATGTAAAAGATGCGGGTTCGATCCCTGGGTTGGGGAGATCCCCTGGAGGAGGAAGTGGTAATCCACTCCAGTATTCTTCCCTGGAGAATCCCATGGACAGAGGAGCCTGGTGGGCAACAATCCATAGGGTTGCAAAGAGTCAGACACAACTGAAGCAACTTAGTCCACACGCAAGTTGCTTTACAATGTTGTGTTAGTTTCTGCTGTACAATGAAGTGAATTGGCTATATGTATAAATATATCCCCTCCCACCCCACTCCTTCCATCCCACCCTTCTAGGTCACAGAGGTGAGCTCCCTGTGTATGTAGCTACTTCCCACCAGCTATCTCTTGTGCACACGATAGTGTGTGTGTGTGTGTGTGTGTGTGTGTGTGTGTATATATATATATATATATATCAACCTCATTCTTGAGACCTTGCCTATCTAACACACTCTAGGAGTTGCAAGGAGTTAGTAGGCTCACAGAAGGTCCTCTCTCCCTCTCTAAGCTCAAGAAGCCTCCAGGCATGAATGTTCTTTCTCCATCTTTCACCTAGGCGTCCCACGTAAGTCTCAGGAAATGTCTGTTAAAGTGATGACATAAACATTTTCCACCAGTGGGGAAAAGGAAAGCAATGTGCCATTGAGGATAAACCTCCTGAGGTCTGGCAGCTGCCTTATTCCAGGAGCTGATGAATACCCTGGTCCCCCAAGGCCCAGGAAGAAACTTGGGCTGTAGGGACCTTGCTGTGAAGCCAGCATGCCAAATGGAGAATGGCATAGATGGGTACCCGCACAACGTGGTCTTCTCTCTCTGTTCACAAGTTTCTTTAAATCAGTAGTGCTCAAATTTGATTATGCATGAGAATCACCTGGAGGGTTTGCAAAACCATACACTATTTCTCTGATTCAGAAGGTCTGGGGTGAGGCTGAGAAAGTGCATTTCTAACAAGTTCCCTGATGCTGCTGGCTCAAACACCTTGAGAACCATGGTTTTAAACACCTGAACCGATCAAGGAACTACACAGGGCACAAAGCTGGTACTCTTCAACTGAGCACAGCTGTGTTGCCTGTGGACTGTCCAGATTCTGGATCCAGGTGCACTGCATTGGTAGCTGTCTGCTCTCTGCAGACAGGCCTTGACAGGATGCCTGTTTTGAAGCGATTAATGTGCCCGTTGCTTCAGTGCAATCTATTGCCTAGTGATATCTGGCATCATTGCTATTAGCAGCATCTACCAGGGGATGCAACTGGGATTCTGGAGCTCCCTGCAGAAAAGAACTCTTCCTTTAGGAGAATAATAGTGACTCTTATTTCTCTCCTTAAGAAAGGAACTTTTACTCTAAATTTATAGGCAGCATTCAAGTGCGAAGGAGTCTAAGACTTTTAAACATTAGGAACCAGAAGGACAAACTATTTGTTAATTTGGAAAATTTTCTTTTTAACAAAAAATAAAAACAAAACCCCCCAAATATTGATAGTATTTTCTACTTATTTTCTCACTGAAACAACTACAGGTTTGTCACAAGATCAAAATATGAACACAGCATTCTGTAAGAATACAGATTGCATGCTTTTGAATGGCAAGGGCAGAAATACTTGCTCTGGGCAGGTTATTTCAAGTTCTTTCATCTGATTTCATCCCCTGGGAAGGCCTTTACGATTCTTAGTGGAAATGTAAGTTAAATAACTAAGTATCTTCCCATTGTATCACTGAAATGGATATTAAATCTGGGTGCTTTTTTTCAGTTTGTCTTTCTGACATTTTCTATTTCAGACACTGACACTAAACAATCCAGAAAAGTTTCCTGAAGTGCTGTTGAAATCTCTTATCTTTGCATCCCTACACTGATCTGCCTAAACAAGTCCTTTGGACTAGATGTCAGGCCGGGCTGTTGGGCGATGTTGAGGCCTGGGTTTGGCTTGCTCAACATCAGTACTCAGGAGAGAGGTGCCCTTGGATCAAGTCCAGGACGGGTATCCAAGCAGGGCCCAGGAGCCTCCTGACACCTATTTTACTTAAAAATTTGCCAACAGCTAAAGTGTTGAGATACCAGTCCAGAGGATGGAGATTTTTTTTTCTTTTTTTCACTCTTGGTTAATCCTGAGGATGGTTTGGCCTATTTACTGCATTCCTTTTCCTCCAGCTATTGGGAGAGGGTATCAACGAAAGGAGGCAGACAGAAATGCTGGGTGCACCTTGAGCTCTCTCCTTTTCTCAAATGACTGCCTTCAGAGACTACTTTTAGCAGGACAGTGTTATCTGGGACTCTATTTTTAACAGGCACCATCTTACAAGTCTGTAAAACCATCTCGGTCATTCCGTATCACTGTCGGAACACAACAGTTCCAAACACCACTGCAAGGTGATGAAACGGCCAAACTACAATCAGCCACAGGAAGCTGGGTCCCCTACCTCCCATGTCAGGGTGGGCTGCCCATGTGGGGGAGTTGAACACATGTGCGTGACCAGGAAGGGGTGCAGGAGCCCAGAGCAGGGCAGTCAGAGCCAGGAAGACCCACGTCAACCTCTCCACTGTGACACCTAATAGTGCAAGTTATGAAAACACTTTAAGCCCCAGTTTCTTTTTCTGAAAAAATGGGATAAAGATACCTTATTTTTTAGGTTGTATTAAGGATGAAATAAAATACTATATAGAAAGTACTTGACCCAGTGTCTGACCCAGAGAGAAACTCATTAAATGGTCCAGTTGTTAATATTAAAGAGAGGGGTGGGGTAAGTTGCTGAGAAGAGTGGAGAAAGGGATGAGAGAGATCCAGAAATGTCCAGAACGGACAGATCCATAAAGACAGAAAATGGATTAATGATTGGGGGTGGGTGGGTAGGAATTAGGAGTAATTACTAATGGGGACAGGCTTCTTTAAGGAGGGGAGCTGATGAAAACATTCTGAATTAGATAGCAGTGGTTTGTAGAACCCTATGAATATAACGAAAACCATCAAAGTGTACACTTGGAAATGTGAATCTTAAGGTATGTGAACTGTATCTCAGTGAATAAATAAACCTCACTCTCCCTCCCACAAACTGCGTGTGTGAGTCTTTTTTAAACTGAGACAAAATCCACATATCATATATCCGAAAAATCTATGGGTTCTGAAAGAACTCATTCCCTGACCACGCTGGCTCACCGAGGTGTACCAACCAGGTGATAAGATGCAAAGAAGCCTGAACGAGGAGCCAAGAGGCTTCATATTTACAAGACCTAAAACCAATCTGGCCAATTTCTCCCTTGAAAGAAAAGGAGACTCTGGCCCAGAGAGCGGAAGAGACTGTCCCTGGGGGGCTGAGGTGGGGCTGTCCAGGGTTCAGTAACTTAACGGAGTTCCTCAAGCGCATTCAGCCTCACAGATAGGAAGACGTGAGGGTGCACAGAGGTCGACGGCTGCTTTTCCTCAGTAATTGCGTGGGGCGGGCAGAGCTCCCGTCTGGAATGGCAGCTGGCATTCTGTGCTCCTGTTTATTGCAGTTTATCTCAAGCAGTCATTTCCATTCACCTTTTTAAAAAAACATGAGGCGCAGCTGTGGCTTCACTTTAAATATTGTTCCTTCCAGCCTTTTAATTTTTTCACGGGCTCCTCCCTAATCTTTCACCATAATTGGATGCACCACACTGGAGACGGCACCCCGGAGAAACAAAGCCTGGCGAGCCGGCTTGCCCATCCTCCAACCACACACGGCTGCGGCTGCGGCTCCTTCTGCCAGGAGTAGCCTGGGGACAGAAAGCCAGGCCGGCTTCCCTGTGTTTGCTCTGCTCTGGCACGAAGTGGGAGCCAGTCCTCTGCTGTATTTCATGTTAAATTTTCTTGATTTCCCCACCTCTCCCCTCCACTGGTACAGTTTGGATCTATCCCCCGCCCTAAGATGGCATAGGCTGTGCCTTTTCTAGGTCCACATCAGCCATCTGAACATCCCTCCAGATGGCATCAACTTCAGGGTAGCCTATGTGTGTGTGTACCTCCCCATGTGGACTGTAAGCTCCCTGAGGGAAAGCCCAACCTCCCTTCTGTGATCCTGACCCCGAGCACAACGCCAGGGACCCAGGAGGGCTCTTGGTGAGTGACAGCTGAAGGAATCAGGACACTGACCTGTGTGCCTTTGTGTCTTGAAGACAATGGGCTGTGTGACCAAAGGGCCAGGGGCTGCTCAGAGCAAGGCGGGGCCATAATGCACTGAACGTTCACACCTCGGATTCTGCCAAGGTGCAGGCTTTCCTTTCTAGATACTCAGCTATGTTTTTCGTTGAGTACAGTCTTACTACTGTTCCTGAAAAAACCAGAGATCCTAAATGAAACATCTTTCTTACCAACAGGACCTTCCCCAAGGAAACGAAACAGATGCGTACTCTTTTCCTTCCTCTGCCTGGGTGGAAACTAATTTCAGTCACTGTAAAATGACCTTTCCCCTGAAGGCTGTTTGCCTGACTTTAAAACAAACTTGTAAAATAATCCCTATACACAGGGCAGTATTTATTAGTGCAACTGGTATAGGAAATTCTATTGTACCCAGGCAGGGATATACCAATTTTCAAATTGTTTTGGACAACTGACCTCAGAATATAAGGAGGTAAAAGAAGAAATTACTAAAACTTTTGCTTTTGGTTATATTTTAAACATCTTAGTTTTGAAAATACCTATTTGTGTACAGTCAGTCCTCCACATCTACAGATTCTGCATCTGTGGATTCAACCAACCACAGATCAAAAATAGTTGGAAAAATACTTCCAGAAAGTTCCAAAAAGCAAAATGTGAATTTGCCATGCATCCAGCAGCTATTTGTATAATATTTACATTGTATTTACAATTATTTACATAGCATTTACACTGTATTAGGTAGTAGTAAGCAGGCTTCCTTGATGGCTCAGTAGGTAAAGAATCTACCTGCAAAGCAGAAGACACAGGAGATGTGGGTTCAATCTCTGGGTCAGGAAGATCCCTTGAAGGAGGAAATGCCAACTTGCTCTAGTATTCCTGCCTGGGAAATCCCATGGACAGAGCCATCTGGTGTGCTACATTCCACGGGGTCACAGAATCAGATATGACTGAGCATTCAGAGGTTAGAGAGAGGTGCTATAAGTAATCTGAAGATTATTTAAAGTATACAGGAGGATGTGTGTGTTATATGCAAATACCATGTCATGCTTGAGCATCCTGGGATTTTAGAATCTGTGGGGATCCTGAAACCAATCCCCTGTGGATACCAAAGGACTACTGTATAAATTTCATACACACAAGATGGATTTTTACAGCGGTATATGTGTAATTATGGGGCTTCCCAGGTGGCGCTAGTGGTAAAGACCCTGCCTGCCAATGCAGAAGACATGAGAGACTCAGGTTCAATCCCTAGGTCAGGAAGATCCCCTAGAGGAGGGCGTGGCAACCCACTCCAGTATTCTTAGAGCTTGGAGAATCCCATGGACAGAGGAGTCTGGAGGGCTATGTTCATAGGGTCTCAAAGAGTTGGACACAACTGAAGTGACATAGCATGCATGTGTAATTATGAGTGGGATACGTGTATGTTAATGGCTTAGGTTCAAAAACATTTTACTGATAAATATGAGATCAAAAAAGCCTGCAGACCACTGCTTTATGGCATCTAAGTATGTAAGTTTTCTACTTAGTAAACCAAACAGCAAAAAAAAAGAAAGAAAGAAAGAAAAAAAATATGTTAGAGGGGAAAAAAACTTAGAAAAGGAAGGTTCTAATTAGGAAAAGTAATTTTTATTTTAGGTAACTTCTTTCTTATCTTTTGTGTTTTAAAGAAGGCCTATATCACCTGGCTTCACTAGACATTCTTAATGAAATGGTTAATAGTTTTTTTTTTTTTAAAGCATAATGAAGCCTTCATAGTTCCATGATATGTATACAATTTGAAAGCACTTTGCCTGAGAAAGGTAGATAAAGCTAAAATGATTAGAGAACAACTCTCAGATTTAGGGTCCAGAACGACACATACTGATCTCTGTGTTTCATCTCTAGATGAAACACATCTAGAAGTTTCATCTAGTAGTCTTCTATACTAACCTCTGAGATACAATTTCTCCTAAAGTCACACGTGGTGTGCTACTGCCTTGGTGAGATAAAGGGTGATACAATGCAACTCTGTTTTGTTGTTGTTGAGGTGTTAAAGCTACTTGAGCATTTCATGTTTGACACTTTAGTCAGCATTGTTATCACGCAGCCCGCAGATCATGGTTCAGTCATTCCTGGCATCTGGGCTCTGTTTCTAAGCAGATAAAACTACAGTGGTCATTACTTTATTGTTACTGCATTAGCAAATGGTATGTCTTTCATTTCTCCTAAGTGAAAACTGACCTACACTTTCCTTTTTTGAGAAACGCTGTGACAAAGAAAATGTGACCAGTCCTTTGGCACTGAATGTAGAGGCAACGTGAGACCTGAGCACTTGTTCTACCGGGTTGGGTAAGTGACTCTGACTTCTGAGCATCCCAAGTATCTTTTGCACACCCACTTCCGGCAGGAGGGGACATCAGAGAAGTGTCAGGGTTTCAGGACACTGAGCATTTATCCCCTCGGGCGCTCATTTCCTTTTGGGGATCACAAAGGACAAAAGCCACACAGAGCAACCCTGTAGGTCCTTTAAACCTCTTTTACAAATTTAAGTTTCAGTTTCTGAGAAAGAAAAGAAACTTTGAACTGCCCTAAGAAATAAAGGATATACTTAAACAGCCCCCCTACTCACACACAATTATGCATATAAGATCTAAACTGCCATATTTTACATTATTATATATAAAGATCTATTAAGACAGATCTTCTATCTCAGTCTAGGGGGAAAAAAAAGTTAGTGACATATTTGATCTAATTAAAAATTTAGGAGCAAGTTCTACTGTTTTAGGTCATCTGCTTCTGAGGGAAAGAGGTCTTTCTTTCCAGGCCCTGATTTTTCATACTGTGCTGTGTCGTGACCTACACTTGACTTACAGGAAATAATAAGGGGGAAGGACATAGTGTTTAGCCTTCTGTGGACAGACAAGTATATACTGGTAGTTTAATTTCATGACCTCACCCATGTAACTAAAGCTATTTTTACTTGGGGTTGTTATTATGAAACGATTACCATATAAAACATACTAAAAATATATTTACTGACTTGCAAAAGAAAATGCAAGCCAAGAATTAGCAGATACTGTACCAGTTTTTTTTTAAACCCCCACACTTCTCTTAGTAAAACTTCATAGTTTTCATTGTTTAAAAAGATCAAACTGAAAAAAAAGGTCAAACTTAGAAAGATGGATTAAACATGCTAGTGGTTACTTCTTGCAGGTGAATTGTCAACAGGTCAATAACTTAAAAATTTATTCCTTTCATAAAAAGCCTAACTAGAAACTAAAAGCACAAGAGAAGTTTTCTTCAACTTCAGGAGAACAACATGTGCATTCTAGTTACTGCTATAATACGTTAATGAATACAAGCTGAAAAAAGCAGAAGGAAGTACTCTCCCAACTTAATGCGTTCGATTCTGTGCATTGAGCTTTCCTGAATATATTATGGCAATGGCCACTGAGTGTGGAATCTGGCCACTCCTCTAGGGTTATCTTTCTCCCAGTTAGAAAAATGGTCCGATTGTTTACAAACAAAAGAGCTCTCCCCCCTTACCTTTTTATAATTCCCCTCCATATCCAATAGGGATTCTTGACTGATGATGTCATCCATTCCATCACTGTCCAAATTCATCCTTTTAACTCTTTACAATTTCACTTAAGAAATAAGATCCCATGAATCCTGATAGGCTGATGTGCTGTTGCCCAGGACCCTGGTTCCCACTCATGCTGACATGGAGAGCCAGCTAAGAGTCTGTGTCCGGCTGTGTGTGACCTTGCCCCCTTCTGTCCCAAAGACACCGCCCCACCCGGCCCCCCTGGTCTGTTCCGCGCTCCGGCACAGGGGCAGCTGCTGTTCTCTAAGGCTTACTCTGCCCTGACACTTGGCTGGTTAAGAGTCCAGCCTTTCCACATCTGCTGTCACCTTCTTCCCCTGAACTGATCCTGCCTGGATGCCTCTCCCCAGCACCTTCTCTACCCCCAATCCAGGAAAGGCCAATTTAACCCCTGAACTTCCCGCTTCAGGGCTGAGTGTGGATAAGAGTTCTGGAGGAAGCCAGCAATCTTATTCTGAACTAGGGATAGAGTGTACGGGATAAAAATAGATGCAAAGCCCTGCCTCACAGACTTCACTGGAGAGTTAAAAGCCGGGTATTGCATGACAAAACCAAACAGTATAATTTAAAAGTTAACCTGTAAGACAGATGTTTGCCTTTTCCCCCTTGCCTTTTTCCTATAACCAATCATTTCTTCAAATCAAATGTGAAACTCTTATCTTCAGGGAGAAACCCCAGCACAAGAATGAAATTCTTCTCCAACACAGAGAGGGACCCCTCTGCCTCCGGAATCGTTGCTTTGTTCTAGTAATATAGGCAGGAGAAAAAGATCCATCAACTTTTTTCTAAGAGCCGGTGGCGGGCTTTCACAAAAGAGGACGTTCCTTGCTGCTGCTCTTTTTACCCTTTTCCCATGGCTTTTGGCTTTGTTTACTGGCTTTACGTACAGAGAAGGAAAAGGCCCACAGCTGCAGGATGTTTTGATGCAAGAAGCAGACTAACAAGTGCGCACACAAACATACGCTCCTTGTTATCAACTTACTATGGCCATAAACTAAAATATATACGCGGTATTTTTTTGAAAGTTACTGTGTGCAGGAGAAACAGGTCAAAGAAGAATTCAAGGGCCAAGGCTCCATTTAGCAGCATAATCTTACAGTCTAACAGGCTTAGACAGGAAGCAGTAAATGTACCAGTCAATAGGTTTTCCAACGTGAATGCTTGAATTGACCAGCTTCAACGCTGTTAAGAACAGAGTTCTAGGGCAAAATGCTGTTCAAGACAGTTCTTGACATCTGCACCTCTGCTGACGTGCTCACATCACTTTAGTATTTTCTCTCCACAAATTAAAAAAATAAAATCAATTTGTGGAAGACTTGCAGGATAAAGTTGTCTTAACGTGGTTTTCTGTAGCACTATTTCCATAAAGCAAATACTTTCCTCTACAGCCCCTAACTCAAATCCAAACCCCTGCTTAACTCTACCCTCATCCCCCACCCCAGGTCCTGAGACTGTCTTGTGCCTTTGTCAGACAGTCTGATGGAGTTGTGTCTCCCAAGCCACACTTGTCTTTGGGCAGGCCTTCTCCTAGCAGAGATCTCCCGTCTTACTCTCTTCCAGACCCCAGGACCCTTGCTCTGGACAGGGGTCCCACCACCTGCATGCAAGAAGCCCAGTACACCCTCCAGGCCTGAGAGGTCATGCTGGTCACTGCGTGCTGCCATACGCTGGGTGTGTACCCAAAGCCAAGAATTTTCCAGAGGTAAGGCTTTGGGGTTAAAATAAAGGATGCTCGACTTTGAAGGACCTCTGCATACTAAACTCTGCCAAAGGAGGCTAGTTAAAATGAAGGAAGCACGCATCTTATTACATGACATATATTAACATGCTTCCCAGATGGCACTAGTGCTAAAGAATCCGCTTGCCAATACAGGAGACATAAGGGATGTGGATTCGATCCCTGGGTTGGGAAGACCCCCCCAGAGAAGGGAATGGCTACCCACTCTAGTATTCTTGCCTGGAGAATCCCATGGACAGCGGAGCCTGGTGGGCTACAGTCCAGGGAGTTGCAAAGAGTCAGACACGACTGAAGCGACTTAGCACACATGGCATACCCTTTATTGGGGGTTGCTATAGGCTAGGTACTTTACAGGTGCCTCTTACATTTGTCTTCAGTCCTCACAGGAACCCTCTGAGGTAGATATTATCATCAAACTGCATTTCACAGTGGAGTGAGAAATCAGTGAGGCTAGGGAATTGCCCCAGAGTGGCAGCTTGCTCACGGTCAGGCCAGAATTTGAAGCACAGAATTTGCTTCTGTGGCCCATATTCTACATGGGTGTGGAGACTGCCTCCTACTGTCTGCCCCTCTAAGAAACAACTGTACCCAACAATAATCAAATGTAGCTTTTAAAAATGATATCACATGCTGCCACTATTTTCTAAATCACATATCTGTAACATGCAGCACGTGTCACCGCTGTCCCCTGATGATCAGACCTCAAGGAATGAAATAAAAACTCCTTCATCGATAGTTGTGACTTAACACACTGTACAGTGAACTTTCCTTGCAGGTTTACCCTGCTGCTTTTAGACTGCTAATGGTTTTTCTCTAACACCATTACAGTTTCAAGCCTTTCTCTAAGAGGGCAGAGATCTGTGTTATTCATCTTGTTTTTCCCACAGCATCTAGACACCACCTCCCACATGTTAAGTGGACAATGAATATGCTGAATAGATACATGCACAGAGGAGAAAGGTTTGGGCTGCTTACAATGTTTCCTCGGAATGCTGTCCATGGAAGGAAATAGTAATAGTTTATATGAGTGCTTTTCAACCGAAATCTTTTTTGGAAACCACATACACATAAGAGGTAAGTAAACATGGATCTGCCCAGGTTGAAGGAGAGGGCCTACCATGAATTTCAGTGATTTATGCCTCTTACCTAGGTTAGCATCTAGTGCATTTAGCTATCTATAATCAGGAGCTAACATGCATGCGATTATAAAAATTTATTTATTTATTTGGCCGTGCCACGCAGCTTGTGGGATCTTAGTTCCCTGACCAGGGATTGAACCCAGGCCACAGCAGTGAAAGTTCTGAGTCCTAACCACTGGACCACCAGGGAATTCCCAATAAAAATTTAGATATTACAAGACTTAGTAAAGTACATAAAACTATACATCTAATTATTATCTTTTGACTTTAATTTTAACAAGCACGCACACATGCTAAGTTGTTTCAGTCATGTTCGACTCTATGACTCCATAGACTGTAGCTGGCTAGGCTCCTCTCTTCATAGGATTCTCCAGGCAAGAATACTGGAGTGGGTTGCCATGCCCTTCTTCAGGTTTTAACAAGGTGGCCTTAAATATACAGTTAAAAGGACTGAACTTTCAATATTAACTACGTATATGTATAAACATATTCAAACTAATTTATATGCACCAATAATATATTGACCACATACATATATATGTGTGTGTGTGTGTATATATATACACACACATATACATTTGTAATAGATTACCTTTTGGAGAAGGGCATCTCAAAATCCAAGATGGAAATTTCCCAGCTGTACAACAGGAACAAGGGTTAGTCCCAAGAAAGTAATAAAAACCATTCTCCTCCTCTACTCCCTATATCTTTTCTTGGCAAAAGTGATCCTCTACTAAGTTCTATGTAGAGACAAGTGATAAAACACCTTCTTTTAAAAGTTGGTCTCCAGTGGTGATGAATGTATTTTGCGACCTCCCTAAGTGAGTGCTCAGGACATAGGCTTGTAGCCTAGACCCTTTCCAGAAGGAGCTGTATCATTACTATCTGGATGGCTTGTGCCAGCTTAAAATATATCCTATCTTCCTGTCACAAGGACTGATCTTTGGTGCTTTCTAGAGCTTTGCTCTGTGTCCTCCAGCCACAGCATCTACATCACCTGGGAGTGGACAGGAAATGCAAACTCTCAGTTCCCACCCCAAACCTACTGAATCAAAACCTGCAGTCTTACAAGAGCTCTAAGATTTTTGAGTGCACTTTACATTTCAGAAGCACAGCTTGAGACCTTGAAAAAATTCAGTATAAGCCATTATCTTATTTTTGATCATATTTCTAGGCTTGGTGGTAAGACCCTGACTTTACATGCTTGGGATCAACACTGTAATTAATTTCACTTCCAACTGGTTCAAACGAATACAGGAAATGAAAAAAGCAAAACACCACCTTAGAACACTGGAGCTGAACTTAATGTTTGGTGGTTTTGTAGCAGCCATGCACAAACAAGAGGAGAACAGTCAGTCATGTCCTTACAGAGAACTTTTCCTGGTTTCTTCTTTACCGGGCTTCCCTGGTGGCTTAGACAGTAAAGAACCTGCCTGCCATGCAGGAGACCTAGCTTCGATCCCTGGGTCAGGAAGTTATCCTGGAGAAGGGAATGGCTACCCACTCCAGGGTTCTTGCCTGGTGAATCCCATGAATAGAGGAGCCTGGACATGACTGGATGACTGAATCTTTCAATTCCTCTACCGCTGCCCTCTCTAAAATGAACTCTGCCTGCAAAACATGGGGCCAGATACTAATGCTTCCTCTTAGAAAATGTACACAGAGCCACTTACAATCCCTGAGGTTGAAAGGGCCTCTGCTCACCCGCCCTGCCCTGAAATTCAAGGACCAGAATGGAGAGCTTCAGTTTCCTGTCAAGCCATAATTTGAACTGTGAGGCGCATTGGTCACGTGAGCTAATGCTTTTAAATGATCATTATCGGCCACTGGTGGAAATTATTGACTCTGAGAACACAGACCGCATTACTGGGAAATCACTTATGCACTGTCAAAAGATCTTTCTATTCTTATTAATGGAAACTCTTATTTCATCCTGATTAACCCTTTAGCGTCCCACCGCCTCTCCTTCAGCCTTAGCCTCCAAATTCCATGTGCTACACAAACCGACACTGATTTATAATCTCTTTTAAAATTATTTTTTTTCTTTTGTACAGTATTCATCTAAATTTGCTTTGCTTTTCAATTAAGGTATTCTGATAGCTAGATAAACCGTGAAAATCTGTATATTGTTTTGCAGAGGACGTTTCATTGTAGATTTAAAAAGTTAAACTAATGGCATTGGGAGTGTGCAGTGGAGGAAGTTAAAGCGTTGGAAGGAGACAGAATGTCAATTGTTTATCCGTATCAGAAAAACTGAGGACCACAGGCTCAAGCTTTCCGCCCATCTGAAGACCTGAGTATGAGAAACGCCAACTGTGGCCACTGGCTGACGATGCCGCGCTTCAGAGGGGGACCATTGTTAACGCCCTCGCTATGTTTCTCTGTGCTCTTAGCATTCTTTCCCCCTTAATGGCTCTCCTACGCTGATTGTCACTAGGCCTTTGGATGACTGTTTTCTTCTGAACTCGAGCAATTTTGTCAAAGTACTTTCTATTTCAGGAAGCTTGGTAATTTCTGATGCTTCCACATAGTGCTCAGGGGAATACTAAGCACACCAAAATCTCACATTTTCCCTTGGTACGGAGAATATAAATAAATAATAGAATACGATGCTATTAATCTTGAGCTTCTGCATGTGAAGTCTTAGTTACCCAAGACTGTGCGTGTGTGCATGTGCGTGCATGCACGTGTGTTTGTGTGTGTGTGTGGAGGTGAGGTCTCTGCTCTCCATGCAAGCACTGACATGTATCATCGCAATGTGCCCATTTCCTTCCAATCCCCACCACCACTCTCTTTCCAAGAGAAAATACTAGACTTTTGGCTTAAAATATGCATTGCACATTTATTTCTTAAAATCACTTGATGTCTAAATCATGATGTTTGAGGCTCTCAGTGCTACTTTAAATAGGAATGATGTGCTTGTACTAAATTTCTATTTCAGATCAGGCCCATACTGAAACCCTGTTAAAATGATTTTTTTCCCTCCCATCTGGGCACTTATCACTGTGCTCCTTTTGTGGTAAAACATATACATTATATTTTCAGACATACAGCCTAAAAACAAGTGCAGATGAATTTGTATCCAGAACTATTTTCTTAATTTTTAAGGTGATAGACATGTTATTCCCTCTTCAGACAAACACTGTATCTCAACAAGGCAAAATACAACTGTACCCTCAACCAGGCAAAACAATGAAGACAACGTATTCTTCAACACTCCAGGGAAAAAAATTCTCCAATCAAATAAAAATCTATACAACAAGACATAAAAATAACTTCATTGAACTTTTACTCATTTATTTTTCATTGAACTTATATTTTAAAAGCCTGTATCAAATAGTGCACTAAATGCTTTGAAATTCCCCTATTAGGTCAGTGTATTTTTTTTTTCCCTTCTGTGGATGAAACTAGGCTTAAATTGAGTGGAATCTTAAATGAAGTCAAATTTGATACCTTGTTTTCTCATTCACAGGAAGAGGGGACTGGAAAATGAGCCCTCTCTTGGCCTGGTGTCAACGGGGACAGACTATATTTCCTTTCTTTTGTTAACCAGTAAATAACCCACTAGAGAGACTTCCCTGGCAGTCCCGTGGCTAAAACTCTATGCTTCCAATGCAGCGGCTGAGGTTTCCATCCTTAGTCTAGTAACTAAGATCCCACATACCATGCATGGAGGCAAAAACAAAACAACACAACAACCCACTAGAATCTGGGCATGAAGGTCTGTTTACTACTTTCTCCCAGCAAGAGCTTTTTAAGATACCTTGATGTACTACTTAAATTGATATACTCCCTAGTTTTATCATTTGAGACCAATACAGGACACCTTTCACTCTAAGTGATGGGTACAATATTTCAATTGGGCTGAATCATTTTGCCCAAGGAATATTTGGTGTTTCAGGAGGCAGTAAAATTACCCCTCTATAGGATAAGAAGATTTATGAAAACTTTGCAAAATTCAGTATATTAAGAAAGGTGTCTTGAGGATGACTACTAGCTTCCACTGACCACGGGTGCTTTGAAGAAGTGCTTGGGGACAGACCATGAGGCTCACCTTGGGGAACCTCTCTTGGTGAAGGAGAAGTAGGTGTGGTGGTATATTCTTAATGACTGTCTCTGGGAAGGGTGGGATGTGTGTCTCTTTCATTTTGTTCCTTGCACAATGTCCCTCATCTCAGCACATGGGATGGCAACTGGGCAAGAGGCTCATAAGCCACATACAAGGAGTAGAAATTTTCATACTTCCCATATTTTCTTTAGGATAAATTTCCAACTCCTTTGCATGGCATTCAAGGCCTAACTATGGGAACTTCCCTGGTGGTCCAGTGGCTAAGACTCTGATCTCCCAATGCAGGGGGATCACCTTCACCCACTCCCAGTTGCAATGCACCGATCTGAGCTCCTCTCTGGTATTACGAAGCAAAACCATTATCCTGGGGACTCAGAACAGGACCAACTGCAGAAAATGCAATCAGTCCAACACACATTTATGGAACACACAATCTGTGTATAGGGCAGGAAATGAAAATCAGGTGTTTGTCCTCAAGGAGCCTGTTGTCTAATCGGGGAGGCAGACTTATATGTCACTAGCTGTAAATGGGTTCTTACAGAGGTAAAAACAAGATGCACTGAGGAGGAGAAAGTTTCCTGATGGAAGTGACACGAGCCTCAGAGTGCACCAGCTTGCAACAGGCATAAGCAGGTGTAGGGATAGCAGGGTTTCCAGGCTGAGGCAGCACAGCAAAGAAAAAGGATTGACGGCTGTGTGGGGGCAGGAGGACAAGGTGGGGAGGGAGGCGTGTTTCTGTCCAGGGTTCAGATCATGGCCTTTAAAAAAAAAATAATAAATATATTTTTAGTATTTATTTCTTTATTTGGCTGTGCTGGGTCTTAGTTATGACACAATGGATCTTCAATTTTCATTGTGGCATGCAAGATCTTTAGTGTTGGCATGTGAATCTAGTGGGATCTAGTCCCCAGGGATCAAACCCAGGCCCCCTGCATTGGGAACATGGAGTCTTAGCCACTGGACCACCAAGGAAGTCCCCATGATTAGGCCTTAAATGCCATGCAAAAGTTTATCCTAAAGAAAATGGGGAAGTATGAAAATTTCCACTCTGCTTTTTCAAGATCAGGTATGCATTTGAAGGAGAGTCTCTTTATGCTCCCAAGGGAGGAAAAAGATGAGGGTCATTCACATACCATTTCACTTTTTTCCTCTTTCATTTCTACTGGAGCTGAGACCATGAGAGTGTGGTTTATATCTGGAGTGGTCATAAAGGAATTTAAGCAACAGAAAGAAAGGGATAAAAGTGTGTCACTGGTTTTATATACACATTAATCCCCAAAACTGACTGCAGGGAAAGAGGAGAAAATCTTTGGGAGTTTTTAAGCAAAATGGACCCTTTGACCTAAGCTTGTGATTTCAAGTTAACAGTATTTTGACGCTTTCTATCTGAGATCGTGTAGAGGAATCTGGTCTCTTAAAGGCTGCCAGGCCCGAAGCTGTGGGCAAGGCTCTTTCCTGAAGAGATTGGCTTCCTCCCAAGACTGGAAAATGGAGGCCGATAGCTCTATCTTTTAACATGGCTACAACTGAAAATGACAAGACATGCTTCAGTAACCTCTGTGCTAATGTAAATCCTGCAAGGGAGAAAAGTATACAAAGATGTCGACAACCTGAGAAACTTTAAAAATAAAATAACCATGAAAAATTCTGCCTGAGAATTTCTCTCTGAACATCCCCCCACTCAGATGAAGTTGTTCATAGCATGGCACATCCATCCACCTCCAACAGGGGGTTCAAGCTCTAGGAAGCAGTGAAAATCTTTTTCAAAACAATCATCTATTTGGAAAAGTAATACCTGAGGATCAGTTATACTCTCTATATTAGCAATAAATAATTGGGAAGTGAAGCATGGTTTCCTGGGGCTGCTTTATAATCTTCACTGAGCCTTTTATGTAAACATTGGGAGAAAGTGGCTCTTAATTCATGGTAACTGACTTGTTAATGCAGAAAGGTGGCCTCTGGCAGGGACCTGCCAACTTTTATGCCAGGATGTTTAACAAGAAAAAATACCATTTCACAGATGAGAAAAGTAACAAAAAATAAAGGGATAATCTGATCCTAAGACACTGAAATCAGGGCATGTTGATGGCAGGGAGTTGGAATAGGAATAGGATTGAAAATCATCCCAATGGCCATTAAAGTGTAAGAAACCACAATGCTATAGAGTGTTTACAGTGCCTTTTTTCTTACTCAATTTTACATACAATAGTCACATCCATCCATATTATTTGAGAGCGTGTTCTTAGCACGGAGAGAGCAGATGGACACAAACCTAAAAATCCTTGTCCCCATGGAGCTTCTGTGGATTAAGGAAGACAGAAAATAGACAAAAATGTAATCTGATGGGCTTCCCAGGTGGCACAGTGGTAAAGAATCCATCTGCCAACGCAAGAGATGTGGATTCAATCCCTGGGTCGGAAAGATCCCCTTGAGGAGGAATTGGGAACCCATTCCAGTATTCTCACCTGGAGAATCTCATGGACAGAGGAGCCTGGCAGGTTATAGTCCATAGGATCGCCAAGAGTCAGACATGACTGAGCGACTGAACACAGCACAGCACATGCAGTCTGATGGACGGTGATGAACGCCAAATAAAAAAGTAAAGTGTAATAGAAAGATTGGGATAGAGTTGGGGAATTGGAAGTTGACACAGAAAGTCCAGAGGAGGCCTTCACAAGAAGGTGAACATGAGAGCAAAGATCTGAAGAAAGTGAGAGTAAGCTGTGGGGGTCACCAACAGGACCAATACCTGATGCCAGGGTGAATCTGAATTTCAGGTAGAAGTGAACAATTTTTTAGTATAAACATGCCCCAAACAGGGCAGATTGCTTGCTAAACCTGCAACCACCTGGGCTCCCTGGAGGGAAGCACATGCCAGGCAGGAGGGACAGCACATGCAGGAAGCATGAGAAGAGGGGGTGAAGGGGCAGAGGGGGTGAGAGAGGAGTCTGAGAGGAATCAGGGGTGAGGTGATGTAAGACCATGGGGGCCCCTGGTGGGATGCGGGCTTTTATGCCGAGGAGGAGAATTATGAGATGGGTGACAGGCTCTGATTTAGGTCTTAAGAGAGCATTTGGGTTCTGTGTTGAACACAGACCACAGAACAGGGGCAAGGGCAGGAGTCGTCTGGAGACTGCTATTGCTCAGAAGATGATGATGATGGCGACAAAGGTAATAGCAACACACGCCCAGACATGCGCACCAAATTACCCAAGTGAGTCTGAGGGGAATGGCCTCTGGAGCCCCATTCAGGGTTTCTCCATTCAGAGACCGTGGTATACAGGACTTCCTGACAGTCCAGTGGTTAAGACTCTGCTTCCACTGAAGAGGGTGTGGGTTCCATCCCTGGTCAGGAAATGACCGTATGCAAAAAAAAAAAAAAAAAAAAAAGAAAAGGGAGGGGAAATATATATACCTATGGCTGATTCATGTTGATATTTGGCAGAAAACAACAAAATTCTGTAAAGCAATTATCCTTCAATTTAAAAAAAACACACAAATAAAATCAGATAAAAAAAAAGAAACTATGGCATACATTATGGATGAAAGGAATCAGTCCTACAAATAAATTCCTTCTACTCACTAAGATGCTAATCTAGGGACTTTGTTTTAACTACTCTATTATCATCCTTAAGAATAGATAAATCAATAAGCAAGCCTTCATCAGAAAAGGGGACATTTCTAAAAAACATCATTGTTGATATTACCAGTGACCATGATAACATCAAGAACTTAGAGAAACTGCCCTTTCAGAATCTGTGATGTTAGGTGGGTTCTAAAACTAAGTTTTCCAAGTAGGATTGAGACATGGCTTCATGGCTAATATTTCATTATTTGCTGAGTTATGAACAGAGGGAGAGCATTTCAAAAGGACAGACACATAAAGTTCTATAAAACCCCATGGAGATGTAGAATCTATTGCCTATTATCACCTGCCTAATGAACATAATTTTATGCTAAAAATAAGCAATAAGTACTTCAAAAACTATTGAACACACAATCAGTGTTATATGTTGTAGTTCATATAAAAGAAAATCAATTTGTTTTCCTCTGGAAGCAGAAGGCTAAACAACCCCTCCCCTCCTGATGGCACTGCTGATATTTGACCAATCTGTGACTTATAAAACCAGTGACTCCATGTTCAACCAAATGAAAAGATCTAGGGAATAATCTTGTAGCATCTTGCCTTCAAAAAATTACATTACATAGCTTCTCTAAAAAGTGAGCAGAAAAACAATTTTAATTATTATAGTAATTTAATCACCTGGAGCCATGCCATAAGTAGGTTAGTCTCTCCATAAAACTCGACACTCTCCACTTCCCCACTGTATTATGTGAAAGTTTTGTTGTTTCCTCAGCATCATGACCCTTTTCTCATGCATGGTAAGAACTCCTATGAAGCATAATCTTGTTATCTAGGATCTATGGACCTAAATGGACTATAAAATGAAAATACTATAAGACAAGCCCACAATTACAAAATTCCAATTATTAAGCAGAGAAAAAAGTGCATAAACATATTTTCTAGGCATACATTGCTTAGCTGGGAAACGACTGCTTTGAGTCTTGTGAGATGTACTATTCTGCCTGCATACATTCACTACTGTGAAATCCGACCTTCTGAGAAACACCTGCTGGTCTCAGGTATCTCACCTCACACAAGGAAGAGGCATTGTTAAATTAGAGACATGGTCCCTTGGAGCTTCTAAACTCAGTCAGTTGAGTGATACCCTGATATTAACTATCCACGACTTGGACTAGCCGTGCTTACTGCTGCAGAGAAATTACTCTGAGAACCTTCTCGTTGTCTGTTTACAAGGAGGATATTTTCAGTGTTGCTTCCACAGTTCTAGTCACACTCTAGAACTGGTCTTTTGAGATCCTCTAAGTGCTTACTTCAAAACTCCAGACAGAAAATTAAGGACAGAGATGAATACATGTTACTAAAAATTTCCTATTTGGAGTTTTTTACGCATGTTGGTACCTTAATTCTTATTTACTAGTCATTTAAAACAACATACTAGTAAAAATAAGTTTGGAGAGACAAGTGCAACTTTAAATGTCAAGTGCATACCAGCTGGTGTTTGAAAATTTCTCAGATCATCAATTATTACTTTCGATTTATATAATTTCCTTCAAGACAATCCTAAAAACTAGACGTGAAGCAACTTGCATCCTATGCAATGAGCAAAAATATTTTTCCCTTTTATCTATGTGAAATTCCACCCAGATTTATCTTTTCCAAAGCCCCTTAAATTCAAAGTTTAACGCGATTTCTCTTATTTTGCAGAGACATACAGAATGTGCAAAACACAGATCACCTCAGCGGATTTCACATATGCTTTAAAGGCCAAGAAGCAGAGTTTTCTGCCCCATTACTCCCCAGAAAATCTAATTACAATTCAGATACTGTATGTGATGGAGGCCAGGAGTGTAGGATGGCAAAATCCCGTGAAAACCCGGAAAGAGGCAACCTGCTGCTCTGGACGAGGAAGGCCTCCTCTCCCAAAGGATGCCGGCCTCACGATCAGGCTTTAAATCTTACCTGATACGAACAGTTCTCCTGATGTACCATCTCAGTGCATCCTAGGGAGCAGACCCCAAAGCAGGACTGCTCAGCGAGGCTGCGGAGGGAAAGCGCGGAGCATCCACTGGCTGAGAGAACGCCAGGGGAAGGCAGGGGCTCCCCGCAGATTAAAATGGATGCTGTTTCGCTGATCAACCTGCGCAGTGGCACTGCCTGCGCTGGGAAGCGCGCAGCGAGCCGAGCTGCTCTCCTCGGAAACCAGCAGTAAGGCTTACAAACATGGAGCTAGGACCGGGCTGGGGGAGGGGGCGCGCTCATCACTGGCACAATCAGCCAATTATATTATCGGCACAAAGAAAAGGATCAGTCTGGGGCTGGTGTGACCTTCTGGTGCTTTATGAAGGCAGTTAACTGATGTGGAAACATTCTAGTCCTCATTAAAGGGGAAAAAGGCCAGCGAGGGAGAGGGAGAGAGGCAGACACAAATCAATGTTGCAGTTGAACATTTCTAACCTCCGGCATCATCCTTCCTGCCCACTGATGTTGCTTGCCTGGTGCTTGTGAAACGAGAGCCCTTAAGGATCATTTCAGAACTTTGAACAGGCGAAAGGGAAAACAATCCATTCTGAATTTTGATACCGAAGGGGTGTTCTCTGTGTTGAGTGTTTGAAGTGTTTGTCAACTTTATAGCTAAAATGAGGACCTTCATTTTTTATAAAATATTATTTTGGAATTCTTTTGATTTTCTACTCATTTTTGGTTCTTATTTGCTTTTTAAGTCAAACAGAAGAAGATGAAATAATTATTCCCATAACTTTTTAGGGAGAGGGCTTAGTAAAGTATTAAAGTCAGTATAATTCATTTCATGAAAATAAAACTAAAGTGCAAGTTTTTTTAAAAGGTCATATATATATATATATACACATACATATATATAAAACCCAGTGCTATGACTTGAATATATAGACACCCTCTATATATACAGCAATATGATCCTAGAAACAGACCATTCCATGTAAGTGACCATAATAGAAAGGATTCTGGACTTCCAGGTAGTAATCAAAGGACACACAAGTTGGACCATACATGTCTCTGCTAAAAAGAGGAGCCAGTTTTGGACTTCTTCAGGGCCGTTGTAGGATTTCAGTTTATAAGGAGGAACAACTAGGCCTATAAATTCTTGAAGCTGTAACGATAGAAAATTTAAAAAATAAACACAATGAAATTTCCCTATCTATATTTCTCAGTTGCTACAGGCAACTCATTTTGTTGTTTCTTAATAAAAACAAGTGGTTCTCAAAATGATTTTCAAACAAATGGAACCCAGTAAAATCTTGACTGAATTTAAACCAAGTTTAAAAACATTCTTAAGCTATTTTGCTATATCTATATCTATCTTCTTCAATACTCTTTTTAATAACTGCAAAGTCTTCATTATGCTATTAATAAGAAAAACAAGTGCTGTTGCCTGATGAGTGGGATCAACACATTTGACAAGTTTTCATATCAAACTCAATCTTAGAGAGTGCTGAGAGTTTGTGTTAAGGATATTTGGCGAAATATTTTTAATCTTATAACTTAACAACATCTCTGTTGCTTGGAAAGAGAAAAACCTATTTTTCTGTATGTTCTTAATTTTCATGACTTGAGATTCTGACAGGAGAGAAGTTGGCTGAGTTCAATTCCAAAGACACATTCACAAGCCTGGCTTCAGCTTCCTGGTTAAGACAGTGGAAAGGTGACAGGAAAGACCCAGCTGGTGATCTCACAGGCTGCCATTTCTGCATAGGCTCGTTGGATTCCAAGGAAAAAGCACTCTGGACATGCACCCTGCCAAACTTGAGGGCCTGGAATCTAGGGGATAGCCAGGCCACTAACATGTACAAGACTTCTTAGGCCAGCTTGTTGGCAGGTGGTCCAATGACAGCTTGATGAACGAAGCAGACAGCTGAGCTAGATGATGAGTCTTCTTAAACAGAAAAGAGGACAGAAAGTCTTCAACGAAAGCAAACAACAGGCAACATATCCCCATCCTAAATTTCATTCCTCCCTCTTGAGCAATCCATGTACGACAGAGACAGAGGCTGCTTTGTGGAGTGCCTTGCTATACAACTGCACAGATGAAGGCTCTGGAATCTGAAGTATGTGCAAGGAAAAGTAAGCCAAAGTTCCTTTGCAAGGTAGCAAATAAGATGAAATGGAAATCTTATGCCTGATATAGGAGGCACAGTCGCAACTTTCCAAGACAGAACAGCTTTACTCCAAAGGCTGCTAAAACTTTAGTCAGGCTACTATTTTGACAATCTAGGACCCTAAGACTCAGGAACATGCTTTCAAGCTATACAAGGCCTAAAAAGTTGCTTTCTGGACTCTGTTCTCTTCTGAAAACTGAGAGCTTCGGGATATATTACATAAACTTCTAAAGACATTTATCATGTGTTGTTTAAAAAAAAAAAAAAAGCCTAAACATGATCCCACTCTTCACAGTTGCTGTTCCATAAATAGTGGAAGTGACTCAGAGGTGGCTATGGGGAGAACAGATTTCTGACAATTGTCTCCCAAATCCTGTCAAAAAGCCCTCTCAAGAGGTATAAACAAGGTTTTAAAAAAAAAGGAATATATCAAGCAAGCTTCCTTCTATAGTCATTCACTGGAAAGGACTTTGTGTTACAATTTAAATTATGATTTGCTAGTACAAAAAAACTAACAGAAATCAGCTGTTCCAAGACCACATAAGCTAGAAAAACTTACCAAGATACAGTAACATTTATTATTTTTGGACTAAAAAATATTGATGAACTGTTTAATATACTTCTGTATGTAGCATAGAGATGCTTTTTGTTTTCTTCTCAGGTCTTCGCAACTTTTCTTCCCATAGAAAGTATTGGGTTTCAGATTTAGATTTTTGGACTAAAAAATATTGATGAGCTGTTTAATATACTTCTGTATGTAGCATAGAGATGCTTTCTGTTTTCTTCTCAGGTCTTCACAACTTTTCTTCCCATAGAAAGTATTGGGTTTCAGATTTAGATGGGGACTTAAGAGATAAACTGTTATTTTCCAGATATGGACACTGAGGCCTAAGAGAGTGGTGACATGCCCAAGAACATAAATCTTCCAGCAACAGCAGTAAGAAGAAAAAAAAAATCCTCCAGATTTTCTTGTGAGTGAGTTCATATAAAAAATGCTAAATGAAGGCCACAGGACTTGAAGAAATAAACCCCTTTTGACTGAACTAATGTAGGCTGGCCTTGAAATCAAAATCTATGGTAAGGTAAGAGAGAGGCAGCAGAGTGGTTTGACCTAAAACTGAATTCAAGGTATGTTTTAAAAGGAGAAAAATTAGACTATTGCCTCATTAAGCCATTTTTCCTGTTTCTTCCACCAAGCAAACTATTATGTCTTTAAATCCTGAAAAGTACTTTTTTGTTTGTGGCAATTAATAGCAACAGAATGAAGATGACCGACAGACACAGGAAAGATGGTCAGCATCACTAATCATCAGGGGTATACGAATCAAAACCATAATGAAATATCACTTCACATCCATCAGAATGGCTGTCATCGAAAAGACAACAAATAACAAATAACAAGTGTTGGAGAGGATGTGTAGAAAAGGGAACCCTTGTATACTATTGGAATGTAAATTGTAGCAGCCAGTATGAAAAAGAGTATGGACAGTTCTCAAAAAAATTAAAAATAGAACTGCCATGTGCTATGCTGTGCTCAGTCACTCAGCCATGTCCAACTCTTTGCAAACTGCCAGGCTCCTCTGTCCATGGGGATTCTCCAGGCAAGAGTACTGGAGTGGGTTGCCATGCCCTTCTCCAGGGATCTTCCCAACCCAGGGATCGAATTTAGGTCTCCCGCATTGCAGGTGGATTCTTTACTATCTGAGCCATTTGGAAAGCCCATATGACCCAGCAATTCCACCTCTGGGTATGTTTCCCAAGAAAATAAAAACACTAATTCGAAAAGACATATGCACGCTTATGTTCACTGTAGTGTTATTTACAATAGCCAAGATATGGAAGCAGCCTGTGTCCATCGACAGATGAATGGATAAAGAAGCTGTGGCATATATATATGTGTGTGTGTATATATATATATATATATAAATAAAACTCAGCCATAAAAAAGAAGGCAGTTTTTCCATTTGTGACAACATGGATAGATCTAGAGGGTATTATGTTCAGTGAAATAAGTCAGACAAAAACAAATCCTGTATGATTTTATTTATATGCAGAATCTAAAAAACAAAACAAATGAACAAACAGAACTAAAGAGAAACGGACTCATAGCTACAGAGAATAAACAGGTGGTTGCCATGGAGAGGGGGTAGGGATTGAAAGAAAAAAAAAGGTAACTATATGAAGTAATGGATGCTAATTAGCTTGATTGTGGTGATCACGTCACAGTGTATGTTAATAGGAAACCATCACATTGTACACCTTAAATATATACAAATTTTGTCAATTATACCTCAAGAAAGCTGAAAAAAAGATTAAAATAAATTTTTGCAATAGGAACAGAATGATGGGGTGTTTCAGATAGTAAATATAGTAGTAAAAAGTCACATCTGCAGATCATCTGAGCATACAGTTTCAAGAGTGAAGTACTGGGGTCAGGGACTGACTTGGGAAAGGTATAAGAGAACTTTCTGGCACAAGCTGAATGACTTGAAAGGGCTCGGCTTCCAGAGGAGTATATGTTGTCAAAACCCATTGAATAAAACATTTAAGATTTGTATATTTCATTGTATGTCAAATGTACCTCAAAAGAATAAAAATGATCTGGTTAATGATATGCAGCTGAAGAATTTAGGGGGCAGTTTAGTGATACCTTCCTTTGAAATGCATCAAATAAATGAGATGAATGAATGGAAAGATAACTGGAAAGCTGTGACAAAGCAAGTTTAGTAAAACAGTAATTGTAGAATCTGGATGGTGCATAAATGGATAGTCATCTAAAAAACTTTTCAATTTGTAAAGCTTTGTAATGAAATATTATGGAAAAAAAGGAAGGTATTGGGGGGATGGGGAAGATGAACAAGAGAGTCATTGTCTTAAGCAATAACTTTTAAGCTTTTCCTTAGGAACTTGCGGAAAGCTGGTAGACATTGTATTGGATTGGCCAAAAAAAAAAAAAAAAAAAAAATCATTCAGGTTTTTCCGTAAGATGATACAGAAAACCTGAATGAAAAGAAAAGGAATTGTAAGGAAAATTGACCCTGTCCACATCAAGGGGAATTGGGTCCTTGGATGACTTGCCCAAAGAAGATTACAGCCAGCATCACTAATGACAATAAACCTTAGAAAATGGCTTTACGGTTTACAGAGTACTTTCCTGAACATCTTCTTTGACTCTTACAACCTTGTAGCTGAAACAAAATCCTGTTATGTGCCATGTGAGGCACTGTTTCTGCCCCCAGGGAGTTTGGTGAGGGAGATAAGGCAGTATACAAATGACTATATATAGTGTTGAATGAGTAAAGTGCTACCAAGGAGATTTTGTTGTTTGCTCACTAGGAATTCAGAAAAGCAAGAAAACACTTAGCTAGGTTAGCTGGGAGACTGCAATAATCATGTTCATTTGGTTTTCTACTTCTTGAGTCTATTTTTTCTATTTCTAGATTAATGTAACTTTCCTTAGAACTTAGATCATGGTTAATTAATGCAGTACTATTATCCCCAACATTTAATACTTGGCCTATAATAGGCTCTCAATATTTTTAAATGAATAAATGAATGCTTATGACTTTTAGAAAGTTACTTCATTGCTCTTAGCCTCAGTTTCCTCATCTCTAAACTAAGGATGTTAATTCCTGGTTTATTGGGTTGATGACATGATAAAATTAGAATAAATGTAAAACAGCTCTAAGGGGCCCTAGAAAGGAACAGAAAATAGATTTCCACCCCCACCCCCCACACCTGAATTAAAAGAAACAACAACAGTCCAAGGAATAAAAAGAGGCTGGAAGGATGGAGGTGATAGTGGGAATGGAAAGTTGAAGACAGAGGGATGCATTTCATGAGACTGTGAAAAATACATTGACGGAACGTAGCCAGTGATCCGACCTGGAAGAGTGAACAGTTCTGAGACCACTGCTGGAGTAAACTTGGTGCTGTGAAACCAAACAGAGAAGTTAGGAGGAGGAAATGATTCTGAGGGGTTGGGTTGCAGTAGTGGTCTTTTATTTTCCACCATAAAGTTTTGAGTTGAAGGTGTAGGAGGTAATGGGGGTTCAAAAGAGAAGTCAGGCCAACAGAACATGGGGGGTCTTCTGCAGGGACAGGATAGTTGCAGAAATGGATTAGATGAAGGGAGAGATTGAAGAGAAAGGACTAATAAGAAACAGAGACATTGCTATGTTGGGCACATCAATCCCCACAGAGCTGGGGTTGGGGCGTAGGGATTAGACTTGTTAATCAGCTGACCTTGAGACAAAGAGATTACTGTGGGTCATCCAGGGCCAAGTGTTATCACAAGGGTCCTTATAAGGCAAAAAGAGGGGGCAACAGAGGAAGAACCAGAGAGATGGCAGCGTGAGGAAAACTCTGCCCAATGTTGTTGGCAGTGAAGACAGAGGAAGGATCCCAGTCCAAGAAGGTGGGAATCCTTTGGAAGATGGAAAAGGCAAGGAAGTGGATTTCCCCCTAGAGCCTCCGGGAGGTGACAGCCCTGCTGACACCAGTGAGATTTCCTAGGGACTTCCAACCTCCAGAATTGTAAGATCATAAATGTATGTTTATCTATTTCAATAAATAAATGTATGACAAACCTAGACAGAGTATTAAAAAGCAAGAGACATCACTTTGCTGACAAAGGTCTCTATAGTCAAAGTTGTGGTCTTTCCAGTAGTCATATACAGATGTGAGTGCTGGACCGTAAAGAAGGCTGAGTGCTGAAGAAATGATGCTTTTGAATTGTGGTGCTGGAAAAGACTCTTAAGAGTCCCTTGGACTGTAAGGAGATCCAACCAGTCCATCTTAAAGGAAATCAGTCCTGAATATTCACTGGAAGGACTGATGCTGAAGCTGAAAGTCCAATACTTTGGCCACCTGATGTGAAGAACTGACTCACTGGAAAAGATCCTGATGCTGGGAAAGATTGAAGGTGGGACGGGAGGAGAAGGGGACGACAGAGGATGAGATGGTTGGATGGCATCACCGACTCGATGGACATGAGTTTGAGTCAACTCTGGGAGATAGTGAAGGACAGGGAATCCTGGCATGCTGCAGTCCATGAGGTAGAGAAGAGTTGGACACAGCTTATCAACTGAACAGCAACAAATGCATGTTGACTTAAGTCACTAAGTTTGAGGTGATCTTTTACCTAGGGTGAAAGCCAGCATTTAGAGGGCAAGAGGAAGGAAGGGGCGTGGGGTGATAAGGTGAGGAGAAGAGGAAAACCAACACAGTGGGGGATCAAAGGGAGAGAGCTCCAGGGTTTCAAATACTGCAGGGAAGCACAACCATCAGTTGTTAAATTTGACAACTGGGAGGTCATCAGTTTCCCTCGAGAATAATTTCAATACTAGTGTGTTAGGGGTAGAAACCAAGTTACAAGCCATTAAGAAGTTGAAGGACTGAGTAGAGAGCAGTTTGTAAAGAAGGTTGTGGATAAATTAGAGCATCAGGTTGATAGCTTGAGGATATAATGGAATCAGAGAGGTGGTTGTTGTGGTTGATCTGTAAGATAGAGGAGATCCAAATGTCTATGTGGGCATCAGGGAAGGAGCCAGGAAGAAGGGAAAAACTGATGGAAAATAACTGGAAAGACCAGATCCTGAATGAGTTAGATCAGGAGCACATAACAGGGCTTCATTTAGCCTTGAAATTGAAGATATGGGGAATGAAATTACAAAGAAATGTTGAGTAAAGAGGAGCCTGTAGTGGAGATGCGGAAAGATGAAAGTGCACAGACTGGCATCTTGATTGGGTCCTTGACAGAAAGACCTCAAGGATGGGGAGGCTGGCTAGAATGGAATCAGAGAAGGAGGATCAGTGTGGGAAAAGCTCTTCCAAGATATCTTGTAGAAGGTGTTGCTGTATTACTTGAGAATATTCGAGAAATGCTGATTAATGCTATATAAGAACAAGAAAAACAAACGGGATAGATGAAACCTATAAGATGTGTTAAGTACAGACAATGAAGTATGTAAAGGGTTGTGAGACACAGATGAAATGTGCAGGATTTAGACAATGAGGCAGAATTCATGAGATGTGATGTATTAAAGAGTAAGTTAGTAACCTGGATGCCTTAGTAATTCAAGCTGAACACAGAAAGGGATGGAAAGACTAGAGAAGCACTTAATATTCATGACATGCTAAACAACCCCCATGCCCTCAATATTCATTAGATTTTACATTGTCCACTGGTGGCACACATTCTGTCCCTACTTGTCCTCTGCCCAAGAAATACAATTCCACAACTGCTCATCAGGTGAGGGAGCAAGTTGCAGAGGGAGCCTGAGGGACTTGCCCCGTGTCTCTGATCAAGCAGGCTGTGTGTCATTGGCAGACACTTTCTGTCTAACTGGGCCTCCTCTCTGAAACCTCAACCCTGGCTTCTGACTGTATCATCAACAAGGAAGGTGGTTGTGGCAGAAAGGTTGGATACACAAATATTACCTAATCCTAGACTCAGGCAGTGCAGTCCTTCACATTCCTGTAGCATATCCTAAGTAGGATTCTGGGACCAATTCCAGTTGGTGCAGGGGAGGGCGTTTCCCCACAGCATGTCATTCTTGGATACCAACTAAGTATCCTACAAGTCAACTCAGTTCTGACACTCTCTACCTGGAGACAGTATCAGAGCCCACAGGTTAAAGGCTCGATCCACATGATTGTCCCCCCTCCCTATTTCAAATGCCAATTGCAAGTCCAGGTTATTACTTGCACTTTTGACCAACGGGCTAGAGATGGGAGGTTCAAGCAAATCCCTCCTTGAGCTCAATTAATTTGCTAGAACAGCTCACAGAATTCTGAGAAACATTTCGTTCACTAGATTACTGGTTTATTATAAAAGGATATAACTCAGGAGCAGGTGGTGCTAGTGGTAAAGAACTCACCTTCCAATGCAGGAGACGTAAGAGACATGGGTTTGATCCCTGGATTGGGAAGATCCCCTGGAGGAGGGCATGGCAATCCACTCCAGTATTTTTGCCTGGAGAATTCCATGGACAGAGGAGCCTGGCGGGCTACAATCATGGGGTCACAAAGAGTCGGACGTGACTCAGTGACTGAGCACTTACGCATAGGCGCCATCAGATGGGAAAGATGGCACAGGGAAGGCGTGGGGAAAGGCTCAGCTTCCATGCCCCCTCCCCCAGCACTCCACTCTCCCTAAACTCCCAAGTGTCCATCAACCCAGAAGCTCTCAGAACCATGTCCTTTTTGGATTTTTATGAAGGCTTAATTTCATAAGTGCAGCTGATTAAATCACAGGTCAGTGGTGATTGATTCAACCTCAAGCGCCTCTCTCAGGTCAGGAGGTGGGACTGAAAGTTCCCATCCTCTATTTCTGTGGTTGACCCTCCAGGCAACTGGTTCCCATCCTGACGTATGTTCAAAAATCACCTCACTAACACAGATAGCAGGAGAGACGCCTTTATCACTCTCATCACTTAGGAAATTCCAGGGGTTTTAGGAGCTCTGTGCCAGAAAGAGGGAAGAATGCCTAATCACAATATCACACTAAGTATGCCAGCTCATCCCATCTCTTTCCCTTGCATCTTGATACGCATTTTAAATTGATTGAATAAGCTGTGATCTGAGCATCTTAATTTGGTCTGAGACTTCTTGGAGGAGTGCCTGGTAGTGGACTTGGAGACTACTATTGCACCAAGGTCATTTCCCAGAGAAAAGGATGCTTGGTATTTGTATTGTCCACAACTTCTTCCCACATCCTCTGAGCCCCAAAAGTGGGAGAGAGAGAAGGCTAAAAATAGGTTGTAATTTTTTATCCTTATAAGAAAATTACCTGAGAGTCCTACAAATGTACACCAATTAATTTACTCAAAAGTTTTTAACTATTCTGACAATGGTTCCACCTGTGTCTATTATTTCAGATATTAAAAAAATAGTTGCCTGAGTAAATTGTTAGCGTGAATCAATTGCTGTCACTTTTTCTTCAAGTATTCAAGCCTGCTTTTCAAAAGAAAACTCATATATAAAACAAACCAAAGTGTTTTCAATCAGAATAAAATTATTTTTCATTCAAATTGATACTATTTACTTATTAAATCCTTGACTGGGAACATGAGACTGATTTTTTATGTACAAAAATTTGAAAATAGACTTTATAAAAGTCAGTGACCGTCTTATTCCAACTGCATGCTTGCTTTATTTTGTTTGTGCCACACCAAGAGAATCCTGTTTCACACAGATAAGTGGTTGGAAATGGTAACAGTCCTTCATAATAGCTTATGCTGCATTCCCCGGATAGTCTTCATTAAACATGTCCAGGAGTTTGAAAGCAACATTAAAAAACATTTATTTTAAAACTGATTCACTAACAACATACAGCAACAGCTCACATTCCTTTTTATAGACAAGATAAGAAAAGACAGAGTACCCAGACTGACACTAGGTCATCAACCTGGAAACAGACCTCTTCAGGTGATACACTGGGCATTCACTTGTGATTTGCACAATCTACCTATTAGGCTTGATGTGGGAATGTGCCCAAAAGATGTGTAGACCTAACCTGACACTGAACTCAGTTGGGCCTCTCGGACAGCCCAGCTCATTTTTCCTACCTGGACATGAATTTTCAGCAAGACCAGTACGGAGCCACCACATTTGTGGTAAATGACACATTTACAAGTTCAATTTTGAGGACTGTAAAAGACTACTTACCCTGGCAGGATAAATTAATATGCTGACGTCAGAAAAGTGGGTGGAGAGAAGTTCTTTGCATAGATATGAGGGAATGAGACCCTACAACTTGGGCTGAAATGTCGTTATATACTTCTTACCATGGCTTTACAGGAAAACTCTTTTCCCAATGCCCAGAACCTCACAATTTCATTTGTTCTCTATTCTGAATTACATTCACATCTCAGAACTCTTTCATTTCCACTTTAATTTTTTAGGGGCTGAGGTGTTCAGCAGTTCACAGAATAGGAGCAAACGAACCTCTAAAAATACCTCCTGCAGCCCTGGGGTTTCTGCAGACACAATCTGAAACCTGATGCATCAGATGGTGCTATAGCCGCTGCCTCCCTCTCCCTCTAGAATAATGAGATGGTTTATATTTCAATACAATCTGCCAAAGCACTTGTTTATTGGACCCAGTCCTAGTCTTCTCCCCATAGTACTCTCTGGCCAACCCTGCCTGAAATTCACAGACTGCATAAGAGCCAGTTATTGGAGAAAGATAGTAACTGACTCCTAGATAAATTTCGGTGAAGTCTATATGGTTTCATCCCAAATTCTGCCAACGTTTATGGACCATTTCTTTTAGTCTCCATTTAGTCTCTGACTTTGGAGTCAGAGAGAGCAGTGGCAGAAAAAGTGAAAAGTAGTATAAACCTGTCAGGGTTAACACAAGACCTTCCAGAGAAAAATAAGCTGGTTCATCAAGAGGGGCCAAGCCAGAACTCACACAAACTGTGTGTGTGTGTGTGTGTGTGTGTGTGTGAGTGAGAGAGAGAGAGAGAGAGAGAGAGAGAGAGAAAGTAAGTTGGTTCGTCAAGAGTGGTCAAGCCAGAACTCACACAACGTATGTGTGTGTGTGGTTTGTGTGTGTGTGTGTAGGTGAAGAAGGGAACACACCTCCCTTCAGCCCCTAATAGAGTTACCTACCAATATAAGTGCATTTAGCTAAAGCAACAGGAGGTCCCTGACCACAAAAAGGGCAGTTCATTTTTCTCAGGTGTTGGTTGATTTAAATCCAGACTCAGTATAGGGAAGGGAACTGACCCTCATCTTGAAGAAAGGTGACCTCTAGTGGACAAGTGTGTTTTGCAATCAGTTCAAACTGAACAGGATTAGAAAACAAAAATAATGTTGAAATCATGCTCCATTGTCTTACTGAAATTTCAGTGATATTTTTAATACTAATTATAAACATAAATACATAAGTCTTCACTAATATAAGAACGTAAATGTCACACTAATGTTAATACATTCAAAGTTACAACCTAGGCCATCTTTGATGGTTTCCAGAATGGATGGAGCCTTGAACCAGGAGTCACAGGCCTGGATTCTGGGCTTGACTGTGCCTCTGATTAGGTGTATTCTCTTGGGCAACCTCATATATAAGAGCCTCTATTTCCTAATCTATAAGATGGGTTTATTTACAAACTATCATCTCCCTGCACCCTCTCTCTTCCCTTCAGGCCATCAGGCTGTTGTCTTCTAAAATTAACTTTATTCTTTATGATGAGGCTTTCAAATCAGTATCAACAGCAGCAACAAAACAAAACAAAATTAACATCACATTTTATATTAGCACTGGATAGTTCCACAAAAACTATTTGCTTTCAACTTAAGATCTTTCCTAATATAAATGTTATGAAAGGTAATGATTTTTAACTTTTCTTCTTACATTGACTGTGGGAAAAAGCATTTCAAAAGCTAAACACACTAGATCATTAGTTTATTATGAAATTTCAGTTTACTTTGAAAGTTAGAGCTACTATTTTCAAAAAAATTTTTTATAAAATAGAGTAAAAATAATAAAAAGAAGGAAAACATTATAATTTATGAGTATATATCTCTTCTGAAAACTACCTGCTCACCAGCTTCATATTTTCCTGCTTTATCACTGAACACAGGACAGAGCATAATAATTCAGGATTATACTCAACATAATCTCTACTGCTACTGCTGCTGCTAAGTCACTTCAGTCGTGTCCGACTCTGTGTGACCCCATAGACGGCAGCCCACCAGGCTTCCCGTCCCTGGGATTCTCCAGGTGAGAACACTGGAGTGGGTTGCCATTTCCTTCTCCAATGCATGAAAGTGAAAAGTGAAAGTGAAGTCGCTCACTCATCTCCGACTCTTAGCGACCCCATGGACTGCAGCCTACCAGGCTCCTCCGTCCATGGGATTTTCCAGGCAAGTGTACTGGAGTGGGGTGCCATTGCAATCTCTAAGGAACTATTTAATATTAAAATTCTTTAGTGCTCTTTAAATCTTTCCCCCCCTCCTCAATACAAGAGTTGTGTAGAAAGGCTACTAGTTATAATGGGATTTAATACTAGTTAGTTATAATGGGATTTAATACTTAAGAGCTTCCTCAGGTAGATTCTCTAACAAGCTTTCCCAGGGCCAGGTAAGCAGCAATCTGGAACGGTTTTTATCATCTTTCTCATTCTTGCCCCTTAAGAGAGGTATTCAAATGATTTTAATTGCTAAAAGGTAGGAGAGAAAATGCTGGTCTAAAAAAGTGTTTTGAGGGATAATAAAATGCTAGAATATCAATGAATTATTACATTAGCTTGCTTTATCTTAAATCTATAATTAAGAAACTTTCTCATTTTATAGAAATAAATTTTTTCAGAACAGAAATCTACTAGTTAGGAAACTGTGCTGCTCTGCTCTGACCAGTAGACAAGGGGTGAACTTGTTAAGGGTTAAGATTAGTCATGGGTTCATGAGAAAGACAAATTACATAGGATATCACTTACTGTGGAATCTAAAAAAAAAAAAAAACAAAACACAATGATACAAATAAACTTATTTCCAAAACAGAAATAGATCATAGACATAGAAAACAAACTTATGGTTACCAAAAGAGAGGGTGGGGGAGAGGGACATTAGGGATTTGGGATTAATAGATACACACTGCTGCTGCTGCTAAGTTGCTTCAGTCGTGTCCTGACTCTGTGTGACCCCATAGAGGGCAGCCCACCAGGCTCCCCCATCCCTGGGATTCTCTAGGCAAGAATGCTGGAGTGGTTGCCATTTCCTTCTCCAATGCATGAAAGTGAAAAGTCAAAGTGAAGTTGTTCAGTTGTGTCCGACTCTTAGTGACCCCATGGACTGCAGCCTACCATGCAGGCTCCTTCGTCCATAAAATAGATAACCAGTAAGGTCCCACTATATAGCACAGAGAACTATATTCAATATCTTACAATAACCTATAATGAAAGAGAATGTAAAAAAATATATATAAATATATATTTAATATATATAACTGAATCTGTTTACTATACACTTGAAACTAACACAGCATTGTAAATCAACTGTATTTCAATGAAAATTTTTTAAAAAGCTCAGTCATGGATTACTCATAAGCAATAAATTCAATCTGCACATTAATCCCAATTCCCTAACTTAACCAGTTTTCCTTTGTGAATAGCAAAGAGCATCTCTTTCAGGCACATAAGCAGGGTCAACAAAATGCCCACTTCTTGTTGAGTGCTAGGACTGTCCCACTGTGTTCGTGCGTTCATTATTTACTAAGAAAGCCAAGACAGAAATGAGCGGTCCTTCCACGATCTGGTGCTTCCCAGAACACCTGTCTGCCTCACTCCGATCTCTCTCTCCTCATCTGAGATGACGCTGAGGGAAGGTGGAGTTCACTTGCTCACATTCCTACCATTCAATCAAAGGAGGGGAAGAAAGGAAAGTAAACATGATCCATTTTGTCCAAGCATCCACGTTTCCTCTCCTCCTCTCATGGCCTCTGTCCCCAGTGTAACTTGAGGAACAGCTGAAAAAGCTCACGGCTGCTTTGCAGACAGACTGCTTTGCACTCTGGTGGTTCCAGCTACTTGTGTTTTGTTTTGAGGTTTTAGGAATCAAATTTGCTTTCCCAAGGACAGAAGTGATTTCTTCACCAGAGCCCTCACTACGACCGAGGCGATCCAGCCTTTGACCCTAATTTTAGATGGCATAAATTTATAAAACGTCACTTTCAAAGAAGTTTAGCTTCGTTCATTCACCCAGCTGCCCCCGATTTCATAGTCTCCATAGCTGCATACTTTCTTGATCTCATTCCCAAATTGTTATACAAAATTAAGCATTTGTAGACTTCCTGTTTGTGAATGAAAAATCCTTCTGAAAACATAAATCAGATTATGTCACGTCTTGGCTTAAAATCCTTCAGTGGTTTCCTACAACATTTAGGCTGAAATTCTAAATCCCTAACACTGCCTGTCACAGGCCCTGCTCTACTCTCCAGGCTTCCTCTGTGCCTCTCACCTTGCTTAATTAGCTCTGGGCACACTGGCTGCCTTTCAGTTTCCTAGAAAATCCAAGATTGCTTCTGTCTCAGGCCCTTCTCAGGAGCTGTTTCTCAACCTGGAGTAACACCTCTGGGTTCCAGTTGGAGGCCTTTCCTTAGCCTCCAAGGCTAAATAAGGTCCTGCCTCAGAATCTGCCTGCAATGCAGAAAACCCTGGTTTGATACCTGGGTCAGGAAGATCCCCTGGAGAAGGGACAGGTTACCCACTCCAGTATTCTTGGGCTTCCCTTGTGGGCCCAGCTGGTAAAGAATCCACTTGCAATGTGGGTGACCTGGGTTCGATCCCTGGGTTAGGAAGATCTCCTGGAGAAGGGAAAGGCTACCCATTCCAGTATTGTGGCCTGGAGAATTCCATGGACTGTATAGTCCATGGGGTCGCAAGGAGTTGGATACGACTAAGTGACTTTTACTTTCAGATTCACTTAGCACACCGTGTTTTCTTTTGTTTTAAAGAAATTTTTATTTATTTATTTGGTTGTGTTGCGTCTTAGTTGTGGCACACAAGATCTTCCTTGCATCAGGCAGGATCATTTGCTACCGTGCATGTCACTGCAGATGGTGACTGCAGCCATGAAACTGAAAGACGCTTACTCCTTGGAAGGAAAGTTATGACCAACCTAGATAGCATATTCAAAAGCAGAGACATTACTTTGCCAACAAAGGTCCGTCTAGTCAAGGCTATGGTTTTTCCTGTGGTCATGTATGGATGTGAGAGTTGGACTGTGAAGAAGGCTGAGCGCCAAAGAATTGATGCTTCTGAACTGTGGTGTTGGAGAAGCCTCTTGAGAGTCCCTTGGACTGCAAGGAGATCCAACTAGTCCATTCTGAAGGAGATCAGCCTTGGAATTTCTTTGGAAGGAATGATGCTAAAGCTGAAACTCCAGTACTTTGGCCTGCTCATGGGAAGAGCTGACTCACTGGAAAACACTCTGATGCTGGGAGGGATTGGGGGCAGGAGGTCAAGGGGACGACAGAGGATGAGATGGCTGGATGGCATCACTGACTCGATGGACGTGAGTCTGAGTGAACTCTGGGAGTTGGTGATGGACAGGGAGGCCTGGCGTGCTGCGATTCATGGGGTCCGAAAGAGTCGGACACGACTGAGCGACTGAATTGAACTGAACTGAACTGAACTGATGTACTCTCTAGTTGCGGTATGTGGGCTCAGTTGCATGTTGGATCTTAGTTCCCTGTCCAGGGACTGAACTCATGTCTCCTACATTTCAGGGTGGATTCTTAACTACTGAACCACTAGAGAAGACCCAACACCATGTTTTCCTTCTTAGCACTTTATGGCAACCCACTCCAGTATTCTTGCCTGGAGAATCCCGTGGATAGAGGAGCCTGGCAGGCTACAGTCTGTGGGGTCACAAAGAATTGGACACAACTAAAGTGACTTAGCACACACACAGTATGTAAGTATCTGTTAACTTGTGGGATGTATAATGCTGATTTGCTCTATTGAACTGTGTACTTCATCCAGCTTGTCCATCCAGCATCTAGCACAGTGCCAGGCACACAGCAGGTAATCAATAATGGAAGGAAGGAAGGAAGGAAATCCTTGAAATTCTCTTGCATCAGGCCTTGGGATCCAGGGCAGGACAGTGCCTGCAACTAGCTGCTCTTAATTCAATTCATCATTGTGGCAAAGCTGGTGAAACAGCCACATCTTCATCCCAAGACAGCGGGGGAGGCCTCACCTGTACACCAAGTGGCTGATGGCCAGCTTGTGAGCTAAGCCGGGTGAGGCATTCCGGCTGCATCTCCCTCCTTGTGAGCAGTGGCTCAGAGGGGCCCCTCACCTTGTAAATTTGCCTCAGAAACTGGATCGACTGTGCCAGCTGGACCTGAGAGAAAAAATAACCATTTACAGCTCCCCATGGAAGGTTAACACATTCTAAAATGCATTCACTAGACTACTACCCCCAATTGAATTCAAAATTAATTCCCAAAAAAAGGAAACAGCTTAGTGTATTTTTTTCCTCCCTTCTCAATTTGCCACCGGCAACTTGTGCATCTAAAAATAAAAAAGATATTGATAAGTGTACAAAGTCAGAATTCTTACATTTAAGGAATGACAAAGTGTCCCAACTAGTTTCCTAACCAAAAGAATAAGATGCAAAATGACCAGTAGGAAGGTGAACTGGGTTTGTGAAAGACTGACATTTAAAAATTTGCCTGCCTCCCATGGAGGTTTAGGCTGGAGGGAGAAAAAGCACAAAAAGAAAAAAATGAGGACTTTTGTTTTCTTAGAGGAAAACAAACAAAGATGACAGCTTAAAAACAAGCAAGAACCTACAGTTTGGGTTGTGGTTTTACAGAAAGTGTTCTACTGTTTGAAGAAGAAAAACTGGATGTGGCTTGAGTCTACCTAATCCCAAAGCGTGCTCTTTGTAGAAAATACCTCCTATTCCACAGTACATAGCATCGTGCTCTCCATAGTAAAGGTGCTACCAAGTTTCAGGACTCCAGGCACTGACCTGCCCTCTCTCAGTGATGAGTTAATTGTGAATCAGAGTTAAAGAATGGATAGAGTACAGGTCATGCATACAGGCTAAGTCACTTCAGTCACATCCTACTCTTTGCGACCCCAAGGACTGTAGCCCATCAGGCTCCTCTGTCCATGGGATTGTCCAGGCAAGAATACTGGAGTGGGTTGTCGTGCCCTCCTCCAGGGGATTTTCGACCCAGAGATTGAACCCAAGTCTCTTATGCCATCTGCATTGGCAGGTGGGGTTCTTTACCACTAACGCCACCCAGGAAATGCATAGTACAGGTCTGGAACTGCAGAATCTAGATAACTAACAGGTGCTTCATTTAGCACAAATCACCACAATCCAGGTTTGATGCCTTAATCTGTATAGAGACTTTGCTTTTCACAGACAGTGAGAGAATGAGGCAGGTTTGCTGACTACCCCCAGATCAATAACTGGAATGCACACCTGCCCTGCCCTGGTGTCTCTTTCTTTCCTTCCTCTAAGGCCACTGCTCTAAGATGTACACTCTACAGGGAACAGATGTCTCCAGTAAAGCCAAGAGAGTTCCTACAAGGAAGTGAGAAAGGCTCTCAGGGAAGGACTCAGTATTCTATTTGGTGTGATAATTGAGTCATGCTTCACTTGGAGTTAAAACTAACTTTAAGATTTTCAATGTATTGATACATGGGGGTAATGAGAATAAATGAAGAATCCTTCTGAAAGTGATGCTGGTTCTTAATGTTGAAAAAATCTATGATTAAAAATTGGGTGTTGATCCAATGTTCACTGCAGCAGTTTGCAATAGCCAAGACATGGAAGCAACCTCAATGTCCACCAACAGAGGGAAGGAGTAAGAAGTTGTGGTATGTATATTAATGGAATCTATTATTCTCAGCCATTAAAAAGAATGAAATAATGCCATCTGCAGCAACATGGATGGACCTAGAGTGTGTTATACTGAATGAAATAAGTCAGACAGAGAAGGAGGTGTTGTTTGATATCCCTTCCATGTGGAATCTAAAAAGGACTGATACAAAGGAACTGACAAGACCAAAAGGGACTCACAGACTTCATGAATGAGCTTACGGTTGCTACAGGGAAGAAAAGGGGGAAGGGATAGTTAGGGAGTTTGGAATGGACATGTGTACACTATTGTATTTAAAATGGATAACCAACAAGGACCTACTGTATAGCACATGGAACTCTGCTCAGTGTTATGTGGCAGCCTGGATGGGAGAGGAGTTTGGAGGAGAATGGATACATGCATATATGTATGGCTGAGTCCCTTTCACTGTTCACCTGAAACCATCATAACATTGTCTGTTAATCAGCTATCAGTTCAGTTCAGTTCAGTTCAGTCGCTCAGTCGTTTCTGACTCTTTGGGACCCCATGAATCGCAGCACACCAGGCCTCCCTGTCCATCACCAACTCCCGGAGTTCACTCAGACTCACATCCATCGAGTCAGTGATGCCATCCAGCCATCTCATCCTCTGTCGTCCCCTTGACCTCCTGCCCCCAATCCCTCCCAGCATCAGAGTCTTTTCCAATGAATCAACTCTTCACATGAGGTGGCCAAAGTACTGGAGTTTCAGCTTTAGCATCATTCCTTCCAAAGAAATCCCAGGGCTGATCTCCTTCAGAATGGACTGGTTGGATCTCCTTGCAGTCCAGGGGACTCTCAAGAATCAGCTATACCCTAACACAAAACAAAAAGTTTTAAAAATTGGGTGTGCCTAAGATTTCAGATGTATTCAATTATTTTCTGATTTACAAATTATATAGTTAGGGTGTTTTCATTATTTTCAAATTACCCATCACTGAAACATTGACATGTAGAGGGGAAGATAAATCCAGTGGCCTGACTCTTCCATGGTCATTTTTTACCTGTTATTTGTTCTTTTAGGGGTTGGATTTATAATCACAGGGCCAGCTACATACTCTATAGGACCCTGTGAAAAATGAAAACGGGGACTCTTTGTTCAAAAATTATTAAGAATTTCCGTATGGCAGCAGCAGAGCATGAAGCCAAGAGCCAGTGCCTTTGAAGTCTGGCACCCTGGGTGAACTGCAGAGGTTACACAGCCATGACACCCATCCTGGGTGGCAGAGGAGGGGTGGAGAAGGAACCAGACATATAGACATTTCCTTTGAGATGTCCATGGGTTCTCAGATACAAAGAAAAGAGTATCTTTGATTTTGGCAGGCGAATATCAATGGCAAGATGAAACTTCCCTCAATAGGAGAGGAAATGAAACTTAAGAGGCTGCTGAGAAGGAGAGGAGAATGACCTTGACCAAGCACACACCACATGCTGGCTGCTGGGCCCCGAACTGGCCTTGAGATTGGCGCTATTCTTTCTCGTTCCAGCGTAGGACTGAGTCCACACTACAAAAGCAGAGTTAACTGAGGTCAGTTGATGGGTTTAAGCTCAGCCACTTCCAGGTTAAGAGATACAGACACTGGGACAGCTGGGGCTATTCTGTACTGGAGATTTCTCTCCTGACTCATATCCTCCGCCTAAGACCACTCAGCCCCACCAAAGATATCAGCCCAAAGACTCCAGAGGTCTGTGTGTTCTGGGCAAGAACTCACCCTCTGCCTCCAACACGAGCAGTGTTCCCCTCAGTGTTGGTCTCAGAGACAGACCATCAACCTTACTGAGAGGTCTTTTTGCTCCTAGTCATGTTCCTTCACCCCTCAGGGCATCCCTCATCCACCTGTATTCCTTTCTGTATGGCTCTCTAACCCCCATCTCAGGCCAGCTCCTCCCCCTGCCAAAGTCCCCAAAGCCTTCCCGGGGGGCCCCACTTCACTGTCTTGCTCTAACAGGCACTGTCTCCCCTATAGCTCTTTGAAGTGGCAGCTCTTTGCCTTCCCACCTCCCTCTCACTAAAAGGGTCTATTGGATGGGCAGTGTCTTCCTATTCACCTCCTGCTTTCCGACCTCTGCTGCTCTCCCTAACACCCTGCTCAGGCTCCTCAGTCACCCCTAGTTAGCCCTCCAGGTTATAATCACCTATTCCTCCCCAGGTGACTCTGCCTCAAGCCTTAAGGAGTTCCTCTCCTCTGTGAGTCCTGTTGTATTCCTAGGAATTTCCATGTTTGCTAAACAATCCCTCTAATATCCTGACCTGTAAATTCCTTGACTGCTTCTTTTTTCTGCTTTTGGCTGCGCCTCGGGGGATGCAGGATCTTAGTTCGAGGACTAGTGATGGGACCCTCTGTACCCCTTGCAGTGGAAGCTCAGAGTTTTTCACCACTGGACGGCCAGGGAAGTCCCTCTTCTTCCATTCTATCTCAGTTATACCTACTCCCATGCTCTTATCCTGACCTTGCCATCACTGATCAAGCCTCCTATTCTCCAACAATCTTGCCTCATCACTCTGCCTGACTCTCTAGTAGTCTAATTTCAACAATTCTTCAACTGCACTGGGCCCTACACCCCATTTCTTGCCCACCTTTCTACCATCCTCTCTCCCTTTACATCCCCCCTTCTCTCTATATACATCTTAAACTCCATGGCCCATCGTTAAAACCACCAACTCTCTCCCTGACTTTCACTTGCCCCTCTCACTTTGCACTCCTTTGGTTAAATTCCGACTGTGGATAACTCAGCTCTTTGCTACTCTGTGCTTGTTCTCAGGCTGATATTTGTGGCTGGAGAAAAATACACAAGCATACCAACTGATCTCACTTGAAATTCATGACCACTAACCCCAAGGGTGCCTTGCTGCTGCCTGGCCTCCTCTATATTCCCCCGTCCATTTACTCCCACACTCCTGTAGACAACCACAACACTCCTTCAGAGAGTTGTCCAGATTCGCTGTCTACAATTTCTCTCTGCCCTTTCTTCTCTTTTGAACACCCTCCAGAGAGGAGGCTCTTGTGCACCCGATGCCACTGAAATGGTTACATCTTCCTAAATACCAAGATCAAATCTCACTCTTTCTCATGCCACATCAGTGAGTAATAGTCAATACTGTAGGCTTCCTAGACAACATTCTCTCCTGGGTCTTTTCCTACATTAAAGGTCTGTCCTCTGTGGATTCCTCCTCATTTCTTCAACCTTTACCCACTGGAGCTGTGCTGTCCAATATGGTAGCCACTAGCTTTGAGTGGCTATTTATATTAAATTATCATTTTAGTTCCTTAGTTCCTAAGTGCTCGATAGCCACACCTAGTGGCTAGTGTCCTGGATGAAGTAGATAGAGAATGTTTCCATCATCACAGAATATTCTATTGGGCAGCGCTGCACTAGAACACCCAAGGCTCAGTCCTTGTGAAGGAGGAAACAGAACACGCTCTATCTTGAAAGCAGGACTCCATCTTGGCCGGATTGTGGACTTTAAGCTATATGCCCAGTATCTATGGAAACGACATACCAACTGGAAAACCAGGCCCCCAGAAGGAAGAGCCCCAGGGCTCTCCTTTGCTTAAAAGAATACCCTAATTAATACCCTAATTATCTGTGTAACCAAATAGAATCATACATTCTATTATGCTTATTGGGGTATGACCACAAGCCTATTGATAATTGTCCACTGTTAACTATCCAGGCTTAAGGCATATGAATCATGGGTTAACTTTGATTGTATGTTTCTTTTTCCTTTGTTCAGACTAGTTTCAGGGAATTTTTGGGAGGTGGGTTTGGGCACGTAAGCTTAGGGTATATAAGGTTTTCACAACAACTGGTCGGGGTCCTTGGCAAAGAGGAGACTCTGTCTTGGGCCCGCGGGTGTAATAACTGTACTCTACTATCTACATTGTCCTTCTGAGTGAGTTTGTTTCCCGGGATGCGTGGCTACAACTCTTGGGCTTCTTCTCTATCTGAACTCCCTCTCCTCAAAATATCAGCCAGTCGCTTGGCTGGTGGACTCCAATACTTATACACCTAACCTGGACCATTTCCTGAATTTCACATTCCTTTATCTGACTGCCTACTCACCAATTCCACTTGCATGTTTAATAATTATCTTACTTTTATCAGTCCTAAAGCGAACTCCTGATCTCTTCCAACCCCTGACTTCTGCAACTCTTCTACCTGATCTTCCCCATTTCAGAACCTGACAGCTCCATGCTTCTAGTTCATCAGGCCTAAACTCTGGGGGTCATCCTGGACTTTTCCCTGCTTCTCACACCCCACTACCTACCAGCAAATCCTCTTTGGCTGAACCTTCAAATACATCCACTGTCTTCCCACTTCTCGCAACCACCATGACTACCATTCTGCTGTGAATCATCACCATCTCCCACCCAGATCTTTTACTCAGACTTCCTGCTTCCATCCTTCCAATTTCTTCCACCTTGGTCTACCCTCAACAAAACAGCCAGAATTAATTCTTCCAAAGGATAATCTGAGTGCATCAATTTTCAGGTCTGCTCAAAATCTCGTAGCGGGAACGGGAGCCAGATTCTTGCTTGGAGCCCAGGAGGCCTCTGTCCTCTGCCTCCCAGCCCTTGGAGGACATGTTCTTTCCCTTTACCTTCTCAATTTCCACCACAAAGCCTCCGTTATTAGTCCTCGATCAAGCTAAGCACTCTGCTTCTCACGCTTGGAGCTCTCTGCTCCAAGAGAGCTGAGAGCTGAGCTCTGCCCCATGTAGCCTGTGACTTACTCTCATATTTTCTCCAGGTTTCCCTTCAAATGCTTCCTTAATCGTGAGGCCTTATCTGACCCACCCATCTAAAGTCATGGTATTCTCACCTTTGTGCCACTCAGGGAACTAGATACTGCATGCCGCAATGGAAAAAAAAAAAAAAAAGGATCCTGTATACTGCAATGAAGACCTGGCACAGCCAAATAAATAATAAAAAAAATTATACAAGTACTTATTTGTTTATTGTTTAACTCCTGGTATCATTTCAGCCTTAGGACTTGAAGGGACCGTTTTGTTTACAGCAGTCTCTAACATGTAGAAAATTGTCTGACATGTGCCGGGCACCTTAACAAATATTTCTTGAATGAATGACCAAATAGAGGCACACATTTTCATTCCTTTCTTACTTTTCTTCAGGTTTTAATCATGTTGCTCTAATAACTACCTGTACCCCTTTGCGGTAAGATCCATTTCAGACAGAACAAAAGCTAAAGATTTTTAAAATATTCTATACTCTATTGATAAATTCATTTGAGAATATATATATATATATACATTTTTCTTTAACTTGTCTGTAATCATAATTTTTAGAAGTTTTATTAATCATTTCCTCTCAAAGGAAGACATCATAATTTCAAGTGTTTAGTCTTGGTGTCTAATTTACCTTTAAGTGGCAGAAGTCACTAATGCTTATTCTGATTAAGGTAGGTGCAGGGGGGAAAGGTAAGAATACTCAATTCTAGAACTGGTTTTGCTCTCTTACTCTGAGAAAAACACTTTCAAATATTGAATTCACTTTGGGGTTGCCCTGATAGAGCCACTTAAGTCTTTTTATAGAGCATCCACCTGAGGTCTGGGCAGAGAATTCTGAGTGACCAACAGCAGAGCTGTGCAGGCTGCCAGGTGTGTGACCCTGGTAACCAGCACAACCTTCATTCAAACCTGGAAATAACCGACTGATCCCAACTATTGATAAGACCCTCTTACCCAGAGAGAGATGGTTCCCAGGAACTGATTACCTGAGCCATCTGCCCTGAGGGTATGGGTACCAGGTAGGGGTGGTGCTATGCTAAGCCGCTTCAGTCTTGTCCAACTCTTTGCCATCCCATCGAGTGTAGCCCACCAGGCTCCTCTGTCCATGGGATTCTCCAGGCCAGAATACTGGAGTGGGTTGCCATTTCCTCCTCCAGAGGAACTTCCCAACCCAGGGATTGAACTCGCATCTCTTAGGTCTCCTGCATTGGCAGGTGGATTCTTTATCACTAGTGCAAGCTAGGAAGCCCAGGTAGGGTGGAGTTGGGGGTTAAGCCCCACCCTGTCTCCAGCCTCACCTAGGAGACAAGAAAAAATCACATGCGGCAGAATCTGCAGGTAGGGGTGCTGCAGGCACCAGCTCAGCCCCCCTTACACCACTGGCCTGCAGAACAAAAAGCAAGAGACAGATTCTAGACAGCCCCCCAAACCAGGGCTTAATCAAGAGGACAAGCTGTAGCCCTGTATTTTCCAGTCTCTGTAAATTCCTTGGGAAAGTAAAGATTTCTCTGCTAAAAGAACAACCATTTCCTTAGGAAGCGTTTTAGGGATAAGAAAATGTTTACTCAACTGGAGTGAACTTGCAAGTGCAAGTCAAACAGAGAAAGAGCAGAACAATTACCTTTTGGTGATGGTGGGTCTCCTCTGTCTTGTTTGCCTTAGAAGACGTATGGATATGGGCTAGAGAGAGTGAGGTGGTTTAAAATCTGTCCACAAATTCTCTGATACTCTCCCCTTGAAGAGGCAGAGCCTCATTCTCTTCCCCTTGAGTATGGGCTGGACTTAGTGGCTTTCTTTTATAGAATAGGAAAAAAGAAGAAAAAAAGCAGAAGGAACACAGAGACTAGGTTAAGAAGCACAGATTTGTCTCTCTCCCCAACCTCATTCACCTGCATTGGGGGAACTTAGCTGCCAAGTTGCAAGAACCCTCAAGCAGCCTATGGAGAGGGCCACATAGTGGGGAAGGGAAGCCTTCAACCTCCAGCTCCGTGAGTGAGTCACCTTGAAGAGGACACTCCAGCCCCAGTCAAGCCTTTGGATGACTACAGCCCTGTGGACATTCTGGCTAAAACTCACCAGAGACCTGGAGCCAGAGCCACTTAGCTAAGCAGCATCCAGATTTCTTTTGTGCGTGTATGTTAAAGAATGTTTTTTTTGATGTAGATCATTTTTTTTTAAAAGCCCTTATTGAATTTATTATAATATGGCTCTGTTTTATGTCTTGGTTGTTTGCTGCCAGGCATGTGGGATCTTGGCTTCCCGACCAGGGATCAAACCCACACCCCACGCCACACCACACGCACTGGATGGCGAAAGTCTTAACCACTGGACTGCTTCCAGATTTCTGACCATCAGAAACTTTGAGATAATAAATGTTTGTTGTTTTAAGCTATTCAGTTTTATAGTAAACTGAAAGGGATGTGTAACTAAGACAGATAAGGACATGAAAAGACCACATAAACTTTTCTCATGTTTAAGTTAAGAACCTATAACATAATTTTGTTAATGAGGAAAAAAATAGTCTTCAGCTGAGAGGAAGAAAAAGGACCTGAGAGGAAGCACAGACTGGAGCAGACCTCTGGGCCAGCCATGCCCAATCCTTGGGCGGGTAAGTTGGCTCCCCCAAGCCTCAGTGCCTCCTCGCAGTGGGGTTAAGAGACCATGTGAGATGATGAGTGCCACGTGCTTGGCGCAGCTCCTGATGCTGAGAGACTGATGGCAGTGACAGGGATCCTGCCACCAGGATCCAGGCTGCCCTGCACACACACAAAGGCCCAGCAGACCCCAGACAGTGCTCTGCCCGTGGCTCCACACTGCCCCTTCCTAGGGAAGAGGACACGAACCTGAGGTGATCAAGAAACAAGAGAGAAGCAGGGAGAGATGCTGGTGACAACACGTTCGGGAGGCTTATAAGTTACCAGGCTTGCTGCACTACTGGCTGCTCTGTCCACTTTGGTTTCGAATCTCAGTGCTATCAATCCCACTTTAAAGTATCTCTAACAGAAGGCGATGGCACCCACTCCAGGACTCTCGCCTGGAAAATCCCACGGACGGAGGAGCCTGGTAGGCTGCAGTCCATGGGGTCGCGAAGAGTCGGACGCAAATGAGCGACTTCACTTTCACTTTCACTTTCATGCGTTGGAGAAGGAAATGGCAACCCACTCCAATGTTCTTGCCTGGAGAATCCCAGGGACCGCGGAGCCTGGTGGGCTGCCGTCTCTGGGGTCGCACAGAGTCGAACACAACTGAAGTGACTTAGCAGATACACAACTTTGCAAACCCTCTTTTGGTGCTGACCACTGCATGATTTGCTTGATTAGGATGTTTGCTGAGACTTCAGTCAACTTCAGGTGCTGAAGGTCTCATCATCAGATGAATGTGACAGGGTTGCATGTTTATTTTATTTTTTAAAAATATCACGAGGATTTATTACATAACTATTTTTAAAAAAATATTTATTTCTTTATTTATTGGCTGCGCTGTGTCTTATTGCTATGTGTAGGGTACTCTCTAGTTGTGGAGAGTGGGGGCTACTCTTTACTTGTGGTGCACAGGCTTCTCATTGCAGTGGCTTCTCTTGTTGAGGTGCACAGGCTCTGGGGCTCACAGGCTTCAGTAGTTGTGGTGCAATGGGGCCAGGTGCCCCACGACATGTGGAATCCTCCTGGACCAGGGATCGAACCTGTGTGCTCTGCATTGGCTGATGGACTCTTAACCATTAGACCACCAGGGAAGTCCTGCATGTTTAAAGTCAAAGTTTCTGGAAGGCATACTGTGGTGTATGCATATATAAAGGAAAACCAAAACAAGTGAGAGTACTGTGTGCCTGAGACCATTCAAAAGTCAAGGCTTAGAGGCTGTGACTGGCAGAAGTCCTGCCCATAGTAAAAATGCAGTGACAAAAGTACAATGAGGAATTTAACTAGAAGGTGACAGGTTACACTCAATTCCTCCTCTGTTGTCATAAAAAAAGCTTTCCTTGAAAAGATGTTTTAATCCACTCAGTTGCTCACCCTAGGGTCACAGGAGTTAACTTAAATCTGATCTAATCAGTAGTAAGAAGGTGTGTTTTTTTTTTTTTTTTATAGTAATCCATGAGGAAAACAAGCTGAATTGTAGGCACTTTTTAAAAAGTCAGCCACAAAAGTACAGATATGGGCCAACACCAAAACGGATGCACAAAAGTGGAAAAATTACTTTAAACGCGGCTAAGCGCTTCTTAGTGTGACTTTCTTTCCCTGGAAACAAGATGCAATTCAGTGTCCACGTTGCTTTGTGTGACCCTTTAAGGTATTAGACTCTGCTACTCTCACTGGTCAAACCCACTGCTTGATTTTCTCTCTAAACCTCACCAGCCAGGCACGACAATCTTTCTTAATCCACAAAGAAATTTTTTTTTTTTTTACTTGAGTATGGGTTGTATTTTCCATGTTCATGGGCTGCTGTCAGCTTAGTTTTATCCATCATAGATATTTAATTCCTTCACTTGGGGCACACATAATCTACTGAATGCTTCAGATAAAGCAGTCATATTGACAGCGGCAAGGAATAGAGATGAAATAATACAGAACCTCCTTCTCAAAGTGCAGACAGGAACATAAACAGACAAGTATACTATACATCACAGATTTATTCTATTTATACATAATTTATGTCATAGGTTAGGGTACCTATCCAAGTCTAGAGAAAGGAGGGGTCAGGAAAGGTTTTCTGTAGTTGGTGATGGCTGAGCTAAGTTTCAGCAATGAGTGGGAATTGACTGGGCAAGTAAAGGACAGAGTAAACGGGATGGAGAAAACATTTCAGGGAGAGGTACAGCAGAAGCAAAGGCATGGAAGCTAGAAACAGTGTGAACCAGGCAGGTCAGAGAGATTGCTTTCTTAGAGCACAAGGGAGTTGCATAAAATGAGGCCAGACTCATATGGGAGGTCTTGATGCCACATTTAGATTAGGTTTTGGGCTTCCCTGGTGGCTCAGACAGTAAAGAAACTGCCTACAACGCAGGAGAGGTGAGTTGGATCCCCAGATTGGGAAGATCCCTTAGAAGAAGGGCATGGCAACCCATTCCAGTATTCTTGCCTGTGGAGTTCTGTGGACAGAGGAGCCTATGGGCTATAGTCCATGGGGTCCCAAAGAGCTGGACATAACTGAGAGACTAACACTTTCACTTTTTCACGAGGAAGTCATTAAAGGATCTAAGAAGGAGACCCACCTGAACAGGTAAGACAGGTAGACTAGGGGAGGGATTTAAAGAGTGCAAGGCTGGAGGCAGGGAGACCAGGTGGGAGAAGCTATAGCAGCTAGATTGAGAATTAGTAGCATTTGCAGGATTGGGGCAGTAGCTGCAATGGAGAGGGGAATGATTTGAGACACATTTAGAAGGGAAAACTGGCAAGACTTGGTGACTGATTTATTCTAGGAAACGAAGAGCGGGGAGGAATGTGTATGTTGGTGGTGGCCACTGCCATTATCTGAGAGGAAAAGTACTGGCATAGACACAAGTTAGAGGAGAAGATGATGACCAGTTAGTCTGAACATGTTACATTTAAGATAGTTTGTATACTTTATTTATTCTCCCACTGTCTTCAAAAAGTAAAGGAGTGTTGAACATCTCTAGTGGTTCAGTGATTAAGACTGTGCTTCCAATGCAGGGGGTGCAGGTTCAATCCCTGGGCAGGGAACTAAGACTCCATAGGCTATGCGATGCAATTAAAAAAAAAAAAAGTATTGCAAAACAAGTAAAAGAGTGTATAAGCTAAACTTAACTTTGATCTAAAATAAAGGTAACAAATGCTGTGTTAATGGACAACATCACTGATCCATCAGAGCACCCTGTTCACACAGCCCAGGCACAGCTCCAGCATCCTTCTCAGCACACTGCGCTGTCCCCAGAGGGCAGCCACCATGCTTCATACAACATGGTGGCCACTAACAGTCCAATGGAGAGTGCATGCATTGGAAGCCCATGACGCCTCCTAATCTAAAGGCTTGAGAGAATATCATTCTTTAAAGTTACATACCATCATTTGGAGGTACCCTTGTCAAATTTAAATATGCAAGACTACACTGATCTTCAGTAGCAGGGTCATAAAGAAGTCATAACATATTCCTGTGGGCTTCCCTGGTGGCTCAGATGGTAAAGAATCTGCCTGCAATGCAGGAGACCCAGGTTTGATCCCTAAATTGAGAAGATCCCCTGGAGAAAGGAATGGCAACCCACTCCAGTATTCTTGCCTGGAGAATTCCACGGACAGAGGAGCCTGTACAGTCCATGGGGTCGAAAAGAGTCAGACACAACTGAGCGACGCTCTCTCTCTCTCTCACACACACACACACACAACATATTACTGAGAGATTCCTAACTTAGTTTAAGCCAAGGCAGTGCAGACTACGGTGATCAATAGAATTTAGTTTAATGTTTATTAACCGCCTACTCTGTGATGGGCCAGTGCTTCTTGATATGATTTAAGTAGGTCACAAGCCTGGAAGGTGTCAGGAATGGGCAAAGATCTTGCTGTTCAGGTAAGATGATTTGAATTTCATCCCCCTCTTTGAGATCACAAGGCACAGCAGCGTATTAGAGACAGAGAAATCCTATAGTAAAGAAATCCACTGAACTAATTTTAGCCTGGTATCATCCAGAGTTATTCTGGCCAGGGAAGCCTCCTGTCACATACTGCAAGTGAAATCCGGAATATTTCAATCCTCATAGCATATCCATTTTCCAAAGGAGGAGCAAAAGCTCTAAAGTCCTGAAGGAGGAAACAGAACAGGCTCTATCTTGAAAGCAGGACTCCATCTTGGGCCGGACTGTGGACTTTGAGCTACATGCCCAGTATCTATGGAAACGACACACCAACTGGAAAACCAGGCCCCCAGAAGGAAGAGCCCCAGGGCTCTCCATCACCTAAAAGAATACCCTAATTATCTGTGTAACCGAATAGAATCATACATTCTATTATGCTTATTGGGGTATGACCACAAGCCTATTGATAATTGTCCACTGTTAACTACCTAGGCTTAAGGCTTATGAATCACGGGTTAACTTTGATTGTATCTTTCTTTTTCCTTTGTTTAGACTAGTTTCAGGAATTTGGGGGAGGTGGGTTTGGACACATACACTTAGGGTATATAAGGTTTTCACAACAACTGGTCGGGGTCCTTGGCTAAGAGAAGACTCTGCCTTGGGCCCCCCGGTGTAATAAACTGCACTCCACTATCTGCACTGTCCTTCTGAGTGAGTTTGTTTCCCGAAACTCGTGGCTACAACAATCCCACCAGCAGAGAGTGGGCTAGGGAGATCTTAAATTCGGATCTTCCCTTTCCAGCTTTAGGGTCCGATTCACAGGATGACTGACGGCTGGGGCCATATCCTCTCAAGGCCAAGGCTGACTTATCTGGGTTACACATTCACTTTATAAAGGACCTGTCAGGGTGAGCTCCAGTATTCTCATGGGGCAGTACCCACAGCAGGTAGGTCAGCCAGGTTTTCTGGAGCACTCTCCATTGAGAAATGGAATATTTCCTGCCATATCAGCAAACAATGTCAGACATGAGTAATGGCAGCCACCACAAAAGGTGTGCTGGTAAGCCTTGAGGGAACTCAGGAAGGAAAGAATGGCTGCCGTCTAGCAGCCATTCCCCACAGGATACTAGCCCTGATAGGTGCATATCAAAGGAATGACTTCAGTGAGCCTAGACTCTTGCATCTTCCCATACAAAGAAAAGTGCTAAATTCCTTAACTTGGGATATTTTGTTTTCTTTAATTTCCAAAAAAACTTTTGACCTTCAGACTACCTGCCCTTTGTTGCAAAACTTCTATATAACCTGGCTTTGCCCCATCCCCCTCCTCCGAGCAGTTTTCTCAGGGTTACTTGAGATGCTACCTCCCAGGCTTAAGTCCTAAGAATTTCCACCAAATGAGACACTGTTGTTGTTCAGTTGTTAAGTTACATCCAACTCTTTGAAATCCCATGGACTGCAGCACACAAAGCTTCCCTGTCCTTCACCATCTCCTGAAGTTTGCTCAAACTCATGTCCATTGAGTCAGTGATGCCTTCTAACCATCTCATCCTCTGTTGTCCATCCCCTTCTCTCTCAACTTTTAGATTGCATATATTTTTTCTGTTGACATTATCAAGGCTGATACCTCACTTTATCTTTAAAAGTCCTTCACCATCTGCCCCCTTTTTTCTAGGCTTTGAAAAACGATTTCATTTTCTCTGCTGCGTCTTCGAGAGAAGCTGCAGTCTCTAGGCCTTTGTTGATGTTGTTGCTGCTGTCTGGAAACCTTAGGGATCATTCGATGCAGTTGGGTTTCCCAGGAAGTGGACTCTGAGGTGAGAATCATACCAGGACCTTTGTTGAGGAACTTTGGGGATCAGCCCTTCGAGGAAAGAAAGGCGGCAGGACAGGACAGAAGAGGAGGTTCAATTCTGACACAGCGGCCGCAAAGGCCTCACTGCCCCTGTAAGAGCTTGGAGCCGGGCTGGCCCTGGAGAGCGGACCCAAGCTGGGAGAATCGGGTCTCATCTTCAACCAGACATCGGATATGGGCTGCCCCAAAGAGGTATGACCTTGGGGAAGGCAGCTCTCTTTGGCCAAGGGCACCTAGGGCAATCCTTAAAGAGGGTCTCTGATGAGAACTGTCGACTGCCAGCCTTCCCAGCAGCATGGAGGTGGGGAATGAGTGCTTCATTTCTGAAGGGAGTGGGTGGTGTCATGCATCTGGGCTGCCTGAAGGTATCTTCCACCTTGTTCAGGTCATGCTTCCTACTCAATTACTCAGGACCAGCACCTGTCCACATCCTGTAGATGCCAACAGAACTTAGTGTCTGAGGTGTGGGCTCTGTTATACTAACTTTACTTTTAGCATGTTTCATGGGCTTTATCTCCCTACCTAGATTGCAAAGACCATCCACATTTTATATTTCTCTTGTATCCTTAGTAGTGTTTAAGAAAGTGATCAATAATGTAATGAAATGAGTAAGGGATGTGGAGCCTAAAATTCTAATTTTAAATCCCAGAATTGCCACTTACAGATGTATGAAATTACATGTATGACTTATAGTTTTGCGAATCTTAAGTTTCACCATTTATAATGTGGGAAAATAGAAATCTTTACTTTATCCAAGCTCCAGGGTTGCTCTGAGAACAGTAAGATGGTGAACTGAAGATGCTTTGTAAACTAATAAACTAAAACCAGTGTTTTCCAATGTTGTGTACTAGACACCCGTTAAAGGGAAAAAAATATTGAGCCAATAAATGTAAAACTAAGTATAAATTCCTTACGCTGATCATATATAAAATACAAACAAACAAATTTATAAATAAATATAAATAAAAATGATATACAATCAATTTCAATGAGCAAATATGGAGTTATTGTGACAGATGCTGCTGCTTTATTGGCTTTTATACATATGGTACTAACTTCAAGCAAGCTTATTTGGATTGGAGATGCCTATATTCTGTATGCTATGCAATAATTCCATTTTCTCAACACTTGCCTCCATTGTAGCCACTGTGAAACCTGTCATTTAGACAGTGAACCATGACATTCTTTGACCTTCACACTGAAATATTTATGTATGTTAAGTCCTCTTCTATTCCTTTCATTTTCTATTTCATTTACCCATTAGAACATACATCAGGATTTCAATTTAGCTGAACAAAGTCCATAAAACAATGAATTATAACATTAAGGGACAAAAGAAGTGTGAGATTTATTTACTGAAAACTACAAAAAATATTGCTGAGACAAATTAAAGAACCCTAAATAAATGGGGAGATGTTCTATATTCATGGTTCAGAAGACTCAACATTATTAAGACGGCAATTCTCTCCAAACTGATCTATAGATTCAACACAATTCCTATTAAAATTCCAATAGGCTTTTGGCAGAAACTGACAAGCTGATCTTAAAATTTACACAGGAAAGCAAAGAACCCAGAAATACCTAAGCAATCTGGAAAAAGAACAAAGTTGGAGAACTTACACTTTCCAATTTCAAGACTAACTACAAAGGTACATTAATCAAGATAGTGAGGTACTGCCGTAAGGATGGACATGTAGATAAATGGAAGAGAATTGAGAACTAGAAATAAACCCTTTAATTAATAATATTTTGAAGTATAATTTACATTTTGTGTTAGCTTCTGGTGTACAGAGAAGTGGTTCCATTATATATATATAGTACTCAGTTAGGGCTTCGCTGGTGACTCAGATGGTAAAGAATCTGCAGCAATGCTGGAGACTGGGGTTCCATCCCTGGGTCAGGAAGAACCCCTGGAGAAGGGAATGGCTACCCACTCCAGTATTCTGGAGAATCCCATGGATAGAGGAGCCTGTTGGGCCACAGTTCATGGGCTCATGAAGAGTTGGACACAACTGAGCAACTAACACTTTCACTGTGCTCAGTCACTATATATACATTCAGTTACACACATACAACATTCTTTTTGGCTTTTCTATTATAGTTTATTACAAGATATTGAATATAGTTCCCTGAGCTATACAGTAGGATCTTGTTTATCTATTTTATATATAGTAGTATCTAATAGTACTATAGTAGTATCTGCTAATACTTCTAATTTATCCTTTTCCCCCCTGCTCCCCTTTGGTAACCATGTTTCTTTTCTATGTCTGTGAGTCTGCTTTGGTTTTGTTTATATGTTCATTTGCATCATTTTTTAGATTCCACATATAAGTGATATCATATGATTTTTGTCTTACATTTATAGTCCACCAATTTTTGACAAGTGAAAAAGTTGGCTTAAAACTCAACATTCAGAAAACTAAGATCATGATGTCCGGTCTAATCACTTCATGGCAAATAGATGGGGAAACAATGGAAACAGTGACAGACTTCAATTTTGGGCCTCCAAAATCACTACAGATGGTGACTGCAGCCACGAAATTAAAAGATGCTTGCTCCTTGGAAGGAAAGCTATGACCAACCTAGACAGCATACTAAAAAGCAAAGACATTACTTTGCCAACAAAGGTCCATCTAGTCAAAGCTATGGTTTTTCCCAGTAGTCATGTTTGGATATGAGAGTTGAACTCTAAAGAAAGCTGATCACCGAAGAATTGATGCTTTTGAACTGTGGTGTTGGAAAAGACTCTCGAGAGTCCCTTGGACTGCAAGGAGATCCAACCAGTCCATCTTAAAGGAAATCAGTCCTGAATATTCATTGGAAGGACTGATGCTGAAGCTGAAACTCCAATACTTTGGCTACCCGATGGGAAGAACTGACTCATTGGAAAAGACCCTGATGCTGGGAAAGATTGAAGGCGGGAGGAGAAGGGCCCAACAGAGGATAAGATGGTTGATGGCATCACCGACTTGATGGACTCGATGCATCTGAGTAAGCTCCAGGAGTTGGTGATGGACAGGGAAGCCTGGTGTGCTGTAGTCCATGGGGTCACAAAGAATTGGACATGACTGATTGACTGAACTGAACTGAAACCATTAGGGGAAACTACTACAGTCTTTCAACAAATGTTGCTGGGACAACTGGATATCTGCATGCAAAAAGATGAATTTATACACTTCCCTCATTCATAAACAAAAAATGAACTCAAAATTGATCAATGTAGGGACTAAAACTATAAAACTTCTAAGAGAAAAATATAGCTCTTTTGTGGCTTGGGTTAGACAACACCAAAAGCATGATCAATAAAAGAAAAACAAAGAAAAAAATAAACTTCATCAAGATTAAAATTTTACACTTAAAAAATTACCAATAATAGGACTTCCCTTGGTGATCCAGTGGTAAAGAATCTGTCTGCCATGCAGGAGACACAGGTTCCATCCCTGATCCAGGAAGATCCCACATGTCGTGGAGCAACTAAGCCCATGTGCCACAACTACTGAGCCTGTGCTCTAGAGCCTGGGATCCACAACTGCTGAGCCATGTGCCTCAATTCCTGCAGCCTTTGCCCCTAGAACCCTTGCTCTGCAACAAGAGAAGCACCACAATGAGAAGCCTGTGCACCAAAACCAGAGATTAGCCCCTGCTCTCCAAAACTAGAGAAATTAGTTGCCTGAGCAGCAGTAAAGACCCAGTGCAATCAAAAATAAATAAATAAACAAACAAAATTATACAAAAAATTACTAATAATAATGGGCAAGCCATGGTCCCAGAGAAAATATATGCAAATATTGTTTTTGAAAAAGGATACATATCCAGAATATATAAAGACCTCTTACAAATCAAGAAGACAAACCAGTTTAAAAATGGGCTAATAATTACATGAAATAAGGTTTAGCATCGTTAGTCATTAGGGAAATGCAAATATAAATAAAAGACCATTTCATGCCCACTAGAATAATAGAATCAAAAAGACAAAATAATTATTGGTGAAAATATGGAAAAACTAGAACCTTTACACATTGCTGATGGGAATGTAAGATGGTGCAAATACCATGAAAAAGCCTGTCAGTTTCTTTAAAAAAAAAATTAAACATTAATTTACCATATGACTCTGTAATTCCATTCCTAGTATCTACCCAGGAGAGATAAAAATAATGTATCACAAAAGACCTGTATGTGCTTTTAGCAGTATTATTCACTATGTCAAAAGAGTGAGAAAAAAATCACGTGTCCATCAACTGGTGAAAGGATAAATGAAACATAGGGCAACCATATAATGGGATCTTAGTGAAAGAAGGAATGAAGTATTGATATATGGATGGAGCTCAAAAATAATAAGCCAAGTGAAAGAAACCATATGCAGAAGATTGCATATTGAATGGTCACATTTATATGAAATGTCCAGAAAAAGCCAACTTATAGGGACAGGAAGCAGAGCCATAGTTCCCAGGTGTTAAGAGTGGGATTGAAAATTGTCAATGAGCAGGTAGGATATTTTGAAGGTGATGGAAATTTTCTAAATTTGGATTATGGCGATGTTTGCACAACTTTGAAAATTTACTAAAAATCATTGAATTGTACATATAAAAGAGGTAAAATTTTATGGTATGTAAATTATATCTCAACTTTAAAAATGAGGAAGCTAACGTTCCCATATAATAGGATATTTGTAGATAGTTAAGTCCAGGGCTATTTTGATGCGTTTTGTACTCACTAGTGAGTGAAAGTGAAGTCGCTCAGTCGTTTCAGACTCTTTGTGACCCCATGGACTGTAGCCTACCAGGCTCCTCTGTCCATGAGATTTTCCAGGCAAGAATACTGGAGTGGGTTGCCATTCACTTCTCCAGGAGATCTTCCCGACCCAGGGATTGAACCTGGGTCTCCCACACTGTAGGCAGACACTTTACCATCTGAGCCACCAGGGAAGTCTAGAGACCCAGCCTTTTCCATCTTCAGCCATCCCTAGCATGTGTTCTTGCCCTCATGGTTACAGCTTGACTTCTGTCCAAGGAAGAATAGGAGAAAGAAGAGAGCATACAAGGCATTAGCCTGCTACATTGGCCACCTTTAAGGATCTTTCTGGGAAGCCCCACCCCATAGCTCTCTTACATATTACTGGCGAGAACAGTATCTTGTGGCAATTCTTAGTTTCAGGGAAGGCTGAGAAATGTAGTAGTTGTTGTTGTCCAGTTGCTCAGTCATGTCTGACCCTTTGTGACCTCATGGACTGTAGCATGCCAAGCTTCCCTGTCCTTCATCATCTCCCGGAGCTTGCTCAAATTCATGTCATGTATTGAGTCGGTGATGCCGTCCAATCATCTCATTCTCTGTCATTCCCTTCTCCTTCTGCCTTCAATCTTTCCCTAGCATCAGGGTCTTTTCTAATGAGTCGGCTCTTTGCATCAGATGGCCAAAGTTTGGAGCTTCAGCTTTAGCATCAGTCATTTCATTTACTCAGAGTTGATTTCCTTTAGGATTGACTGGTTTGATCTCCTTGCAGTCCAAGGGAGTTTCAAGAGTCTTCTCCAGCACCACATTTTGAAGGCATTAATTTTTCGGCACTCAGTCTTTTTTATTGTCCAGCTCTAACATACACACATGACTACTGGAAAAACCATAGCTTTGACTATATGGATCTTTGTAGGTAAAGTAATGTTTCTGCTTTTTAATAAATGTAGAAAATTGGAATGTAGAAATGTAGGAATATTGTCAAATCAGGAAGAAAGAATGAGTGGATATCGAGTAGAGCAGCTAGCCATCTCTGGGGTGGAGAAACACTTCTTGGGGTCAATGGAAACACAAATAGAACCAGCACTGTTTACATAATCGAGGAGGACTCAATTATAAAGTGATAATCCAGATGATCCAAATGCTTCTTATTAATCGTTTCGTATCCAAAGGAAAACAAAAACAATCAAAATCTCAGTGAAAACACAAGAGTTCCAAACAAACTGTTAGCTCTGTTGAGAAATACTAATGTGGAACAAATGTCTATTGTTATTCGTATTTTTATTTCTAAGACAAAAACTTGAGGACCGAGCCACTTGGAACAGTAGAAAGAACAGCATCCTTGAGTTTGGAAATGTCTGGATTCAAAACTTGCCCACCCTCTTTTAGTGCCTATGCCTTAGGCAAATGCCAAAGCTTATCTAAGCCTCAGTCTCCTCACCTGTACAGGAAGCATGATGACACCTCCTTCACAGGGTACTGGGTAGAGGGGATAAGCCCTCAGGTGTAATAGCTCTTGCCAGTGCCTTAACCTCCCTCCTTCACGGTCACACTGCAGAATGACACAGGGTGCCTCACGCACCCAACAAAGAAGAGTAAGCCCTACTTTTTTCTCCTGCCAAAATTAAACAGCTGTCTCAGAGTTCTTCAGCCATGGTTTCCCTGTATTTCTCAGGATGAAAATTTTTCTCAAGAGAATTCCTAATTAAATATTATCTATTCACCACACACAATTACAACTGCAGGGTGTGGAAGGGGGAGGGGAAGAGCAAAAAGCCAAGCCAAAAAATACACTTAAGCAAACAAAAAACAAAACCAGGGACTTCCCTGGTGGCCCCCTGGTTAGGGGGGCCTGCCAATGCGGGGAGACCTGGTTTCATTTCCTGGTGTGGGAAGATTCTATATGTTGGGGCGGGGCGATGAAATCTATGCACCACAACTATTGAGCCCGTGTTCTAGAGCCTACGTACCGCAACTAGAGAAAGCCCACGTGCAGCAATTAAGACCCATTGCCACCAAAATTAAATAATGAAAACAAAACCAAATCAAAGAAAGCACCCTGAAGATAAAAGTTAACACGTAGACAACAAACTTTTAAAAATACTTTCATTTTTGTATCCAAAGTGTTGTAACCTTTCTAATAGAATTAGGAATGTTGTTCATGCGCAATCAGAGAGAGCACTTAGAAAAAACACACCAACTACATTTATGTCCTTAGCACATTAAAAAAGTGCCAGGCCTGTGCCAGGTGCTTGGGTAAGCAGGGGCGCAGGTGGGTCTGCTGGCACCAGCCCCAGGTCATCCGTTACTAGTCCATTATTCATACATCAGTTTGACAAAACCAACAGAGATCCTTTTTCATCACTTTCTCCCTGAGGCACAAACAGTTTAAAAGAGGAGACTGTTCAAACTGGCTGATTGGGGTCAGTTTGCAACTTCAGTTGTTGCTTAGTTGCCAAGTTGTGACAGACTCTTTGCGACCCCATGGACAGTAGCCCATCATGCTCCTCTGTCCATAGGATTTCCCAGGCAAGAATATTGGAGTGGGTTGCCATTTCCTTCTCCTTGCAACTTTAGTGGCTTTTTAAAAGTCAGTTAAACACTGACTGGATATAATCTATATTTCTATAAGACCACTAGGTATCCCGAAGGAGAAGAACAAATCCAAAGCGGAACTGTGAAATTTGTCAACTGAATGCTAAAATAATATTTAGTACCCATCTTCATTCTCTTCAAAATATTCAATTTTATTAATAATGATAGCCTCAACAATAAATAGCATTTCTTTTACTTAAGAGCCAAGAGAGGGCTTCCCAGGTGGCGCCAGTGGTAAAGAACCTGCCTGCCAGCGCAGGAAGCTGTAAGAGACACAGGTTCGATCCCTGAGTCGGGAAGATCGGGAGGTGGGCACAGCAATCCACTCCAGTATTCTTGCCTGGAGAATCCCACGGACAAAGGAGCCTGGCAGGCTACAGTCCATAGAATCACAGAGTCAGACATTACTGAAGAGACTCGGCATGCACGCACGCATGAGACAAGAACAGGCTAGCAGAACTGATATACTTTAGGAGACAAGGATATAGTCCGTTTTTTCCAGTCCCTTTGTATCAGTGATTTAATTTTTTCCCATCCCGTGACCCATGTTCCCATTTTGCTTTTCCCTGTGAAAAGGGGGAGAGAAAGACTGTGTGGGACTCCTCTCGGGGAGGAGATCTTGCAGGCTGCGAGAGGAGAGGGCCCCGGACTGAGCCAGCGCAGCTTCCCGTGGTGCGCAGCAGCTGGCCTGCCAAAACCCAACAGCTCTCGGGGTTTCTACAGCCGTGGCTGCCACCGTTTCCCAGAACTCGCTCCTGGAGCTTCGACTGCGAAATCCTATCTATCCCTTCGTGCCCTCCACTGCGAGTGGCAGTTCATTCTTCTCATGGGTTTGTGCAAAAGACCTCTCATCCTGCAAGCTGTTGTGTGTACAGTTGAATCAGAAGTCAGTGAAAAGCAAAACAAAACAGAACCGCATTCTATTTTCTTGAGAGCCATCCTATATTATGGCCACTTTCTCGCGTTTCCTTTTCACCCTTATCCCAAAGTGTGGAAGGCAGAAAAAGCCCTGTGACCCAAACACACAGACCAAAGAAGGGGCCCATCCGCTTTGTCAGCAGATCAAAGGAGAGCTCCCAGCAGTTGTTCTTGCTACTCTGCACAGACGTCAAATCAGTTTTCTCTGCTATCCTACCACGTAGCGACCATTTCACATCACAGAGCATGTGAATTTGGGGTTGCTGGACTATTTTCATATTTATGTATGTATATATCTCAAACACAATTTTGGTAGCTTAGTTTTATTATTGTGAGTACAATTAGGCTGATCTATTTGATCTTTGTAAGTGAAAGCAGTGACTAGGGTAGGGAAGAGTAGAGCTGAGCAACATCTGGGTTCTTCACCAAGCATCCAGGCTTGGGTGCTTGGCGTTGCCGACTTCGCAGCCAGGTCTGCCCTAAGAGAGCACAGCCTCCATTTAGGGAAGCAGACATACTTTGAATGACTGTTCGCAGGTGTGACAAGGGTTACAGAGTGTGCCCTGAGGGTGCGAGTCTGCAAGGTCAGGAAGGCCTGTATACTGGGTCTTGAAGGGTCTTTGGAACAGTTCTAACTAAAATCACATATGCATTACAGTTTGCTAAGTGGCTTCAGTCGTGTCCGATTTTTACGACCCCATGGATTGTAGCCTCCTAGGCTCCTCTGTCCATGAGATTCTCCAGGCAAGAATACTGAAGTGAGTTGTCATGCCCTCCTCTAGGAGATCTTCCCAACCCAGGGATCTAACCTGCGCCTGTTACTTCTGCACTGACAGGCGGATTCTTTATCGCTGAGCCACCTGGGAAGCCCTCTCATTGTACAGGTTAACTCAAATCTCTGGATCCTCCCTCCAGTGCTCTACTCCAAACACTAGGGGTCAGCAGCCTTCCAAAAGTCATGAGGCGGCTAAGAGCCCCAGTCCTGGGGTGCTGCTGGGGTGGTAGGGGCTGATTCTCAGAACAGGGAGAATCTAAAAGACACTGTGGATGCCTTCCCAAACCCCACTTCCAGTCTTTTAGTAACAATCTTAACTTTTATTTGCTCAGCTGCTCTTGCGAAGTCCAAGTGTTTGGGGGAAACTGATCTGAGAGAGGGATCTGTGGCTCTGCCTAAGTGAATTTGGGCTTCCCTGGTGGCTCAGCAGGGTAAAACATCTGTATGCAATGCAATGAAGCGACTTCACTTTACTATCCCCAACTCCACAGGATTGGTTCAAGGATAAACAGGTGACCCTATGTGGGCCAACAGAGATTGAGAAGTAATTTTCTGTGGATGACGGGCAAGTAGCTTCCTTTCTCTTCTGGGAGAGCTTCTGTTAAGTCTCCCTCCCTCTCCTTTTCTCTCTCCCAGGATTAAGATGAAGAAATCCCAAACCCTAGAGATATAAACACCAGATATAAATCTGGTGGTAACCACCAGGTGTGGAGGCACCGCTATAAGATGAAGGTAACTGGGGAAAAAAAAGAGTAGAGTGGTGAAAACAGACATTTAAAAAGCAAAAAACCCCAGGGACAGAACACAGCCCCTGTTCTTTGTTACTGACCTCACCTGCTCAGCCCTAAGCAGTCTGTACCCTTACTGCTTTAAAACAGTGTCATTTCCTACAGTTGACTCTACTGAGGTTTTATCTAGTCCACTGGTTCAGTAAAGAATCAATGAGAGGGTTGAGGGGTCTTAACACAACTCAGACGGTAAAGCATCTGTCTGCAATGCAGGAGACCCAGGTTCTATCCCTGGGTTGGGAAGACCCCCTAGAGAAGGAAATGGCAGCCCACTCCAGTATTCTTGCCTGGAAAATCCCATGGACGGAGGAGCCTGGTAGGCTGCAGTCCATGGGGTCACTAAGAGTCGGGCACGACTGAGCGACTTCACTTTCACTTTTCACTTTCATGCATTGGAGAAGGAAATGGCAACCCACTCCAGTATTCTTGCTTGGAGAATCCCAGGGACAGAGGAGCCTAGTGGGCTGCCATCTATGGGGTCGCACAGAGTCGGACACGACTGAAGTGACTTAGCAGCAGCAGCAGCAGCAGAAACACAACTCCAGGCATCAGGAAAAGTTGACCCCAACATCCTACTTTTCTTAGACTGTTACACACACACACACACACAAACATTGAAGGGGTCCTAGTTCCTTCTTGTATTTTTTAAAGATGAGAGGCTATGGTGACAAAGGGTTTAGATTTTTGGAGTCCATCAGACCCAAATTCAAATCTCAGGAACTCCCCTTACTACTTATGTGACTAAGCCTCTATGTCTGTAAGTGAGAATGAATAAACCCTACCTTTCAGAGTCACTTTGAAGTTTAAGCATAGTAACATGTAATGGGCTTGGCATTCAAAGAATGGCTGCTATCATTATTATTTCAAAGTTCCTTGAGTGGAAGGAGCACTCTGGCAGAAAAGCAGCCAGCTCTCTAAACATTCTTCTCAGTGTATTTATAGTCTGCCTTCCCAATCAAGGGGGTCTGCATCCTCGGATCTTGTATTATGTTCACAATCCACTGTAAATGACTATGGCACTTGAACACTGAGGATTTTGGTATTGGTGGTAGGTCCTGGGTACCAATCCCCTGCAGAAACGGAGGAAGGACTGTATTTACTTCCCACCCATGATGAGATTCTCTGGGTATATGCTTACTTATTTTATTTTCTTGCCCTCCAAAATCACTGTGGATGGTGACTGCAGCCACGAAATTAAAAGATGCTTGCTCCTTAGAAGAAAAGCTATGACAAGCCTAGACAGTGTATTAAAAAGCAGAGACATCACTTTGCCAACAAAGGTCTAGATAGTCAAAGCTATGGTTTTTCCAGTAGTCAGGTATGGATGTGAGAGTTGGACTGAGTGCTGAAGAATTAATGCTTTCAAACGGTGGTGCTAGAGAAGACTCTTGAGAGTCCTTGGATTGCAAGGAGATCCAACCAGTCAAACGTAAAGGAAACCAATACTGAATATTCACTGGAAGGACTGATGCTAAAGCTGAAGCTCCAATACTTTGGCTACCTGATGCAAAGAGCTGACTCATTGGAAAAGACCCTGATGCTGGGAAAAATTGAAGGCAGGAGGAGAAGGGAGATGGTTGGATGGCATCACTGACTCAATGTACATGAGTTTGAGCAAACTCTGGGAGATACTGAAGGACAGGATAACCTGTCCTGTGTGCTGCAGTACATGAGGTCACAAAGAGTCAGACACGACTTAGTGACTGAACAACAACAATGCTTACTGATCAGTTGGCCAAGAACTTTGAAATCCTTGTTCCTTGTACACAGTCTGTATCTATGTCAGGCAGCACAGGCTTTGAAATGGAAGTTGACAGTTTCAGATAGTCATTGCAGTTTTGGAGTTAGTGATTTACTAATGATGTAATTCCTAGGTAGATTGTGCTAAAGCAGTGTGAAAAGGAGCTACTAAAAAATAAGATTATTGTCATCTTTGATTTTTTTAAATACATAGGCTCCTAAGGATTTCTACCATTTATTCAGAGTAAAAGTTTAGGACCTACATTAGCACATCTGTTCCAGTATTCCTATCCTAGGGCAAGTGCACATATGGTATTCTAGAACAAAAGGTTGATCACAGTCAATCTTTCTCTTTTCCATTCTTTCTGTGCAGAAAGTCCCCCAATATCTGTTCTTTCTCTCTTCCTATTGACAGCATATGCCCCATTCCCCCATCCCTTCCCATAAGACCACATATTTCACACTCCTTTGCACCCGGGTGTGTGTGTTCACAACCACATGACTGCATTCTGGCTAAATGGGTCTAAGCAAAGATGTCATGTGTGACTCCTGGAAAGTGCCCTTAAAGGAGAGGAGATGTGCCCTTCCACCTCCCCACCGGCCACACTATGACATGATAGTAGGTGTTTCAGCAGCCAGGCTGGACCACAGGGCAGAAAGTCATGTATTGAGGATGATGGAAGAGCAAAACCGAAAACGAACAGTCATCTTGAAACTGCCTTAGATGCCTGACTTTCACACTTGTTTTTACATGCATGAGAAATATAACACTATCTTATTTGAGGCCCCAGCATTGAGTTGTATTTTTTTTATCACTCGTTGCAAAACCTAATCTGAATGGACACTTGTGTATATCGATTGTTTATGTTTCCTGCATGCATCTGTAATATCAGAATGGCACTGTGTCTAATGTGACACACCACTTATAAAGGGGATGTGGGTTCATCGGTGATTTCCATCATACTCCCAAATCCCACTCACATCCTACAGAATGAATTCTATCCACGGTATAACATCAGAAAGGTCATCTCTCAGACATGGAAAGAAATACAGATTTTGTTTTTTTAAACCAAGAACAAAACCTTTTATTTTACAGAAAACCCTATCTATTCAAGATGACTGCTTTCTCCTACTTTGGCTGGCAATTTTATGAAATGAAGACTATTTTCTTAGCGACACAAATGCTCACTATCAGTTAAAAGTACAATACTTGTTACTTGCAAGCATCAATTAGATACAATGTAGTAAGAGACAGTGGCTTCAGACAGTGGTCAGGGGCCTTGACTTCAGATCTAGGAGAACTTGTAGGCTTTGCCACTTACTTGCAATGTGACCTTGGTAAGTAACACAACCCCTCACTAGCTCCAGTTTCTTTATCTATAAAATGAAACCTCTTTCAGTATACTTGTAAAAAAAAACCAAATAAGCTAATATATTCAAAGTACCCAGCACACAAATAGTGCTCTAATAACAAATGCTTCTTTCCCTTTGCTCTTTAGTTTTTTATTTGTTAAAAAAGAAAGCCTATGGAGTTTAGATCAGTAGAACTGTCATTTTAATAAGTTCTAGTCTCTAAAACTTATTGGTTTTATAACTCTATTGGACTTGTTACTTAAGAGTCAGCTTCTTCAACTGTCAATCAGGTTTATAACAAGTGTGATATCATTAATTATAGCAATAACAATTATTGGCATGTTGCATGATTATCAAGTGTGAGGCACTACACTAAACCTTTTATTTTTATTATTTCAGTGAAACTTGTTTTTTTTTCCTCCTAGAGATGTTTTTAAAAATGTAAGTAAAAATAAGCATGTGATTATAAGGATACAGTGTATAAAAGAAATTTATAAAATTGTAAGGAACATACAAATACAGCAATAGTATTGATCAAATCAATTACTTCTTTTAGAAGAAAATACCTTAATTTTAGAAAGAAAAATATTTCACTCGTAAAAGGAGGTGCAAGACATTTGTTTCTTCATAAAACTTGTATTAAATTTAAAAAATAATCTACAGCTACATAATGCCAGAATAGAGGCACTTATTTACCTAATTGGTTACAGAATATATTGATTTTCTTTCTTTTATACTTTAAGTGGTCCTTTGATTCATTTGATTCAGGAAAAACTATCTGATAATTCCTAGGAAAAAGGTATTATGTACTCATATGTGGTGTGTATTAATGTATATTTAATATGCCTGCATGTACTTTCTCTGTTTTATTTATAAATAAATGTTTGTGTTCCATAACATGTGTTTGTAAATTGACTAGAATTTAGAAGTTTCTCCCTTTAGAGAGAAACAGCATTGGCTAATATCCCCAACTGAAAATTCTTTCTTATACAAGAATATTCTTGCATAAACAAACTTATTTTTGTATATAACTTTTGTATAAAAGCAAGAACATTTTGGCTAATTTGGGGTGGGCTGCCGTCTATGGGGTCGCACAGAGTCGGACACGACTGAAGTGACTTAGTAGCAGCAGCCTATTGGATATAATGGACTGTAGGATTCAGTGGGGAGTGAAAGGGTAGAAAAGCAGATGCCAGAAGTGGAGGTTTTTGTGGGGCAGCCTTGGAAAAGATCAAAGGAGAATCCAGCCCACAGATAATTTAAAAAAATGGACACAGTTGCCAACATTTTAAAAGTGGAATTTTCACATTAAAAAAAAATCCCATGACTTGCGCTTCTGCAGAGTCACACACAGCTGACAGCACACAGCACTGTCTGGACCTCTTTGGGTGAAGCCTACTTTCTCTGTACCTGTGGCGGGGCAGGGTGAGGAGGGGTACTCCCTTTAGTTACAGACCGGCCTGGCCTGTACTGAAGACAGATGAATCTTCACAAATGATTTAAGGTGTCTGAGTTTGCACACACACACCTCTGCCCTGTGAAAACGGAAGACCGTGCACCTGTAGGTTGTGGGCAGAGAGTAATGATGAATGATCTGGCATGGTTCAGTTCCCCTTCTGTCACTGGGACCCTCTTGGCCCACCAGTCTTGAAGACCACACGTGGAGAACCTCTGCCCACAGCCACACAGCAGCAATTACCATGGCGGTCCGTATTCCTCAAACCCAACGGACTCATTGCAAAGTTCACCTTCCAGCACCAGACACCTTCTGTGTAACATAAAGCCAATAATGATATTCTGCCCCTGAAGGCGTTTGAGTCTGTGACCCTGGCATTGAGTCACTCTGAATTGGTCCCTTTTCCTTATCTGTTAGTGGAGGAGGAGCAACTGCAAGAGGGGCTCCTGGAGGAGGTCAGAAAACTCTGGCTCTTGGGACTTGGGTGTGTTGTTCTTGTGATCAGAGATGTCCATCTATCCTGTGCACTAGGAGGTTGGCCTGAGAAACATCCACTCAACTCTACTGACCTCTCCTTGTAAAAGTGACATCAGCAAGGTGGGCACCGACTTGGTCATAAAATCAGAGAGTTATACATGCTTCATTTATATCCACTTGTGTTACATGCTGAATGTAGCTCCATGAGGGAGGAGCTTTGTTCACTACAGGACCGTAGGCAGTTAGAATGGTACAGTACATGGTACATAATAGATGCTCAATTAATGTGTATGGGATAAGTGAATGAATAAAAGCACCACTTAATTCTCTTTAGAGGCCTCCTCTTTCTAAGACCGTGCCTCCATTGTCTCTCACCTGGAAGACCTCAACAGCCATTCAACTGAATGGGACCCCAGACCTCAGCATAGCTCCCCCTCATATCCAATCTCCACTTTGAGTTATCTTTCTAGAATCCAATCTCTGATATCTCTTCACTTAAAATCCTGCTATAGGGCTTCCCTGATGGCTCAGTGGTAAAGAATCCGCTTGCCAATTTGGGAGACTTGGGTTCGATTCCTGATCCAGGAAGAGCCCACACGTTATGGAGAAACTAAGCCCTGGCACCACAACTACTGAGCCTGTGCCCTAGATCCAGGGAGCCGCAACTACTGAGCCCACGGACCACAACTACTGAAGGCCGCATGCCCTAGAGCCCGTGCTCTGCAGCAAGAGAAGCCACCGCAATGAAAGGCCTGCACAGCACAATTTGAGCGCAGCCTCCACTCACCGCAACTAGAGAGAAGCCCATGCGGCAATGAAGACCCAGCACAACCAAAAAGAAAATAAATAAAACTGCAAAAAGAAAAAATCCTACAATATGCTTTTCATTATTCTTAGGACAAAGTCCAAGTTTTTAAATGAGGCCCCCGGCCATCCTTCCCGCCCCGGCCAGCCTTACTGAGTTCCTCTGCATGCCCAGAGGCCTCTTGTGCACCCTTCCTTCTCATCTCCACCAGGGGGGGTGCACACTCCCATCTCATCCATCAGCAATCAGCATCTGTCTTCCACATGCTCTCACCACCACCCTTCATTCCCTCACTGTGCTTGCTGTGCCCTCTGTCAGATGGTCTGTCTGCAGGCCACACTGTCAGGTGGTCTTGTGACCCTGGTCACTTGCATCCCTGGCATCTAGCTCATGGAAGGCCTGGCACAAAAGAGGCAGTGAGGAAACTTTCACTGGATAAATACATTCTATTTTGTGCTGGGTTTGGTGCCATGCTCTTGGTAATCCTCCACGTCTCATGGATGAGAAAGCTAAGGCTACAGAGGCTAAGTCATTGCCCAGGTTCAAGCACAAGTCTGTGGACCTGAGCCTACTTCCTTTGCACTGTGCCACGTGATGGCACCTGGCACCTGGCACCTCCTCTTCCAGGTTAGCCACCTCGGCAGTTCACTTGTGTCTGATCTCTCCCCACAGCACTCACAAGAAAGTTACTTTATCTCAGCAAGAAAGAATGCTACCAGGAGCAGATGGAATGTTTGCTGTTACTCAGGAGTGTGAGTGTTGCTTTGAACACCAGAGCAAAGGAATGTAGGTCAAATGATTGCCCTGCCCAGTATCTCCGTCTATTACCCAACTTTTCTCATCCTATGTGTGAGGCCACAAGTGGAAGATAGCTAAATGGAAAATTCTAGAAGCTATGCAACTATCATGAAAACAAAAACTCATTAAATCAAGGAAGGGATTTTAAAATCACTTTCTGTTTCAGCTTATGATTATTCTAATGCAGAGGTTCAGATTTATTCATTTGTTAAGAGTCAAGCAGGTATACAAAATCACAGCAGACCCCTAAAAACATAAGTCCTATTTAGCTATTATGAAAATAAAGTAAATATGATGATAAAGAAAAATATATAACAATAATTATGGGTCAGGTATACACATCACAAGTTAATCCTCTAACAGCCCTTAAGTTATACACTATCAATGTCTGCATCTGTAAAATCTGCAAAGCACAGAGAGGTCAAGTAATTTGCTCAAGGTCACACAGCTAGATGGGACAGAAAGGAATAGATCTAGCCCAGCTGCCTCCAAAACCTGTTCTAGGCAATAGCAACTTTCTAGTTTGTATAATATGAATATAAATTACAGTCTCTAATACCTAGTTTTATATTTTTAAGAAAAATGTAGTACAGAATTAGTCTAACAACATTCCAATACTAATTGTATCTTACAAATGTGTCGTCTATAATAAGAAACTTCATAAAGTTGATGTTTAATTTCTTTTAAGGGAAGGAAGAGAAAATCCTTTGGAGGAAAAATTTCAAAGAAAGTCTTAAGAAATAAGCGGTTATAGGAGTTTCACATTTTAACCTAAGAGAAACGTAAAGACATCTAATAAAACCAAGTTTTACAATGACTTGCTGGTTAGTGTTACCAGTGGGGCAAAATAAATATCCAGGGTCAAAAGCACACGATGACCTTACTACTTAATCAAGTCTATGTTGCAGACATGGGAGCAACCATTCCCTCCCATCAATTTAGACGAATTAAAATAATAGATTTTCAAGTCAATAGTTTTTAAGAGTGTGGGGTTGAACTAGCAGCTGTGAATCTCCTGAGCAGCAGAAATTCAAACACCAAACAAAAGAGAAGACAGTTAGTCATGGAAAAATGGGTAATTCAGTCACTGATCATATAAGTCCTTGTTCTAACTGAATGACATCATCTGAAAGCAAAACACAGTGATGCTTGTCCAGAAAGTTCCAGTCGTTTCCCTCCCTGACATTCAGAGTGCCTGGTTTGGGTTTTTAATCCCCCTTTCATGATTTCATGGCCTTGGTATGCTCAGAGTAATTATTACGTTGCTTTTCCATGGTTAGTGCAAGACTTCTTTGTCACCAAGGTATGCTCTAGATCAGCACTTTGCTTTAGTACAGTGACTGTCAACTCTTTGCATGGCAACGTCTATTTCCCAATGGCAAACCTCCTTTACTATGGTTACCATTACTTACAAGTGTCACACAGAGGGAGGGCTGTAGTGAAACAAATGGTGTTCCCCCGTTACCTCCAGGTGCTGCCACCCAGTCATGCTATGCTTCCATCTCTGCTTTCCTCTGGGGGATCCAGGGAGGCCGCAGGCACGACACTCAGCCCTGGCAGGTCTCCTTTGCAAGAAGTAGTGCTTTAGAGATGCAGTGGATTCCAATCAATCACTTCATGTCAACCAATAACCCATCGCTTCTATACACAGCCCATCTCTCACTACATTCTAAAGATTCTCCATGCTTTGCATCACTTCTGTTTCTGCCCTTCTCTCTTCTGCTACCACCTTTTGTCTTAGTTCAGGAGTGTGCAATTAGGACACTTATCCCCCTGCAAGAATCACTCCCACCACACCAGATGCCACCCCCCAGCACACCCCTCACCTTCCTCTTCCACGCTGTTCAGAGTGATCTTGCCGAAAATCCAAATCTGACCTGCAGTGGCTCTGCCTGAGTCCAAACACCTCAGAGAACACAGAAGACCCCTGTGATTTCTCTTTCCCCTACAGCATTGTCTGTGGTTCACCAAACCTTAGTCTTCTTAGACACATAGGGTTTGCTTCATTTAAAATGCAGATGGCCAGGCTCTAACCTCAGAAATTTTGATTCATTACATATGCTAGAGGCCCGGATTCTGCATATCCGGTGCTTCTAATATATATCTGATGCAGCACAACCCTGGGTAAACGCTGTTCCTCAGCATCCCTCTTGCTTCCTTCCATACATCCTACTCCACGGCCAGATGCTCACCAATGCAGCCTCTCTTCATAATTTTCCATGTGCCATTTCCTCCACCTGGAATGCCTTCTCCTGCATCCTCCTGGCCAATTCGGGAAGATTCATTACTTTTCTAGACCCAATTAAAGATTCTTTTCCTCTAACCTACTCAGATGAAGTACTTCTTCCTTCCTTCCTTCCTTACTTTGGGCCACCACTGTGCCTAGTTCATCACACTGACTACCCTATCCTGAGATGGTATGCATGTGAGGCATCTCTACATGAAAATCAAGATACAGTTTCCAATCCCAGCTCTGCCCCTTCACTAGCTGTCAGTCCATTTGGGTTGTTGTGGCTCAGATTGTGAAGAATCCACCTGTAATGTGGTAGATCCAGGTTTCATCTCTGGGTTGGGATGATCCCTGGAGAAGGGACTGGCTACCCACTCCAGTATTGTTGCCTAGAGAACTCCATGGACAGAGGAGCCTGGTGGGCTACAGTCCATGGGGTCGCAAAAAGTTAGACATGACTGAGAGCAACTAACACGCACGAAAACCATAGAATGGGTGATAAACAATAGCCACTTATCTCTTTTAATTCTGGAGGCTGAGATTTTGGTACTTGTTTTTTAATTAAAAAAAAAAAAAATTAAGCCACACCCAGTGGCATGTGGGACTTTAGTTCCCAGACCAGTGATCAAATCCATGCCCCCTAACCATTGGGATGCTATGGAAGTCCAAGATTTCCTTCTTTGAAGGGCCCTCTTCAAAGAAGAGTGCATGTTCGCGTGCTAAGTTGATTCAATCATGCTTGACTCTTTGTGACCCTATGGACTGTAGTCCTCCAGGCTCCTCTTGCCCTGGGATACTCTAGGCAAGAATACTGGAGTGGGTTGCCATGCCTTCCTCCAAGGGATCTTTGTGACCCAGGGATGTAACTCATGTCTCCTGCAGCTCCTGCACTGCAGGCGGATTCTTTACTGCTGAGCCTTCAAAGAAGAGGGTTTTTGCTATATCCTCAGGTGGCAGAGAAAGGAGCTCTGGTCTCTATTACTCTTCTTATAAGGGCACTAATTCCATCACTGGGGCTTCATCCTTAGTCTATACTTAATTAGCTTCCTAAAGCCCCACTTCCTAATATCATCATATCAGGAGTTAGGGCTTGAACATATGAATTTTGAGGATACACAAATATTCAGGCCATAACAGCAGCTGTGATATCTTGGAGGAGTTACTTAGTATCTCTAAATTTCATCTATAAATAGAGCCAAGAACAGTACCTACCCCACTTAGCTGTTGGTTACGATCCTAGTAAGTTATCATTAGGGAGGAAACTAAGGCAAAGAGATTAAGTGAAATTCCAAAGATCTCAGGTGGCTCAGACGGTAAAGCTCTGCCTACAATGCAGGAGGCCCAGGTTTGATCCCTGGGTCGGGAAGATCCCCTGGAGAAGGAAATGGCAACCCACTTCAGTATTCTTGCCTAGAGAATCCTATGGATGGAGGAGCCTGGTGGGCTACAGCCGATGGGGTTGCAAAGAGTCGGACATGACTGAGCGACTTCACTTTTCACTTTCTTGGGATTAGCCTCCAGGCAGTCTGGTTCGTGCCCACATTCTTAACTGGAGACCTGTCTTCCCTACAAGGAAATGAGCTGGCTAAGGGAGGAACAGAGGTTTGCTGAGCTGCCAAGTGTCTAAGTTTGGTTCTGTCTTACTCAGAGGTCACAGAGTCTTCAGCAAACTGTTTGGCATAAGAACTGGGGTGGGGCTGGTAGGATGAGCTAATGGACTAACTGGCTGTGTCCACATCTCAGCTCTACTGAACTGTTTTCGAATCCTTTACTCAGCTGCCACATTCTCCAGGTCTCCCCATTCTGCTTCACTTCTGCGAGACCAAACTCAACACCACTTCTGCATTCAGATGTGAGAGCCTTCCCCAGAATCAAGTCAGAATCTCTGTTGGTGGGTCCCAGGTACTGGTATTTTTCAGGAGCACCACCCACCTTCTACCCATTAGCCCAATAGGCAGCTAGAGTTGAAAACCACTTCCAGAAGCTTCCTCCTCCCTTGGGCAGCTTCTGGCATCTCAGGATCATCTTTTTGTTGAGACCTACCATTCTATTAGGATCCTATTTATTGGCCTTGCATAGGAGTTCTTCATCATTTTTATGTCAGGAGGACCTCTTTGAGGCCTATGGATGTCTCCCCCCTCTCCCCGCAAGGCCAGTGTTTTTCACATGCATGTAGTAAAAACATATGATTACAAGGTAATCACCTTATTAAAATACAACACATTGACCACTAGGGGTGAATTCTTTGACCCTGACTTAAAGGTCAGGAATATTGTTCTCTTGTGTCTAAGGACTGAGTACACCTGTGGGGTTCAATAAATGCTTGTTGGAGAAATGAATTCAAGTATAAGTTGAGGATCACTGTTTTAGTAGCAGAAAAGAACCCTATCTGAAGGACAACGTACCATTTAAGAGCTGATGAAATTCAAATGTTATGCAATTTATTTCTGAAACAAATTCCCAAGACATCTGAAAAATTTAAAAATTGGTAGTCTTCTAAAAAAAATCAATAAAAAGTTTGAAGATGGTATCATCACCTCCAGCCTTTGCAAAATGTTATTTATTTATTTATTGCCTATCAAAACTGTAGAGAAGGAAACTGTGGCTAACTCTGGGGTCTCTGTACTCAAATAGGAAAAGTGGGAGGATCTGAATTTTTTTCCTGCTGTGGTAGGCAGAATAATGGTGTCTCCCAAACATGTTCATGTCCTAATATAAATGTCCTTACATGCCAAAGAGATTTTATAGACATGATTAAGATACTGGGATGGTGAGAGTACCCTGGATTATCCAGGTGGTCCCAGTGTATTGATAATTACAAGATCCTTATAAGAGAGAGGCAGGTAGAGTCGGAGCTGCTGCTGCTAAGTCGCTTCAGTCGTGCCCGACTCTGTGCGACCCCATAGACGGCAGCCCACTAAGACTCCCCTGTCCCTGGGATTCTCCAGGCAAGAACACTGGAGTGGGTTGCCATTTCCTTCTCCAATGCATGAAAGTGAAAAGTGAAAGTGAAGTCGCTCAGTCATGTCCGACTCTTAGCGACCCCATGGACTGCAGCCTAACAGGCTCCTGTCAATGGGATTTTCCAGGCAAGAGTACTGGAGTGGGTTGCCATTGCCTTCTCTGAGAGTCAAAGAATAAGATGTAAAGACAGAAGAAAAGGTAGGAGTGATGTGGGACCATAACCCAAGGAGTGCAGGCAGCCTCTAGAAGCTAGAAAAGGTAAGGAAACACATTCTCCTTCAGCCTCCAGAAGAATTGACCTTGCCAACAAACTGATTTTAGCCCTGTAAGGCCATTTCAAACTTCTGGTTTCCAGAACTAGAATATAGCAAAGATGAGATGTTTTAAGCCACCAAGTTTTTGGTGATTTATTATAGCAGCAGTAAGAAACTAATGCATCTGCCATGTGAAATAAGTAATGAAATGGCCAATAAATACAACGTAAGAGAAAGAACCAAGCATACAGGTGGGCTTGATCCTTTATGCCCAAGTTTTTCAATGCTGGTGGCTTATCAGAACCTTTCCAGATAGATAGATAAATAGACCACACAGACAGACACAACACAACAAGCTAATGCTAGGGTCCCAACTGAATCAGAATCTTAGGGCGGGATGGGAGATGCCTTGGGTTTGAATTTATTGAAGGCTCTCAAGGGATTATGATACTCAGGGAGAGCTAAGAATCTTGCCCCATACCAACAAAAGTAGGTTAGGATATAGTCTGTACACAGCCTTTTTCAAACAAAATAAATATACACTATATGCTATTTATAAACATTCTCATTAATTCTTATAAGCATTGTGAATCAAGAAGACGGCAAATATAAAATGAAAACAAGCAGAGAGAATAAAGTAGTCAGCCTACAGTTATGGGCAAATCTCTGACATAGTTAAAAATAGACAAGTTCCTTCCAAAATGTCAATTCGGTGCTCTAGTCACTAGAATAGAATACATCTCCCTACTCAAGTCCACATCAAATCTCCATTCTGATGAACAAACTCTTAACCATTAAGTTAGTATGAAAACCAAAGACCTAAAAACTGATGAAAGTATGTGAGTTATTTCTTTTTAATTCTTTTATTAAAACCTTGTAAACAATAAGCCAGCCACTCAAATCCTTTTTGGAAGTAGGAAAGGCAGTTAACCAGATCCTAAACAAACTAGTAAGTCTATAGATTTAAAAAATTTTAAAGAAAAGTCTTCTAGGCCAACGACAACTAAAATGCTGGTTGTGCAAATGAAACACAAGTAACTAAGTAATGAATACTTTGCTGCTGAATTTAATAATGTCTAAAAAGTCTACCAAAACTACGAATTATTACCAACAATAGTCAAAACAGTAAAAACACGTTACCATTTCTAGAACACTATGTCCTAGACACAATGTCAAATGCTTTGCCACATATAATTCTTCAACAACCCTGTGACATTAGTGTTATGGATGAAGCCACTGAGCTTATCAGGGTAAGAAACTTAGGAGGTTGAGCTGGAACTCAAAGCCAAGCCTGTCCTAAGCCCAAAGCTCTTCTCACTGCCCACCTCCTCTGCCTTCAGGATACAGCCTGGCATTGGACAAGCCCTGCTAAAGGGTGGTTCAGCTGAGCTGAACCCAACACAAGGACGGCATTATCACTGCCAACTCCATCATCTCTGAAATGAACAAACAAAGGAATTGTAGCAAAAAGTGATACCCATGGAAATCTAATCTTTAGGAGAAAAATGATTCATTTTCTAGACACAAGATAGACACACACGCAAGAATGGTTCTTATGAGAACATACTTTTATACCCAAATAAGAATGAGACGTAAAATCTCAAAAGTGAAATGATAACATACACAGTCATTCTAGTCTCCAGGAAACTTAAACATTAAAAATAAATTGAGATTGAGGCTTCCCTGGTGGTCCAGTGGTTAAGACACTGTGCTCCCACTGCAGGGGGCAGCGGTTTGATGCCTGGTTGGGGAACTAAGATCCTACATGCTGCCTGCTGTGGCCAATAAATAAATAAAGAAATAAACAGAGATTTTCCTTTCCCTCATTAATATAGAAGTGTTTCCTAATAATGACTGGGGAAGCATCAGTAAGATCAGCTATACGGATTAATAGATTTCCTCGGTGAGGTCAGTTCCTTGGCTACAGAGCGCCACCCGTGGTGTGGTCTCCTGTGATCTGACTGTGGCTGCTTTCCAAGTATGAGCCCAGTATGCTCCCCAAGGTATGCCATGTCCTCCAGGGGCTGTGCCTTAACCCCATGAGGCACCTCCCAGGAAGATTCTGGTAACACCATCTCTGCCAGTTTGTGGTGTCCGTTCTGGTGGAGGTGGCTGCTTCTTGCAGTTACGCGTCTCTGGGTTACCTCGATGAGCGTTTTTTGCTTGGTCAGCCTCCCTTCACTCGTGTAACCAGTTCCCTGTATTAAGTCAGTTCCTTGAAATTCCTAGATTGCTTTCTGTTTGCTAACTGGACCCTAGACTAGTGGGATTTCCAGGTGGCACTAGTAGCAAAGAACCTGCCTGCTAATACAGGAGACTTAAGGGACTCGGGTTTGGTCCCTGGGTTGGAAAGATCCCCTGGAGGAGGACATGGCAACCACTCCAATATTCATGCCTGGAGAATCCCATGGACAGAGGAGCTTGGCAGCCTATGGTCCAAAGCGCCGCAGAGTTGGACACGACTGAAGTGACTTAGCATGCACACAGGCACCCTGAATCGGTAGGACAAAGAGACTGAAAGCCTGAGAATGCACGTGCATTTGCCATGTCGCTGAGATTCCCGTGGATATACTTCTTATCTGCACTGAGATCTGGGGACAATAACCCAGGGGCAGCTCCCACCACCTACCCTCACATCCGAAGGCTATTTATTCAGAAAGACTGGCTAGGTGAGTGGGTTGATGGCAATTAAGCCACAGATTTCTAAGAACCAGCTTTAAGGGTCTGTCTTTCCACAAAAGACCAAACTTTTCATACTGAGGAAGGCAAATGCAGAACTCTTTTAAAAAAAGAACACTGAAACAAATAATATACACATAATGTTTTGGCAACACAATTCAGTTCAAAGGTCTGTATTAAGCGAAGAATCCCATTCTTAACTATTAATAAAAATCTAAAAATAGCACAATGGAGGCAGAAAGCCAAAACTCAGGGGAAAGTGGCTCCTAAATGGACATGGAAGATTCTGAAAATATGAAATGTGTAACTGTTTTTTTTCAAACTCAAATCCCTATAATGTACAAAGAAATGTGAAAATAGCCTTTGAAGGGGAGATTGTAAATTCACTCAAAGTACAATCATGAAAGGCTACCCAACATATAAAGGACACACACTAACCAATTCTAATGCTGCCCAGTCTTCTCTTTCATAAAAACAGTATGTGTTATAGCTAATGAAAAGTTACTATAAAAAGTAAATTTTTAATGATTTACTACAAGTATTTCCAATCTCTGTGGACTTTCAGCCCCACTGCTGAGTACAGTTTGCAGTACAGAGAGAAGCATTCGTTCAGACCAGTACAAACTAAGTGTCCACTTAGGGCTGCTGCTGCTGCTGAGTCGCTCCAGTCGTGTCCGACTCTGTGCGATCCCATAGATGGCAGCCCATCACGCTCCCCCGTCCCTGGGATTCTCCAGGCAAGAACACTGGAGTGGGTTGCCATTTCCTTCTTCAGTGCATGAAAGTGAAAAGTGAAAGTGAAGTCGCTCAGTCGTGTCCGACTCTTAGCGACCCCATGGACTGCAGCCCACCAGGCTCCTCCGTCCATGGGATTTTCCAGGCAAGAGTACTGGAGTGGGGTGCCATTAGGGCGTCCATTCCTTAAACAATAGCCCTGTCTTAATTCTTGTACAAGGTCCAGGGAGAGAAGGCCCTGGCCACAAGACCTTGAGAACATGACCGACGTTGTGGTGAGGAAGCTGTAGCAGACAGCTCCCTCTGATCATTGCTCACTGTTCCATGAAGTGGCCCTATGGAGACTACCCCTCCCAAGCAGACACCATTATTCTAACCACTATGGTGGTTAATGTACATCCTTGCACTGATGTTTTGCACAGCAGCTTTGTAATCTCGGTTCATTTGGGTCCATCCCTGAGAAATAAAAACCTTTATTATGATCACAAAGTCAGTTTCTGAGCCATGAGGCGAAGGAGCAGCCCCAGGATTACATGAAGCAGTTTGTTCTCAAAGTGTGGTCCCTGCATCAGCAGCACTGGCATAACCTGGGACTTGTTAAAACTGCACATTCTTGGGCCCCATCCCAGACCTCCTGAATCAAGAGAACAGGAGCCAGCACTCTGCTTTAACAAGCACTCCAGGGATTCTGATGCCTGCTTAAGTCTGAGAGCCATTAAATGGAAATGAGATAGTCACTTGGGGGTGGTGGGAGGGAACTGATGTTTAATTTTATGTGTCAACTTGGCTAGGCCATGGTGTCCAGTTGTTTGGTCAAATGCCAGTATAGATGTTGCTGTGAAGGTTTTTTTGGGTTTTTTTAGATGTGATTAAGATTTAACTTCATGGGCTTTGTGTAAAGCAGATTACCCTCCACAATGTGGGGCAGACTCATCTAATCAGCTGAAGGCCTTATGCGAAAAAATTCTGGGGTCCCCTGACAAGGAAGGAACTCTGTCTCCAGACTGCCTTTGGACTCAGAATTCAAACATCAACTCCTGGTGGCCTGTCCTATAGATTTCAGACTTGGCAGCCTGGACAAAAGTTATTTCCTTAAATCTCTAGATAGATAGATAGATTGAAAGACAGACAGGCAAAAACAAACACATCCTACTGGTTCTGTTTCTCTGGAGAACCCTGACTAATATAGGGTGGTTCATAGGCCTAATGTATGTGTCTATATAAGGACTTGGAGAAGGAAATGACGACCCACTCCAGTATTCTTGCCCGGGGAATCCCATGGACAGAGGAGTCTTGCAGGCTACACAGTCCATGGGGTAGCAAAGAGTCAGACATGACTAAGCACTACATAAGGACTAGCATTCTACCTGTTTCTTCTAGTACTGTATGCTCAGTGCCCAGCCTATAATAGGTTCTTTCTATGTGTGTGTATATATATATATATATATATTTTTTTTTTAATATGTATTTATTTTTGGCTGTATTGGGATTGCTCAGCAGTGTTTGGGCTTAGTCTCCCCACTGTGTGTCGGATCTTCGCTTTCCAATCAGGGATCAAACCTGAGTCCCCTGCATTGGAAGGCAGATTCTTAAGCATTGGACTGCTGGGGAAGTCCCTGTTTCTATATTTTTGATAAATGTATGATCTGCGTTAAACTCACTGGGAAAGGGAAGTGGATAATTTGGCTCTGAGAGGGGGCTCTTAGCAAACAGTCAACACTGTTGGAGGACTCTTGCACTAAATTCCGGTGAGCAATAAACCTCTCCTCAGGAATCTTCTAGAGTATATAGATGAACCAACAGGAAATCACATCAAGGAATTGTGTTTAGTGTTTCTGAGTTTAATTTCTTACAAGTGAAAGCATGCTCAGCACTCAGCAGGCCATTCTTAAGATTCTGTTCTATCCACAGGAGCCGCTGGTTTAAGTGCCATGAGCACGGTGACTGCATCTTGTCATTTCTGCTAGGCCTTGTATCTCAGTAGATTCTTATCAGTACACTGCTTTTCTGAAAAGAGTAAAATTGAAAACTTCACCTCAAATATTGTCTGTTTTAGCGTTTCTGCCCCAATACATCAATCTAGAAAGTCTTTTTAAAAAAACGTCCTTTCCTGGAACTCAGGGACAAGGACATTCCCCCTCTACTTCTGTGTTAGCCACTCAGCGGGGCAGCTAATGAAGAATGAAGGCAGGGCTTGGTCTCCAGGCTAAGCAGACTACTCTGAGCAGGGGTCAAATCACCTTCATTAAACTATTTTTTTAAATGAATAACATTTATTAAAAATTATAATATGTGCCTAACAAAATTATGTAAGTCAGACAGAAAGTAGATGTAGTTAAGGTGTTCACAGACCTTTCTTTCTCTGGAGAAAGAGCAAAGATGTTGACTAATTTCAGATTTTGATAAGTATACCATTTTGAAATCTTAGGGATGGTAATTCTATCTGCCACATGAAATCGGAAAAAGTAAACATTCCTTGGCTAACCTTTTCCATCCCACCTACTGAAGCCCAAGTCAAGTGTCATGGAAACTATGCCAGATGTTCCACGCTGACTGACCAGCTGAGACTGGGCTGAGGAGGTCTGGTCCCAGCGCAGTAGGGAGACAGGAGGACTCTGGGCTAACAGCTGCCTCTTCAACACAGTCGTCAGTCCTTGGTTGAATCTATGTGCTCTCCACTCACCTTAAAAACATAGAATTTGAGGAAAGGGATTCATCATTTCAGTATGAGTCCATTCAGTCCAGGAGACACCCAGCCAGGGGGAGACTCTGGGGCAGGGTCCTCCACAGGCTGCTGCTGCTGCTGCTAAGTCGATTCAGTCGTGTCTGACTCTGTGCGACCCCATACACGGCAGCCCACCAGGCTTCCCCGTCCCTGGGATCCTCCAGGCAAGAATACTGGAGTGGGCTGCCATCAGTCACTCAGATCCCGGGGTCTGAATGTACAGCCCTGAGCCAAGTGTGCATGAATGTGTGGGGGATGAACAAGGATTGGAAAATCAGAGGAAGGTGCCTCAGCAACTTCCAGGGTTTGAAAGACAACCCAAACCCAAAGAAACAAAACAGGCTGGAGGTTAGGCTCATAGTCTACCTTCAGCCTGGATGGGAGCTATTTTGAGACAAATTCTAGGTATTTGCTGCATCATTTAAATGTCTTAGAATAAAAATAATTAGATCGTGTATGTGTGTTAGTCGATTAGTTGTGTCCGACTCTTTGCAACCGAACGATCTGTAGTCCACCAAGCTCCTCTGTCCATGGAATTCTCCAGGCAAAAATACTGGAGTGGGTTGCCCTTTCCTTCTCCAGGGGATCTTCCCCACCCAGGAACTGAACCTGGGTCTCTTGCATTGCAGGTAGATTCTCTACCTGCACCTTATTAACAGAAAAAATGAAAGGAAAACTATTTTCTTATAGAAACCAAACAAAACATCTCATTTCCCTTCCCCTCCCTCCATAGAAGGACAGAAACAGCTAATTGTGTGTTCTCAATGGTCAGACTGTTTAAAATAACAATAAAAAGTACACACACAAGAAAGCTATAGACGATGTATTGAAATTTCCTAATCAAGTGAGTATCACAGAAATAAATCTGATGATTTCAACCAATCTGTTTTATAGAAACCAAGTAATCACTGTCAGTGAAAGAATAAGCCGTTCCAGTGCCAGACAGCTCTTTTGTTTCTGCAAGCAGCAGTGTTCAGCGGATACCCTGGATGTTTTGTTAAAACTTCTGACTAACATCCTCTTTATTATTCAGATTGATTAGGAAAATATATTTTTCTTTTGACAGAGTCGGGTTGCTTTTTAAGGAATTACTTGTTTCAAATTACATCCTTCTATTGAGCGCTGGAATTTGACACCTCATGCATAACACACTGCTTGTCGCTCCCCACCTCCCAACAGGAAACGTGGCCCTGTGGGGATGACTCTGTATTTACATTCAGCCTCACACATCAGCATTTACCAGCGTGAGGCCGAGGGCTGTCAACTCCTGGCTCCTAGTCAATATTTAATCACTGTGCAGTTATGGAGGGAGAAGGAAACATTCCATCTCCCAATAACATGCCTTTAATATGAAAAAAGCTCTCATTACATTTATGGATGCATGGTTACACTTTTCAGAAAAGCTATCAAATTGAGAAGTTGCACAACTGCTCTGATATGGCATTTTAAGTGTATTGCCTTTGGTGGGTGGATAGATAACCTGAATAATACATAATTGTGATTTTTAAAAAAGTAATATGGACCTTTGAGTTCTCCCTAAAACTTTTTTCTTTTTTAATGGGTGAGAGTTTTGGGGGGAAAAAAAAACATGGAAACCTTGTCTAGTTCATTACCTGTAGCTATAGTTCAATCTCTAGGTAATAAAGCAAAGGATGTATTCTAAGGAGAAAATTCAGATTGGTTTTGTGATTTTTACTTGGTATTAAGGCATTTGCCATTTTTTAAAAGTCTTTATTGAATTGGTAACAATACTGCTTCTGTTTTATGTTTTGGGGGTTTTGGCTGAGAGGCACGTGAGATTTTAGCCCCCTAATCAGGGACCTGAACCTGTACCGCTGCATTGGAAGGCAGAGTCTTACCCACTGGACCACCAGGGAAGTCCTTGAAGTTTTGTTTTTGATGGAGATGTATAAACAATTTTCTCAGTCCCAGCACAATGCTATGAAGCCATTTATTTTTCCATCCATTTTTAGGATAACTGAAAGAACAGAAACCATTGGTTAAAGGAATACAGTGATGGAAGCCAATGAGAGGTACCCATGTTACAAGGAATCCTTTGGCTGTAACCTGACAAAAACATCTCCTATTTCTTGCGTAGCAAATGGGCCTGAGCTGGAGACGTTTTCACCATTTAAATGAGATCTGCAGTGTTCCACAGGGAAGGTTCATGCATTACTTACAGTGTCAAGATGAAAGGAAAACTGCAATGAAGGTGAACGCTGGAAAGTGAATCACAGTAATAAGTATTTAAAATGCCTTAGCTCAAAGGCACACAGTTCTTTTTCATTCCTTCTACTAACCAAGGACCAGATGAACAGGTGTGGACTTGTTCAACTTGATGATATGTGGCAGGAAACATTTTTACTTCAAAGTTGCAAACCCTATTTGACAGTTCAACAGCTTTTCATTGTTGGTGGGTAGAGAGAGGATTAAGCTTTACCTCAGCTCATACTATTCACTGGTCCTGCTCAGACATGGTAATTACCTATAGCTCCTAACCAAGGCTCCAGATCCAATCATCTCAAGTTGGATGGTTGGGGGAGGGGAGGGGTTTCTCTCACCTCCCTGGGTGTTGTTCAGTTGCTAAGGTATGTCCAACTCTTTGCAACCCCATGGACTGCAGCACTCCAGGCTCCTCTGTTCTTTGCTATCTCCGGAGTTTGCTCAAATTCATGTCCATTAGTCTGTGATGCTATCTAACCATCTCATCCTCTGCTGCCTTTCTCATTTTGCCTTTAATCTTTCCCAGCATCAGGGTCTTTTCCAATGAGTTGGCTCTTCACATCAGGTGGCCAAAGTACTGGAACTTCAACTTCAGCATCAGTCTTTCCAATGAATATTCAGGGTTGATTTTCTTTAGGATCAATTGGTTTGATCTCCTTGCTGTCCAAGTGACTCTCAAGAGTCTTCTTCAGCACCACAATTCAAAAGCATCAATTCTTCAGCGCTCAGCCTTCATTATGGTCCAACTTTACATCCATAGATGATTAATGGAAAAAAATCATACCTTTGATTTCCCAAACATGCCTGCAGAGCATTGTGGGGATTTCTGAAAGGAATTCCTAGGATGGAGTTCTCACATGGCCAGCATCAGAATGCCTGACCTTCTGCCCCGAATCCTGTGAGCATCTGGCATGTTAACATTTCTACCCCATCCTGGGTTAGTGTGTCTAAAGCACAAATAGCTCACGAGGAAAAAGGCAGGGACTCCTGTTTTTAACATATTCCCAGCCTACAGCATCCAGTAGACCTGAGCAGAAAACCCACCAATATGCCACCTCCTTTAAACCAAAATACTCTAGAAGTTTCTGGAGCCTGAGAAGTTTAACATTAATTCACCTTGGAATTTAAGTAGCTTCTTCCCTCTTATTTTTCTAAAAGGCTCCATTCCCCACTGTACCCCCATTCTCTGGGTCCAAGGAAATGGCATTTCAAATATTGCCTCTTTTATTAAACTCCTTACAGCATGAACAGTTTTAAAGTTTATTATAGGAAAATTGCACAGTGATTTTATTGTGAAAAAGATAGCTTTAAGAGTGTGGTGGAAAGTTCCAAAAGTGACGTACAGACTCAAAAGGCTGGGATGTTTGCTGAGAAAGACAGTGATTTTGGTCAGGATACTCCTGGCTGATTTCCATGTGCCTTTCCAAACTCCCTCCTGCTCCACAGCCCTTCCACCTGGGTAGTTCTTGCCAGCCCCCCTTGTACAGGGCTCCCTCCTCCCTAGATCGCCATTCCATTGTCCTCCCCCACTGCCTCTGCCCCCTGGACCTCTCCTGCATAGCACTTACCTTGGATATTAAATAACTAGCTGAGTAAGTTGTTTAACGGCCCCCTCCCTCACCAAAATAATGATGCCATTTGGGCAGGATCATCACTCTCTTGAGCAAACTCCATGAGTTTGAGCAAGCTCTGAGAGATAGTGAAGGTCAGGGAAGCTTGGTGTGCTGCAGTCCATGGGGTCATAAAGAGTCAGACACGACTTAGTGACTGAACAACAACAACTTCTCAGTGTCTACTACAGCAAACTACTGAGTGAATGACTATTAAGTGAATAAGTGCACGAATGGGCAAAATCAAAATCATAGAATGCGGTGTGTTCAACTTCACCATATCCAACCTTGTCCCTCTTCCTGGTTCTCTGGGTGATGGTCTCTTCTAGAACTACTGGCACAGATAAAGCCACTGCTGAATGTGGTCTCAGGATTTTTGGAGAGAAAGCTCTGGGTGCATTTCCTTGATGGTAAGGGCTCCCGAGGCTCCCCATCCATTTGAGCTGCCTGGAACCTGAGGGACCCCCTCATCCCATTCTATGCATAAAATAATTTAAGAGGAGCCACTTGCTCAAGATTGAGTGTCAAGGGAGTGAGAATGCAGTTTTCTCTCCATGAGCTTCCACTCAACCAGAGGGTCATTACGTCCCCTTCAAGCCAATACGCTGGGTGAGTTTTTGACTGAGCCTTAACAACTGGATAGATTTGATGATTAAATGTAAGCACAGAGGGTGGGTAGTAGGGACTTTTAAAAGAGAGAAAACAAACATAAAGCCACACATTTATGTTCAAATGAATTTCTAATTAATTATTAATTAATTACTTAAAGTTTCAGCTTATGAAAAATTCTCAAATACAAACAGGTGGGCATAAGTAGATATTCTATATCACAAGATCACGGATATTTAGATGTGGTCATAGCCATCAGGAAAAATAAGCAGTTACTGTGTTATAGAAAGTTAGAGGGGCTACATTCCAAACAGTTGGTGTAGTGGTTTCTAGCTGAAGTGGAAAGTACATGGCCCTTGGAGCCAGAAGAATGTGTACTAACTCTGTGATCCCATCATATACTTCAGATGTTTTTTGTTTTCAATATTGTTTATTTATTTGGCTGCATTGGGTCTTAGTTGCATCACACAGGATATTCATTGCATCATGTAGGATCTTTCATTGCAGCATGTGGGCTCTCCATTGGAGCATGCGAGCTTAGTTGCCCTGAGGCATGTGGGATATTAGTTCCCTGACCAAGGATTGAACCCACACCCCCTGCACTGCAAAGTGGATTCTAACCACTGGGCAACAAGGCAAGTCCCTACTTCAGGGCTTTTTTTTTTTTGTCTATAAGATGGGAGTAACAGCATTCACCTGGCCCCACTGTGCATTAGGCAAATACACGAAAAGCTCAGTGCCTGCCCAGTAGGCACTCAATAAGTAAGAGCTTTGTTTTTCTCATTAAAACAGGTTTAGGGCACGTCTCTGCAGTTCTCACAGCATCATGGCCTTCTTCAGCAGAACCTGCACATTTGTGTTTTTATATGATTCATGTGGGTCTCTGCAACTCAACTGCAAGCTCCATGAAGGCAAGAAGCCCCATGACACAACAGCTGCATGTGAGCTTCTGCTCGTCTCTATCTCCCACGCCCAAAACACAGCAGACCTGCAACATATAGTCACTGACTGAATAAAGCTTAGCTCTGGAGAAAAAAATAATGACATATATTAAGGAAAGTCTTGGCAGACATCATATTGTAGACTTCTCACTTCGCCAAAAAGTTTCACATAAGCAATTTTAAAATATAGCTTTTGCTCCAAAATAAATTCAGAAAATTTACCCTTTCAAAGCTCAGAGACTCGTTATACTTAGACAACATAAAAGCACAATTTCTATAAAATAAGAGGTGTCTAGAAGACAATCTTTAAAATTCACATGAAAAACATGAGATTTTTACCATAATATTAGTTGTTTCTTGTCCCTAATCACAAAGAAGCTACTATTACTATTCTGGGTCAGGTCTGGAGACTGCTGGTAACTACTTCCTTATACACAGTCTGAGCTGCACCAAAGGACACATCGGTGGATAGACCTAGACTGTCACAGAGAGTAAAATCAGTCAGAAAGAGGAAAACAAATATTGTGTAATAACTCTTGCATGTGGAATCTAGAAAAATGATATAGATGAACTTACTTGCAAAGCAGAAATAGAGATAGAGATGTAGAGAACTAATGTATGGATGCTGGGGTGGGGAAAGAGGATGGGGGCTGAGATAAATGAGATTGACATATATACAGTACTATGTATAAAATATACAACTAATGAGAACCAACTGTGTGGCACAGAGAACTCTATTCAGTGCTCTGTGATGACCTAAATGGGCAGGAAGTCCAAAAAAGAGGGAATGTATGTATGTATATGTATAGCTGATTCACTTTGCTGTACAGCAGAAACTAACACCGTTGTAAAATAATTATACTCCAATAAAAATTAATTTCAAAAAAGAATAAAAAACAAAGGACACGTGTGGACTGGCATCAGAGGGCACCTTTCAGCTCAGTGTTTGAATACTGGCTCTAATATTAATACCACCAGCCATAGGTTGAAGCCCTGTGTGGTCCAGTTAGATTTGCTCCTTTCCAAGGTCACTGATGCTCTTCAGGGTTACAGATTTTGACTTTACAGGTTTTGACTTTACTTCTGGCCAGTCACCGGATAAATGGGTACCATGGCACCAGGGTCAGAGAAGTAGAGGGAGGGCAGGAGGACAAGACGCCCTGAGCAGATGAGTCATGAGGTCTCAGTGGAGGTGTCAGTGTGGCACGTTCTATTTGTAACACCATGAAAGTCTCTTTCACTTTGTGTGGTTATTTCCTTACCTATAAAAACGGAAAGAACTGAGAGCCCAGTGTGAGTTACCCTGCCCTTGGACCAGCTGAGCTCTAAGGTCCATCCCACCTTTGATATTCAGTGATTCTGTGAAAGACTCAAAATACCTTAGAGGCATGTACTTAGTGCCCTTGGGCCTACAACTGTCACATTTGAATCTGAGTCATAAGTTTAGAGACTGCTTTTTAGTATCAGTTTGTTGTTATTCAGTTGTGTCTGACTGACTGCGACCCCATGAACTGCAGGAGGCTGGGCTCCCTTGTCCTTCACTATCTTCCCGAGTTTCCTCAATCTTTTGTCCATTGAGTCGGTGATGCCATCCAACCATCTCATCCTCTGTTGCCCTCTTCTCCTTTTGCACCCAACCTTTCCCAGCATATCAGGGCCTAGTTCTGGAACTGATGAGCTAGTTCATCAGTTAGAGTTCCTGATTTTAAAGCAATAAGACCAACCCTAGTTGACTTAAGCTCACAGAATCAACAGGAGATGGACATTGAGAAACTCAGGGATGTGGAAAACGTAGGGAAGGTGAAGCCGTGGCCACGATCCCCTTGTGGGAGGGGTTCAGCGGCCGTCACCAGCTCAAGGAGGCCTCCCACTGCTCCTGAGGGCCTCACAGGGAATACACTAGACCCAAAATCCCAGGGGAGCTCCTCCACTTGCAGCAGTGTCAGGGGAGGGAGAATCTGGGCTGAGGTCTCTAGAACAGGAGTCAGCCACTTGGCGATTGTCCTCCCACCAAAATAACACACAACAGCAAAGAGTTAACTTCCTAAGGAGGACATAGGTGCTATTAGGAAGGGTAACTCATGCCAGGCAGAAACCCCATGTACATCCACCAGAGGAGCAAGAACCTAAGAATACAGAGGTCAGTGATGTCTGTATGTTCTGTCTTTAAGCATAGTGTCCAATGAATTTCAAAGGAGTATATAAATTGAAGCAGTGGGTCAAAACAATTTTAGTCTGAAATATCCTGTGATAAACCATAATGGAAAAGAATATAAAAAAGAATGTCTATATGTGTATAACAGACACTTTGCTATACAGCAGAGACTGGCACAACATTGTAAATCAACTATACTTCAATTAAAAAAAGTGAAAAAAAAAAAAAACAAAACCCAACCATTTTGGTCTGGAGAACACAGTTTTCAACTCGATTATATGGGTTCTACCAAAAGAACGTTTACTTAGTAGTAGCATAATCCACAATACATTGAACATGTAATTAACAAAGAATTCTGGGAAATCTGAAGAAACCTTAAGAGGAAATCACTGGGCCTGTCAGCCAAACCAGGCCACCCAAAGGCAGGGAATGAGTAACCAGGAAACCCTCCTTATGAGAAGTCACTGAGTCACAGGGACATCTTTCTATGGCTGAGAAAACTATGCCTGGAGCCCATTACCAGTTTAGTTTTGAAACTTCAGAGTATTCAATCAGTCCGCAAATATTGATCATTCTCACATGCCAATTTTCTTTCCTTTTTCATTTTCACAAGTCTCAAACCTCTTTCCTCACCATTTTTAGTCTGTGAAATCTCCAACGTGTTCCTCATGACCCTCCCTCATTTCACATCTTGAGTGGCCTGTGTCCCCCAGGTCACTTACACCTCTTTCTAGTCAACTCTCACTCCCTTCTGCTGGAATGTTCACACTACGGGCTCACTGAGCCTTTCCAATTCCACCTGACCCTTTACTTTAAAGAACGAGACTCTCAAGCCAAAACGCTGCTCCCTCATTAAAAACACAAGTAAACAAAAGATTCAGAAGTTGGCGAGCCAAATAACATTCCAAAGGACAGTGACAACTTGTGGCTGGCCACAGCCCATGAAACTAGGCGATGACTCAGGACAGCCCCCGCCTCCCGCCTTCCTGCTTGGAGGAGCCTCTCCTCCACAGGTCTGTGTGATGGTTTCTCTCTTCACCTGGCTCTCCTGTCCCTTCATGACACAGGCTTCCTCCTTCAGGGGAGAGACTGAGAGAAGACAGCCTTGTTGGAAGAGAAGCTGGGAGTCCCATCTTCAAAATGCATTTACAAAGCAAACACACAAGCAGAACTTGTTTGAGTTTCAAGTTTGCTTGGGATGACTTTGTGGGAGCCGAGGGACAATATGAAGCACTTGACGCTCCCCTCTCTCCTCAAGCCACAGCCTACATGTTATTCATTAGCTTTGTTGGGTTGGTTTTAATACATACTTCTTAATTTTTAAAGCTAATATAAATCCAATTAAAGCCTGCAGTTTAGATAATAATACTGTGCCAATGTTCATTTCTTAGTTTCAACAAATGTACCACAGTTATAAATGACTCACACACACAAACTATTGTATTTGAATAAATATTAAAAAACAAATGTATTTCTCTTAATAATTATATATATATATTGTATATAATATATATTATATACAATCTTAACATCAGGGGAAGTTGGTAAAGGATAGTCAGAAACTGGTACTATCTTTGTATCTTTTTAACATCTCTGTAAATCTAAATTTATTCCCAGGTAATAAGTTTGTTTTAAAAAAGCTAAGTGAACACTTTCTATTTTTTCAAAGGAAAGTGAAACAACCACCTCAAACTTGTCTCATTTGTTTGAAATCTGTTGACTTTGGACATAAAGCCAATAGTTCTACAGAGTAAAAAAAAAACAAAAAAAAACTCTATACTTTCAATGCTGCTGCTGCTGCTGCTGCGTCGCTTTAGTCGTGTCCAACTCTGTGTGACCCCATAGACGTCAGCCCACTAGGCTTCCCCATCCCTGGGATTCTCCAGGCAAGAACACTGGAGCGGGTTGCCATTGCCTTCTCCAATGCATGAAAGTGAAAAGTGAATACTTTCAATAGGTCCTCCTAAATACTATGTAGTAACAGCTACAATTAAATAAAAACTCAAAACAATTCAGCAGTATTAAAGTTTCATTGGATTCTATATAACAAGAAATTTTATTAGAACTCACCCCTACTGTCACCCCTTGGAATTAAATGGTCTCAGAGGAGTTTCCAGAAGATAAAAGAACTGAGGCCACATATCCTGCAGTGTGTCTGGGTCTGTGTGCACACACATGTTTATGCTTAAGACAATCTGTTCTTAAAGACCCCTTTCCTTTTCATCCTTTGCAAATAATGAAATACCCCAAATCCAAATCAATCAATTTCTGAACTGCTTTGAAGATGAAAGAGAAAAGAAAATTCTAAGTAATGGAATGTATATAAAAATAAAGAGGAAGGTGTGTAAGGTATCTTTTATTTTTTTTCTCTGGGTGTTAACTGCTTTAAATTACTTTAAGCACTGAAAGTGGGGGAGATACTCTGGTGTCAGTAAATCAGGCCAACACTCCTTCAGGAGTTTTCCTCCCTGAGATCTCTCATTTCTAGACTCTTATCAAACCTTTCAGCAAGTTACCCTCATCTCATCCCCACATCAGGTAAGTCATCTAACGTCTTTGGGTCTCAGTTTTCTTACCTGTAAAATGAAGGGGTTGGGTTAAGAGTAGGATGGAAAACTGGTAGCCCAAGGGCACCTTTTGAACTGCAGATCTGCATCTTAATTCCACAAAACTTGTCTTTATTTAAAGTTATTTGCAGTGCATTTAGTATTCAAAATGCATCCATGCTCAGTTGCTCAGTCGTGTCCCTCTGACTCTTTGCAGCTGTAGCCTGCCAGGCTCCTCTGTCCATGGGATTTTCCAGGCAAGAATACTGGAGTAGGCTGCCATTTCCTTCTCCAGGGGATCTTCCTGACCCAGGGATCAAAGCGGCATCTCCTGAGTCTCCTGCACGGGCAGGTGAATTCTTTACCACTGAACCACCTTGGAAGCCCCAGTATCTAAGATATTTTTCCTAAAAATCTGGGTCCTGGGTTTCTCCTGACATATCAGAACTCTGAGACTCTACCTGGCACAGCAACAAGTCGGGAGTATGAAAGAACAGCTGTCTTCTGTCCCAGGACCCATCCTCCGCTGCTCTCATTAGTTCCCAGCGTGGCCTCTGGAAGCATTAGAATTTGCCACCTTCGCTATGGAGTCCCTTCCAGCTCTAACAGTCACATTCTCAGTGTGATTGTTTACTAGAGTTTTAATTTGCTTCCAGAGTACTAGAATTTCTGCAGAGGTCTTACATGTTAGTACAAGCACAATCACCATACATTTGCTTTGTTGAGTTTCTATATGAAACACAAGAAAAATACATCTAATGAAAACACCATACCATAGGAGAGCCAGTATTCAGAAAAACTTAAAGTTACTGCTGCCTGAAATTATTCTTCTAGAATGAGCTCTTACTTAAGGGCTATTTGGGTCAGAGAGTGGGGCCACTGTTGACCAGATGACAACTCTAACAGGAGATGAATGGTTACATAATTTACGTAATTTAAGTATTTAAAAATAAAATCCCAGTGGCCTTCTCTTACTCCTCACAAAACCAATTTCAGAGTGGAAATAAAAAGAACAGAGCACTTAAGATGTTGTTACTCATAATAAAATGTCAGACCAGGTCAAAATGGACCCAAATTACGTAAGATTGCACAAAGAAAAAAAATTGTAATTTTCATAAGTGGCATAATTTTTAGCCACCGGAACCATGAGGAGAAAAACAGAAGGCTATGTTGGTTTTGAAACTATTTGAAAACATGTTATTTTTATAGGAGTGGAGATGAGGCCTTAATGTTCTTTTCTAAGAAGACACTGTGCTAGGTTCCCAGAGGTCCAGACCCTTCTTATTTTAGAAGGAAGTTGAACACTACTCTTTCTATGGATGGAGAAAAGGAGGTACAACTCTTATGCTGCCGCACTTGACATTTAAAATGCCCCAGCCTTTCATAACACAGCAGCTTTTCTGTTTTTATTTTTTAACGCTTTAACCTCAAATCTAAATTTACAACACGGCTAGAGATCTCAGGAATTATCAGGAAATTACCTCATTCCCTTTAAACTTTTTTAGACAGCAAAGTTCTTTCCATGTATGGCAAACAAAGAAGGAAACAGAACCAAGTTACAGAATCAAGAAGCTGCTACGACTTACCTGTTATTTTGTTCGGGACATGTCTACAGCCTACTAGTGAACAGGTGGGCTCTGACCACAGCTAGCTGGCAGGGGAGAGTGCCTGTCCTCAGCTCTTCATCATCAAGCGGTCCAAGAGGGAACCTGGCAGGGACTCTGGCCACCAGAGGTACCCAGCACAGAGGAGCCACTTTCTTACCGACTTTGCATTGGTTCTCAGACAGGTCACCTGCACAGGTGTGAAAGGGGAAACAGAGGCAGGCTGCAGATCACAGTGGGGAGGGGTGTCCTGGAGGAAGAAGTGATGGGTATGTGCCGCCATGGGGACAATGATCTACCGGCCTGGCTGGTGGGTGTCCAGGAGGTAGGGGCAGAAACTCCACCTTCTGGAGGCTTGACTGTGAGGCTGCAGAAATGGTGCTCTGTTTTCTGCTCTTCCTCAAAGACCTTGAAACAAACCCCATCCACCTGGGCAAATGGAGCATCACCTGGAAAAGCCCAAGTCCCCACAATTTCTTGATAGAAGCTTTTTGAAACATTTTGTAAAAAAAAAAAAAAAAAAGTCTATGAATAACTAAGACATTATTTCTACAAGGAAGAGTTGTGAAGAATCAGTCATGTCTATTAGGACATGGGTAATAAAACTCTTGAAGTGATGAATTTGCAGAAATCAGTTGCTGACTAATGCATTGCTCCCTGTAATCCATAAAAATTGAAGCTTTTTTTTTTTTGTATACTGGGCTAATACCCCAAGGAAGATTCACAATCACTTTCATGAGCCATAAATATTAAGGAAAGACGTTTAAAAATAGAAAAAGAGAGAAAGATGAACATGATATTGTTGATGATGGATATACCAGAAAGGCCATTCAATTACAAATATAAAATATTTGGATGGAGATACAGGGGTATCAGTAAAATGGACATATACAAGAGGTAATTATTAGGAAATCTGATATACAAAGCTAGATTGAAGAAAACTGGTAATTTTTTCACTTCCAGTAAGCTTTGGTTTAAGAATAACCTCATGCCACTTAAATATAACTAAAAAATATTTTACAAGTACTTAAATAACCATCAACCTGAACAAGGGGCCGAACAAGACTGGTCAAGTTCATTCCTATCACCTGGGTGTTTCCTAATCTAAATCATCACCTTTTGAATTACATATACTTTACTGAGAAAATACCATGGAAGTAGGTAAAAATAACCTAAAATAACACAAATATTAAAAAACAGGTCAGGTGGAGAGAACAAAATTAGGTTAAAATATTTATGAATGAAAACAGAGCAAAACAAGTGATAAAGATTGGTGAAAGCACATGCTGGACATAATTAACAAAGAAATATATAGGAAAATAACAGAATCACTCACAAAAGTGAAATAGCAATCAGACCAAACCAAAACAAAGCAGACAAACCAAGAACATCTGGAATAGTGAGCACCCTTAGGGATTTCATGAAGCTTGGCAAGTGAAGGTGAATTATCACAACTCTTCTGGACCTGACAAGAATGAAAAGTGATGGCTCAGTTCTACAGATTAAGACACATCATACAGGCAACAGAAAAATCCAAACACATCTCCCTTCCCTGACATCCATTTTTCTATTCCTAGTTCTCACCCATATTCTTTGAAGCCAGAGTCCTAATGGAGACTATTCCATGGGCTGCTCCTGAACTCCATAAATGCCTTTCTTTCTAGTCTTTTTCTTGGTTTTTGTCATTTTGCTCTTTTGGAGGCTCATAATAAATGATCACTTGAAACTCTGTGCTGTGCTGTGCTTAGTCGCTCAGCTTCATCTGATCCTTTGTGACCCCATGGGCTGCAACCTGCCACACTCCTCTATTCATGGGGATTCTTTAGGCAACAATACTGGAATGGGTTGTCTCCTCCAGGGATCTTCCCAATTCAGGGATCAAACCCAGGTCTCCTGCACTACAGGTGGATTCTTTACAATCTTACCCACCAGGCAAGCCCAAAACTCTGTCTAGATAAAACAAAATCAGTTTCAAAACAAAATCAATCACCTTGCTGAGTGAGTCACAGAGAGGTCTTCTCTCTGTCTTTTTGAACACAGGCACCACGTCACAGCGGGACAGTCGATGGACAGATTGTAAACAGAAGTGATGTACACAACGGTGAGCCCTCACACTCGCAGCTTCCTCCTCTGTCTCCTGGAGCTCAGGTGAGTCCTTGCAGGGTTCTCAAGGGCCACTTAGCCCTGAACCCGTGACAGGAGAGGACTGAGTGTCCCCCAGTGCTGGAAAGGAGGGTGGACAGTCAGAGAAAGGTATTTACAGATAAGAAAGGACAGGAAAAAAATATCTGTCAGCTCAAGGAGAGCACTGTTCTGTTGGTAGAAATACACACGGTGATGAGCTAAACTCTGAATGGAAGAGACCAAGTTTATAATTGTATTACAATATGGGTTTAAAAAAAAAAGAGAAAAACAATAAAATGAAACTTTTTTATCAGGTAATAAAAATTAGAATCTACTTCTAGTCGTGAAGCTCTTAAGTGATGAGCCTGGATCTATCCTCCAATTAAGTTGTGAAAAGACTTTCTTAAAAAAAAAAAAGATAGCTGAAGGGGACAGAGTTCACAAAAAGTGGAAACTGTGAGCCAGGTGACCTGAGACTGGTTCGGTCCTGGGTTGAGGAAGGTGGGTGAAGATGTTTAATCGTCATAAGCCTGTTTCTTCCTCTGAAAGTGGCGAGGGTTTGATGAGTTGACCTCTCAGATCCTTTCTATCTTTAAAATCTTACTACTTTTCTATTAAAAACGCTCAGTTTCATAACTGACACTCGAATTTCTCAAAAGCTGTGTGCAAAATAATCTCCCGGTGACTGACAGTATAAAAGCAGTAAGTGTGTAAAGCGTCATCAGTCCTAAGAGCTCAAGGAACATAAAGCAGCTAAAGAAAAACATTTGCAAAGGCCTTTGTTGTTTAAAAAAAAACAAAAAAACAAAAAAAACTTAGGATTGAATTTCAGAGGTAAGAAAAAAAAACACATTCATGGCTTTGGTGCAAAGGTCCAAGAGTAAAAACAAATTTCTTTTAAAATGCAAATGTAATGTCACAGAGTTTAGAGAAGCTCTTAAGGAAGGACCTGAAATTACTATTATTAGGACTATGACTAATTCATAGTCCAATGAATCAGCTCATAGTATAGCAGCTTTGAGCAAATTTAAAAACTAAATTTGTAAACTAAAATTTACAAAATGCATTAGTACAGATAACAAGCATCCATCAAATGGCTGCTGCTGCTGCTAAGTCGCTTCAGTAGTGTCCGACTCTGTGCGACCCCATAGATGGCAGCCCACCAGGCTCCCCCGTCCCAGGGATTCTCCAGGCAAGAACACTGGAGTGGGTTGCCATTTCCTTCTCCAATGCATGAAAGTGAAAAGTGAAAGTGAAGTCACTCAGTCGTGTCCGCCTCTTCAAGACCCCATGGACTGCAGCCTATCAGGCTCCTCCTTCCATGGGATTTTCCAGGCAAGAGTACTGGAGTGAGTTACATGCTAATGGATAGAGCAGCCTTGCAGCTCTTAAACAGGAATCAACATAAATTAGAAAAGCAGACAGTGATGACACTAAATATTTCAAAGTAAGGTGATACACAGAATACAGTCAGCCCCCAGTCATTTCCAGTTATGGTTTAAAAAAAAAAGTGATTGTAATATGGTCACGTCGTACTAAGAAGGATAAATGGTAACTGCAAACCACTCAGAATGTTTTCACTGTGGTGTCCCAGGCTGAGGAATCACATAACTTATTAAACACAAACTTTACTATATTTTGCAGGAATAATAAAGATGTCTTAATTTAGTCTATAAAAACAGGAATTCATGTAATTTAAACATAGCCTAAGTAACTAAGGAAACAAACTACTTAGCCATTCAAAGCTACTTTAGCAGTGTCGTTGATGGAGGAGTAACTGGGTTGTAATTCTTATAGAATAATACACTGAAAACAACCTGTAATTAGTACCATTCTAGGAAGAAATGTAGGTAATTTAAAGTTTGCTACTAGTTAATAGTACAAACAAATAAAAAGACAAACTGCTTTCAAGTACTTTGGAAATAACTTCACCAGGAGAATCTACTTTCAATTAACATGTCAATTAAAATTACTCTTATCTTCTCATTAAAAGAGGGAAATGCACCTGTCATAGATGGTAAAAAAAAATAATAAAATGGTGATTAAAATGTTTCAGGTCTACAATTAGAATTCTAATTCAAAAACGAGTCCTTTTCTTTTTCTGAACAATGGGTATAATGACTGCAGGTTGGATATAAGATGTGATCCTGGTATTTTGCTGGGGCTTTCTCTTAAGGCAGAGGGCAGCAGTTACCCCAATCACTTGAAGAGAGATGTCCCGCCAGTCCCCAAGAACACAGGAGGAATACAGCAACTGGTGGGAGAGGAAGCCAACATCAAATTGGGCAACTTTTTTAGAAAACAGGCAACTTCTCAAACAGTTAAACACACACCTCTCATACGATCCAGTCATTCCACCCTTAGGTATTTTCCAAAGAGAAGTAAAAGAATATGTCCATGGAAAGACTTGTATGTGAATATTCATAACACTTTTATTTGTAATAGATAAAAACAAATAAATAGAAACAACCCAAAGGTCCCTCAACTGGGCAATAGAGTATATCCATAAAATGGAACTCAGCAATCAAAAGGAATCAAAGCACAAAATAATTATATGTTGACTGAAACATGTCAGACAAAAAGATGAGTGCATATTATATAATTCCTTTTACATTAGTTTTAGAAAATGCAAGCTAACTCATAGTGATAGAAGTGAAATCAGCGGTTGCCAAGGGACAGAATGGGGGGATTACAAAGCAGCATGCGTTTACTTTGGGGAGTGAAAGATAGGTTCATTACCTCGACTTTAGCCATGGTATCACAGGTGTACGTACACATAAGTCACAACTCATCAGACTGCATACTTTAAATGTACAGTTAATTGTACGTCAATTCTGCCTCAGTGGAGTTTTGTTATTTTTTAATAAAAAAATCAAAAGGAGAAGTCAAAGGGAGAAGAGGTAGAACAGGCTCAACGTGAGGGATCACAAAGCCTGAGACAATTTCACAGAAAGACCATTGAGAAAAAGGGGTGAAGTTATACTCCATTTAGGAAGAGGAGTAGGCTGAGGCAGTGGGCACCCCAACTCCACTTGGGGTGATGGGAAGACAGGAGAATGACTGTGACAAACTAAGGTCCTGGAGAAGCAGGAGGAAGGGAAAGCCAACCACTTGGGACTGTGTTCAGAAGCGGGAAACAGGAAGAGAAGTTCAGGTTTCCCTAAGAGTTATCCATACCAGTTCCCAAAGAGTAGGCAGGAAGACAATGGGCTTTGCCGGTGGCTCAGATGGTAAAGAATCTGCCTGCGATGTGGGAAACCTGGGTTCAATCCCTGAGTTGGGAAGAGCCCCTGGAGGATGGCATGGCAACCCTTTCCCGTATTCTCGCCTGGAGAATCCCCATGGACAGAGCCTGGTGGGCTACAATCCATAGGGTCCCAAAAAATTGAACGTGACTGAACAATTAGGCCAGACAAGGCAATGGCACCCTACTCCAGTACTCTTGCCTGGAAAATCCCATGGATGGAGGAGCCTGGTGGGCTGCAGTCCATGGGGTCGCTAAGAGTCGGCCACGACTGAGCGACCTCACTTTCACTTTTCACTTCCATGCATTGGAGAAGGAAATGGCAACCCACTCCAGTGTTCTTGCCTGGAGAATCCCAGGGACGGCGGAGTCTGGTGGGCTGCCGTCTGTGGGGTCGCACAGAGTCGGACACGACTGAAGTGACTTAGCAGCAGCAGCAGCAGCAGAGTGATTAAGCACAGCACAGCACAGCAAGTGAACATATGGGGGCAGGAGTCACATAACTTGGTACTCTAGTTCTGGGTTGTGTGCGGCCCTTGAGTTTACCAGGAGCCTTCACACACCTGCAGGTGCAGGGCGGGACCGTGAGAAACACAGGGACATGGGATGGGGGCAAGGTCTGGCCAACTGAAGGGAGGACTTCGGGGAGTAGTTCTGGTTGTTGGATGGAACCTCACCCCCTACCCAGCGCCTCCATAGTGCCAGGCATCTTTGGGACCCATGGGAGCTACTGGGGATAAGGCAGTGGAGTAAAGTGACCTCGCTGCCCTCAAGGCTCTGACATCAAGGTGAGGGGCTGGGCCATCTGAAGCCATGCAGGTTTGTGCTGGAGCAGCCCAGAGAAGACAGCAGCAAGTCAGGTCACCAGAGGCTCCTTCAAGACTCCCCAGGCCCCTCCTGCTCTGGCACCAAAGACAGTTCCCAGGAGCATCCACGCTCCTCCACCTCCACTGGCAGCAAGAGATTAGCTACTTGAAACTGTCACAAAGTTAAGGTCAGCCCTAGGTTTTTCATCCTACCCAACACTGTATTTTTAAATTTGCCTCTAAATCTTCCCTAGATTAGAGACAGCTGATTGTCAACACATCTTTGCAATCTCAGTCCTTCGTTTTGAGCCTGTCACTGTAGGTGAGAGGAAGAAAGAGGCATGAACAAGGGTGAGGAGGCTGTCACTGCTTTGATGGACAGAATTCAATATTATTCCATTCAAACCAAACCAAACCAAAGCCTGTCTGTGAGAAGAGACTCATAAAGTCATGGGATTTTGATGATCTCCTACTTTAGTTGTCCTTAACACTGAGGAAACACAAGAGAGGACCTGCCATTAGGAAACCCTTTAAGTTATTTCAGGAAGGTAGAAGCTCTTTCCTGTTATTTCAATTAATTTTAAGCATCGAAAGGAAAAAAACCCAATCTAGCAACAGAAGAAAGAACAAAATCCCTTTCATGATTTTCTTACTGGGGTCTTCTGCAAATCACTTAACCTCTCTGGGGCTCAATTTTCTCAATGGTACAATAAGGGGACTGGTTTTTAGGTCTGGGGCATGTGAGTCTTATAAACCATTCATTCATTCAATATTCAAGAACTATCACAGATACTAGGTTACAGCAATAAAACAATGCAGGCTAGCCCACTGCACTCCAATTCAATTCTAAAAAGACCAAAAATGAAGAACTGAATAAGATCATGTCAGGCAGTGACAAGCACTAAGAAAATACACAAAGAGTGCCTGGGTAGAGGGTGGAGTGGCTTACTCTGTACTTGGGAGGGGGCTTAGGACAGCCTATCTGAGGAAGTGAGTTGAGTACAGTCTGGGATGATGACAAGGAACCAGTCACTCAATTCCACAGAGCTAACAGCACAGGCAAAAGTCGTGAGGTGGGAATAGCTTATTTGGGTCTCCTCACAAGTGAAAAAGAGGTGCCCTTCTTTTTCATTTTATACCCTTCCTTTCAGTACTATGTGTTAACTTCACTTAAATATATTTGCCCACAGCCCTTTTTAAAAATGATTTATTTATTCATGGCTGTGCTGGGTCTCCGCTGCTGCACGGGCTTCTCTCCAGTTGTGCAGAGCAGGGGCTACTCTCCAGCTGCAGTGTGCGGGCCTCTCATTGCCGTGCGTGTGTGCTAAGTCGCTCCAGTAGTGTCCCACTCTTTGCAACCCCGTGGACACAGCCCACCAGGCTCCTCTGTCTATGGGATTTTCCAGGCATGAATACTGGAATAGGTTGCCATGCCCTCCTTCAGAGGATCTTCCCGACCCAGGGACTGAACTCTCATCTTTACATCTCTTGCATTGGCAGGTAGGTTCTTTACCACTTGCAGTGGCTTCTCTTGTTGCAAAGCACAGGCTCTGGGGTACACGGACTTCAGCAGTTGCAGCACATGGGCTCAGTAACTGAGGTTCCCAGGCTCTAGTGCACAGGCTCAACAGTTATGGTGTTTGGGCTCAGTTGCTCCGGAGCATGTGGGATCTTCCTGGACCAGGGATTGAACCCGTGTTGAACCCGTGTCTCCTGCATTGGCAGGCAGATTCTTCACCAGAGCCACCAGGGAAACCTGCACACAACTTTTTATTTATTTATTTTTCATTGAAGGATAATTGCTTTACAGAATTTTGTTGTTTTCTGTCAAACCCACACCCAACTTTTTAAGGAGGTGCAAAAACTAGCACTTGATTTGAGCAGTTCCTTCAAGACAGACTTCTTCCACACCAACTCCTTTGTGACTCTCAAGCTTCTGTCCCCAGGGTTATAAATTCTCATACTTTTTCCAGGCAGGAGTAAACAGGATTTTAATCAGTGTTTTCCATACTTTTATGACAGTGAGCCACAGTGCAAAAGAAATCCTACACTGTAACCCAGTGTCTACATACAACTGAAATACAGCTTTTTAAAAAATCAGTCACTGTAATACATTATATTTAATTTTATTTTTTTTAAAAGTGATAAGGTAATTTCATGGAGAACTTACAGTTTGATAATCACTATTCTAACCCAATAATAACTAGTAGTTTTGTTCAAATTTTTCCAAACTATGGAAAAATGCAATATTCAACAACCTCAAAGGCCATTTCCCCCTCCCGTTTTTCCTGTACACATACTTGCTTTAGAGCAATGGAACCCAAATTTCTGTGAAAGAAATGCCCAGAGGGGACATCTTCAGGAGGGTCAGGGAGGGAAGGAGGAGGAACCCACACAAGAAAACTGTTTACTAGGTGAGAAGACAAGACACCTCAGGTTTCAAAGATAGCCCAAGAAGGAAAGATTCAGTCTCCACAATAGCTAGAAAGGAGTGTGTGTGTGTGTGTGTGTGTGTGTGTGTGTGTGTTGGCAGAAGCAGGTCTATTAGGTGAGCCATTAGATTTTAAGTTCCGAGAAGGAAGTCAATCTGTATCCCTACCTTGCTCATCATAATTCCAGGCCTATGTGGACAGATGTGTCACTGCAGTCCTGGGAATCAAACTTTGAATTTAGCACAGAAGTCATGAAGAGTCCCTTGGACTGCAAGGAGATCAAACCAGTCAATCCTACAGGAAATCAACCCTGAATATTCACTGGAAGGACTGGTGTTGAAGCTGAAGCTCTAATACTTTGGCCATCTGATGCAAAGAGCTAACTCATTGGAAAAGATCCTGAGGCTGGGAAAGATTGAGGGCAGGAGAAGAAGGAGGCGACAGAGGATGAGATGGTTGAATGGCATCACCGACTCGATGGACATGAGTTTAAGCAAATTCTAGGAGATAGTGAAGGACAGGGAAGCCTGGCATGCTGCAGTCCATGGGGTCCCAGAGTCAGACACGACTTAGTAACTGACCAACAACAACAAGAGTGCTCAAGAACATTCTGAATAATGGAGCTCATTGTCATCATTAAACCCTAACTTTGCATGCATAACCCAATGATTACATTTTCCTGGAATGTAAAAATGTCAGGCCATAGTAAAGGAAACTTATTTATCTTCAAGTCACTGTTTAAGTCCAGGGAGCTTAATCAGATATTTTTTCTCAGCACTAAGTGGGAGAAGGATGTTTTGAATTGCAAGATACAAGAGCAAGTACTGGCTGTAATGGAAAGATTCCGTGTCTGCTAGTGGCCATGGTAAACAGCTGGGATTAAAACGAGTGTGTTAATTTAATAGGTATTTTCTCAAGGGACACTAACCAATAGGCTCTGTCAGCCAAGGGCTCTCTCTCATAGAAACCATGCCAATTTCTCTGTGAAACACAGTTACTGTCCTAACCCCTGAAGTCAGAAGTGCACGCACCCAATTTCCAGTAGCCCTGGGGCCAGGAAGCCAAAAATTACACCTCCAAGCAAGCATTCTCCCACACTGCCGCACAGCTGCCACACACAGAGAGACTCTCATTTAAACTGTGTACCCTTCAACCCCACGTACGATCGTCATTAATGATTTCAAATTACAACTGTTGCTTTCTCCCAAAACAGTGATAAATAGAGGAGCTACTCTCAAAATGCTGTTCTTTTAAGTCATTTATTTGCTCTCCTCTCGGGGGCAAAAAGATTTGTTGAGACAAGTGTGAACCTGCCAGAGCTTCTTATTATAGATGCAGCCCCGCTTCCCTCCCTCTTTTCCACTCCAGTACCCTTTCCTCTCTGGGTTTCCTGAACTGAGGCACAGGCCTCTGGTAAGGAACTGCAAGTGGCTCCTTATCAAAACTAGGAGGGATTCACCGGACAGTGGGGTGAGTCAGCCGACAGAGGAAAAAACCACTCCCTTATCCTAGCAGGTCAACAATAAGTCGGGTTTCAGAAAGGGAAAAAGTCTGAGTAGGGTGGTAAACCCATTCCAATTCCAGAGCATCCGCACACACGTCAAGAGGGAACAAACAACGCGTGCTGCCTCACCGGAGGTGTGGGCAGGCGAATGCATGCTTCTGTGCAGGGACAGCCTATATATGGGCGAGACATCAGTGGCAGAGAAGGGAGACCCACCACGCTTGACAAAACCACAAGTATTACGACTTGAAATATCACCCGCAGGGTACCGGCTTCGTTGCCAAAATCTCCCCGGATTTATTTTCAGGCAAGTGACTCACAGTCTCGTCTCCATAAGTAATTCCATTAAAATGAGTCGCCAGTTCCACTAACCCGACTTTCCGTTGCCCTCTGTCTGCCCCTCCCTCCTCTCCGCCCATCCTGCAATCCCAGACAGCTCAGAGACTGAGCAACCATACCCTCGGGAAGCAGAAGGCAGCCTCACCGGCCCGGCCCCCACCCTCGCGGCAGAATGAATGGGGCCGGCGGCTGGCGCGAGCGCGGGGAGGGAGCGTGCGGGCCGTGCGCGGGGTGGGTACGTGTGTGCGCGCGTGAGCACGCACCCCGGCCAACTTACGGAGGTGGAGTTGGTCCTCGCCTGGCCTTGGTTCCGCACCTCCTGCTCCCGAAACTGCAACCCGGCCAGATGCTTCTCCAGCGCCTCCCAGTCCATAGGGGGAACCGGGGGCTCCTCAGGGACGCACGTCCCGCTGTCCGTGGGCTGAAGGCAGAGGCCCCTGGCCGCCGGGCCCCGGCCGCCGCGCCGGCCCCCTGCCGGCTGGGGCTTCTGGACCGCCCGGCGCGGGGCCCGGGAGCCGCTCGGCCGGCCGGCCACCACCACGTTGCCATTGTGCCTGAGGTCCTGGGGCTCTTGCGGGTGGAGGTTGCCGTTGGGCACCGGGGGCGGCATGGCGGTGGTGGAGCTCCTGCCCCCGCCGCTGCGGGTCCCGGCGCTCACGTCCCCCGGCTCCCGGGCCGGACAGCGGTCATCCCTGTACCCTCGCTCGTGGCGCCCGTCCTCCTCTTCCTTCTCTTCTCCGTCCTCCTCCGGCGCCCACTCATCAATCACCTTCTTCTGGTAGACCGGGAAGGGCTCCTCATAGTCCTCCAGGGCAGACACCAAGTCCAGGCTGCCCCCCGGCGACGACGAGGATTTGCACTCGGAGCAAGGGGTCACTTTGGTGGAGTTGGACTGCGAACTGGCGCGGCTGCTGTTGCTGCTGCTGCTGCCGGCGTCACTGCCTAGATCCATCCCATCCTCTCGGTAATCCTGGGGGGAGGAGGCAGAGAGAGTGAGCCGCTGGCCGAGCCTGCTCCGGCCGCCCGCCGCCCGCCGCGAACGCCCCGGCCCAGTAGTGCCCCGCGCCCGCCAGGCTGGAGGTGCGCCCCCGAGAAGGCGTCGGGGTGGGAGCCGGCACCAGCTAGAGGCTTCCCTCATCGCATCCCTTCCCCTGCGACGAGCGGATTTCCTCCGGGCAACTGACCCTCAAATCAGCAAACGGGGTGCCCAGGCGCTGGCGCGCAGACTTTTCATAACAGGGGCCCCTAGGCGCGCGTGGACTTTTTTAACCATTTTGTGCCGGGTGCGCCCCCGCACCCCGCTCCAGGGATTCTCCGAGAACCACTTTCCCAGAGAATTCTAATTCCCTGGGGGCGGGGACCAAGAAGAGGGTGGGAAGCTACTAAATTCGCACCTCGCGCGAGGCGCGGAGACCACCCCCTACCCGGCCCCGCCCCGCCCCCGCCGGCGGCCCGGAGGCCGGCTCCGCTAGAGAGCTGAGCTTTACTTTCTAAGGAACCGCAGGCAGCTCGGAGGTCTCACTCCCGCCTCCGCACCCCTTGAGCCAGCCCCGCCTCTGCTCGCTGGAAGGCTCCGGGTGGGGGGCGCTCTCGGCTCCCACTGGGCAGGGTGGCTCCCGCCGCCCCCAAAGGTGTGCGGGGCCGGGGCGCGGCGGCCGTGGCTGCAGGCGCCGCCGCCGCCCTGGGGGAAGGAGGACGCGCCCTGCCGGCGCGGAGCGGGTCCCGCCACCGAGCATGCCCAGAGGCTGCCGGGCGCGGCGGAGTCCGCTCTCCCGGCTTTCTCGGCTACAGGCTGGGGCGGGAGGCCGGGCGGGGACGAGGTTGGAGGGGCCGGGAAAAGGCCCAAGGGAAGGGGACTCGGGGGCTTTAGGGACGCAGACATGGCCACTTAGCAGGGCCGGCTCCCAGGGGAGAGTGGTGAATTTTAACCCCCAAACACATTCATATTTCTTGCGCGCGCCTCAAGCCCTCTCTGCGGGGTTCATTACCCCGCCTAAACCTCCCGGCACCCCAAAGCGAAGGCCCCTGCCTCCTAAACCCACGCGGAAGTCCCCGGGTGACCCCTTGCAGGACCTCCCTCCCCCTACACGCGCACATACACAAGCCCATGTGGGAGCCCGAGTGACGTGTGCTCCGTGGTCATGCACCATCATTTCCCTTCCACCTTCCTCCTCGCCGCTTCCTCTCCCTCCACCGCCCAGCTCCTGTCGCCTGGCTCCAGCCTCCCCTTCCAAGTTCAGGCTGTGGGTGGAACCTGTTGCTTTAGCACACGTTTTCTTTCCCTTCCTGGCAGCTCGCTGAGAATGACCTATGAGAGGTGTGTGTATGAGGAACAGAGAAGTGCAGATGGGACTAGTATCTGGCATGGAGGTGGGGAATCTGTTCTAAAGGTTTGGGCATGCCTCCGAAGTCCCCCTTGGCCACCTCCAATCTAGGAGACATTAAAGGAGGGGAAGAGGTGGGTGTCAGGTCACATGCCGTGTGGCTTGGCTTCCTTCAGTTTTTCGGAAAACCGAATCAAAGAAACCTTTGCTGGGTTTTTCAAAACACTACATCGGCGTTAGTTCGTTAGCTCATACTCTTTAGGAGCAAGGTTCTATGAAATGAAAGAATGGACACTTGGAGAAAGGAGTTGGGTCACAGAGCATCTTTTAAGGATTGAGAGTTTTCTGTGAAGAAACTGTTAGCCAACTCTGGGGAAGAAGGAAATGCCCTCTTTTCCGATTATGAAAAACAGTACTTGGAACGTAAGTGTTCTTCCACAGGCCAAAAAAAAAAGAAAGAAAAAAGATACACGAGGTGATGGATGTAACTAGGTGCAGGGGTGGGGGGGTCCCATATATATATATAGGGTCCCATATATATATATTTAATTTATAGATATGAAATCACCATGGTGGACACTTAAAACATCTAATAATTTTATATGTCATTTGTACTTCAATAAAGCAGGAAAAAAATTTTTTAAGAAAATGAAGAACAAGAAGAAAAATATAAGTGCTTAATTTTACTACAGATTGGGGAAAACCAGTTTCCTTGAACTTCCAGATTTGGGCCTGTTACTAATTATTCCCTGTGAATTCTAGTCTGGACCAAGCCACTACCCTGGCTTGGCACCCTCCAGATTGAGAAAAGGGGGAATGCTTGGAATTCTTTAGTAGGGAGTGGCTGCCACCCTGACATTTCTTCTAAGTCCTAAACGGGAGAGACCCTTTGTTTAAGTGATTTCTGTGAAATGAGACTCTTTTCCTCTCTTAGGTAGGCTTGAGCCAGGGAAGATAAGCTAATCTTTTCACTTGTCTGGAAGCAGCTATCTTATTTATGAATAACAGGAAAGGGGCCTTCTGGTCTGTCCCGTTTACAGCTCTTCTGTAAAATAGGACGGAATATAACTTAAAATGTCTTTTATGGTAACATCTGTAAACAGCCTGCCTCCTGCTCCAAATATGGTTTGATTTTGAGGTTGTTGCGGAGCCCTGGGTCAGTGGGCTGCCCCCTGTGGAATAGAGGTGGCCCTGTGAGTGTCCAGAGATAGGAGTAGAACACACTATGTGCTGAAAACTAGGGAGCTACTTTTCAAGTCACCGTGTGAAGGCTTAGGTCAGAAAAAGCTCGTGCTCTGTGGCAGGACACAGGTAGACGGACAAATGTTGATCAACTGGGGCGATAAAGGACAGCTGTGGTCTCCGGCCAATTTTCAAGCATCAGGACCCCCTCAGCCAGCCCCTCAGACTCCCTCCTGGGTTCAGGCTTAGCCCCCTGCTGCCCAGATGGTCTGTGTTCAGGGAATGTAAAATGACGCCTTAGCAAAACATTTGGCAAGATAGATCCCTGCCAAAAATGCACGGCATTTCAAAGCCAAATAGAAACATCTTTGAATTATCTGTCCTTTTAAATTATTTTCTGACCAGATATTCTGGATCAGATGGGAAAGTACCATGCCTTTTTTTTCTCTTTTCTCTTCATACAAGGTGCCTAGCTCGCCCAGTTTGCATCCTGCTTCCAGCTTTCCATCTCCTGCCAAGAGCCGTCCCACTTTGGAACATGAAACCCTGCCAACTGCTAGGCCCAGCAATAGTCTACAGATATGTCCAATGGGATGAAGAAATGATTTGCAAAATGATGGAAAAGCCCCGTCTTCCTGTTTACAGGAACAGTTCCTCAAGTCAGGGGCTTGGGGCTTAACAGACTTAGATTTATCCCTGCAGCCTCTGTAAATTAGATGTCACACATGTGAGTCACCTGGGTGTCATCCCAGACCAGCGCTTTCAGCCCTATCAATCACCAGGGTTCTGTCCCTCTCAGTGCCCACTGCTCCCACCCTAGTCTAGACCACTGTGTCCTGAAATTACTAAACAGTCTCCCTACTAACTCTGCCCATTCTGTGTAAGCAGCCAGAGTGCTTTTCTAAAATGCAAATCTGAGGGATTTTCCTGGTGGCCCAGTGGTTATGAATCTGCCTTCCAATGCAAGGGACTCAGGTTTGACCCCTGCTCAGGGGAACTAAGAGCATACGTGCCATGTGGCAACTAAGCCCATGTGTCACAATGAAGATGCCACTACCACCTCCACCCACCCCTCCCCCATACACACACACCATGCAAATCTGAGCAGCTTTCTCCTGGATTCATTAACCAGGGCTCCTTACTGCTCTTAAAGGAACTGCTTTCTGTCCAACCTCCCCCAACTTCTTTTGGTTAATTTCTACTCATCCTTTAAGTCTCAGCTTCAATGTCACTTCTTCCTGGAAGGTTTCTCTGATTCTGTGTACCCATCAGAAAGGGATCATATGACTTTACCATGTTCCCATGACACTTCACTTATCACATAAGCTATACTCAAGTTGCTGTTTAATTGCTGATCATCTTTGCTAGACTAAAAAAATCCATTTTAGATCAAGACCCACGCCATACATACATATAAAAATATTAAAAAGTTTCCTAAAACTCTTAGTTTGTAAAATCCTATCCTAATCCATTTAAAACAAAATGTAGTCACATTTCACCATTGACTTTACAACCCTCGAATGGATCAGAGATTGGGTGTGAAAAAAAGACTCTAAATTCTATATAGGGAGGGGCTATTTCTATCTTGTTCCTGGTAATTGGAATGGAATAGGAACTCGATTGATATTTGCTGCTGGAATTATTAATAGTTACATTTAATCCTCAAAAACCCTATTAAAAAAATACAACACCTAGTATCTCTATCTATAGGTAAGGAAGCTGAAGACAGGTTAAGCAACTAATGCCAAAAGCTAGAAAGCTGGGTGGCAGAGCCAGATATTGATTCCAGGTAGCTGGGCTTCAGAATCCTCTCCCTTAGTCACAGAGCTAAGAGCTCAGCATCCCTTGGTCCAGATGCATATAGATGAATTGACTAAGCCAAACTAATTCCTTACAGCCACCTCAGTGAGTTCTCTGTCTCCTGACCTGCAGAGGCTCCTTGCGCAGTGTTTATATCTATACAGAGGACAAGGCAGCTGGCAAGAGCAGCTGTTCCCCTCTGCACATACGTGCTCCAGTCAACGTCCTCAACTGTCAACAAGTTCATCAGTAATCAGCAAGTCGGGGCACTTCATTGTCTAAAAGGAAGAGTCTAGACATCTCAGAAAATGAATTTCACATTATTATGAACTCCTTTAAGAAGGCAGCCACCTGAGATTGAGGTCTTCATTTTGACATGGATAGGAAACTGGAATAATACTCAAAGGGTCTGGATGAGATCACCTTCCTTAGAGATCAGTGCTATTTATAGGATTTTAATCTGTAAAGGCAACATTTGTGAAAAGACACAACTGAAATATTTAAATCATAAGGAATAAGAATAGGTAGGGAAAAGATTTATTTGCAAAATTTCCAAACTAATTCTGAAGTTATTAGCCCTAATGCTGAACCTTCTCTAAGTTGTAGCATTTAGAGTAATAAAGATATGGCTAGCAAAGGGGTTTGTATTTTATCTTTATTACATGAATTACATGCAAGTCACATGCAGTACACAGATGCTCTCCTGTTTCATCACCTGAGTGTGACTATATGGGAATATTTAACAGCACTGTGGGGCGGAGTGTCCTGGGTATAGAACATCTGGGCTTTCTTTCCTGCAGTGTCTCTAACCACTTTTGTGACCTCAGCTTCCTCATGAAGGAGCTGGATTGCCTGCTCCCAGTGTTAAGCAAATAGTAAGAATTAACTGACTGAATGATTAAGTGAATGCACTAAAAGGCTTCTTCTAGCTTAAGGACCTTTTAGAAATGTCTCTGCATCATTTTATCACTTTCCTTCTTGGGAGGTACAAAGTTGGTTCCTCCAGCAGTTCAAAAACAAGGTCTATCTCCCTTAGGTAGGTTGAATACATGGTGTGTCTCTTTTATTTCTGTAGGGCAAATGAATTGATTTAACTTATTAGTCTGTACGTGAAGCTATTTTGGAGATGGTTCCTATACACACCTAAAATAATTTTTTTCTTCCACTTATAGAGCTATGCTTTAATGAAAAAAACACAACTTAAAAAAAATTATCTGAAATATTTTGATTCTCTAGCAAACCATGACATTGCATTTATTTCCTGTGCTTTCCTCAGTAAAAATGAAATAGCAAAATCTAGGCAAAACTCAGCTCATCAAAGATAGCTCCAATGACCTATTTTCTAAACCTGAAACCAGGACACTTGGCTTAACAAATACTACAGCACTCACAGAAACTAGGTGAATGCGTGTTTGAGATGAAGATTACCCTGAAAGATCTGTAAGCACTGGCGAAGAAAGCAAGTCTAACTGTGGCAAAAGGACAGCATCTTTATCAGAGAAAACTGACATAGAATGTGTCAGTCAGGACCTCAGCATATGGCCACACAGACTGTGCCCTGAACAGTGCCAGGAGGCTTGTGAACCCCACCCCAGGTGCCCACCAGGAGGGGCCATTTGGTTCCCTTTGCATAGATGACAGTGTCAATGATGCCCTCTGGAGTTGTTCAGTATACAACAGTACACATAGGCTCTGGTGGGAATTCCACTGGTAGGAAATTTCTTCTCTGTTGACATGACTAGAAGAGGAAGGCTGCTGTTCTTTTCCTAATCAAGTCATACCACAGACTGGATGGCACGAACACAAATTCAACTTGTCGAAAGCCTCCAGTCTTTCTTTCCCCAGACGTTTTCTGTCATCAGGTTCTACTTTCCATAAGTTCCTAGCACTTCTTGAAAATGCAAGTCTGTCAGCAACTCTGAATTTCTTTTTTGAACTTTATTGAAGGGTATGCGTACGTGCTAAGTTGCTTCAATCCTGTCCAATTCTTTGTGGACTCTGTAGACTGCAGCCTGCAAGGCTCCTCTGTCCATGGGATTCTCCAGGCAAGAATACTGGAGTTGGTTGCCATGCCCTACCCTAGGGGATCTTCCTGACCCACGATAGAGCCCACATCTCTAAGTCTCCTGCCACCTGGGAAGTCCACTGAAGAGTATACATTACATAAAAGGATGTTTAGGAAAAGCTGGGAAATTTTGTAGACACACTGCCTGAGTGGAGGGAAGCATTACAAGTGATGGGCACTGAAGCCCACTTGCCCATCACTTGATACAGGATGAAGTGCGGAGAAAGTGTATACCTTAGGCTTCCCTGGTGGCTCAGTGGTAAAGAATCTGCCTGCCAAAGCAGAAGACATGGATTCTATTCCTGGTCTGGGAAGATCCTACATGCCACAGAGCAAGGAAGCCTGTGTGCCACAACTAATGAGCCTATGCTCTGGAGCCCGGGGACCTCAACTACTGAGCCCATGTGCTGCAGCTACTGAAGCCTGCATGCCCTAGAGCCCGTGCTCTGCAACAAGAGAAGCCATCACAATGAGAAGCCCTCATACCCCAACTAGAGAGTAGCCCCCAATCACTGCAACTAGAGAAATCCCCCACATGGCAATAAAGACTCAACACAGCCAAATATGCATATATATATGTATATATATATATGTGTATATATATATATATGGAAGTAAAAACTTCTGGTCACTTCTTGACATAACGTTGGAAGCATTCTAAAATTTGAAAGTGGCTACTGGCATTGTCGGTGTAATGTGAGCAAGAAGAATGCATTGGAAAGTGGAAGGAGGTGGTGAGGTGGGACAGGAGAGAACTCTTCCAAGAGACTTGACTCTGCCTCTGCCTCTGCCTCTGCCTCTGCCCAACTCTACATTTAGGGGCAAGGTGGTCCCTGCAGCTCTTGGGGCCACTGGCCTCATCATGAAAGGAGAACTGTATGAAATCATCAGATGCCTCCAAGGGTCAGGCAGGTGAGGCAAATGAGTGAGGCTGGCAGCAGGGGCAACAGGAAGTCACAGGCTGAGCCGCTAAATCACTGAACAGCACAGAGCCATCTGAATTAAAATTCAGGACAAAAAGCAGGTTTATCCTCATTAGAAAAGACTTTGATGCTGGGAGGGATTGGGGGCAGGAGGAAAAGGGGACGACAGAGGATGAGATGGCTGGATGGCATCACTGACTCGATGGACGTGGGTTTGGATGAATTCTGGGAGTTGGTGATGGACAGGGAGGCCTGGCTTGCTGCCATTCATGGGGTTGCAAAGAGTCGGACACAACTGAACGACTGAACTGAACTAAACTGATCCTCAGTTTGGGCTTCCCTGGTAGCTCAGTGGGTAAGGAATGCACCTGCAATGCAGGAGACCTGGGTTCAATCCCTGGGTTGGGACGATCCCCTGGAAGGCATGGCAACCCACTCCAGTATGCTTGCTTAAAGAATCCCCATGGACAGAGGAGCCTGGCCAGTCACAGTCCATGGGGTCACAAAGAGTCGGACATGACTGAACAGCTAAGCAGAGCATACATCCTCGGTTTATCCCTGGATCACCATTTGGACCTCTGCTCTGAGACCTACATCCTGAGAATTCTAAGTCCATATGAAATGAGTTAAAGAGGCCATATATCTTAGCTTGTACAGGACAGTCCTGCTTTATACCTGCTGTCTTCACATAATTATTAATGGCACCCTCCCTTACTCGCAATAGTGCCCCAGTTTCCATGATAAATTACATGATCATCCCAGTTAAGGGGGAATCATCAATGACTAAACATAAACTTTGTGGAGCAGTATTTCCCAGATCTGTCCAGACCTTCAAACGAAGTTAAGCAGGTTGGGCAGCACTGCTTTATAGGTTATTAATCTAAATAAATCTCCAAAATAGTGCAACAAAAATGGTTCAGTAAAAGCATTATGACATGAATTTTAAAATTACAGAAAGTATATGAGAGGCTACCAATTTATGAAAAATGTTCAACTTCACTAGTAATCAAAGAAAGGCAATTTCAATCATAATGAGGCAAAATTTTGCCTGTAAAAATTATTTAGAATGACAGTGTCAGTGTCAGGATGGGTGTGATAGAAGGAACACTCATATATGGTTAGTGGGATTATAAATCGGCTGAGATATTATATGATAACATCTCTTAAATGTCTTTACAATAGTTATACTCCATGATCTGTTAATCAACAAATGTTTATTGAGCACACATTACATGCCAGGCACTGAGAGATAGACAGGTAAAAGAAATAAATACTAATTGCCCTAAAATGAAATTTCACTGTTGCAGAGAAAAAGACATTACAGAGGGGAAAAAATGTAACAATTTGGATTACAGTTTGTAATAAGTGCCATTCTAAAGGAGATCAGTCCTGGGTTTTCTTTGGAAGGAATGATGCTAAAGCTGAAACTCCAGTACTTTGGCCACCTCATGTGAAGAGTTGACTCATTGGAAAAGACTCTGATGCTGGGAGGGATGAGGGGCAGGAGGAGAAGGGGACGACAGAGGATGAGATGGCTGGATGGCATCACCGACTCGATGGACATGAGTTTGAGTGAACTCCGGGAGATGGTGATGGACAGGGAGGCCTGGTGTGCTACGATTCATGGGGTCGCAAAGAGTCAGACACGACTGAGTGACTGAACTGAACTGAACTGAATAAGTGCCCCCAGAGTCACTGGCTATGACACTGAGAGTGCATGGAGGTAGTGGATGTGTTGGAGGAGGAGCAGGAAACAGGAAGTCACAGGTTGATAAATTACTGAACAGCACAGAGCCATCTGAATTAAAATTCAGGACAAAAAGCAGGTTTATCCTCATTGGAAAAGACTCTGATGCTGGGAGGGATTGGGGACAGGAGGAAAAGGGGACGACAGAGGATGAGATGGCTGGATGGCATCACCGACTCTTTGGACGTGGGTTTGAGTGAACTCCGGGAGATGGTGAATGGACAGGGAGGCCTGGCGTGGTCAGGCTGAAGAGGGAGAGAAGAATCTAACAGGCAGAGGGAGCATCTTGGACAAGGTTTTGAGGTTGAAAGACGCTTACCACAATTGAGTAACTGAAAGGAAACCACTGGTTGGAGCAAGAGAGTTCAGGGAAAGTGGCGAGATGAAGTTGAAAGGTGAGGAAAGGTTGCCATGAAGATCTTTATCCTAACAGCTACTTAGGGGTTGTAAAAACAGACTTTTTTTGACACTTTCTCCATGGTGAAGAATTGCGTGGGGACAGGATAGAGCAGGACAAGAGTGGATGCAGAGAGACCGATTAGGAAACAAATATAGCAGTCCAGGAAAGAGATGGATGTGGCTTAGGTGAGAGTTGGGGAGATAGGGTGAAATAGAAATACTGAACATATATTTCCAGGATAGAATCAACTGGATCTGGTGACTGAATCGATGGAGGTAGTGAGAGAGAGAGATGTCACTGACAGTTTCCAGGTTGTTATCACAGGGAATTTAGTGCAAAGGTCATGTCTCTTTACTGAAATGGGCAGTTAGGAGGAGGGTGTTTGGGTAGGGGAGCATAAAGAAGGAAAACATTGACTCCTTTTTGGACATTTTCTGTTTGAGATGGTGTAAGACATACAAATGGAGATCACAAGAAGGTATTTGGATATGTAGGACTGGAACTTAGAAGAATGATCTGGGGCTGGTGATGTAAATATGGGAGTTGCAGCATATAGATGTGAAAGTTTGGTATACGTGACATTGGAGACAAACAGAGAGAGTGAGAAGAGAAGTCTTTAGCCCTGAGGAACTCCATCATTTATAGATCTTAGGTAAGAAGAACGGGGTTTGTAAGAAAAACAAGGAAGAGAATGGGAGGGGAGACAATAGTTACTCTGTAAAAAATGTAGCCTAAGGACACAGAAATGAGGATCTGGATTTACACATAAAGATGCTCATTGTGGCATATACAATAGTGAAAAATTAGCTTCAACCTAAACGTCAAAAAATTGGAAGATGTGTAAATAAATTGTGACATATTCATTCTGTGGAATAAATGCAGTCAAGTAAGATGTTTTTGAAAATTATAACATTAAATGAATAAAGGAGGGTATACTATTATACACACAATGTGATCCACATTTTAAAAAATTAAATGGATATATACCTAGAAAAAGATGTAGCCAAATGTTAATGGTGGTTAACTCTGGAAGGTAAAATTGCAGGTGATTTTTTAACATTTGTATCTATTTGTATTTTTCAATTTCTTTACAATCATCAAGGAATAGGTTGTAACATTTTTTCAAACTAGAAAACAAATTATGCATATTTATTTTATTCAAAATGAATGATTCTAAATTTGTTAAAGAATCCCATTAAAATGATTGTTCCAATGAGAGAATTTATTTATATAAATTCTGTGATGAATCTTCATATAAAATAAATAATTTTATAGTTTCAAAAATTGCTTGTTTAATAAATAAATAATAAGCAAATAAAAATAAATTTGACTAATTAATAAATAATGAGTAAATAAACTCCAGGAGATAGTGAGGGACAGGAGGCCTGGGGGTGCTGCAATCCATGGAGTTGTAAAGAGTCGTACACGACTTAGTGACTGAACAACAACAAAATGGCTTATTAATATAAAATTTTTGAATATAAGATTTTCTTTCAAAATTCTTTCTTTTCAATTTTCTTTCAAAAAGATTGAATCAGCACACTTCTGAAAAAAAAGTTTGAGACCATAATGAATGGAAGCAGGGGCTGGCAAACTTTTACGGTAGATGGCTAAGTAGTAAATGTTATTAACTCTGTGAATCATACAGTCATACTGAATGTTACTTTTTTTTTTTTTTCCTAAGAAACCCTCTAAAAATGTAAAAACTCCTAGTTTTCCAGCCATACAAAACCAGGTTGTAGGCTTGATCTGGCCCATAGACCATAGTTTAATGAGCTCTGGAGTAAAGGATGAATATGCTAAGAACAACACATAACGGACTTCTCAGGTGGTCCAGTGCTTAGGAATTGCCTGCTAATGTACAGGACACAGGTTTGATTCCTGGTCCTAGAGGATTCCACATGCCAGGGACAGCTGGGCCTGAACGCTACAACTACTGAGCCCATCACCTAGAGCCCAGTGTTCTGCAGCAAGAGAAACCACTGCAATGAGACACCTTTAGGCAACAAAAGACAGCCAGCGCAGGCAAAAAAATAATAAATTTTAAAAATTAAAACAAACCAAAACATTAAAAAAAGAACAACACATAACTACTTTCTCATTAAAAACTAACATAATATTGGGATTGAATGTTCAATTATTAAAATCCTAGAACCAGTTGGGATCTATTTTCAACAGGAAGCAGAATAAACAGAAAAGATCCAAAAGTGTGTCTAGTGTGTGTGTGCTCAGTCGTGTCTGACTCTTTGCAACCCCGTGGACTGTCTGTGGGATTCTCCAGGCAAGAATACTGGAGTGGGTTGCCATTTCCTTCTCCAGGGGATCTTCCTGACCTAGGGATTGAACCTACATCTCTTGCATCTCCTGCACTGGCAGGCAGACTCTTAACCACTGGAGTCACCTGGAGCAAACTTTAAGAAGAAAGTCTTTATCTTTTTTAGTGGAAAACTGAACCTGTACAAATACATCACGAAGTTGGTAGTTTTACCTAGAAAGTAAAAGCTAAAGAAAATTTTCTTATAAAATGAATCTTTTCATCATTCTATAATCTTGATTTTTGGTGCCATGAGGGGAGTGTTACTGTTATATCCAGGAATCTATTCATTTGTTCAAGTCATAACCCTGGGAGCCATCCTTGTCCCTCCCATCTGTGCTTCACCTCCAGTCACCAAATGATGGAGCTTCCCTGGTAGATCAGCTGGTACAGAATCCACCTGCAATGCAGGAGACCCTGGGCTGATTCCTAGATCCCAGATTGATTCCTAGAATCTGCAACATATTTATTCTAAGGTTATATTATTTGAGCTTCTCTGGTGGCTCAGATGGTCAAGAATCTGCCTGAAACGCAGGAGACCTGTGTTCAATCCCTGGGTTGGGAAGATCCCCTGGAGGAGGGCAGGGCAACCCACTCCAGTATTCTTGCCTGGAGAATCCCCATGGACAGAGGAGTCTGGCGGGCTACAGTCCATGGGGTTGCAGAGTCAAACACGACTGAGCAACTAAGCATAGCATAGAGTGCTGTTAATGCTCCAAGCAGATCCGTGTTCTTGGCCCCTACACCCACCCCCCAGCTGCTGTGAATATTGGCTTATGAAGGCTCACAGCTATCCTCTATGGTGCAATTTATCCCTCTGCCTGCATCAGGCCAGGAATAGACCATCTGATCCACATGCTACTTGGCATTTCTCCTGCCCCATCCTGCTCCTCTCACTTTCTTACAGGCTTATCCCTTAATAAACCCCTTGATAGGAAGAACTGACTCATTGGAAAAGATCCTGATGCTGGGAAAGATTGAAGGCAGGAGGAGAAGGGGACGACAGAGGATGAGATGGTTGGATGGCACCACCGACTCGATGGACATGAGTTTGAGCAAGCTCTGGGAGTTAGTGATGGACAGGGAGGCCTGGCGTGCTGCAGTCCATGGGGTTGCAGAGTCAGACACAACTGAGTGACTGAACTGAACTGATCTGAAATCACCTGTATGCAAATCCCTGTCTCAGACTCTGTTTCTAGGGAACCTGACCTAAGACGTCAAGATCCCATGATTCTGCTTCTTAATATATTTGGCTTTCTGACCACTACATCTGCCTGGAGAAAGGAAACAGGACTGGGTTATTCTTATAATTTTATTCTAATCCAGAAATACATTTCAAAATTTACTGTATGACATCAATAACTTTTATGAATACCAGGAAATAGTTCTTATAAAATATGTAGTAATGATCTGATAAACAAAAACACTCATAAAGACAGACAAAGAGCATAGGAGAGATTTAGCTTTAGGTTGATATTACTAAATAGAATTATTGCTCGTATTATTTGTACTAGTGAGTGGAAGCAGCTGTATCTCCAATATTATCAATTTTGCTAATTGTTATTGATTATATTTTAAAAACTGTACTAATAACCAATAGCCTATAAATAATCTTTTATTATAAGGCTTTTCCACTTTATTATACTGTAATAGTTTCCTTGGTCCTTAATATGATGTGATTATTTGCTGACTTGGAAGAATACCTTTATTAGAATATGCATATGTGTTCAATTTATCTTCTCAATTACACCTACATTAAAACCTTCCAAATCAAGTTTGCAAAAACAGACAAGCAACAGAGCCTATATGGCTTGTGATCTCCTGCACTATTGCATCTGGTTAATGATGACAATAACCTTCAAGAATAAGCACTGAATTAATCGAAGGGTTCTGTGTGTGGCTCCCAGGGAAGTGTGCACTGCAGTCCAAGGGCTGGATCCAGAGCAAGGTGAGAACTGGAAGCATGAGGAACACAAATCCTCTGCAACATCCAGGGAGATGGTATACGAAAGCAGAGTTTCACCAATAGAAACGTAACCGTTTTTCACTCTTTCCTCTAAAGTGATTTTACTTTTCTTATTCTGGAAGAAGGAAATCAGCTGCTTCTCTACTTTCTCAATGAAATACATTTTGCTTCAGGTTATTCATAGTTACTCTCAACTGACGAATCTATTATGAAGAACAAAGTCGACCATTCTTTGGTTTGATAATCACTGAAACTGAGTGTTTAGTGCTCAGGTAGCCATTAGCTCAGTTGGTAAAGAATCTGCCTGCAATGCAGGAGACCCAGGTTTAATCCCTGGGTCGGGAAGATCCCTTGGAGAAGGGAATGGCTACTCACGCCGGTATTCTTGCCTGGAGAATTCCATAGACAGAGGAGCCTGGTAGGCTACAGTCCATGTAGTTGCAAAGATTCAGACACAACTGAGAAACTAACACACACACACACACACACACCAGGTTATTCCAATGCCTATAATGAGTCTATTTCCTGGGAATTTCTTTTCACTCTCATCAAATAACTTCAATGAATGATAGTCACATTCCTCAACCTGAGCATGGGCATCTCAGACTCCTGAGCATGGGCTCAGACTCCTCTCCCACTCTCAGTGGAAGAGTCAGGCTCTCCCTCATGTGGATCTGGGCACAGGGCTAGAGGGTGGCCAGGTTGGTCTGAGCTGGCAGGGGTGGACAAGGGACAGAATCTGGGACTAGACTCTAGTCTAAGGCACAGTCACTTGGCTACCACCTCCAGGATTTTGTCATACTATGTACCACCTCTGGCTTCCTAATGAGTCAGCAGGTAAAGAATTCTCCTGCAATGCAGGAGATGCAAGAGATGAAGGTTCAATCCTGGGTTGGTAAAATCCCCTGAAAGAGGGAATGGCAACCTGCTCCAGTATTCTTGCCTGAAAAATCCCATGGACACAGAGGAGCCTGGCGGGCTACAGGCCATGGAGTTGCAAAGAATAAAACAAGACAGCATGCACACATACCACCTCTACTCCAACTTATACAATATTTTACGCTAAATCAATTGTTGTTCAATTACATTCATTCAAAGGAGAAACTTTGTATTACTATGATAAATGGAGTATGAGTATTATGTGCTGAAATAGAAGTAAAGTATACACATATGACATTTTATCAACTTAAAAATAATTTTAACACCTCTGAAATTGAGATGTATCTTAGAATTAATGGCATCTTACAATTATAATTGTCAACATCATATTTTAGTAGCACATAAAATAATGATGTGTTCTACTTATAAGTGATATATTAGATTTGATGAAATATAGTAAATTCTATAAAAACAATGTTACTGAACTTTTAAAAATGAAAAGTAAAAGTGACAAATGAAAAACAGAATAAATCAAACTGACTTATAAAATGTGTGGTTGGGGATTTCCCTGGTGGTCCAGGGGCTAAAACTCTGCACTTCCAATGCAGGGAGCGCAGGGCTCCATCCATGGTCAGAGAACTAGATCCCACGTGCCACAACTAAGAGTTTGCATGCCACAACTAAAGATCCCTGCATGCCACAACAAAAACTGAAGATCTCACGTGCTGCAACTAAAACCCAGCACAGCTAAAAAACAAATAAATGGAATGTATGGTTGAATATAAGTTTCTTGTTGATTATCATGGAACTTTAGATCAAACTAACTAGAAATCCTAGGATTTCTAGTTAGGATTTCAGACAAAAATAACGATCCACATTAATGAGACAAACCTGTTAGTTTCTATATTAACCCACTAACTTGCATTAAGACATGGCTATGTGCATGCTTGCGTGCTAAGTTGCTTCGGTAGTGTCTGCCTCTTTGCAACCCCTATGGACTGTAGCCTGCCAGGTTTCTCCATCCATGGGATTCTCCAGGCAAGAATACTGGAGTGGGTTGCCATGCTCTTCTCCAGGGGATCTTCCTGACCCAGGGATTGAACCTGCGTCTCTTATGTCTCCTGCATTGGCAGGTGGATTCTTTACCTCGAGCACCACCTAGGAAGACCAAGGATGTGGTTAAGACAGCTCAAAAATATTCAACTATTTAATCTGCTATATTTAAGTGTACATATACATACTCAGCAACTTTAGGAAGTGATATTTCAACATATCACTTAATAAAACACAGAGGTACCTGTAAAATTCAGTATGTGGGAGTCCTTCCCTCTTGGTGTGAGTCATGGTTGTCTATGCTTCTAATGGGTGCTGCTGAGGGTTCTGTTATTGAGGGCTTGGAACACTTATGATTATGCCTGAGCACTGCACCCCTGATTTATGAGGTCTAAGTAAGCTTGATTCCCATGACAGTACTACATTTGTCTCATCCTAAGCAATATTCTCTGTGAAATTACAGGTTTTATGCGCGCATTCCCTTCTGCAAAATATATATGAATGTAAATACAAGACTGTCAAAAGACATTTGTCTGAGTATCACCTAAAAATTACTGTGTATCACACTTTGGGCAACATTCATCTTGATGGAACACCAAGCAGAAAGGACTCAGCAGAGACGGGGACAGTTGGGTTACAGCTAGAACCAGGGGGGTCAGGTGGGGCGAAGAAGGCAATTAGGAGGCAAAAAGCCTGCAGGAGCTGTCCAGGACCTAGGCCTCTGGAGAAGGCCCTGGAGTAGGGAGGTGCTACCTTCAGAAGACAACAACATTAATTTCTCCATTTCTCTGTTCATTCATTGACATATCTACCATGTGCTAGGCACTGTGCTGGGTTCTGGAAAGAAAGAGTTGAAAGAGGTCAAACAGCTCACAGCGTAGAAAGGAAATGAACAGCAGTGATTATAGTTGGGCTTCAAAATATTAGGGTGGGTGTAGACAAAGAGTACAATGGAAAAAAGTATTGGAACGGGGCATTTAACTCAATGTGGATCGCCCAGGGAAGTCTTCCAGAAGGAGTGATGCTTGAATTGAGTTTTGAGGTGTAAGTGAAAGTTGCTGAAATCCTCCATACGCTGAATGACAGAAGGATACCCCCATCTCAGGGAACAGCGAGGTCAAAGTTTAGCAGTTTGTTAAGAAAGCATGATCTGTCACCCACAAATGAGAGATGTTAATATAACTGGAAAAGAGAAAGTGAATATCAGAGGATGGTAGAGAAAGAAGCTGGAAATGGTAGGAAATCACAAGCTGGATGTGAAGGATACTGAACTTGACCTTGAAGTTCACAGAGAGCCCCGAAGGATTTTAAGCCAGAAATGGCTGGATTATATGTGTGTTTTATGTGTTGACTGATGCTGAGGAAAAGTAAATTCTGTATTAAAACATAACCTGAAGGCCTCAGCCAGAGTGCTAGACAGTCAGCACGTAGAGATCTGTGTCATGTAAAAAACTGAAGTATGATCAGGACACAGGACTGTGGGCTGCTGAAAGGGTGTGAAAGGGCAGATGATTAGCACTGCGGATGTGAGGTGCTGAAGGAGTCCCACACAGGCAGGAGGAAATCTCCCAGGTGGGAATAAGAGTTTGTGAAGAAAGGAAGAGGAGGCGCCAGTGCTAACTTTCACAGTGAGCCTAGAGGGCTGGCTGAACCTCCAGCAGACCACAGTGACAGGGAAGGCTGGCGAGTGCTGGAGGCATTCCCTCTGTATATCCTGAGATAACCCATTGTGTCAACTTTTATTTATACATCTACATTTTATTTATATACTTATTTTTTTTTTAAAAAGTTTTTACTGTGGAAACACTTCAAACATGTACATAATCGAATAGCGCAACGAACCCCATGTATCCATCACCCGACTCTAGCAATTATCAGCCCACAGTAGTCTTATTTCCTCTATTAGCCTTCCACTGGATTATTTTGAAGCAAACCCCAGACATCATACCTTTTTAAAACAATGATCTTTATCCTTAACCCAAACCTGTGTCAGAATCATAGGATATGACGAACTTTGTACTGTGGCTAATTAAAAAATACTGAAAATTCACAAATACAGAAGCAAAGTCTACTCTCTAGTAAAGAGAAATTCATAATAAGACAATATGAACATGATGTTATTTAGAGAAAGGGGTATTTAGAGAATAAATCTCAGTTATTTAGAGAAAGGGGTAAAACAGAATAATTTAGAAATAATGCTCATCTGGTAAGCAAAGTTACTAGTAAAATCCTACAACCTGAATTAAACTAATGAGGTTAAATATATGAGCAGTGTTCTTGCCTGGAGAATCCCAGGGACGGGGGAGCCTGGTGGGCTGCCGTCTATGGGGTTGAATAGAGTCGGACACGACTGAAGCGACTTAGCACCATATAAGCAGGAAACAGAAGAAAATTGATTTGAAAATGTGTATACTAAAGCATCAAAGAAATAAGCTATTAAATAGGAAAAGCAGAAAGACCTGGGCTGACGGTGGGATAGGGAAACAGATTAAGTGTAAGTTGGAATATAGCATAGCTCATTTAAAAGAGATCCCAATTAATTCCTTCATGCAATAATTACTGAGCGCCTGCCACGTGCAGGGCACCGTCATGTCTCTGGAATGTCACCGGCCTTTAGTAAACCATCTTCGCTGCTTAGAGGAGGTAACAAGTGACCTGAGGGCAAGCAGCTGCGTGTACCTGATTCTGCCTGAACCTCATCCAGATTCTTTATTAAACACCTGGCTTCTTGAGAAATAGAGGCAACTGGAAGGGGTTCAAAGGAATGGAAAAGAAAATAATTAGAGGAAGAGGTTGGTTTTAACAGAAGGATCAAAGGGAAGAAATATTGGGAACTTGGCTAAGCTGGGGGCTCAGGGTAAAAAATGAGCTATCTGAGACATGTAAAGAGTGAAGCTACATAAGAAATATTGAGGTGGTGCAGAGGGCATAATGGAGAGCCTCGGACAGAGGAAGAGAGGGAAAGGCAGCGGCCAGGGGCAGGATAAGGCACTCAGGAGGCCCAGGGCTACAGACAGCACATTCTGACATCAAGTGGGACTCTGTCCAATGGTTACAGAGTGTGGGCACTATTTTTAACCTTTCAACTTTAGAAAAGAAAGCATTCTGAATCACTGCTAACCTTGATGAGCAGCATGGGAAGGGAGAGGAAAAAGTATTTTCTCTCAAATGTAATTCATAGATAAGTTCTAATGCTTCTCACTCCCACAATGGTTTCTCCAGTCAGCAAAATTCTTACCAGGGATGGCAGAGCAACAGAGTATTAGTACTCTGGTTAATGTTTTACCTTTTCACTTAAGGTCTTAGTGACCTTATTTTGGCAACTTTTTTGGTTCTTGATCAGTTTCTTTCATTCAGGCTCTGGGTCTTTATTTTTGTGGAAGGAATTACTTTTTAAAAAAATTTTAAACTACATCATAAATACAAATCAGGGTCTACAAGCATTTATGTAGAGTTTAAAGAATAATGATGACATGAACACCAGCATTTCCCATCTCTCCAATTAAAGTCAGATCCTTCTTTGAGGCCCTCTGGGTATCATACCTTGATCACTTTTCTTCCTCTGTCTCTTCTTTCTATTCCTCAACATTATCCTAAAAGTTAGCTTAACCCCTTCCTTAACATTTTACAATAGGGTATGATCCAGAGCTTAGCTAAACTACTCCAAGCTATTGCTGCCTCAGCATTCAATGTTTTGGCTAAGAGGCCTGTGAGGGGGGGCGGGGTGGGCTTAAACTGACGCCAGCCCCTCATGTCATCAAGCACACGCCCTGAATAACAGCCTGCAGACTCACAGCAAATGTGCACTCCTGATATAACTCCCAGGGTTATATCATCGTCTTTCACCTCCCAGGGCTTTCCCCTTGTGCACCCCTTAGATAAGACCCCCAGGAGCTTACCAAAAAAGTGAAAGCAAAGTCGCTCAGTCATATCCAACTCTTTGTAACCCCATGAACTGTAGCCTATGAGGTTCCTCCATCCATGGAATTTTCCAGGCAAGAGTACTGGAGTGAGTTGCTGTTTCCTTCTCTAGGGGATCTTTCCAACCCAGGGATTGAACCTGGGTCTCCAGCATTACCAAAACCCTGCTCTTTTTGGTTCCAAATATGGCTTATTACTGTCATCATATCTCTGGTTGTATCATGGTCTCATGGTGGGCTCTTCCCCACTCTCAGGACAGCACTATTGAAGGCCAAATGGACTCAATTCTTTCCACAGAGGACAGAAAAATTAAAAATATAATTGAGTTCATGACATTGGCTACTCAAGTTGCTTAGACAAGTAGGTGGATGAACCTTAAGTAGCACATCACTACACTGAAGTTGGAGATGTACTTTATTCTTCCCTGTGGACAGTGTTCTGGAAGAAACTCTCATTCAGTACCCCTCAGAAATGCCATTGGCGATTCCACATTTCTGGGGGCAGGGACTTCCTGCCCCAGCCCTGCAGAAGCATCCGTTGGGCAGCAGGCCTGGTGCAAGGAAGTGGCACAATGAACTGCATTTCCCTTTTCCTTTTGACCCCTTTCCTGAGGCTGGAGTCACCCGTGCGTGGTCCTCCCTGATTACACTAAAGCTCATCAAACTCTTGGCCACTGCCCAAAAGTTTTGCCTCTGCACCGAATCTCAGTCCCCTCACATCCAAACTCGTGGAACTGGACCAACAGGGGTTTGTCAGGCTCTGGACCACCTCTGCTGGCAGCCCCAACCCCCTCCCTTCCTCCCAGCACCACATCAGCAAGGTTTTACCATTTTTGGTGACTTGGCTAAACAGGCCAGGGGGTTCATCCTATATGACCTTTCCTATGTTCTTTAGCAATTCTAATTGAGGCCAGGGTGATTATGAATTTTAAATAAGTGAAAGGATCAAAGCTGATGAAGACAAGATACAGGCAGTTTTAAACTTTCTGATTTTTTTTTTTTTTTCCCACCTCCCTAAGAACAGCTTAAAGAAGCATGAAGTCATGAAGTAAGGGATCTGGAAACTTCTACTCAGCAATTTTATACTAGGTTTTTACAAATATAAGACATTCCATTAAGGCTAAGTAACACTCTGGTATTTCTAAAATCCTGTGAAATTGGTGTATCTCAGTGGAGACATAGGGTATTAGAAACTGTGATGTCTGAAAATTATTGCTATAATATCTAAAATTCCCTCTTCTCTCTTTTTAATTCCAAGAAGTCCAAGATCTTATGGGCAGAATATATGGCTTTTAGCAAAAGCTGGCTCTTGAGGTTTGAATTGGCTCAGGCTCGTTCTTCTCTGTTTTTAGATTCTCTCTAGTCATTCATTCAACAACATTTACTAAACATCTAGTAAGTAAGTGTCAGGTACAGTGCTAAACTCTGGAATTTCTAAGAAAAATCCTGACATTGGTACCTCCTTTTGAGGGCGGGGGGTTTGAAGAGCTAATAGAGAAAGAGATGCAGATAAAGAAAGAAAAGCAGTAGTGTTCTAGATGTGCCAATGGGAGCATTTTCAGGAGCCAATGGGGGCAGCATGGGGACAGTTATTAATTCAGGGAGAGAGAGAAGTAGGAATTGGGTGAGGTGGATGGTTTGTTTTGCAAGAGGCTAGTCAAGGCTATGGTTTTTCCTGTGGTCATGTATGGATGTGAGAGTTGGACTATAAAGAAAGCTGAGTGCTGAAGAATTGATGCTTTTGAACTGTGGTGTTGGAGAAGACTCTTGAGAGTCCCTTGGACTGCAAGGAGATCCAACCAGTCCATTATGAAGGAGATCAGCCCTGGGATTTCTTTGGAAGGAATGATGCTAAAGCTGAAACTCCAGTACTTTGGCCATCTCATGCGAAGAGTTGACTCATTGGAAAAGACTCTGATGCTGGGAGGGATTGGGGGCAAGAGGAGAAGGGGACGACAGAGGATGAGATGGCTGGATGGCATCACTGACTCGATGGACGTGAGTCTCAGTGAACTCTGGGAGTTGGTGATGGACAGGAAGGCCTGGCGTGCTGTGATTCATGGGGTTGCAAAGAGTCGGACACGACTGAGTGACTGATCTGATCTGATCTGATCTTAGGGAAGCCATGAAGACCTTGAACTGAATTATGAATTACACTCTCAGTGCACATCAGAGTCTGAACAAACGTTTGATCAACTCTTTTTCAGAAGCCCAAGAAGCTGACCTTGTCCAAATTCACACGGTTGGGACAGGATCTGTTACTGTGTAACATTTGCTGTTTCCCTTCCATTCCATGGTCTTTTTTCCCCTCTTTTTGCAGCCAGCTGTGAAGGGCCACTTTTGCTGGACCACACTTGTACCCAGAGGTGAAGACAAAGCTTCTTCTTTGTTGGTATTTACAGTTCAGTGAGACCACTTGCTTTTTTAATTCCTAGGTGTTTGGTTTATATAGATTGGATGTGTAAAATTTAAAAATAAAATAAAATTAAAAAAAATAAAAAGACAATAGTAATTAAAAAAAAATTCATTTGGGGGTGGGCATTGGTTCTATCCATTTTCTCTTTCTCTTCTTCAGTTTCATCTCAAAATTGGAAGGCAAGATGTGAGTCTGTGAGTCCCTGGCTCCACCAGCTCTAGCTGGAGCCTGTGGTATGGTGTTTCACCTTTCTGTATCCAGTCCCAAGTGTTTCTTTGGTGATACCTCTCTCTGCTCTGCGGACACAAGATTCTGGTGGAAAGACCCACCACCTGACTTTCACACTCAGTGGAGCCATTCACTGGCACGAGATGGCCTGAAGCCAGCTGCCTTTCTCTTCTGCTCCTCCACCCCTTCAGCTCCGCCTGGGGGTGTGTCTCCCCCCAGCTATTGGAGAAGTACGTTCTTCTGCAGGTGAGCTAATGGGTTTCCGTGTTGTGCTTTATGGATCTCTGCATTTGCAGGGACATTGTGGGGGCAGGGCAGTATGGTGGCACCTGTCATGAGGGGACAGGAAGAAGAGATAGCCATGAGCTGAAAAAAGAAGATAGCAGCGAGGGGAATTCTCTAGAATTTTGGAAGCTGAATTGCCTCTGTCGGGGAGTAGCTGATGCACCTGAAAACTATTTGCAAGACTTTACTGCCCTAGTAAAATTAGTACTGAAATGCCTGGAACCTCTTCAGGAGATTGTGATGTTCACTTAATGTTCCTCTTCTGGCAGAAAAAAAGGTGAACTCGGTTATTCATGTGATTAGGCATCAGTTGTGTAAAATGATGCATGTAGGCTAATTCCTATTGACCCTTCAGAGGGAGAAATCACATATTGTTATTCAAGTAGCGCATGTAATTTTATCTCTTTTTACAAGCCCAAATCAAATAGATTACTTCCCTGAGCTATGAACAACTTGAAATGCACATAGATCTTCTAGGTTAAAGTGCAAGAGGATAAGGACTTGCATTTGAAAGAGCAAAGTCTGTAATTTGGTGCCACAAAGATTCTGTTAAATGGCTATAGAAGAAACCAGCAGATTCCAAAACTGTAAAAATTTTAAAGGAGAAATAAAAGATAAAAGGGTTTCCCTGGTGGCTCAGTGGATAAGAATCCGCCTGACAATTCAGGAGACATGGTTCCATCCCTGATCCGGGAAGATCCCACATGATGTGGAGCAACTAATCCTGTGTGTCAGGATTGAGCTTGTGCTCTAGAGCCCAGGAGCCGGAACTACTGAAGCCCGTGTGCCCTAGAGCCTGTGCTCCACAACAAGAGAAGCCACTGCCATGAGAAGCCTGTGAACAGCAACTAGAGAGTAGCCCCCCTTCACCATAACTAGAGAAAAGTGCACAGCAACAAAGACCAGCATAGTTAAGTTTAATCGCTCAGTCGTGTCTGACTCTTTGCGACCCCATGGACTGCAGAACACCAGGCTTCCCTGTCCTTCCCTGTCCATCCCTGTCCATCGCCAACTCCTGGAGCTTGCTCAAACTCCTGTCCATCACGTCAGCGTTGCTATCCAACTATCTCGTCCTCTGTCGTCCCCTTCTCTTCCCTCCTTCAATCTTTCCCAGCATCAGGGTCTTTTCCAAGGAGTCAGTTCTTTGCATCAGGTGGCCAAAGTATTGGAGTTTCAGCTTCAGAATCAGTCCTTCCAATGAATATTCAGGACTGATTTCCTTTAGGATTGACTGGTTGGATCTCCTTGCAGTCCAAGGGACTCTCAAGAGTCGTCTCCAACACCACAGTTCAAAAGCATCAGCTCTTCGGTGCTCAGCTTTCTTTATAGTCCAGCTCTCAGATCCATAAATGACTACTGGAAAAACCATAGTTTTGACTATACAGACCTTTGCTGGCAAAGAATGTCTCTGCTTTTTAATATGCTTAAATATGCTTAAAGACCCGGCACAGCCATAAATAAATAAATAAGTAAATAAATAATTTTTTAAAAGATAACATGGGGTTGTCATGGGAAAAAACATTTTATATTTACTTACTTAAGCAGTCTTCTTGAAGGTAGAAATATTGGCTTAGCTAAAAAGTTCGTTTGGCTTTTTCTATAACATATTATTGAAAAACCTGAATGAATCTTTTGGTCAACCCAATACTTCTCAAAACCATTACCGTGACTCCCCTGCCCAGGCCACCATTGTATCGCCTCTACTCTGGATTACTGAACTAGCTGCCTGTTGAATCTCCCTGCTTCACCTCCGACCCTCACAGTTCACTAGGCTCTCAACCAAAATTATTTTTTAAAGATCATCTTTTAAAGCTTACAGTTCTCCACGAGCTTGTCACTGTCCACAGGATAAAATTCAAGCTTCTTACCCCAGAAACTCCTCAGGCTTTCTCAACAGAGACAGTATGTGGAGGACAGGAAGAGCAGGACAAGTCTTCTTGTGTGCTTCCATCCACAGCAGTGCAAGACGTTTAGCATCCCTGGTCCTGCCCACAAAAGCCAACAGTGCTGTCCTCGACTCTGTATTTTGCATCCAAATCACCAGCTGCATATCCTCACACACCATCTAGGTAGGGGAAGGAGGGTGGCATCACCCCCAGCTCAAAATCCCCACTAGGCTACCTGATCTGGCGCCTGCCTACCTCCAACCTCAGGATCTCTGCATGAGCTCTTTTCTCTGCCTGGACTGTTCCACTCCCAGACTAGCCATGTTTGGCTCCTTTTCCACATTCATGTCTTATTTTAAATGTCACCTCCTCAGAAATATCATCCCTGGGTCACCTCTTCTAAAATAGCAGTATACACACACACAGAGTCACTCTCACTATGTATACTTACCACGATACACAATTTTCCCCTTTGTTTACTTGTTTATTGTCTGTCTCCCCTCTCTAGAATGTAAGTTCCATGAGAACAGTCTGTTTTGTTTGCTGCTATACCCCCAGAGCCTGGGGATAAATTTTTATAAATATTTGTGGATTGAATAATAGATGCCATAAGGTTATTTTTCATTTTACCACATACATAATACATACTGGGAAGAAGCAGAACAGCATTATCAAACTCATTTTTCAGATAAAGTACCAAGACACTAAAAATAATAAATCTCACACTGAATATTAGTGATGGAGGGAGGAACAAAACCAGAAATGCCATTGCCGCCTTATTAAGTCACAGTGGATTATTCAGGACATGGTGATCTGTTAGGTCACAATGAAAGACATATAACATAGAGTTGTTGGTGTTTAGTCATTTAGTCATGTCTGACTCTTTCGTGACCCCTTGACTGTAGCCCACCTCGCTCCTCTGTCCATGGGGTTTCCCAGGGGAGAATACTAGAGTGAGTTGCCATTTCCTTCTCCAGGGGATCTTCCCAACCCAGGGATAGAACCTGTGCCTCCTGCATTGGCAGGCGGATTCTTTATCACTGAGCCACTAAGGAAGCTCCTGTAACATACAGAGACATACATAATTAATCAATTCTCTTGTTTCCACCACTTTGAGGCTAAATGTCCATTGTGGCTACTACTATATGTATATTAACTGGATTTCATTTTACTTTACAAGCTATTATACCTTTTCAAATCTAGCCTCAAAAATTTAGATTCACCCTTTGGAGAAGGAGATGAAAAAGGAAATGTTTTATTATTCTCTGTGAAACAAGTCTGAAAACCCATCTCTCATCTGATTCTGCTGCTGCTACTGCTGCTAAGTCGCTTCAGTCGTGTCTGACTCTGTGCGACCCCATAGACGGCAGCCCACCAGGCTCCCCCGTCCCTGGGATTCTCCAGGCAAGAACACTGGAGTGGGTTGCCATTTTCTTCTCCAATGCATGAAAGTGAAAAGTGAAAGGGAAGTCGCTCAGTCGTGTCCAACTCTTCGTGACCCCATGGACTGCAGCCCACCAGGCTCCTCTGTCCATGGGATTTTCCAGGCAAGAGTACTGGAGTGGGGTGCCATTGCCTTCTCTGCATCTGATTCTAGTAGCTGACAAAACTGATCCATGAACAAGGCATCACATGGGGCATAGCAAACACGTGGCAACTGGCTTCTCTCTCCACTCCTGCATCACAGCAGGTACAGCTCACCAATCTTAGTACCTCCTCTTGCTGAGCACCCATTCCATCTGGGACTCTCAACTGAGTGTTTCTGGCAGCAACTAGCAATGAACTGGAGTTGACATACAAGTTAAACATCTATTTGCCAGCCCTAGAAGAGTGGAAAGAGTAAATCTTTCCAGATCAATCTGAGTGTGAATACCACATTTGCTCTCTGTCACGTGTGAGATCTTGGTTACTCACTCTCTTTCTGTTGGTCTCATAATACCAAACTTGTAGGGTTGTTGGGGAAAATTACAAATAATGGCAGTAAAGTGTTTACCACCATGCTTGTTGCTATTAGAATTTGCTAAATAGTAGCATAGAACTGTGGTGAGGAGAAGGCTTTGTTTAACCCCCAAGAACAGAGAGGAGATATTTTGGAAGGCAGGAGGTGGTGCAGGTTACTGGAAACAGTAGATTGAGACTGAGTGTTGGACTAGATGAGTGGTTCCTAAACAAATTGTACATAGGCCCCAGCTCAGATCTACAGGTCGGAAACTCGGGATGGATCCCAGCATTGTGTGTGTTAACAAGCCTTGCTGATGCATGCTCTCTCTAGTTTGGGAAGCACTGCAGTAGGGAGAGGGAAGGCAGAGGATGGATAGATGTGGTAAAGTCAAACAAGAAGCATGTGTGCTCACCTGGTGATTAATCAGAGAGGAAACAGGAAGTGCCTCCCCTAAAAGAAGATGTGGCCATGAATATGCTCCACCCTAGCAGCCGCTTCCACAGGCAGGATAGCAGTTTGCTATAACTAAGGACAGACTCGGAGCTCACCAAAAGAGAATGGGTTTGTAGTACAAAGCAAAGGAATAGCTTCCCAAATGCGGCCCAGATGTAGGGAGACCACAGACTGGAAACTGAAAGGCTCCTTCTCTGAGCACAGGAAGGTGGCCCTTGTTCTTGGTGGTTTCAAGTGCAGCTTTGACTGAAGGCAAACAGCTGATCTAGACACTTCCTCAGGCTCCCCCAGCTTGGTAATTTCATGAAAGAATTGCATCTGACAAGCTCAAGGTGCCTGGGGGCAGTGGGAAGGAGGGGGCATCAAAGATGTGTCAAGAGATCCAACTCCATGGGGATCTCTCTGCTCCACCTGCTCAACCTGGACCATTGCATTCCCCCATTCCAACTCTTTCTGCCAGTATACAGACACAGAAGTACGTCTGCTGCTAAGTTGCTTCAGTCATGTCTGACTCTGTGTGACCCCATAGACGGAAGCCTACCAGGCTCCCCCGTCTCTGGGATTCTCCAGGCAAGAACACTGGAGTGGGTTGCCATTTCCTTCTCCAATGCATGAAAGTGAAAAGTGAAAGTGAAGTCGCTCAGTCATGTCTGACTCTGCACTTCCAACTTTCCTGTTCTTCCCACAACCACGTGTATGAGTATTACTGTCATTCCCAGGAGGCAGACCATGGACCTGAGGCTCAGATACATAAAGGACCTAGCCCAGAGTCTCACAGCTACTTTAAGTGGCCGAGGGTAGATCCTAAATACCAGTGTCCTGACAGAGGTGGTGTTAATCCACTGCTAGAAGATTGGCTACAGGGGTGACCTACCCTTATTTGGGTTAAAAATGACAGCTCTCAATTCCCAGCCAATGCATGTGCTGTGATTTGTGTTTCCAGTGGAATGTTTCTGCTGCTGCTGCTATTTATCATCACCTTTCTAAGCTGGTGGAAGGAATGTTTTCAATTTAACATTGTGTCCTACACACAGCCCCATTGCAGGTGTGGCAACCCTGATCTTAAATGGACAGCAGTGAATGATTAAAACTCTGAGAGTGGCACTAACCATGTTCTTAAAGACAGCAGTGGGAATGTGTTAGGAGATTTTACTGAAAGTTAGTAATTGGTTATTACTGAACCACTTATAATATGTGGCTTCTAATAACTACAACAAAAAAAATCCATTAAAAATGCCATTTAAACTTGCTTTTGGATAGACCACCTTTATTGAGATTCTAAGGTGGTTACCCTTGGACTGCAAGAAGATCCAACCAGTCCATTCTGAAGGAGATCAGCCCTGGATTTTCTTTGGAAGGAATGATGCTAAAGCTGAAACTCCAGGACTTTGGCCACTTCATTCGAAGAGTTGACTCATTGGAAAAGACTCTGATGCTGGGAGGGATTGGGGGCAGGAGGAGAAGGGGATGACAGAGGATAAGATGGCTGGATGGCATCACTGACTCGATGGACGTGAGTTTGAGTGAACTCCGGGAGTTGGTGATGGACAGGGAGACTGGTGTGCTGCGATTCACGGGGTCGCAGAGTCGGACACGACTGAGTGACTGAACTGAACTGAACTGAAGGTGGTTACCATTGTTCTTCACGCATATGGACTATCTTTGTGTGCATGCATGGTTAAGTTGTTTCAGTCGTGTCCAACTGTTTGACACCCTACAGACTGTAGCCCGGCAGGCTCCTCTGTCCATGGGATTCTCCAGGCAAGGATACTGAAGCGCACTGCCATGACCTCCTCTAGGGGATCTTCCCGACCCAGGGATCAAACCCACGTCTCTTATGTCTCCTGCATTGGCAGGCAGGTTCTTTACCACTAGCACCACTTGGGAAGCCCGTGGATTATCCTTACACCATAGGGAAACAACCAAATATTCATATCTCTGAACACAAAATAGGTGGAAGTGAGTTTGATTTAAGAAAAACTTCTGAGCAATGAGCCTGGTTAATAATTAGGAATGGATTTTCTAGGGACTTGGGCATTCTTTCTTGAAGGAGGGTGGGGAGAAGGGGGTGAAGTAACAGGGATTCTAAAGTTGTGCTAAAGAGCTGGTTTCTGCTCTCAAAACTCATTTCCTCCTCTGCAAGGAACAAAATAGTTTCCTAAGTCATAGAGAAAATAATGAAAAATAATATTTATGGAGTCTCTACTGGATTCCAAGATTCCTCTAATTTATTTATGATCTGTGATTTTGTTTTTAATTATCTGAAGTCTTAGGATCACATAATTTATACATTTTTGTTGATTGTATTATCTCCTCTAATGTTTCTAACAAGTTGGCCAAAGCACCATTGCCAATCACATATGATGATTCTACAGTTATATGTGTTTTGGAATAGTAATTTAAAAGACCGTCCTGAATTATAACTTTAGTTTGACTTAGTAAAGAATTCAAAAGCAAAGTTTGCCACTATAGCTCATGAAACTAAATTTTAAAAGCATGTGACCTTGTGTGTGTACTAAGTCGATTCAGTCATGTCTGACTCTTTGTGACCCTATGGACTGTAGCCTGCCAGGCTCCTCTATCCATGAGATTCTCCAAGAAAGATTACTGGAGTAGCTTTCCATGCCCTCCTCCAGGGGAACTTCCCAACTAAGAGATTGAACCCACATCTCTTATGCCCCCTGCATTGGCAGGTGGGTTCTTTACCTACCACCTGGGAAGCCCATGTGACCTTGCTTGCTTGCTTCCTTGCTAAGTCGCTTCAGTCGTGTCCGACTCTGTGCGACCCCAGAGACCGCAGCCCACCAGGCTCCCCCGTCCCTGGGATTCTCCAGGCAAGAACACTGGAGTGGGTTGCCATTTCCTTCTCCAATGCATGAAAGTGAAAAATGAAAGTAAAGTCGCTCAGTCGTGTTCGACCCTCAGCGACCCCATGGACTGCAGCCCTCCAGGCTCCTCCGTCCATGGGATTTTCCAGGCACGAGTACTGCAGTGGGGTGCCATTGCCTTCTCCGCATGTGACCTTACAGATCGCCTATGAAATATGAAAAGAATTAAATATTCTTTATATGCTTTATACATGAACTGCACTAAAATGTCTTTCATTGAATAAAAGGCAACATTTTAGATACAGGGGATTTTGATTAAACTGGTAATAGTTAAGACCAAAAAGATAGAGTGGACATTACCAGCTTATCTTCAGCCCTTGCCTTTAGCAGGCTAATGAATACAACGTGAAACACAGGTGAGTCTTGCTGTTCTATGACACAGTGAAGGGATATCCTCCATATTTAAATATATTAATGTAATCAGTTATATAAACTTAAATGCAAAACCAATTTCCTATAGGTTTTGAGATGGCATTCACCATCTCTTTGAAGAGCTGAAAACTACTCATCAGGTCCAGTCATGTCTTTAGAAGGGGACAACAGAGATAGTACTTGCTGGACTAGCATTAGTATCAAAATTCAAAAAGCTGATCATATTAATTTAACCATGAGTCAGTCTATATAAATCAGGACTATCCAAAATAAATATCCTACCAGGTATTCATGATTGGAACACTGCTATATGAGGTCTATTTAAATGTGGTACATATAAAAAAGCTCATGAGACATTTCTGTTTTGTAATAAACAAGGCAATGCACAACTATTACTCATTAGTAGCTTTTCTGGGATAAACTATTAAGTCTGCCCTTTCTGCCATTTTTTAATGCCTGTGAAGATCATTTTTGTTCCACGAATGTACTTCTTGGGATTCTCCATATACCCCATCAGTGTCTCCTATCCCCAAGAGATGCCTTTGTTCCTGTTGGAATCTGTGTAAGAAAATCCAGGGGCCTGACCTGTCTTTGGCTCAATCTTGTGCCTGCCTCCCTTATCCATGGTATGGCACTGGATGCACTTCTGAATAAAAATCTTCTTGTCCTTTTCAACGTTACCCATGTTTAGATCGTTCTCTTTTCACAATGTCCTGCTCTCCAAGTCCAAGGACATGCAGGTCTGAGCCTATGTCCTGGTAGGTTCCTCTCATTCTGATGACGTTGTTAATTATTTACTCTCTTTAGAAATAAGGAAACCAAGGTTCAGACTGGCTGTGTAACTCGCTTAAGGTTATGGAATAAATGAAGGGATTGGAAAATTTAACCCAGATCTGCTCAGTTCCAGCTCCAATGGATCTTTCCATTTTACACTGGAAAGTCCCTCACAGAAATGCCCCGTTTAATGGTGAGGAAACCGAGGCACAGGTAAAATAAATCGCTTAAGAGATGTCCTCTAGTTGATGTGATTGAGGGTCAATATGTGAAATGTTCAGGAAGCCACATCTTTTTTCCCTTTAACACTTTGATTTAGCTTATAAAAGATCACAGTATGTTACTTTTAGAGATTTTCCAGCTTTGGGGATTAGACTTTGTTTTTCTTGGCAGTGTTCATATTTGAAAGCAGTATATTCGACACTGCTTTCTGGATTTTAACTTGAAACAAATGAAGTGAAATTATACTCACACTCCCTGCTCTCTTCCAAATTATGAACTCAAAATTTAACTTTATGCTCAGGACATCAGCTTTTCGGCAAGCTATAATTCTCACTTTGCCCAGCCATCACAAGTGAGAAAAGAGGAACTCTTGCACCAACAAATCCCTGTTGATAAAACAAACCTTTTTTTCATGGATGTTCTGTCTTTAGAAAACAAGTAGATAGAGCACTTGTTAGTTAATAATAAAACAAATTCTTCAGTGACTACTCAGATGAATGAATATTTTTTAGAGGCATGGGGTATGTAAGGAATTTTAATCCAGCCTCCGGGTTCACTCCCCCACACAACAACTGTAGAGAAACCACTGGCCTCTGAATGATGAATGGTCCCAGACTCAACCAGGAGGGAAGACAAGCCCAATCCTATCATTTGGCATCACTCTTTTTAAAAATTCCTGGGTGGACTTCTATTTTGGCTGTAGCTGACGAATGGGCTCAGTTAAAGAGCTTTGCATACATTGTAAAATGACCATCAAGTGTTTCTCCTCTTATGCCATCCTGTCTCTTTTCACCCTATCCACAAAATCCCAACCCCAATCCCCAAATACTTCTCAGCCTCTCACAGACACACTTCTGCTAACACATCTCTAGCTGTTAAAAAGTTCTATTCATTAATTTCAAATTAATATCTTAGGGGGCTCCAGGCCATGGGAGAAAAGAAATCAGGAAACTGAATTAGTAAATGACAGAGCAGTAAGCAGCTTAAATGAGACTTCTTGCAGCTCTTTGCCTGTGGATGACACAGAATTTCTGAGCTTAGAAAAGCTCTTTTCTCTGCAGGTGGTACTGTGGGGATACCGGAGATGCGGTTCCACGATCATAGATCACAGTCTTATCCATTTGTTTTAGTCTCTACTGCAATACTCCACACAGGCATCCCCACCCCCGCCCGTGCTCTGTGCAGTCAAATCCTACTTGCTAATCAGCCAGGCTGAATGAAGGGTTAAGGCTGCAGCCTTCGATGCCAGCAGACGCTGCAAACATTTCACATTCACTTTCTACAGTCAACCCTGTAGCTCCATCTCCTGTAAAGCCTTCAGCATTTGCAGAAGTATTATTTCCTCTCACCTCTGTCTGGCTTAGACTTGCAGCTGACCAGGTTCTATAGCTTAGAAGTCCAAACTCACCCCTGCAGGGTCTTACCTAGAGTCTGTCCCTCCTCCCCTGCTTGGTCCTGGAAAGCCTCAGGGCCTCCTGTAACCTTGATGCCGCCTCCCCACTGGAAGTTGAAAGCATCCTCCTTGGCTGCATTACTGCACATTTTCCTAGTAAGCTTTTTTTTTCCTTCAGCTCAAACTTCTTCAAACAACACCATCTCTATTGACCCTGAATTTCTCTAGCCCTCTGTAAGGGCATTTCCAACTGGCATGGCCAGAAGAGAGACTGTAGAGGGCAAATTGGGGAAAGAAGGTTTGGAAACTCACCTGCACAGCTGCGAGGAGAGGAGCAGACACAGGATGGGGCTGCCTGCAAACTTCCCAGGGACCATCTGCAGCCAAATCTCTTGGCCTTAAAGCGACAGGGCGCTTTTCACCATATAAGGAAAACAGTTTCACTTGTCTGCTTTGGGACCTGTTTGGGCAAAGCAGCTCCTTCTCTGGACATTGCGGAGGCTTAAACCAACTGGGAAAATCTGGAGCCTGTCAGTTCAAGAGGATCTGTACATAGTAGGCAGCTTGAAAACTGCTGGATAAGGTACACGAATGGTATTTGGCAGGCCATTTTGAAGACTGGAAAACCCTTTATCTGGGGCTTGCGCCCTACAGAAAGGGTTTACAGTGACTGGGAAGTCTGCCTCAGTGACAGGAAAGGGCTCTGCTCCTGTTTCAGATTTGGCTTCCTGGAAACAAACCAATGATCTTGCTCATCTCAAAAAGAAGAGGCAATTGCTCCTCGCTTCCTTCAACACTCAGAAGAGGACAGCAAAGTAGCGGGGCTTGTGGTTGGAGATTTTGGTTGTTTAAGATACTTTAGCAGTGCTTCCCTCAAAACGAGGGAAATGGAGATGATTTTGTTATTTCAGCTCAGCTGGCAGAGGCCCTTCCTAAACAGACACACATATACAGACCTTGACCAAGGACACCTCCACTCATGAGCACCCCTTTCAGGCCCCCTTGGCTGAAGCCCACAGTTGAAGTCTGAAGAGCGCTTTTATCTTAACCAGAAGGGATAAGAGTGTGTTTTAGCAAGAGCAAACATTTTCTGTTTGGTACAGAAAATGTTTGAGGTGTATTAAAAGAAATTGTAAAATTTTAGATTCTGAGGAAAAAAGTGGAGCTTAATTTAGTTATCACTTGGATGGTCACACATTTTTCTCTTTTTTCCTTCCTTTTTGCTTAATATATTTAATTAATTATTAATTTTTAATTGAAATATAGTTGATTTACAGTATTATGTTGGTTTGAGGTATAAAACATATAAGATATATGTATATGTATGTGTGTGTGTGTGTGTGTGTTTATGTGGAGAGGGAAATGGCAACCCATTCCAATATTCTTGCCTGGGAAATCCCATGGACAAAGGAGCTTGGCAGGCTCCATGGGGTCACAAGAGTTGGACACAATTTAGCGACTAAACCACAATATATATATATCTGTACACACACACATATATACATATATGTATATATGTGTGTGTGTATGTGTTAGGTGCTCAGTCATGTCTGACTCTTTGTGACCCCATGGACTGTAGCCCACCAGGCTCCTCTCTGTTCGTGGAGTTCTCCCAGCAAGAATACTGGAGTGGGTTGCCATGCCCTTTTCCAGGGATTGAACCTGGGTCTCCCACATTGCAAGCAGCAGATTCTTTACTGTCTGAGTCACCAGGGAAGCTCATATATGTGTGTGTGTATATATATATATATATATATTCTTTTTCCTTATAGGTTTTTACAAAATACTGACTTTAGTTCCCTGTGCTATACAGTAGGTCTTTGTTGGTTTTATATATATATTAGTGAGTATATGTTAATCTCATCCTCCTAATTTATCTTCCCTGTTCCCCTTTGGTAACCATAAGTTTGTTGTCTATGTCTGTGAGTCTGCTTCTGTTTTGTATATAAGTGCACTTGTATCATCACATACCCCCACTTCCCCAACACACACGCTTTTTCTTCACTGAAACTAAATATTGTTTCTTTATTGCCAGCTGACTATGCCTAATACTTGGTATCTGTATCATAGATTTTGGATTAAAATATATATATATAATTTGGCCCTTGATTCTATAGTCTCATGCTGCTGCTGATGCTAAGTTGCTTCAGTCGTGTCCGACTCTGTGCAACCCCAGAGACGGCAGCCCACCAGGCTCCGCCGTCCCTGGGATTCTCCAGGCAAGAACACTGGAGTGGTTTGCCATATCCTTCTCCAATGCATGAAAGTGAAAAGTGAAAGTTAAGTCACTCAGTCCTGTCTGAGTCTTCAAGACCCCATGGACTACAGCCTACCAGGCTCCTCCGGCCACGGGATTTTCCAGGCAAGAGTACTGGAGTGGGGTGCCATTGCCTTCTTGTACTACCTTCATATTTCACTTTCTTCCATAGATTTTGAGTCTTTAAGGACAAAGGTCACTTCATATTCTTCCATACTCTGCTTAATACCTAGCATGGAACAAGCATAGAGCAGGCGGGGAAATACTTGTTGGATTAAATCAGTTGAATAGGACTCAGGGTTTTATATAATGTCTACCTAGGTTTATGAATAAAATGTGTTTTTATAAGATTATTGTTGTTAAATAAAGCCATGATTTCTTTTCTTGGCTTTTATATCAACTAGTATTTATTTTCCATGCCGTCACATTTTCTTCAAGGGGAAAGGTTAAAGGAATTTCTTTGAAAGTAATCATTGTGATAAACTCTTTGACCTAGCAATCTATTCTTAGAAAATTAATCTAAGGAAATAATTAAACAGAAGCAAAACATCTGATAAGTAGAGATGTTCATTACATTGCTGTCTGCAATAGCAAAAGCAAGAGATGACCTGAAGGCTCCAAAGTCATTTACCTTGATACATCAATAACAATAGTTCACATTTAATGATTGCTTACCATGTACCAGGCACTGTTCTAAGCACTTTAAGAAAATTAATTCGTTTAATCATGACAAACCCATGCCGTTGGCGTTGTCATCAACCCCATTTTACAGACCAGAAAACTAAGGCATAGATGTTAATAAACTTACATTTGAATCGAGGTGCTTTGGCACTAGCATTTAGACTAGCATCATCCTAAACTCAAGGAGGGCACGGTAATCCAATCCAGTGTTCTTGCCTGGAGAATCCCATGGACAGAGGAACCTGGCAGGCTACGGTCCATGGTATCACAAAGAGTCAGACACGACTGAAGTGACTGAGAACACATGCACTCATCCTATGTCTCATCAGGATTCGTTGAGCATAATAGGCATCGAGCATAGACAGAGTAATAAAATTAATCAAATGGCCTTCACATAGTCATTAAAAATAATAATTATGAAAGCTCTATACAAACTTGGAAACATGCTTATGATATAAAGTTAACTGAAGCAGAAGATAAAATACCTATGATTATAACTAGTGTTAACTGTCTATAAGAAATGGAAGGCCTTATGCAAAAGAGAAAACAGTTATATAATAGTTTTGGACTATGATATGATTTCTCTAAAATGGTCTTAAATGTTATTTATGGTTTTCATTTTTAAATTGATAAGAATTAATACTTGCTACAAATACATTGACCTTGGCATTCTTTTGTCTCTAAGCCCATCTAAATGATGCTATCAGCCTAGATTAGTGAGTGTCAAGAGGTTCTTTTGGTGGTGCTATTATCCCAGGGGAGCTCTCTGCCAGCCAAGTGATTCACCACACTTGGGGAAGAGACCTGTATGTCGCATCCCCACACTACTGTTCAGTCACCCTTGAATTGACTGTACATCAAAATATTTTTCAATGTCCATTTTCACCTAGTGTCTTATGATTTGTGGACCTGCCCTGGTGGCTCAGTGGTAAAGAATCTTCCTGCCAATGCAGGAGACGTGGGTTTGATCCTTGGTTGAGGAGATCCTCTGGAGAAGGAAATGGCAACCCACTCCAGTATTCTTGCCTGGAGAATCCCATGGATGGAGGAACCTGGCAGGCTACAGTTCATGGGATCTCAAAAGAGTCGAAACGACCTAGCAACTAAACAACAACAAGGATAAAGCTTTATGTGATAGTGTTGTTCAGGAAAGAAGTATAACCTACATTTTTCCTTATGTAGGAAGGCTTCCAGTGAGGGATTCTAAATCTGATAATATTTATCAGTAAACAAACAGATATGTCTTAGAAGATGGGTTTATTTTAGGATTAAAGAGGGCAACTTGGTGTAAATTAACCAAAAATTAAGACATTATATGTATTGCTTGAAGCCGTTGAGGGTTGTATGAAATGAATATATTTATACCTTATAAGGTGCTGCAAAATCAAACAAGTTAAGCTCTAAAAAACAAACTGAAAACTTGCTTCCGGAGGCATTAATATTTTTATAGTTTTGACCCCGTAATCATACTTTCTTTTCTAAAATTGAAAGTGAAACTCTCATTTGTGTCTGACTTTTTGGACCCAATGGATCCATGGAAACAGTCCATGGAATTCTTCAGGACAGAGTACTGGAGTGGGTAACCTTTCTCTTCTTCAAGGGATCTTCCCTAGAAGATCCTAGGGATCGAACCCAGCTCTCCTGCATTGCAGATGGATTCTTTACCAGCTGAGTCACAAGGGAAGCCCAAGAATACTGGAGTGGGTAGCCTATCCCTTCTCCAGGGATCTTCCCAACCCAGGAATCGAACCAAGGGTCTCCTGTACTGCAGGCACATTCTTTACCAACTGAGCTATCAGGGAAGCCCTTTCTGAAATTAGGTCAGAGATATTCTCTCATGGGAGAAGGGAAAAGAAAGGGGGAGGAGGGACTTCTCTGGTGGTCTAGTGGCTAAGACTCCGAGCTCCCAAAGCAGGTGGCCCGGATTTGATCCCTGGTTAGGGTACTAGATCACACAGGCCACAACTAAGACCCAAAGCAGGTAAATAAATAAATATTTTTTTTTAAAAAAGGAAAGGGACAAGAGACCATGTGATTCCAAAATTCCAAATGAATGTGTAAATAAAGATTTAATAAACTTAATAACATGCCTAAAGGAAAGTAAAAGTTTTTTTTCTAATAAAATGTTAATAATATAAACTAGAATTTCATAAAGCTGTAGATTGAGCAAATTTATTTAATATTCTTTTCAGCTAAATACATATCACATAATATTAATAGTATGTTACCCCTTTTGGAAAAGAAAAAGCAAGTATAACAAAACCCAAACAAACAAAATAAACTAAACAACAGGTTGAGTAGTAGGTATTAATCCATCTGTGGTCACAGATGCTTTGCACATGATGGTTAGAAGCATCAGTCAAGAATATAATTTTTCATGCATTATCTTTATGTTCAAGCTTAAGGTGAAGCTTATTCTTAGGAATATCAAAGTTATGTGTTTTTTTTTTAAATTTACATTTATTTTACAGTTTTATATTTGTTTTTCTAAAAATATATGTAGATGCTGATAGTAAAAGTGAAAAGGGAACATTCCTGCTGAGTCCCTTATGGTTTGTTTGAGCTTTTTTTTTTCTGAATATATAAATGAATATTATTGATATTTGGGGTGTACATTCCAGCCCCTTGTGAGTTACCATGCTCCTTCTGAAGGTGGGAATTTACTCATTCTTTGACAAAATTTGATGAAAGTCTACAGTATCCTGGGCTTAATGCTGAACCCTGGGGATGCAGCTGTGACAGAATGGGCAAAGTCTCAACAATCATGAAGCTTACAGTCTCAGGGTGAGAGAGACCAATAAAGGAGAAAATGTCAGGCAATGATTAACTCGTTGATGAAAATACAATATGTGAAGGAGATAACTGTGTTGCTTAGAAAAAGATTTTCTGAATTCTTGACTTTGAAGCTGATATCTTTCTTCTTAGTTCCTGTAGCACTCTACCTTGCAAATGGTTGGTACTCAATCAGTATTATAGAATCATGTATTTATTTTTAAAACGTGACAAAAATTTCTATTTTATAACTTCATTGGTTCAGAGAGTAGAATTTATTTTTTAATCTCCAAATCAGATGGCATTCTCAATGGCTTTTTTTTTTAAGATTTTTTTTATGTGGACCATTTTTAAAGTCTTTATTAAACTTGCTATACAGTATTGTTTCTTTTTTTTTTTTAATGTAACATTTAATTTTAAAAAGAAGGCATTGGCAACTCCCAGCAGATTGTTTTAAAGGAATTCCATCAGCTTCTTCTAGTCATGCTACAATTTAAAGCAATCATTCTCAAAGTGCAGCCGGGGTCAACAAGAGCCGCATCTCTTGGAAAAGCCTTTGAAATGCAAATTCTTGGGTCTGACCTCAGCCTACCAAAGATATTGTGGGACTTGCCTGGCTGTTCCCCCAGTGGTTAAGACTTCACCTTCCAATGCAGAAGGTACAGGTTCAGTCCCTGGTCGGGGAGTTAAGATCTCAATGGCCTTTTAATGTAAGCTTTCTCTTCTATGTTTCTGGTATATTCAGCTGTCATTTATACTAGTTACAAAAGAGCAAATGCAAAAAAAAAAAAAAAAAGTCAAATTCTGGCCAAGAAACATCTGCTAAATAGTTGGCATTATTCTTAAATGGCCTTCTCTTCAAGCCATTTTGGAAACTCCCTAGTTGTGCTTCTGTAAAGGGTTGCACCTGGGGAATGGCACAGAGGCTTTTATGAGGAGCGCTATTACAGGCTTCTCGCCAGGGCTGAGAGAAGAGAGGCTGTAGCAAGCTCTATTTTATGGTACAGTGAGGTTAGCCATTTACTGTTCCCATAAGCTATTTCACTTGCAATAAAGGTCAATGGGCCTTTTTAGGAAGGAGAGCTAGGCCCCTGTCTAAAACGGCCATCTTCTTCGACAGTCAAAAAGGCTGCTTTAGATTCTTCTGGAAAGTGGCAGGATGTTTATTTAGCTGGGAGAGTGGTTCAATATGATCAGCTGATGAGCAAGGCAATAAGAATTCACCGACTTCAGGGGGGAAGATTTAAATTCTAAGGTAGCTTGACCGCAAAGCTAAGCAGGGCGTGGCTCACTGTGGGTCTGTTGCTACCTTGACACATGAACTCTGCCAAGAAATACATTTCTTACTTGGCACTCTCTATCCTTGGACTTTCTGGGAAGCTTATGTCATAAATTACCATGGTTTGCAACCCTTGGCATCTTCAAGTCCAGTCTGGCAGAAGCAGTTCCATTAACAGTGTATTTTTCTTTCTTTCTTGATAGTTTTAAAGAAAAAAATAATGTTTCTTTAATATAATAATGTTTAATGTTTAATATAATAATGTTTCTTTAAATATAGGATAGGATACTGGGCTGCTATGCTTTTGTTCACTATCTCCTAAAGATATTTTGAAAAACTGCACCCTCCTTCAGTTTTATGTTGTAATATAAAACATTTTATCAAAACCTTGAATAGTAGCAAAGGGTATAATTTATGGTCTGTTGTCCATACTGGCTTTTTCAGAGTGATGTGTGTGTGTGTGTGTGTGTGTGGTGTGTGTGCATGTGCACTCAGTCCTGTTTGACTTTTTGCTATTCCATGGACTCTAGCCTGCCAGGCTCCTCTGTCCACGGGATTCTCCAGACAAGAATACTGGAGTAGATTGCCATTTTCTCCTCCAGGGCATCTTTCCAACCAAGGGATCGAACCCACATCTTCTGTGTCTCCTGCACGGCGGGCAGATTCTTTACTGCTGAGCTGTCCAGGAAGCCCTTTAAAGTGATATTTACTTAACTTGTTATAATAACTCCAAGAGAATGTAAATACTATAGCAAATTGATATCCACTATCATCCACTGAGTAATAGTTGCAATTTTACATCTTTTTGTTTTCTCCTTTTATTTTTATTTCTATTCATTTCCATAATTGTATCCCAATAAATTGTATTTTTGTGATTAAGAATATTTATCTATTTCATGCACATAACAGTGCATCTGTGCTCAGTCTTGTCCGACTCCTTGTGAGCCCATGGACTCTAGCCTGCCAGGCTTCTCTCTCCATGGGATTTTTCAGGCAAGAATACTGGAATGGGTTGCCGTTTCCTACTCTAGGGGATCTTCCTGAGCCAGGGATTGAACCCACGTCTCTTGTGTCTTCTGCATTGGCAGGTGTATTCTTTATCAACTGTATCACCATACTTCTGTATAAAAATAAAGTAAAATTAAAGCTTTTTTAATAATCTGTAGTCACAAGATCTGTTAAATCATCTGGATTAAGTTGTCATGACAATCATTACTGGAAATACCTGTAGCAGAGACAATGTGTGTTCACCACATCCTTTTCTCTTTTTGGAGGTATAGGAAGTTTATATTTCTTAGTTTCCCATTGGAAGTGTGAACAGAAATGATGTATTGTTTCCTATTCTAGTTAACAGTGAGTTGAGCTCTGTTTCTTTCTCTCTCTTTCCCTTTCTGTGTCTCCTTCAGTTTCCCTGTTGGAATCCTAAAACTCTGAGATGGCAAAGATGAGAGATGGAAGCATAATTATCTAGGGCCCCCTTTGAAGAGAATCCTCAAAGAGCCTCCTTGTCTGAACTGGACTGTGATATAAAAATTAGCAATATGCTTTTGGTGTGTTAAGCCATTGAAGTTTTAGGTATATTGGTTACTAAGGTAGCTTACACTATCCTGATTAACATATGCCATAACTGATCAAAACAACATGGATATATTACAACTTTTGATAGTTCATTATTAAGAAAAATAATTTTTAATTTTTGAAAATGCATCTAAATAAAAACACCAAGACATCTTGTTCATGTAAATGGAAGTAGAGATAGTTATAGCATGTCTCCCAGTTGAATTATATGCATGTCTTAGTGCAAATCACCATAATGAGATTTTGTAAAATGAGAGAAACACTACAGGAAAGTTGAAATAGGAAAGGATTTCTTAGGCAGTCAATTTAAGGAACAAGTTATATAAAATGTAAAGATCTGGAACTTAACTCCTTTAAAAGTCTCTATATCTATATACCCCTTTGAAAGTCTCTATGAGTGTTCAGCGACACCTGTATTCCGCATTTAAGACATGTCTAGGAAAGAGGAAGAAGAGTCAAGGGTGGAGTGTCCCCTGACCTGATCCTCTTTTGGCTGCTGACCTTCACCCAAATCCTTGGTCTATCTTTTTCTACTCTTCCTTCTGACTCCCACTAGCTCACAATGAAAAATATCCTGATGAAGATTAAAGTCTGTAACATATAGAGAGTTATTTTAAATCAAAAAGAAAAATATGATTACTTCAGAAAAAAAATGGGCAAATGATCACAAATGTCAATTCACAAAAGAAGAAATACAAAATCCTAATACCCACAGAAAACAATAAAGCCCACTTGGAATTCATAAATATGCAACGTAAAACAATGAGATACCATTTTGGAAATACAATTGGAAAAACTAACCTTTAGTGATGGTTGGGAAGAGAATAACTTCTAGAGAGCCATTTGGCAATACATGTCAAAACTTTTAAAAATATATATAAAGTTGAGCTAACAGCCCACTTCTGAACATTATTCTAAGAAATAATCATGAATAGGTTAAAAGAAAAAAGATTCAGCCTTGAGCTTTACCACAGATTTTTTAGCCAAGGTTCTTTTAGTCAAAAGTATTAGGTTGTGAGGCATCTTTCATTTGAAATGCCTATTCTCTATTTTCTGGTTCTCTTAGTTAAAATTCTTGATTGATTTAGACTGATTACTTGCTGAGTGCTGATTGATTGGCTGACTTCATCCAATCAACCATCATTTGTCTGGGAAGAGAAGTGTCATAGGATACACAGAGTTACTTCTTCCAGGGGCTATTTATGGAGTGAGGGCTAGGAGCTCCATGCTCCATAAGAGACAGGGAATGAAATCAGCATAACCTATCTAGAATGGTGAAGAAGAGGAATCACTTAAAAGCCCAGCCCAGGATATGAAGTGAACTGTGACACCATGCAGTGAGATGATCATCAAAACTGTTCTTACAGAAGACTATTCCAAAAGACATAGAAATATATTTCTGATATATTTCTATTTCTAGAGGAAACAACTTGTTGCATACAGAATAAACAGGCTCATATTATTTTTAAAAATGTTTACATTTATAAAGAAAGAAAGTATCATTGGCTGAATTCATGTTCAGTTCAGTTCAGTCACTCAGTCGTGTCTGACTCTGTGATCCCATGAATCCCAACACGCCAGGCCTCCCTGTCCATCACCAACTCCCGGACTTCACTCAGACTCACGTCCATAGAGTCAGTGATGCCATCCAGCCATCTCATCCTCTGTTGGCCCCTTCTCCTCCTGCCCCCAATCCCTCCCAGCATCAGAGTCTTTTCCAATGAGTCAACTCTTCGCATGAGGTGGCCAAAGTACTGGAGTTTCAGCTTTAGCATCATTCCTTCCAAAGAAATCCCAGGGCTGATCTCCTTCAGAATGGACTGGTTGGATCTCCTTGCACTCCAAGGGACTCTCAAGAGTCTTCTCCAACACCACAGTTCAAAAGCATCAATTCTTCGCCACTCAGCTTTCTTCACAGTCCAACTCTCACATCCATACGACCACAGGAAAAACCATAGCCTTGATTAGACAGACCTTTGTTGGCAAAGTAATGTCCCTGCTTTTGAATATGCTATCTAGGTTGGTCATAACTTTCCTTCTAAGGAGTAAGCATCTTTTACTTTCATGGCTGCAGTCACCATCTGCAGTGATTTTGGAGCCCCCAAAAATAAAGTCTGACACTGTTTCCACTGTTTCCCCATCTATTTGCCAGGAAGTGATGAGACCAAATGCCATGATCTTAGTTTTCTGAATGTTGAGCTTGAAGCCAACTTTTCACTCTCCTCTTTCACTTTCATCAAGAGGCTTTTTAGTTCCTCTTCACTTTCTGCCATAAGGGTGGTGTCATCTGCATATCTGAGGTTATTGATATTTCTCCCAGCAATCTTGATTCCATATTATGCTTCTTCCAGCCCAGTGTTTCTCATGATGTACTCTGCATAGAAGTTAAATAAGCAGGGTGACAATATACAGCCTTGATGTACTCCTTTTCCTATTTGGAACCAGTCTGTTGTTCCATGTCCAGTTCTAACTGTTGCTTCCTGACCTGCATATAGGTTTCTCAAGAGGCAGGTCAGTTGGTCTAGTATTCCCATCTCTTTCAGAATTTTCCACAGTTTATTGTGATCCACACAGTCAAAGGCTTTGGCATAGTCAATAAAGCAGAAGTAGATGTTTTTCTGGAACTCTCTTGCTTTTTCCACGATCCAGTGGATGTTGGCAATTTTATCTCTGGTTCCTCTGCCTTTTCTAAATCCAGCTTGAACATCTGGAAGTTCACAGTTCACATATTGCTGAAGCCTGGCTTGGAGAATTTTGAGCATTACCTTACTAGCGTGTGAGATGAGTGCAATTGTGTGGTAGTTTGAGCATTCTTTGGCATTGCCTTTCTTTGGGATTGGAATGAAAACAGACCTTTTCCAGTCCTGTGGCCACTGTTGAGTTTTCCAAATTTGCTGGCATATTGAGTGCAGCACTTTCACAGCATCATCTTTCAGGATTTGAAATAGCTCAACTGGAATTCCATCACCTCCACTATCTTTGTTCGTAGTGATGCTTTCTAAGGCCCACTTGACTTTTCTTTCCAGGATGTCTGGCTCTAGGTGAATGATCATACCATCGTGATTATCTGGGTCGTGAAGATCTTTTTTGTACAGTTCTTCTGTGTATTCTTGTCACCTCTTCTTAATATCTTCTGCTTCTGTTAGGTCCATACCATTTCTGTCCTGAAGTAACAGGCAAATTTGGCTTTGGAATACGGAATGAAGCAGGGCAAAGGCTAATAGACTTTCATCAAGAAAATGCACTGGTCATAGCAAATACCTTCTTCCAACAACACAAGAGAGGACTCTACACATGGACATCACCAGATGGTCAACACCGAAATCATATTGATTATATTCTTTGCAGCCAAAGATGGAGAAGCTCTATACAGTCAGAAAAACAAGACTGGGAGCTGACTGTGGCTCAGATCATGAACTCCTTATTGCCAAATTCAGACTTAAATTGAAGAAAGTAGGGAAAACCACCAGACCATTCAGGTATGACATAAATCAAATCCCTTATGATTAAACAGTGGAAGTGAGAAATAGATTTAAGGGACTAGATCTGATAGATATTGTGCCTGATGAACTATGGATGGAGGTTCATGACATTGTACAGGAGACAGGGATCAAGACCATCCCCATGGAAAAGAAATGCAAAAAAGCAAAATGGCTGTCTGAGGTGGCCTTACAAATAGCTGTGAAAAGAAGAGAAGCAAAAAACAAAGGAGAAAAGGAAAGATATACCCATTTGAATGCAGAGTTCCAAAGAATAGCAAGAAGAGATAAGAAAGCCTTCCTCAGTGATCAATGCAAAGAAACAGAGGAAAACAACAGAATGGGAAAGACTAGAGATCTCTTCAAGAAAATTAGAGATACCAAGGGGACATTTCATGCAAAGATGGCTCGATAAAGGACAGAATTCATGTTAAGAGGACTGAATGTCTGTGTCACCTACCCTGCCCTCCCCTCATTCTAATATTGAAACCCTAACTCCCGATGTGATGGTATTTGGAAGTGGGGTTTTTGGCAGGTAATTGGGTTTAGATGAGGTCAAGAGGGTGGGGCCTCCCAGATGGAATTAGTGCTCTTAGAAGAAGAGGAAGAAACCAGAGTCTTCTCTTCCTCCACCACGTGAAGATACAGCAAGAAGGGAGTATTTGCAAACCAGGAAGAGGGCTCTCACCAGACACTATGCAACCTGGGTCTTGGACTCCCCAGCCTCTAGAACTGTGAGAAATATCAATAAATATTTGTTGTTTAAGTCAGTCTATGGTGTTTTGTTAGAGTGGCCTGAAATAACTAAGAGATAAAGGAAAATACAGTGCAGTTTCAAAACTACAGTGGTAGAAATATTTGGATGGTGGGATTACTGATTATTCCTTTTCTAAAAGAGAGTTTATTTTTATTTAAAAAAAATTTTGGCCATGCCCTGAGGGATGTGGGATCTTAGTTCCCGGACCAGTGATTGAACCTGTGCCCCCTGCATTGGAAGCACAGAGTCTTAACCACTGGACTGCCAGAGATGTCCCAGTGATTATTTCTTATCTTTATGAAACTGGTTTTTCTAAATTAATTAGTTAACATTTAAAAGTATTTTAATAGAAAGACATTAAGTTTTAGAGGTAGTTCTCCAATCTCTTAAGAGAATTCAAAAGAAACGAATTAGAATCTAAATTCTGGATGAGCAAAGGTCAAGGATTCAGACAAGAAGCTGCAAAACATTTACCTGATTCCTGGTACACTGTACATACACAGGCTTTGTTCATGAGCAACAGCAGATCCTAACGGCTGGAACTGCAAGAGGAAGAGATGCTACTGAAAGGACCACCTCCATTGCTCTTTCTGGTCCCCACTTTCCTCCAGGGGCATGGATGTGAACTCTAAGGCCCTTCAGTGGTACTGTATGATTTTACATATGAAGACATGTAAAATGGAAAAGAGAACTAGACCCAGAAATAGAAGCCCCAGATCTAGTCTGATTGTTCACTAGTTGGGTTAACTTAATGAAGCTACTAAACCTTCTTGAGCCTCCTCAGAGACAATAATAGGAAATCCACTTTCCTTATATACTTCTTGTGACAATTGAATGAGATAATATGTGAAAGTGCTTGAAAAAAATGATATGATACAAATGTGCACATGCATATATACACAAAATGTGTTTATTACAAATGTCTATGTGTATATATTACACAGTTGTGGATATAATAATCAGAAGCTTAGTTCCCTGACTTGACCTTGACTAAGTGTAAATAAAATGACAGATTACTGTGGACTTGATGAGATGCCTTGAGAAGGAAATGTTCTGTTGATCCAAATATTTTGAGAAATGTTGGTTATTACTCTTTTCCATAAGACAGAAAAGAAAAAGTTAGAGAATATTTACTTTCTGGTGAAAAGAAGAGCACAATAAATAAGGACTATTGTTGAAAGTCAACCTAGGGGAACAAAGGTCTTATTTAAATTTAAGTATTTGCCTACAGTGTTTCAGAAAATAATAAATGATAGTTCCTCTCTTTTCATGTTTACTGAGTTTTTAAATATTAGCAGTGAAAGGGAAAGTCACTCGGTCACGTCCGACTTTTTGTGACCCCATGGACTGTATAGTTCACGCAATTCTTCAGGCCAGAATATTGGAGTGGGTACCCTTTCCCTTCTCCAGGGGATCTTCTCAACCCAGGGATTGAACCCATGTCTTGAGCATTGCAGGTGGATTCTTTACCAACTGAGTCACAAGGGAAGCCCAAGAATACTGGAGTGGATAGCCTATCCCTTCTCCAGAGGATCTCCCTGCCCAGGAATCGAACCGGAGTCTCCTGCATCGCAGGTGTATTCTTTACCAACTGAGGAATCAGGGAAAAATATTAGCAATAAATATAATTTCCTATACCGTACATGTTTTACAAGCTTTGTGGCAATCTCAGACTTTGTGGTGGTCAAATGTTAGCAATATTAGCAATAAATATGACCATTAACCACAAAGTCAGAGATTACCACAAAGCTTGTAAAACATGTATGGTATAGGAAATTATATTTGTTCACTTGGCTATAAAATATGTTATAGGAAATTATATTTGTTCCCAAACTGAATATGAACTCTTTGCTGTGGATAGTAAGCTCATTCTTCAGTCATCAGACTTACCAGCCCAATTAAACCCTAGATATATGTTGGATAGATTCTCACATGAGTCCAAATGCTTCAAACCCTTGATTCTAGCTTTCTCTTGGTAGATCATCTGAAACAAATGTGATTCTGGAAGAGTCAACTTCGAATACGATGAAGTCTGATTTATTTCACAATGCTATCTGAAATTACATCTGTGGAGTGACAGTGGGAAGTGAGGGGAGAAAAACAAACTTCTACTGTATGAACCTGTGTGTTGAAATATTGTTTGTTTAAGCATTTACTACATTTGTAACAGTAAGCTCATTTTAACCACTTTGAATACAGCACAGCACTATACAAATTGTTATTCATATAAGGGCTGACAGGGAGGAAGTGAAGTGTTAGTCACTCAGTTGTGTCTGACTCTTTGCCACCCCATGGACTGTAACCTGCCAGGACTTCCTCTGTCCATGGAAGTCTCCAGGCAAGAATACTGCAGTGGGTTGCCATTTCCTTCTCCAGGAGATCTTCCTGACCCAGGGATCGAACCCCAGTCTCCTGCATTACAAGGAGATTCTTTACTGTCTGAGCCACAAGGGAAACCCCTATGGGGACAGGGGAGGCTTAATGGTCTCTTCTTCCATGTTCTGAAGTGGACCAAAAACTGCCATCCAGTTGCTTGTCATGAAGCTGAATCTGTTCATAGATGTATTTTGTCAACTCCCACATTATCAGCCTGCCTGTTGGTATTCATTAAAAATGATTTAATTACCAGCATTGAAAAACTCAGGTGATTTTTGCATCAAAATAAAATGTGATGGGTAAAATAGTTACTCTGCATGCATTCCACACACCCCTCTTCCCTGACCCTCTCACCCCCCACCCCAGAGGCTGGGCAGCTAAAAATGACATTTCTAAGTTGGAAGGGACTGAGTTTTAGCTTAGACCAATCAGATGCACACAGAGGAGATATAAAAGGCAGAGGCCAGTTGCCCCTGGTGGCAGGCTCAATCAAGGATGCTTCGGGCTTTTCTGTAACAGCAACCGTGTCAGCAGCTTTGTGGGGACCTAACAGGTGAGGTATGGCTCTGGAGCTGGCAGTGACAGCATTCACAGCCACCTAATCTCTAGGCTGTTCCTAGAGCTAACAGTTCAGGGAAAACATCCAGAATTCCCATCTTCCCAGCTGAGCCAGAGTTGGCAGCCTCCTCGGGGGCGGATTCTTCATTGTTCTTCTGGCAGTCAGCCCTGGAGGCCCAGCTTGAACACACTGTAAGCACCTAATTCCCTGTTTGAAGCCCTTTGCCCTTTGTGCTTAAAATAGCTGGAGTGGTTTCTGTTTTGTGGAACAGAACTCTGACAAATACACAGGAATACGAGGAGTTCTGACCACATCCGGCCCTGATTCTGGTTATAGTAACAACAGACTAGCAAGGAGCAGTGGCCTGTAGGTTGCATAGATCCCACCATGCCTTAGTGAACCTCCCAATGGGAGGCCATTTAGAAAATGCCATTTTTACTATATTTGTAGTGTGTGTGTGTATAACAGATGTCTCGTTTTTCTTAGTTATTGTACCTTACTGGACCCTATCAGGATTTTTGTTTGCCACCTCACTAATCTTGACCTAAAGCTTGCTGGAAAACTATGTTTTATTTCTTAAAGAGCATAATTCTTTCATTTTGAATATACTCCAAAATGCCCCCAAATCAAAACCAGAATGCTGTACATCTAAACAGCATCATTTAGGTCCCCTAGAGAATTGCTTTTATTGAACCATGAAACTGGTTGTATTGTTAACCCTAAGAACGTTGAGTAAATTGTAATGTCACCTCTATGACAACACAGTGAAGAGGTGTCCTTCCAGTCCATTTTATCTTACAAGCATGTAAGAGATCAGGTTTTGCTCTTTGCCCTGGCTGTCAGAAAGGTAAGACCAAGGGCCGCCTGAGTGGCTGGATTCTCAGAGTGTACATGAAATCACACTTGTATGTTGTGTAGGAACCCTAGCCCTGATCCAGTCTCATTGTTACTACTCTCGTTTTATCGTCATCTGGATTTCTTAACATGTTAAGAAAAATCCTACTGTATTCTGTTTGAATACAAATCCCTTACAATTATACAGTGGTAGTGAGAAACAGATTCAAGGGATTAGATTTGATAGACAGAGTGCCTAGTGAACTATGGACGAAGGTTTGTGACATTGTACAGGAGACAGGAATCAAGACCATCCCCAAGGAAAAGAAATGCAAAAAAGCAAAATGGCTGTCTGAGGCGGCCTTACAAATAGCCATGAAAAGAAGAGAAGCGAAAAACAAAGGAGAAAAGGACAGATATACCCATTTGAAAGCAGAGTTCCAAAGAATAGCAAGGAGAGAGAAGAAAGCCTTCCTCAGCGATCTATGCAAAGAAATAGAGGAAAACAACAGAATGGGAAAGGCTAGAGATCTCTTCAAGAAAATTAGAGATACCAAGGGGACATTTCATGCAAAATGGGCACAATAAAGGACAGAAATGGTATGGCCCTAACAGAAGCAGAAGATATTAAGAAGAGGTGGCAAGAATACACAGAAGAACTATACAAAAAAGATCTTCACGACCCAGATAATCACGATGGTGTGATCACTGACCTAGAGCCAGACATCCTGGAAAGAAAAGTCAAGTGGGCCTTAGAAAGCATCACTACGAACAAAGATAGTGGAGGTGATGGAATTCCAGTTGAGCGATTTCAAATTTTGAAAGATAATGCTGTGAAAGTGCTGCACTCAATATGCCAGCAAATTTGGAAAACTCAGCAGTAGCCACAGGACTAGAAAAGGTCCGTTTTCATTCCAATCCCAAAGAAAGGCAATGCCAAAGAATGCTCAAACTACCACACAATTGCACTCATCTCACATGCTAGTAAAGTAATGCTCAAAATTCTCCAAGCCAGGCTTCAGCAGTATGTGAGCCATGAACTTCCAGATGTTCAAGCTGGATTTAAAAAAGGCAGAGGAACCAGAGATCAAATTGCCAACATCCTCTGGATCACAGAAAGCAAGAGAGTTCCAGAAAAACATCTATTTCTGCTTTATTGACTATGCCAAAGCCTTTGACTGTGTGGATCACAATAAACTGTGGAAAATTCTGAAAGAGATGGGAATAGCAGATCACCTGACCTGCCTCTTGAGAAATCTGTATGCAGGTTAGGAAACAATAGTTAGAACTGGACATGTAACAACAGACTGGTTCCAAACAGGGAAAAGAGTACGTCAAGGCTGTATATTGTCACCCTGCTTATTTAACTTATATGCAGAGTACATCATGAGAAATGCTGGGCTGGATGAAGCACAAGCTGGAATCAAGATTGCCGGGAGAAATATTAATAACCTCAGATATGCAGATGACATCACTCTTACAGCAGAAAGTGAAGCACTAAAGAGTCTTTTGATGAAAGTGAAAGAGGTGAGTGAAAAAGTTGGCTTCAAGCTCAACATTCAGAAAATTAAGATCATGGCATCTGGTCCCATCACTTCCTGGCAAATAGATGGGGAAACAGTGGAAACAGCAGCAGATTTTATTTTTCTGGGCTCCAAAATCACTGCAGATGGTGACTGCAGTCATGAAATTAAAAGGCATACTTGGAAGAAAAGCTTACTCCTTGGAAGAAAAGCTATGACCAACCTAGACAGCAAATTAAAAAGCAGAGACGTTACCAACAAAGGTCCATCTAGTCAAGGCTATGGTTTTTCCAGTGGTCATGTATGGATGTGAGAGTTGGACTATAAAGTAAGCTGAGTGCCAAAGAATTGATGCTTTTGAACTGTGGTGCTGGAGAAGACTCTTGAGAGTCCCTTGAACTGTAAGGAGATCCAACCAGTCCATCCTAAAGGAGATCAGTCCTGAGTGTTCACTGGAAGGACTGACTGTTGAAGCTGAAACTCCAATACTTTGGCCAGCTGATGTGAAGAACTGACTCATTTGAAAAGACCCTGATGCTGGGAAAGATTGAAGGTGAGAGAAGAAGGGGACGACAGAGGATGAGATGGTTGGATGGGATCACCGACTCAATGGACATGAGTTTGAGTAAACTCTGGGAGTTGGTGATGGACAGGGAGGCCTGGAATGCTGTGGTTCATGGGGTTGCAAAGAGTCAGACACTACTGAGTGACTGAACTGAACTGATTCTGTTAGAAACCCGTTGTATTTTTATTTTTTTAAAGCATTCCTTTAAAAAAATTTTTTTTTTTTTTAAATTCACTTATATTAGGCTGTGTTGGGTCTTCATTGTTGTGCAGAGGCTTCTCTCCATTTGTGGTGCTCAGGCTTCTTGTTGCGGTAGCTTTTCTTGTTTTGGTACGTGGCCTCCAGAGTGCGAGGGCCTCGGAGGGCTCCTGGGCTTTAGAGCATAGGCTCAGTAGTTGTGGTGCAAGAGCCTAGTTCCCCGTGGCACATGGGATCTTCCTGGACAAGGGATCAAACCTGTGTCCCCTGCATTGGCAGGTAGATTCTTAACCACTGGACCACCAGGGAAGTTCTGAAATCCATTTAAATCCTTGTTGTAATATGATGGAGAATAAATATTTAAATAAACTGCCTCTACTTTCCCTGCTCTATTCCTTGTAATATGTCTACTAGACCCCCGTTCTCTCTGCCTTCATGTCCTTAAAGCATGTATTTCTGCCAAAAACTTAATGGATCAAGGCTATTCATGGGTGTGCTTGGGATTCTGCAATCTAACAAACATTCTAAAGATGTGGTCAAGCTGAATACTGAGGCACCTTTTAGCAAAAAGCAATTTGTTCAGCTATTATTACTGAATAAAAATCCCAGGAGCTATAGATTTGACTGTCAGTTTACATGTGTAAACTAAATGCAAGATGCAGTCTTTGGGGGAAACAAATAATTACACTTCTTTTGATGACATAAGGCCAGGAAATATCTTGCATCTTATCTATCTTAAACCAGCATGCTTTTTTCATTTTTAATTAAACATTTTATTTATTTATTTATTTTTAAATTTTATTTTATTTTTAAACTTTACATAATTGTATTAGTTTTGCCAAATATCAAAATGAATCCGCCACAGGTATACATGTGTTCCCCACCCTGAACCCTCCTCCCTCCTCCCTCCCCATACCATCCCTTTGGGTCATCCCAGTGCACCAGCCCCAAGCATCCAGTATCGTGCATCGAACCTGGACTGGCAACTCGTTTCATACATGATATTTTACATGTTTCAATGCCATTCTCCCAAATCTTCCCACCCTCTCCCTCTCCCACAGAGTCCATAAGACTGTTCTATACATCAGTGTCTCTTTTGCTGTCTCGTACACAGGGTTATTGTTACCATCTTTCTAAATTCCATATATATGCGTTAGTATACTGTATTGGTGTTTTTCTTTCTGGCTTACTTCACTCTGTATAATAGGCTCCAGTTTCATCCACCTCATTAGAACTGATTCAAATGTATTCTTTTTAATGGCTGAGTAATACTCTGTTGTGTATATGTACCACAGCTTTCTTATCCATTCATCTGCTGATGGGCATCTAGGTTGCTTCCATGTCCTGGCTATTATAAACCTTAAAAGCTTCTGCACATCAAAGGAAACTATTAGCAAGGTGAAAAGACAGCCTTCAGAATGGGAGAAAATAATAGCAAATGAAGCAACTGACAAACAACTAGTCTCAAAAATATACAAGCAACTCCTACAGCTCAACTCCAGAAAAATAAATGACCCAATCAAAAAATGGGCCAAAGAACTAAATAGACATTTCTCCAAAGAAGACATACAGATGGCTAACAAACACATGAAAAGATGCTCAACATCACTCATGATCAGAGAAATGCAAATCAAAACCACTATGAGGTACCATTTCACACCAGTCAGAATGGCTGCGATCCAAAAGTCTACAAGTAATAAATGCTGGAGAGGGTGTGGAGAAAAGGGAACCCTCTTACACTGTTGGTGGGAATGCAAACTAGTACAGCCACTATGGAGAACAGTGTGGAGATTCCTTAAAAAACTGGAAATAGAACCTGCCTTATGATCCAGCAATCCCACTGCTGGCCATACACACTGAGGAAACCAGAAGGGAAAGAGACACGTGTACCCCAATGTTCATCACAGCACTGTTTATAATTAAACATTTTATTTTGAGATAATTATAATTCACATGCTGTTGTAACAATAATATGAGTGATCTTATGCCTGTTGCCTGGTTTCCCCCAAAGGTAATATTGTACAAAACTCCAGTACAATATCACCACTAGGATACTGGCATTGATACAGTCAAGATACAGGACATTTTCATCACCATGAGAATCCCTGGTGGTGTCCTTTTATAGACACTCCCGTCCCTTCCAACCTCACTCATAACAACTACTAATCTTTTCTTCATTTGTACACTGTTTTCAGTTCAAAAATAGCTAATCTCTTTTTTAAAAATTGGGATATAATTGCTTTACAATATTGTGTTAGCTTCTGCTATACAATGAAATGAATCAGCTACATGGATACATATATCCCCTCACTCTTGGATCTCCCTTCCACCCCGCATCATCCCACCCATCTAGGTCAAACTGCAATAAAGCATCACCTCACACTGGTCAGAATGTCCATCATCCAAAAATCTACAAACAATAAATGCTGGAGAAGGTGTGGAGAAAAGGGAACCCTCTTGCACTGTTGGTGAGAATGTAAATGGATACAGCCACTAGGGAGAATAGCATGCAGACTCCTTAAGAAACTAAAAATAGAGCTATCATATGACCCAGCATCCCATTACTGGGTATATGTTATTGTTCAGTCACTAAGTTGAGTCCGACTGTTTGTGACCCCATGGACTGCAGCACATCAGACATCCTTGTCCTTCACTATCTCCTAGAGTTTGCTCAAATTCATGTCCATTGACTGAGCTAATCTCTTTTGATGGCATAAATGTTCATCACAGATAACTGCTCTACACTACATCACCCTTTGGCCAATCCCATCCGCCCTTTTCTAACCTACTCTGTACCTGAGAAGGCCAGCCTTTGAAGATTACATCATCTAGGCTCTCTTGTTCTTTGGTTTCCAACTGGGGTCACTGGAGGCACTGGCAGAAGATGGAGGGAATGGGAGAAGATAAACCTAAGAATAATTACCCCTTTGTGCACAACCCCTCTCTCCTGAGGCATGGGGAATAGAGGGGAAGGAGAAGAGGGAGAACCACTAGAGAGGAGCAAGCACCCAGATGAGGAAATGGACAGAGACCTTGACCAGTCGAGGTGCCTGCCTTCAAGGGTGAAGGTACTTGGACAATGAATTAATCATTAATGACCTTGAAGGACTGAAGATTAGGGAGGAGAACAGAATCCAATTACAATTGAGACTGAATTCCCTAAAATAGGGGAAAAAATTCCTGACCTGGGTAAGAGTAAGATTTAATTAGATTCAAATTAAAAAGAAGAATTGTGGGATTTCTTTCATAACAAGTTTGTGGACCATGGTTCTCACTCCCGACCACTAATGGTTTTGCGCTCCCAGCCTCAATGCTGAAATACATAGTGTCTCCAAGCTACTAGTTAGCAGTTTGAAAGGTTTTGCCTTTAATGAATAAATTGTCATTGTGATATTATGGTTTACTTATGGATGATAGACAACGTTTAATAAACACTATGTATTAGGCTCAGATTAAGCATTGTACTTTTGTTGTTTCATTTATCTTAGTCACCAATCCTGTGAGATAGGTATTTTCCTAATTTGACAGGTTAAGACTTCTTAAGTGCAGAAAGCCTAAATAACTTGCCCAAGGACACACAACTCATAAGTGAAAGGTATAGAATTCAAGTCTATCTTTTAATAATTAGGGTATCTTGTTTCTCAGTGAGTCATACTGTTTTCCAACAGGAAATGGGCAGACAGGGCTGCTCCTTGCAATGACCTTGCTTGCTCTGCCCTTCTCCCCTCTCCTGGATATCTCCTACTTATCCTTGATTAACCGTCATATCCTCAGGGAGCCATCCTCACCTTCTTGCCCTCTTGAAAGCTCTCACAACACTGTGGATTTCTTATTTGCAGCACCTGTCACCACTGAAATTTATATTTGTTCATGTGATTATTTGGTCAATGTCTGTCTTCTCTTCCCTAGACTGTCAGCTGCATGAGAGAGGTCATTTTGCCCCATTACATCTCTACCATTTAGAAAACAGTTCTTGATAGATAGTGAGTGATCAAAACATGTTTATTGGTTGGTTTAATAGGTCCTTTTATCTTTATTTCATAGAGTTACAGATTCTCAGAGTCGGAAGTCACCACAACTTCTAACTAACCCACATTCATCTGTCAAAAGTCCTGTAGAATTATTCCAACCAGCTGGTCTACCAACTGTCCTTGAAGCATCTTTGAACCATCCTGACTGCTAGTGCCATTGTTCAGGAGACTAATGAACTCTAGTGTTTCCTTCTACCCCCCGGAAAAGCCTTCATCTAAGTCTTCTTTGAGCTGCCTATGTCCAGTGTGCCTGGGATTATCCTCATCTGATCATTCTGTCCACATTCTATGGAATGTAAGTACATCATATTTAGTACTCAGGATAAAGATATGAACTTTATATGTTTTCTGACCACATTTATTAGACTCTAAATTAAGACGCTTTTGAACTGTGGTGTTGGATAAGACTCTTGAGAGTCTTTTGGACTGCAAAAAGATCAAACCAGTCAATCCTAAAGAAAATCAGTCCTGAATATTCATTGGAAGGACTGATGCTGAAGCTGAAGCTCCAATACTTTGGCCACCTGATGTGAAGAACTGACTCATTGGAAAAGACACTGATTCTGGTAAAGACTGAAGGCAGAAGGAGAAGGGGATGACAGAGGATGAGATGGTTGGATGGCATCATCAACTCGATGGACATTAGTTTGAGCAAGCTCTGGGAGTTGGTGATGGACGAAGCCTGGAGTGCTACAGTCCACAGGGTCACAAAGAGTAGTACATGACTGAGTGACTGAACTGAAACTAAGATTCTAACTTTATCTCCTCTATGGCTGATATGGAGTTTGCAGAAATCTTCAACTTCTATTTAAAATATGTGTAAGAGGGAATTCCCTGGTGGTTTAGTGGTTAGGACTCTGTACTTCCAATGCAGGGGACATGGGTTCTATCTCTGGTGGGGAAACTAAGATCCTGCAACTCTTGTGGTGCTGCCAAACAAAATAAAAAAATAAAATAAAATATGTGTAAGAAAGGAATTATTTAATCACTGTCCAGTATTTCCCAAGTCCCTGTGCTAGGCCCTTTTCTTCCATGCCACTCTACTCCCCAGCATCACTGGAGGCCAAGGATTCTCATTCCCTCTACTAAGGGACTGGTATGAAGCTTACAGGTATCCTGGATAGTAAAAAAAAAAAATTACATGGGGAAGTACTGATGGAGTTCAGAAAAGACTTGAGGTATGAGTAAATGTTCTTCGGTTGGACAATCCACAGGTAGTGAGAAGATGCCCGTTGATAGAAGGATTAGCAAAGCAGATATTTTCATTTTCTTTGAAAATATTTTTTATTGGAGTATAGCTATTTTACAGTGTTGTGTTAGTTTTTGCTGTTCAACGAATTGAATCAGCTGTAAGTATACATATACCGCCCCTCTTTTGGACCTCTCTCCCACCTTCCCCCATCCCACCTCTCTAGGTCGTCAGAGAGCGCTGAGCTGAGCTCCCCGTGTTGTACAGCAGCCTTCCATAGCTAGCTCTCACACACAGTAGTGCATATGTGTCACTGCTGCTCTCCCAATGGGTCTCACCTTCCCTCTCCCCGCTATGTCCACATGTTCATTCTTTACAAGAAGATGTGGTACAAATACACAATGGAATATTACTCAATCACAAAAAGTGAAGAAATTGGGTCATTTGTGGTAACATGGATGAATCCAGAGCCTATCATGCAGACTGAAATAAGTAGAAAGAGAAAAACAAATATCATATTTGATGCATATATATGGAATTTAGAAAAATAGTAGAGGTAAAACTATTTGCAGGGCAGGAATAGAGATGCAAAGCAGCTCTTCTGCCTACACCTGTGTGCAGTGTTCTTTCAAGTGGTGACTGGTCACCTTATTTTCCTCCTGGTACTGAGCTCCAGCAGTGTTGGGCAGTCTTTTGATGTTGCCTGTCTTCACCTCCACCAAGCCTCTTCCCTGTGGTACTTCACAGGGACTCCAAGTCCTTTTTGATTCCATTCCCTCACCCCAAGCGTTGTCCTATCTCTATATCTGCTAGTCCTTCTTGGGAGGGATTGGGGGCTGGTGGCTTGGCCCTTGATCTAATCTCTTTCTGTTTCTATGTCACGGTCTCTGGGCTCTCAAGATGTCCCTTTGATTTGCAAAAGCCTGCTTCAGAGTTGCAAAGCTGAACATGTACCATTCTTTTCTTTTATTCTCAATCTAATCTTTCTACTCTCTTTGAGATAGTGTGGCCAAATAAAAGAAAGTGGGGGGATAAAAGGGCAAAATTAATTTTTAAGGATATTATCCTGTTATAATTGTATTGCTGCAAAGCCCTATCTGTATTTGTGCCATTTCTTTTGGCCTCAAGAACAGGATTCAAATATTTATAAAATGGAGGTCTTTTTGGTGTTAAAGAAAGAGATTGTTTTCTGTAAAGGAAATTTTAATTTCCAAAAGAATTGCTCAATACAAAAATATTGGGTTGGCCAAAATGTTCATTCGGGTTTTTCTGAGTGATGTTATTAAAAAAACTTGTTGGTCAACTCAACAGATCCTCATAAAAAATGTTCACTCATTAAAAAAAACATTTATTAAGTTATTGCTAGGTGATAGGAAGCTTGCTTTTCCACTTGTCTGATTTAAAGAGGGGGTGTTTGGGAATCATAGGAATCAATATACTGATTGGCAACAAAGAAGACAGTCTCTAATCAGGTGAGATAATATCTAGTGAGATTTTAGTATGCATATGTTAATTCATTCAGTTATCCATCCAACACATTTTCTGAGCCCCAGATCAACCTTTGGCACTAAACATTTAGGAAAGACATGGCACCTGCACCCACTGTATAGTGGACTGATAGGCAGATAAAACAATAATTACTTTACATTGTATTTAACGTTATTTGATGCAAAGAAGGCCTTGGGAGAGGGAGTCATGGAGGACTTCCCAGAGGAGGTGAAGCTTAGGTTTTACTTATAGAGAGGAGTGGGAGCTTAAGAAGTGAGAAATATGGGATGGACACTTTATTTATTTTTAAAATATTTATTTATTTGGTTGCACTGTGTCTTAGTTGTGGCATGTGGGATCTTCGATCTTCACTGCAGCATGCAGGATCTTTTTTAGTTAAGGCATATGAACTCTTTATGCATGGGGATCTAGTTCCCTGACCAGGGATAGAAGCTGGGCCCCCTGCGTTAGGAGCACAGAATCTTAGCCACTGGACCACGAGGCAAGTCCCAAGATGGACATTTTGGAACGTACAAAACACAGAGATGAAAGGCACAAAATTATGTTTGGAGAATGAAATTTGCTTGGATTTACACCAAGTAGATAGCATATTCAAAAGCAGAGACATTACTTTGCCAACAAAGGTCCGTCTAGTCAAGACTATGGTTATTCCAGTGGTCATGTATGGATGTGAGAGTTGGACTGTGAAGAAAGCTAAGAGCTGAAGAATTGATGCTTTTGAACTGTGGTGCTGGAGAAGACTCTTGAGAGTCCTTTGGACTGCAAGGAGATCCAACCAGTCCATTTTGAAGGAGATCAGTCCTGGGTGTTCTTTGGAAGGAATGATGCTAAAGCTGAAACTTCAGTACTTTGGCCACCTCATGCGAAGAGTTGACTCATTGGAAAAGACTCTGATGTTGGGAGGGATTAGGGGCAGGAGGAGAAGGGGACGACAGAGGATGAGGTGGCTGGATGGCATCACTGACTCAATGGACATGAGTCTGAGTGAACTCTGGGAGTTGGTGATGGACAGGGAGGTCTGGCGTGCTGCAATTCATGGGGTCACAAAGAGTCAGACACGACTGAGCGACTGAACTGAACTGAACTGAATTGAGAATGGCTTTTGTCCAAACACGGTTCAATGTGCAAGAAAGAACTCAAGTTCTCTGAATTTCTGTGTTCCTTCTTTCTTAAGAATAAAAACCTGACTGCGTAGGTGGATGCCATTCCAGTGTGTGCTGGTATGGATGAAGTGCATTATACTAGGAGACATTTTGGGTGCCTCAAAATGTTTCAGGGCACTGGAAAGTGGAGTTGTGTCAGGGGTTGGTGCCAATAGTGAAACTGCTTGAGGATCCTGTTTTTGTAAAATACTGTGATAGGTCCTGCTGTGGGACCTCTAGTTCAATCCTACAGTTCCTTTGAGACATAATTCACCCATATCTCTATGGTAGAGCTTCTCTGGTGGCTCAGACAGTAAAGAATCTGCCTGCAATGTGGGAGACCAGGGTTCAATCCCTAGGTCAGGAAGATCCCCTGGAGAAGGGAATGGCAACCCACTCCAGGACATTTGCCTGGAGTATTCCATGGTTAGAGGAGCCTGGCGGGCTTCAGTCCATAGTGTCGCAAAGTGTTGGACACAACTGAGCGACTACAGTTTCACTTTACTGTAGCAGGTCAGCTACAAATCTTGGGTGAAATTCATTTCAGGCTGTTGGCAAATAGCACTTATTGTCAAGCTTTAACTCAACTTTGCCTCTACTATGTGTTCTCAGGTTGATAAGGGGGAAATGATTATGGAAAGAGAACGTTTATGGAAAAAAACTTTGAAAATCAGTTTCCTTCCATGTGAACAGTTGACTCATTGGAAAAGACTCTGATGCTGGGAGGGATTGGGGGCAGGAGGAGAAGGGGATGACAGCAGATGAGATGGCTGGATGCCATCACCGACAAATGGTTAATGGAATAAGGTTTTTAGTCATTCAGTCTAGAAGCACTCTGGAATTCTACTTGATTCTGCTGCTTGGGTTCTTGAATCATTTGATAGTTTATGGATAATCCTCCTTTCTCTCTCCAGTCCAGGCAGAAATGTACTACACTGGGTTCTAATCATCGGCTGCATTAAGATCAGAGGTATGAATTCAACTCAAGGTCCCAAACAAATGGCTCCTTCTTAATACCTTAGCACTCAGAGAATGGCAATCAGAATAAATGTATATACTTTGTCAACTATACTGACAATTATATAAGAAAAACTTTCCATCTTTATAAATGGAAATGCAAGAAAAATTGTATAATTGGCTGGCTTTCTTCACAAGCCTGCTTGGTAAGTCTACTTGTCATCACAAACTTTTGCTATACTTTGGTTTGGAAAATAATCCTTTCATTGAACTGCAAAAAATACTTTTAAGTTTTAAAATGTATAAATCATGTATAATAAAGAGTATGTAGTTGAACTTTAGAAAATTAAGTGCAGGAATACCATTGCACTTTTAATTTCAAATGCTACACTCATTTTCTGAAAATTTCAAGAACTAATCAGAAATTAACATCAGGTTCTAAATTCACCTGTTAGGAGGAGTCTGGGCAATTTATGTTCAGAGTTCTTTTTTTTCCCCCCAGAATTCAACTTAGCTTTTTGCTCTTAGTGACTTGCTGTCTCAGATGTAGAGAGCTCTGCCCACATTTGAAGTTAGGCTATGACTACAGAGGTAATTACTTTACAGATGTTCTCTGCTTAACAGTAAATGGTTTTCCCCTTATCCATGTGGAACACTTACATGTTATTTGCTGAAAAGATCTCAAAAACATTATAAACATGAGGTTGCCATTGTAAACAAAACCAGTTTCCAAACTACTCTTCTACAGAGTAATCTGGTCCAATTCACTGTAGATAGTTTTATATATTTAGTATTTTTTACTTGTAGTCCAAGAAACCTCAAGATCATTCCTGACTGTGGAGGTTCTCCAGCAGCTTTATTAGCGATGCTGGGTTTTGTGTTTATTAAAATAATTTAATATCTTATCTTTATGTACAAAGAAATATTGTTGTTGTTTAGTCTCTAAGTTGTGTTCAACTCTTTTGCTCCTTTGTCTGTGGGGTTTCCAAGGCAAGAATTCTGGAGTAGGTTGCCATTTCCTTCTCCAGAGATCCTCTCCAGAGGATCTTCCTGACCCAGGCATCAAATCCTTGTCTCCTGCACTGGCAGGCAGATTCTTTACTACTGAGCCACACAGGAAGCTCCTACAAAGAAGTATCAAGGTATAGCTTGTAAGTGCTGTGAAAGTGATCATTGGTATTCAAGCAAACCACCTTGTCTGTGATTATTTGGTAACGGTCACAGGCTTCCATTCCTCAAGCAGCCAGGCAAGTGTGTGAGGCAGGCTGGCTGCAGACTCTGGCCACCTGAGAGGTATGTGTTCTTTCCAAAGAGAGTAGAGGTTTATTTATTTATTAATGTTTTTTAACTTGGGGTGTAGTTGCTTTACAATGTTGTGTTCATTTCCCCTGAATCGGCTATAAATATACATACATCGTCTCCCTCTTTGACCTCTCTCTACTCCCACCCTTCATCCCACCGAACTAGGTCATCAACTAGCTCCCTGTCCTATACAGCATGTTCCCACTAGCTATCTGTTTTACACATGGCAGTGTTTATATGTCAATCCCAACCTCCCAGTTAATACCAGTCCATACCAATCCCTCCCACTGTACTGGTTCCATAAGTTCATTCTCTACAGTTGTGTCTCTATTTTAAGAACAGGGCTTAATATTGACAGCAGCCACACAGAAAAGTGAGTCCAAAATGCTGTCTATCACATTTGTTGGCTCTACTGGAGAACCCCCAAACTCAGATTTCTATTTGAAATCTCTGGATTAAAAACAAAAATGGCGTGTGGGTCAATTGGCCTCAGGCTACCTGTTTTTAGACTCTGATATACACCTGTATTAATTCATTGCTTTGCTTGTTTACTAAACAGACTAGGATTCCCTTCACCACAGATCATGTCTTAGCAGTTTGGGTTTTCCCAAAGCCTAGAGTCTAGTGTCTGGCACATAGACAAATATGTTCTAATAAACTGAACTGATCTCTAGATAAATGAGGGCCAAAGAAGGGTGCTATTTTTTTTAGAACTGGACAAAGCTATTAAATCTTATGGACACTTTGGAAAGTTAAACATTCACAACTATTATAAACTGTGTCCATTCTTTTTAGCTATCTTCAGACTTCAAAGCTCACTTCCATGGATGTGTTTTGTCAAGAGAAGATTAAGTTTGGCTTTATGTATGCTTTTGGAGAAAAAGATAGACAAAGAGTCTTAAATAATTTGTGTAAGAAGATTAAAGGAACAGGCATTGGCTGAAATCCCATTATTATTTAGATTATTATAATTTGTTGGGATATTAAGAATATTATGGTGGAATTAACAAATTACTTTGATTTAGTCAGGATTTGCTCACAAAGTGAAAACGTGATAAAATGAAAAAAAATTCAGGGGATTTCTTCAGCTCCTCTAGCGCTCTGAAAACTGAGGTGATGAACCAAGGACTCAAGAAAACTGACGAGGTACATGTATAACTTCGGCTGTGATTTTTTATAATTCCCTTGCCATTGCTACAAGTGGGTAGGTAAACCCTCTCAAGTTTGGGCTTCCATGGTGGCTCAGTGGTAAAGAATCTGCCTGCCAATGCAGGACACACAGGTTCGATCCTTGGATGGGGAAGATCCTTTGGAGGCAATCCACTCCAGTATTCTTGACTGGAAAATCCCATGGACAGAGGATCCTGGTAGGCTACAGTCCATGGAATCGCAGAAGAGTCAGACATGACTTAGTGACTAAACAACAACAAACCCTCTTAAACTTATGAATTATCCAAGTCAACACTGACTTATTTCCCAACTGGGACTTTTAGGGAATTTGTCAGGATTTTGCAACACCCTGACCTTGAGCATAAGGCACCTCCAGGTGTGGATTTGGATTGGGGTGGGTGCTGTTATTGTCATTAGCCACGTTGTACAGATGAGTAAACAGAAGTTTAGACATGATAAACCTAGACTTCAGTCTAGATCCGTCTTCATCAAAAGAACATGCTAGTAACCAGTATACCATTCTGTATTCTGATTCTTACACTTTCAGAAGTCTGGTCCACCTCCTGACTACTCCTTGCCCTGTGCTACCTTATGTAAATAGTTCACACAATAAAATAGAATAGGAGGCAAAAAAGATCAATCAGGATTAAAAGGGTCACTACATTACCTTTAAAACACAATAAAAATTATTAGAAAAATGGAGAAATCTACAACTGTAATGAGGGATTTAAAAATTTATGTTAAAGAATGCTAGATCATATTGAAAATGTGAAATCTTTTGAAGAATCTTGCATATATAAAATAGGCCTCCTTTTAAAATATTTAGCATATATTAATTTATATAGGAAAATGAAAGTTTAAACATAAATTCTACAAAATCAAGATCATACAAAGCACTTTCTCTGATGACAGTGCAACTAAATATCAATTTATCAGTTAAAAATTTCCATTTATTTGAAAATTTAAAAATCAGACCTAAATAATTCATCATTCAAAAAGGACACAGTGTTGGTAGTGGGAGATTTTGTATGTGTGTGGGGTCAGGGGATACATGGAGACCCTACTCTCCACTCAATTTTGCCATGACCTAAATGTTCTCTAAGAAATAAAGTTTGTTAATATTTAGAAAAGTATACACACATATATTCTCACAATGAAAATGATGGAAACTTTAGGGTCGAATGACATTGAAAGTCTGTCTAAAATAGAAGAGAAAAATCGATAATTTCCTCTCTAGATAGCCATGACCACTCTACAAAGTCTTGTGTATATGCTATTATAGCAAATGTTTACTCTGCCAAGCTTTGTATTATATTTAATTCTCATAGTATCTCTATGAGATAGGAACTGCAATTATCTTTATTTTAAGATGAGGAAAGATTGCTTTGCTCAAACGTCTAACAATGGGAATTAGCCTTACATAAAATCTAGGTTTTTCTAATTACCTACCATCCATCATCCATATGGTCAATACTGCCTGAGTGTGCATGTGTGCTAAGTCGCTTCATTTGGGTCTGACTCTTTGTGACCCTATGGAATGTGGCCCACCAGGCTCTTCTGTCAGTGGGATTCTCCAGGCAAGAATACTGGAGTGGGTTGCCGTGCCCTCCTCCAGGGGATCTTCTTGAGCCAGGGACCCAACCTGCATCTCCAATGTCTCCTTCACTGGCAGGCGGATTCCTTACCACTGTACCACCTGGGAAACAAACCCTTCTAAAGAGTGGGCATGGTTGCCTCTGAGGCCTTCACCATGTGAACAGAGATGACCTGGCATTATAGAACACCAGCCCCAAGGACACTTACTGTATCTCCTAGTTGTGGGTATCAGCCATGTGAGATCTCTGCCTGGTGCATCTTCTCCATTTCTTCTTTGAGAAAGCTTCTTTAATGTGCTTCTCATGAGCACAAGCAACTTGCCATGTGTTTCCTGGGATCCCTTTCCATTGTTTTATAGATACTTTCACTGTATTTCCTTATGCTGCCACTAGGTAGCATTTTAAGAATTTCCACATGGTCCTGCTGTACCCAGGTTTAATGATGAAGATTTAGAGGGAATTCTGCTAAGATTCTGCAGGCTACCCATGTCACTGTTCAATGTCCAATCTTTTTTTAAAAATCATTTAAAAAAATTTTTATTAAAATTTTTTTTATTGCGCTGGATCTTTGTTGCTGTGTGCGGGCTTTCTCTAGTTTTGGCGGGGGCTTCTCTCTAGTTGTGGTGCACAGGCTTCTCATTGCAGAGGCTTCTCTTGTTGAGGAGTACAGGCTCTAGTCGCATGGCCTTCAGTGGTTGTGGCAACAGGCTCAGTTGCTCCACAGCACGTGGAATCTTCCCAGATGAGGGATGGAACCTGTGTTCCCTGTATCAGCAGGTGGATTCTTATCCACTGTACCAACAGGAAAGTCCCTTATTTCATTCTTGCTGCTCACCTTGGATGTGACACCTCATACAGCCACAATTTGAACAGTCTTCCAGCACACTTTCAGTTTTATTGAATACTAGACCACCTTACCTGCCTCCTGAGAAATCTGTATGCATGTCAAGAAGCAACAGTTAGAGCCAGACATGGAACAACAGACTGGTTCCAAATTGGGAAAGGAGTCAAGGCTGTATATTTTCACCCTGCTTATTTAACTTCTATGCAGAATACATCATGTGAAATGCTGAGTTGGGTGAAGCACAAGCTGGAATCAAGATTGCTGGGAGAAATATCAAATAACCTCAGATATGCAGATGACACCACCCTTATGGCAGAAAGTGAAGAGGAACTAAAGAGCCTCTTGATAAAAGTGAAAGAGAACAGTGACAAAGTTGACTTAAAACTCAACATTCAGAAAACTAAGATATGGTACCTGGTCCCATCGCTTCCTGGCAAATAGATGGGGAAACAATGGAAACAGTGAGAGACTTTATTTTTTGGGGCTTCAAAATCACTGCAGATGGTGACTGCAGCCATGAAATTAAAAGACGCTTGCTCCTTGGAAGAAAAGCTATGACCAACTTAGATAGTATATTAAAAAGCAGACATTACTTTGCTGACAAAGATCTGTCTAGTCAAAGCTATGGTTTTTCCAGTAGTCATGTATGAATGTGAGAGTTGGACTATCTGAAAAGAAAGCTGAGCACCAAAGAGTTGATACTTTTGAACTGTGTTGTTGAAGAAGACTCTTGAGAGTCCCTTGAAATGCAAGGAGATCAAACTAGTCAATCCTAAAGGAAATCAGTCCTGAATATTCATTGAAGGGCTGATGCTGAAGCTGAAAATCCGATACTTTGGCCACCTGATATGAAAAACTGACTCATTGGAAAAGACCCTGATGCTGGGAAAGATTGAAGGCAGGAGGAGAAGGGGACAACAGAGGATGAGCTGGTTGGACGGCATCACTGACTCGATGGACATGAGTTTGAGCAAGCTCTGGGAGTTGGTGATGGACAGGGAAGCCTGCAGTGCTGCGGTCCTTGGTGTTGCAATGAGTCAGACACGACTGAGCAACTGAATTAACTCCCTTGCTCACCTCTCAAGTCTGCTTTTGTGATAAACACCCCTGATTGCTCCATTTAACTTTCCTCCCTGAGTGCTACCTGCTTTTACTGGGTTCACACTAACCCTCAGAGTGGGGCCTAGCCATAAATCCAGATCTAATGTACTGGTTAAGTTCACAGGCACTGGAAGCAGGCAGACCTGGGGCTGAAATCAAGCTATAGAACTTTCTAGATGTCAAGTTATCAACATGTGCTTAGTCACTCAGTCGTGTCTGACTCTTTGCAACCCCGTGGACTGTAGCCCACCAGGCTCCTCTGTCCATGAGGATTCTCCAGGCAAGAATACTGGAGTAGGTTGCCATGACCTCCAGGGGACGGAGGGATTGAACCCAGGGATCTTCCCAACCCAGGGATCGAACCCAGTTGTCCCACTTGCAGGTGGATTCTTTACCAACTGAGCCACCAGGGAAGCCCCAGAATACAAGAGTGGGTTCCCTTCTCCAGGGGAACCTCCTGACCCAGGAATCAAACTGGAGTCTCTTGTGTTGCAAGCTGATTCTTTACCAGCTGAGCTACCAAGGAAGCCCTGTTATCAACATATACAAGTGTAAGTCTCATCTTCTATATAATGGGAATATTCATATTTATTATATGGGATTGCTATGAAGAGTAAATGAGATAGAGCAAATGCCTAGGCCAATGCCCAGCCCATGGTTAACACCCAACGAACGGGAGCACTGGTGTTAGTGTTATCATGTCCCCATGGGCATCCTATGTCTCTAGCCCTTCAGTTTTCACCAGCCATGGAGACATAGTCAGTACATCAAAAAATGGTATTTAATAGAGAACAGATATAATAAAATAATGAGGCAAAGTCAAATTTAATAAAGTCTACATAGTTTAAAGTAATAAAATGTTCCTCAGGGTATAATAAAATAGTAAAATTATAGAGATAGAAGGGGGTCTTAAAATAACCAAATTCAATCCCTCACTTCATGTATGAGCCCATGAGACCCAGAAAGGCTGAACAGCCTTCTCTGAGCCCCTCCGCTAACTGAACAGGTGCGCTGCAATGCGCATCCATGCCTGCCTTTGGCTGGGATGGTTTCCTCTACTATGTATATACTTGATAATGGTGCACTTGAGATTTATCTTTTGGGCTTGGTCTAATGACTGGGATTATGATACAGAAATAGAAAATAAAAATCCCTCAGTTGTGCCTCCTAGGCTTTCCAATGAAATGGAAGAATCCACAGGAACAAAAAGAGACATGCTTACAAAGTATTGGGGACCTAGTCTTTCGGTCACGGAGCCCATATCCATTCCCCTTACCAGTAGACAGGGTTTGATTCCAGAGTATGTGTTCCTACATTTAAATGTTATGTTCAGTAAAAGAACAAAAAAGACTCAAAGAGTTCCTTGCAAAAATAATTAGAAAATTACTATGATGATACACAAGAGGAGTTTTGTTGTATCCTTGCATTCCAGAACTGTGAGGTTAGAAAGTAGAAAATCAAAAAACAAGACACCATGACAGGCCACTGCTGAAAGTAGGCTTGGGTGGTGCCAAGTGTCAGGTTTAAAGGTTGCTCATTTTTGTTTCTCTTTAACTATTCCTTCAATCTCATAGTCTCTTGCTAATTATTATGCCTAGACAAATATGATTGTCAAATTTTAATTGCACCATCACAGGCACCTTAAAAATGATGATAATAAAATAGCAATTGCAATCTGCTTTGGTAATTTTTGGACTGTAACTATGCCTTAATTTGAAATACATTTTGTTTGTCTTCAGAGTAGTTATTATAATATCCAACTCTTTTTTTAGATTACCCATTCCAGTACTGTTTTTCTAAAAACTTTATTGGTGCATACTAATACCATAATAATTTTTATCTTTCAATATTTATATTCAAGCAGTTTTGCCAATTAAACTTGGTTGTATTGCACACTGTTTATTTACTTATTCACTCACTCACTCATTCATTCATTCATTCAATAAAATGATCAGAGTACCTATCTCTTTCAGGCACAGTATTAACCCCCTGGTGATACAGAAGTAAATAATAGCACCATATTCATTCTTTTGGCTTTAATTGATCACAACCCATATGTTAGTGACTTTCAGATCTCCATTTCAAAACTTGTCTTAATCTTCTCCTCTGAGTTTTAGGTCCATGCATATTCAAATATCTACTGGACAATTTTACTTGTTTATTTTCCTCAAAATCTATGTGTCCCAAACTGAGCTTATTTTCTTTCTCTTAAAACTGCTCTTTACATGCAAACATTCCCAATTATTGGAATGATACCTATGCTCCTAATCTAGAAATTTGGGATTATCTCTGACTGCCTTTTCCATGTCTTGTTTTCTAATAAGTCAATGAATACTGTCAATTCTACCTCATAAGCAGTTTTAAAATTTGTCTACATTTCTTCACCCCAACTGGTACTGCCTACTTGCACCTGCTATCATCGCTCACTTGGATTAGTAATAGTGTCCTCATTTGTGTTCCTACATCTAACCTCTTTATGACCTCCCAACCACTCCACTCTCATATGTTGCACAGCGATCATTCTAAAAGGTGAGTCTGATCATGTCACTCTTTCCTTATAACTGATCAATGGCCTTCCTATTATTTGGGGGGTAAAACCCCAAATTCCATAAGCAAGGTTTCTGCAGTCTTCTGCTAGCTGGAGCCTCTCCCATCTCTCCAATGTCGCGTCTTGCCAGTCTATTTCCATTTGTAGTGAACTTGTTTCACTACAAAGGCCTGTGATCTCTCATTTTTAGGTCTTCTGTGGGCTGACTCTTTTCCTGGATCATGCCTCAGCCTCAACTGAAAGAAGGCTCACTAGAGAAACCTTTCCTGACCTTCTGGCTTGTGTTAAGAGCTCCATAACCCACTGAACCGTCTACTTTCTCTCCTATGGAGACACCCATTTTCTTGTTATTTCTCCCTTTCTAGACTATAAGAACTGGAGAGTAGAAAATTTGTCAAGCTGCCCATTATTGTATGAAATATAGTCAATAAATATTGGCTGAGTAAATGAATGAGACTGACAAAATAAATGTTATCTATGATTGAAGCCCTAATAGAGGTATTCATAGAATGGTAAGGAACCCAAATGAAGGACGTGTACATTGGGGTTAGGATTCCACGAACACATATACTGCTCTGAGCACAGTGCACAACACACAGTAAACTCAGTCTGAAGGACCAGTAAAATCAATGAGAGTTAATATGCCTTTCATGGTGAAGGGTGGCAAGTTTTGCCACCCCAAAGTATGCCTCTTTGGCAAAGGGTTACTTTGAGTTGATTTTTTTGAGAAACAGCAGACAGAGAAGAAACTTTGAAAACAGAGTAGAAGTTACCCTTCTGTAAGGAAAGTTTGGGCTTTCCCAGTGGCTCTGTGGGTAAAAGAATCTGCCTGTGATGTAGGAGACACAGGAGATGCGAGTTTGATTCTTGGGTTGGAAAGATCCCCTGGAGGAGGAAATCGCAGCCCACTCCAGCATTCTTGCCTGGAAAACCCAGGGACAGAGGAGTCTGGTGGGGTCACAAAGAGTCGGGCATGATTAAGCATGCAGACACAAGGGAAATTCATTTTTATAAAGAAAATCTCCATGTATTAGGATCTCTCTTTCTTTCCCTTTCCCTACCAGGGAGAGAAAAAAGACTCTAAACCACCAGATGAATGGTGATTTAAAAGAAGGTAAATCTGCATAATGACCCTCCTGCTCAAGGTTATCTCCCCATAACTGGCCTCCCCCACACCATTTTTATTTTAAGCTTAAGATGGTGTTTGAGCTTGAATTCTAAAACCATCTTTTTCAGAGTTATGTATTTTTCCCTGGGTATATCTCATCTATATGTGAGATATATATGTTAAACTTCTGTTTGCTTTTATTAATCTGTCTTTTGTTACAGCTTAGAAGTTAGACAGATAGAGGGAAAATTAATTTTTCCTCCCTTATGATGAGAAGGGCATTCCAGGAGGAATCAGCACATGTAAAACAAGGCATGTGTGACTAGGCTATGGGAACCACTCACTGTTTTTCACGGTTGGAAAAAAGAGCACAGGTTGCTGGGAAAGGAGGATACAAATGGAGGCAGGATCTAATCATAAACTATGTGTTATAAAACCAAGGAGTTTGAATGTTATTTTGCAAGCTGTGGGATTCAGGCCAAGAAATGACATATATTTTGGAAAAAACTCCACGGTGGCATTCAGAGGGATGGATTTGATGGACAGAGGTAGGGGACTCAGTATGGTGTGTGGTGTTCGTGGATTAGATTTGACTAATCGGTGAGGAGGTTAGAGCAACACTTCAAGCCAGAGGTGATAAAACCTAAATAAGACCCTGATGCTGGGAAAGATCGAAGGCAGAAGGAGAAGAGGGTGGCAGAGGATGAGATGGTTGGATGTTATCACTGATTCAATGGACTCGAACTTGGGCAAATCTGGGAGATGGCGAAGGACAGGGAAGCCTGGCTGCTGCAGTCCATGGGGTCACGAAGAGTTGGACAAGACTTGGTGACTGAACACATGTATGCCTGTGGCGGATTCATTTCGATGTATGGCAGAACCAATACAATATTGTAAAGTTGAAAAATAAAATTAAATTAAAAAAAAAAAAGCTAGCGGCAATGAAGACAGGATTTGGCGATCCAGGGATAAGGAAGGGTTGGTGAGCAGGGAGGATCTTGGATCATTTCTAGTATTCTGGTTCAGGTGAATTTATGCATGGTGTCACTTCTTTGAGAGTTCAGGCTGATTGGAGGGGAAGATAAAGAAGGTAATGGCTTAAATGGGACATGGAGACACTTGCCAAAGAAGTAAGAAGACAGTGGTTAGAGTCTCATATCAATACCACAGAAGGTAGCCAAGGAGGCTCGACTCTGAGTCCCAGACTAATACCCTGAACACCATCAAGTCCTCAACTACTCAGACAAAAACCACACAGTATCTTAGACTTCCTTGTCTCTTGAAGACTTCAAAATTCTCAGTGAAAAGAGGAATGAAGGAAGAAAAACCAAAAACGACATACGGGTGAAGTGGCCTGACAGGTGTGAGAAGGGGTGTGAGAAGCTGACAGGTAATATTGAGGTGAGAGTGGGGATCAAGTGGTGATTTATTTGGCCAGAGGAAAGGACACGGAGAATAAGGAAGAGTGGGGACTCTGAAGGAAGGATCAGTAGTAGGGTAGGACCTGAGGATGTAGGTGAAAGCCTGTAATGGAAGAGGAAAACATGGCCTTGGCTATGTTGAAGTCACTGTAAGTGTTTGGTAGCTGAGAATGACCTAAGCTGTGAACCTTTCTCTAAGACTGTTCACTTTGCTGTGGGTCCTTTTCAGACCTCCATTCAAGACACTTAAGACAGGCTCAGCACAGGGCCGATAGTGCCCTGCACAGCCCCTTTCCTATGGAAGGCACTCTACAAATATTTGTTGAATGTATTCATAAATGAACATCAAAGGTACAAACAGTGGTTTCCTTTGGGAGGATTTCAGGCCACAGGAAACTGGAGCAAGAAGCCCTAGAATTGTTGGGCTGGAACTTGTATTTTACAGTGGGGACAAGTCTTCTAAAACTTGGTGGCCTGTGAATTGCACCACACAGCAATCAGTCAAGCACGGGCCTGCTATGACAGATACATCTTGTCCAATCAACCAGTCTACCAGGAATCACAAAGCAATTGAACAGCTCAGTTGGAAGGGACTGAAGTGCTGTTGCGTGAACCCCAGATACCTGGTTTCAAGGAAAATTGAGCTGAAATATCCCCTTATTCTATCAGCTTCATCTCTGGAATTAGCAGTGGGCTCAAAAGAAGACTCCTTTCTTGTATCAGTGACAGGTCTCTTGCTCAGTCATAAACTTGGCAGACTTTGGTTATTCAAAGATATGATCATTTAATAAAAAAATTTTTTAATGTATTTGTTTTTTTAATTGGAAGATAGTTGTTTTTATAATATTATATTACTTTCTGCTGTACAGCAAAGTGAATCAGCTATAGTTTTACACTATATCCCTTTTTTTTTTGTATTAAAAAATATGTACTTCTCATAACAAAAATGTTTAACTACAATGCCTTGGAATTGGAAGCCCTTCAAAAGACTCTGTTGATTCCAACCTTAAAGGTTAAATATATCATCACATGATGAAAAGGAAAATTTAGGTTTTACAGGAAAGACCTTATTGAATCACAGGTGTGTGTGTGCACCTGCCCATATTCACCTATTTGTACTCACCACGGGCCTGAATTTACTAGCACAGGCTGAAAAAGCACCAAGTGAGGAGTCTAGTGAGACAAGCTGTCGTTGCTGTGGAAACCATAGCGCTGATCTTCAGGACACACGTACGTATCTTCACTTCTAACACTGTATAAATGACTTAATAATGGATGGATTCACTTTTTGAAGATAATCTCTAAAACTTATTAAACTGAAATCTTAAAAATGGGAAGATTCTGTAGTTTTGTTTCTGTAAATTTTGGCTCTAGGTGAGTTTTTTTTCTTATAGCCAAAGCTCTGAAAATTGGAGGATTTTGTTATTTCCCTTAAATGCAGATGTACAGAACTGAGGCTGATTCCATAGGACTGATGTGGGCTATATCAACAGTTACAATCAGAGATAGGCTAACAAAATCATGGACATTTCAGTGTATTCTGAATGTGTTTTCTAGTTGGTCTTCGGGAACATTTCAATCCTAGCTGAAAGAGGCACTTTATTCTCTAGTCTAAAACTTTAATGGTCAGCATACCAAAAGTGTCAGCTAAATTACATTTGTTGAGATCCAATTAATCCTTTCTGATGACTTTATCTACTTGGTTCATATCCAAGACTGCTGGCAGGAGAATCATCTCTGTATTTATTTCCAAATACAGATTTCACATACTTTCTCTTTATATATATATTTATCCTGAAAGGAAAGAAAGATCTTAGAATCTGTGTGAAAATAAAGTTTCTGCTTCAGTGAAAGCCAAATTATTTTGAATAACATTAAATGCTGTGATATTTTTAGGTGATAAGTAGAGTCATTTTTGAATTGTCTATTTATGGTATGCATTCTCATTTTAAAACAAAACCCTCCCTGTTGACATTTAGGGGTGACATAATCATGGTTAACAGTACATCCATCTTAATTTTGAGATTAAAAGAAAATGGATGGACTTCCCTGGTGGTCCAGTAGTTAAGAATCCATCTGCCAATGCAAGGGACATGGATTCAATCCATGGCCTGGGAAGATTCCAAATGCTGTGGGCAGCTAAGCCCCTGCGACACAGCTATTAAGCCCATGCACCAAGAGTCTGTGGTCTACAATAGCAAAAGCCACTGCAGTGAGAAGTTCATGTATCGTAATGAGAGTAGCCCTCATTCACAGCAACTAGAGAAAGCCCACACAAAGCAATGAAGACTTAGCACAGCCAAATATAAATAAATAAAATACACCAATCTTTTTTAAAAAGAAAAGAAAAGAAAATGGATTTCATCTTCATAGCTACCAGCCAAAGTAAATATATTTTTGTTCCAAATCTTTAATTATCTCAATAACACTATTTTTGATCCGTGTTATGGACAGAGGAGCCTGGCAGGCTACAGTTCATAGAGTCACAGAGTTGGACACAACTGAAGTGACTTCGCACACACACACACACACACACATGAGAAATGCATGGTAAATTAATACAATTTGCTAATGGCCTGCTCTTGAAACCTATAGGCTGATTGAAGACTTATATAACAAAACTCCGTGGTCCACACATTTTTGTCACAGGATAATTTTATTATCCTTTCCTGGTGGCTCAGATGGTAGAGTCTGCTCGCAATGAGGGAGACCCAGGTTTAGTCCCTGGGTGGGGAAGATCCCCTGGAGAAGGAAATGGCAATACACTCCAGTATTCTTGCCTGGGAAATTCCATGGATGGAGGAGCCTGGAAGGATACAGTCCATGGGGTTGCAAAGAGTCAGACATGACTGAGCGACTAACACACAATTTTGTTATATCAAGTTCATGGTTACACGCACTGTCTTTTTATAGAGACTGGATAAGAAAAGTTGTTGATGCAGCAGAAAAATATTTTGAAATATTACTGACTATATGTTTCCTTCTAAGTAATTTCCTTTGACCCTCACCCTGAGAGAAATTCTACATCTTAGAGAAGGGAGAAGACAAAGAAGCTGGTAAAAACAGAGTCATACTTTTAGCTTTGAGTTTTCAAAGACAGTCTTCAAAGCCAGAGCTTTCAACTCTGAAAGCAAGATTATCGATAAGAGAAACATTTTCATTGTTATTGTTTGTGTTTTTCACTCCAAAAGTCTTGAATATCAAGACAAATCATGCAAATCTCAGAGCATAGGTAAAATAAACACCAAACAGAAAAAATTCTTACATAATATATTATTGCACAGAATATTTTCCTGCAATATGAAAGGGACAAAAACATTTCTGGAATGGATGAGTTTAGCAGAGAGGGAGAGGAGAAACGAGAGCTCCCTTTGCAGTTCTGCTTGAGTCTGGGTAGGGAGGCTAGTGGGGTCACAAAAGACAAAATGGACAGAAAAGTTTGGATCTGACTATAGAGGGGATTTTTGCCTGGCTTACTGTCTGGGAAAATAGAGCTCCCTAAGTGAGGTTTCAGGCAGAGAGGACCTGAGGCTATCCCAGGTCATATGGCCCCAGAAGGTGGTCCAGCAGCTGGGAATTCTCCATGTTTTCTACAGGCACAAGCTAGGACTTATGGTCAGGGCGAACAAGAGTTAGCTGAGGGAACAGTGTGCAGAAGTGAGTGTGGGTGCTTCGATAATGTGTACAGTGAGGAGAGAGGCCAATGAACGCCTCAGGAGGGGAGAAAGCAGGGTTAGAATCCAGAATAAGATAGAATACCTCTCAGACCAAAACATAGGCCACAGGACTCGAAAAGATCAATCCTCATCCCAATTCCCAAGAAGGGTAGTACCAAAGAATGTGCTAACCATTGGACAATTGCATTGTTGTCCCATGCTAGTAAGGTCATGCTTAAAATCTTGCATGCTAGGCTTCAGCATTATGCAAACCAAGAACTTCCAGATGTCCAAATTGGGTTTAGAAAAGGCAGAGGAATCAGAGATCAAATTGCCAAAATTCGCTGGATCATAGAGAAAGCAAGGGAATTCAAGAAAAAACATCTACCTCTGTTTCATCAACTACACTAAAGCCTTTGACTGTGTGGATCATAACAAACTGTGGAAAGCTCTTAAAGAGGTGGGAATACCAGACCATCTTACTTGTCTCCTGAGAAACCTGAATGCAGGTCGAGAAGCAACAGATAGAACCCTGTATGGAACAACTGATTGGTTCAGGATTGAGAAAGGAGTACCACAGGGCTCTCTGCTGTTACCCTGTTTATTTAACCTATATGCTGAGCACATCATGAGAAATGCTGGGCTGGATGAGTTACAAACTGGAATCAATCAAGATAGGCGGGAGAAACATCAATAACCTCAGATATGTGGATGATACCACTCTAATGGCAGAAACTGAACAGGAACTAAAGAGCCTCTTGATGAGGGTAAAGGAGGAGAGTGAAAGAACTGGCTTAAAACTAAATATTAAAAAAAAAACTAAGATCATGGCATCTGGCCCCATTACTTTATGGCCAATAGAAGGGGAAAAGGTGGAAGTAGTGACAGATTTCCTCTTATTGGGCTCTAAAATCACTGTGGATGGTGACTGCAGTCATGAAATCAGAAGATAATTGCTTCTCATCAGGAAAGTTATGAAAAACCTAGAAGTGTGTTGAAAAGCAGAGACATTACTTTGCCAGAAAAAGTCTGTACGGTTAAGGCTATGGTCTTCCAGTGGTCACATCCAATTGTGAGAGCTGGACCATAAGGAAGGCAGAGTGCAAAAGAATCAATGCCTTTGAACCGTGGTGCTGGAGAAGACTCCTGAGAGTCCCTTGGACAGCAAGGAGATCAAGCCAGTCAATCTTAAGGGAAATCAACTCTGAATACTCATTGGAAGGACTGTTGCTGAAGCTGAAACTCCGGTATTTTGGTCACCTGATGCCATCAGCCGACTCATTGGAAAAGTCCCTGATGCTGGGAAAGACTGAGGGCAGAAGGAGAAGAGGGCACCAGAGGATGAGATGGCTGGATGGCATCAATGATGCAATGGACAAGAATTTGGGCAAACTCTGGGAGATAGCGAGGGCCAGGGAGGCCTGGCGTGATGTTGTCTTTGGGGTCACAAAGAGTTGGACATGACTGGGCAACTGAACAACAACAGTGAGGAGAGAGGCCAAAGTATGCCTCAGAAAGGGAGAAAGCAGGGTTAGCATCCATAAGAAGATAGAATACCTCATAGACCAAACGGCCATCCAAGGATATGCAAGACATTGGAACTTACATAGTTCTGAGTTACTGAGTACTGATGACTGAATATTTACCTGGAAGACACCATGTATTACCTGGAGATGTAATCAATACATTTCAAACTCTCACACCAACAGAAATAAAAGCAAAAGAGCTAAGTTCAATTATGGAGAAAAAGGCATTTATCTTTCTATATTAATTATTTTTTAATCCCCAGAGATTCTATTTGACCCTTTTAAAAAACTGCTCTGACAATTTCATAGATTCATGATTTTTTCACATATTTTCAAGCTTTAAAAATTTCTTTGACTATAACAAAGCATTTTTCACTTTTTTTAATAACCTGAGTATGGTAATTCCAATATCTGAAAGTTTCTGAGTGTCAGATTCTGCTGTCTGCTCTTCCTACTAGTTCTTTTTTCTTTTATGTTTTTATTTTTGGCTGTGCTGGTCTTCATTGCTGTGTGTAGGCTTTCTCTAGTTTCGGTGAGCAGAGGTTACTTTTCATTTGCGGTATGAGGGCTTCTCATTGGGCGGCTTCTCCTGCCACGGAGCACAGGCTCTAGGCGTGTCGGCTCAGTAGTTGGAGCACTGGGGCTTGTGGCTCATGGGCTCTAGAGTGCAGGCTCAGTAGCTGCGACACACGAGCTTAGTTGCTCCACAGCACGTGGGATCTTCCTGGATCAGGGATCAAACCCATGTCCCCTGCACTGGCAGGCAGATTCTTATCCATTGTGCCACCAGGGAAGTCCCATGTTCTTTCTACTAGTTGTTCTTCCTGCTGCCTTGTTTTTTTGTGTGTGTGCTTAGTTACCTTTGATTCTCTGCTGTTCATACCACTTGAGCAAGTGTATGTTGAGGACTCTCAAAGGCTCGATAACATGATGCTAACTTCCTCTAGAGAAGGTTTGCACTTGCTTCTTTTGGGGGCTTGGGTAGACAGTCTGGTATCATTCTAAACTAGACTTTGGGCAGTGATACAAATTTGGGGCTGCACATTTTAGGCTTCCAATATTCCTGTGGTTATAGTCTTTTGGGGTCTGGGTGGGATTCCTTTTCTTTGTGCTCTGATCTGTGCTGGGCTAAAACAACCATTTTCATAGCTCTCTGATAGGGGTGGGAGGGGATGAACTGACCTCTGGGGGAGCCCATTGTGTTTGTATGGGGTTCTCCTATTATACTCTCCACATCGACGGGCCCTGGGATCTGATTTCCATTCCTCTCACCCCAGGATTCCACTGAGGCCACAGCTCAGTTTCATAGTCCAAAAAGGCAAATGCCCTTGGAACAAAAGCAGCTTCAAGTGCTTGGCCTACTTTTCTTTGTTGTCATCTATTCTGAGCCTGGTAATGCCTTGCTAATGTTTTGGCTTACTGATGCTTTTTAGTGAAGATGAAAGCATATTTTATTCAGTACTTTTAGTGATTTTCAATAGGAGAATTGGCCTGAATAAATTAGCTCAGCATTGCTGGACATCAGAAGTCAAGCTTGAGTTATATGGGTGTGAAGTTCATGTTCACTAAATCTATGATGAGGTAAGAAAAAAACTGTTCTCGACTCTGGAATGGATAAGAAGAACTGGGAGAACTTCCCCTTCTTAAAAGCTTTTCGTAGTTTTGGCAAATAAAGCAAATTGTTTGGGTAAGTTTGGGAATTTAAACAAGCTCTTTTTGTAAGGATAGTAGAGCCACTTAAGGAAAAAGTGTGAGAAAAATTGAATGGTGACATGCTGATTACAGAATTAAAAAATTGCAAATAACCATCATTTACTTTTTCCCCTTAAATTTTGGGTCTCTGATTCTAAACACAATCTGAAACATAAATATGAAGCAGACAAATTATTGTTCAAAATTAATTTTCAAGTAACCGGAAAATTGGAGAAGGAAATGGCAACCCACTCCAGTATTCTTGCCTGCAGAATCCCAGGGATGGCGGAGCCTGGTGGGCTGCCGTCTATGGGGTCACACAGAGTCGGACACGACTGAAGTGACTTAGCAGCAGTAGCAGCAGCACCCAGAAAATAAAAACCCAAAGTTTTTACATTAAGACATGAAATAGCTTTGTCATGAATTTTGGGTCATGTTTCCTATAATGGAGTTAATTAATTATTTCTACCATGAAATTTGAAAGGATATAAAACTAGGAGAAGATCAGGTTCCTATTGTAGAACGTAGAATTTCTTTGAGGCGGGGGACATGTACATAAAAATGTAAGCTCCACAAAGGGCAGGAACTTTTGTCTGTTCATTACCGTATTTCCAGGGCTGAGCGCAGGCCCTGGTCTGGAGCAGTGGCTTGATAAATGTGTGTTGTATGAAGGATATAACTGAGATAGGTATAATTTAACAATGAGAAATTGTTAAACCCACTTGCCATGAGCTGATCTGAGCTCTGAATGACACAAACAACCCTGAGGATGGAGGGTTAGATGAGATCCAGATGCATCTCAAGAAGTTTTTTAAATTTGATGCACAGACTATGGACTGTTGATAAGGAAGCCTCGAAGTGGGAGAGATGGGCAGGGGTTTCATACAAAGAAAATGGAAGTGTTTGCAGATAGGAAAGTGATGCAGGAGGTTTAATCTAGGACAGTGTTGTTGCTATTGATGTTGTTGCTTTTAATTTATTGTATCCACAAGAGTTTTTTCCCTAGATAAATTTTATGAGGTAGTACAAGTGAAGATCTGGTTGGAATGAAGATGGAGAGCTCTAGAGCCAATCTGTTTTCCCCAGTGACAGCCCCTTGAGTTCTCAATGGAACCACGAGAGAGCTTCTCTGAGTAGTCTGAAGGCAGCTTATTTTAGCCCAAATAGACAACTGGTCTGGGGAGGAGCTGGGGACAAGGTCAGTGAGAAGGCATTGAAAAGGCAGGAAGAAAGCCTTTTGTCATCAAGGGAAAATCTAAATATAATGAGGTGATTCAAAGGAACCATGCCACATTTATCAAATGTAGATCTTTAGGAGTATTCTAAAAATGATTGAAGGAAAACACAAGGGCAGCACATCAGCTAACAGACAGTCGTAGTAACCCAAGTATGAGCTGTGAGGCTCTGGACTTCAATGTTCATGTGAATACCTAGGTAGCTTTTTTAAAATTCAAAATCCTAATTCCTACTTCCAGAAATCCTGAATCAATAGGTTTGAGATGGGGCTCAGAAATACGAATTTTAACAAGCATCCTTGATAATTCAGATGCAAGATCAAACCTTGAGAAATACAGTTATAACTGAATATTTCTCACTTCTACTTTCCTCCTCTTTGTTTATTTTATAGTTAAAAGCTTATTAGGGACCTAGAGATGATCATGGTAAGTGAAATAAGTCAGAAAGACAAATATCATATGTTATCACTTATGTGTGAAATGAGTCATAAAAAAGAATGAAGTCATGCCATTTGCAGCAACATATATGGACCTAGGGACTGTCATACTGAGTGAAGTAAATCAGACAGAGAAAGACAAATATTATATCGCTTATATGTGGAATCTAAAAAATGGTACAAATTGACTTATTTACATACCAGAAAGAGAGTCACAGATGCAGGAAACAAACTTATGGTAACTAAGGGCGAAAGAGGGGTAGGGATAAACTGAGAGATTGGGATTGACATATACAACACGTTACTACATATAAAATAGATAACTAATGAGAACCTACTGTCTAGCACATGGTACTTTAATGTAATGACCTATATGGGAAATGAATGACTTATATGGGAAATAACCTACTTGGGAAAAGAAACCCCAAGAGTGGATATATGTATACGTATAACTGATTCACTTTGTTGTATACCTGAAACTGACACAACATTGTAAATCAACTTTATTCCAAGAAAAATTAATTTTAAAAAGTATATTAGGGACTTAGAGATTATCAAACTAAATGAAGTAAATTAAAGACAAATATATCTCATATATGTGGAATCTAAAAAAGTGATACAAATGAACTTATTTACTAAATGGAAATAGACTCACAGACAGAGAAAACAAACCTACATTGCCAAAGGGGAAGAGAGGTGTAGGGATAAATTAGGAGCTTGGGATTAACAGACACTCAATATTACATAAATTATAGATAAACAACAAGGACCTATAGCATTGCACAGGGGACTACATTCAGTATCTTACAATAACCTACACTGGAAAAAAATCTGAAAAAGAATATATATTTATATACATATGTGTATGTATATAACTGAATCACTGTGCTATACACCTGAAACTAATACATTGTAAATTAACTATAATTCAATTTAAAAAAGTATATTAGGAATAAGGAGAAAGGAGTGATTTAAGTTAGCACCATCTTAAATTAAAGGCATCAGTTCAGTTCAGTTCAGTTCAGTCACTCTTTGCAACCCCATGGACTGCAGCACGCCAGGCCTCCCTGTCCATTGCCAACTCCCAGAGTTTACTCAAACTCATGTCCATTGAGTCAGTGATGCCATACAACCATCTCATCCTCTGTTGTCCCCTTCTCCTCCTGCCTTCAATCTTTCCCAGCATCAGGGTCTTTTCCAATGAGTCAGGTCTTCGCACCAGGTGGCCAAAATATTGGCGTTTCAGCTGCAGCATCAGTCCTTCCAATGAATATTCAGGGCTGATTTCCTTTAGGATAGACTGGTTGGATCTCCTTGCAGCCCAAGGGACTCTCAAGAGTCTTCCCCAACACCACAGTTCAAAAGCATCAATGCTTCCATGCTCAGCTTTCTTTATAGCCCAGCTCTCACATCCATAGATGACTACCGGAAAAACCATAGCTTTGACTAGATGGACCTTTGTTGGCAAAGTATGGCATCCGTGGAATACACAAATAAAATAATGGATTGAATGTCAGTTGTGAAATTTGAGCCCAAAGGGAATTTAATAAAGAATGTGTTGGTAGAAATAACTCCAGTTGCCAAGGGACCCCAGCTCAAGTAAGGTCATGCTCAGAATGCCTGCTTTGTTTAGTGTGTTTAGGTCACCAGATGGTCAGTCCATTCCAGTCATTTTTTCTGTGATCATGTCCTCTTAGGCTATCTAGAAGAAGTACACAGTTTCCTTCGAAGATCTAGATTTCCAGAGATTTAGTATGTATCCCAGTCATCTACTGGTTTGAACTTATCATCCACAAATTCATTTAAGCTCTTTTTGATATATATATACATATATGTATATACGTATAGTAGTTCATTGACATCCCTATAACCCTAATGTAAGTGGGCAGAAGTAATCAAGCAGCTGAATTCTGATGATATGCACCAGCCACTTTCTCATGTTTCTGAGCTGGAGCTGAGGTCTTTCCTGAAGTCATTTCATGCTCTATTGAGTTTCCTGGCAATTATTCAACCTTAGCAATGTCTTCTTTAGAAACTCAGTAGTTTCCCAGGTGGCTGAGTGGAAAAGAATCTGCCTGCCCATGCAGGAGACCCAGGTTTGATCCCTGAGTCAGAAAGATTCCCCTGGAGTAGGAAATAGCAACCCATTTCAGTATTCTTGCCAGGAAAATCCCATGGACAGAGGAGCCCTGTGGGCTACAGTCCATAGGTCGCAAAGAGTCAGACACAACTGAGAATGCATGCATGCAGTCACTTAATATGGCAAAGAAAAGGGAAGGAGAGAAAACTAATATTTACTGAGTGCTCACTGCGTACTACATGTTATTTCATTGAGAGGTTGGGTTATTTTTACTTTAAAGATGAGGAAACTGAGGCTCAGAAAGGATAAGTCACTGCAGTTGAGAGAAGTGAAGTAAGTCACTTAAGATTCCTTGCAGCAAGACAACAGAGGAAATCAAATAGGAAAGGAAACAGAAAAGAGCAAGTTTTGATCACTGGTGGCCATTGAGAATGTCCCCAGCCATTGAGAATAATGTGTATGCTCTGCTGGAGGGCGTGGGCTCCTGTGGAAGCATCTCTGTGCAAGATCCAGCATCCCCATCCTGGAAGCTCCAGACAACAGTCAGAGAAGGCTTCAGGCCACTCCCTGTGCCTGCCCGCTCAGTTGCTTCAGTCGTGTCCAACTCTGTGTGACCCTGTGGACGGTCACCTGCCAGGCTCCTCTGTCCATGGGATTCTCAGGGCAAGAATACTGGAGTGGGTTGCCATTTCTTACTCCAGAGGATCTTCCTGACCCAGGGATCAAACCCGTGTCTCCTGTGGCTCTGGCATTGCAGGTGTATTCTTTACTGCTGAGCCAGTCTTCCCACAATTTCCCCAGGGAGGTGTAAAGACTGTAGGGAATGGGTACAGCCTTACCTTTCCAGAAACTATCTACTCCAGACCCTCATTTTATAATCGGAGTACCAATGGGGCAGAGGTGGTGGTGATTTGCCCAAAGTCACAGAGAAAGATAGGAGCCAGGTTGGGAGCAGAACTCAGACCTCTTAGTCCCTGAGCACCCCCGTGCTAACCCAAGACAACATGGGCTTCCATTCGCTCCTCTGAAAGTCTAGCTATGAAATCAATGGGTAGTGTAGAGATGCTTTTGAACAGGAAAGATGAGGAACTCATCCCTAAACTAGCAAGACTTCAGTTAGAGAGAGCTGTTAGAGCAGCGCTTTTGTACCAGGTACTAGAGAATCTGAATGCTCCCTTGGATGGTTTCTGTGAGCTCCAAGAATTCTTTTTCTTTTTGAAAAATATTTATTTACATATTTAATACATATTTATTTATGGCTGTGTTAGGTCTTAGTTGCCATGTGTGGGCTCAATTGTTGCAGCGTGAAGGCTTAGCTGCCCCACGGCATGTGGGATCTTAGTTCCCTGACCAAGGATCAAACCTGCATCCCCAGCATTGGCAAGCAGATTCTCAACCACTGAACCACAGGGAAATCGCAGGAAGAGTTCTTGATGGTCAAAGTTTGGAAAAGCTAGATTAAAGTCAAGCAAGTTGCTTTTCTGAAAGACCTCTTGGAGCCTTTAATATATAAATGTGATACTAAAACTCCAAGATCTGTCTATTAAGTCCATTTGTGGACAGGCTCCCCTTCTCACAGTCCCCCCACGTCCTTTCCCTGCCCCAACACAGAACCCCTATTATAAGCACATCGGAAGTTCTGTGGAACATGGCTAGTTGGATAACATCAAGTTATGACAAGCCAAGTGACTCAACTGGAAGAGTTTTTCAAAGTCCAACTGATAACACAACCAGCAAAAAGAAGAGTGGAGAGAAGTAACCCAGAAAGAAGAGAAATGTCCACTGAACAAGTAAACTGTGGTACGTCAGTGACTTAATGAAATAGCCTTCAGGCATCAAAATATGATAATTTTGGGGATGCCAAGATAATGTGGGTAATTTTTATAGACTACCATTAAGCAGGAAAAAACCCTACAAATATAAAATTTTATTTATGCTATGATTGCAACTGTATGAAAAATTACATGTGCTTGTGATTAGGAACTGGAAGAAAATATGAAATAATAAAATCAATCTTTATTAGGGACATAGACTCACCAAAGGCTTAAGAATATTCTATTACTCGTAATGATGTTAGTTTTACAATAAAAAGTAAGGTAAAGAAACATCACTTGAGAATCAATTTCCCCCTTTTTTTTTCATTAGAATTTTTTTTTTCTCCTCATTCTCTGGGAACCCAAACCTTCTGCAGGATTATAAGAAGTTTGGGGAAATGCTGTTATGCTTGCTTCTCCCACCCATGATAAAAAGGAAATAAAGAAGAAAATTCTCACTCAGCTGTGCAGCTCTCACTTGCTGCAAGGAAGAGAGTAACCCAGACCTCGTGTGACAATATGGTTAACACAGCACCTGTAGATCAGGAGACCCTGAGGGATCAGTGGCCATTTCTTAATGTACACAGTGTTCTGCCCTTTTCTTTCAGATCAATTAGACATGTGAGTTAAAAGGCCAAAATTCTGAAAGCTGATATTTGGAACATATGTAGCTGTATATTGGATTTAGGATCTTTAGTTGTAATTACCAAAAAAAAACAAAACAAAAAAAAAAAAAACTTTTTAAAGTTTTCTCTTTTTTTTAAATTTTATTTTATTTTTAAACTTTACAGTATTGAATTGGTTTTGCCAAACATCGAAACGAATCCGCCACAGGTATACATGTGTTCCCCATCCTGAACCCTCCTCCCTCCTCCCTCCCCCTACCATCCCTCTATTTTTAGATTGAGCGCTCAGAAGAGAAACAGAATGCTATTCTTCCCAGGTCATGCTGTTCATGTGTAAAAAAGAATATTCATCACTGTAACAAACAGCTTTAATAACAGGAGGCGAGGCAAAGCTTACACTAAGTGTGAAAACATCCCCATTCTCATGGAGTCTATAATCTAATGGGAAGACATACAATAAAGCAGTTAGATCAGTGAAGTAGTCCATGAATGCCACAAGGAGAAAAATGCAGCGCAGAAGGGAGACAGACTATGTGAGAGGGAAGGTCTTAGAGGAAAGATGGCATTTCAGTCAAGTATCTGAGTGAGAGAGGCTGGTGGTGGAGAACTCCAGGCAGAGGTGCTAAGTAAGTTAGCCTGGTGTGAGAAAGGAGAGCAAGGCAGGTGAGGGATGCGGCTGAGCGCACTGTTGCTCTCAGCAAGTAGGGAGGGATTGGTATGAAACGGGGCAGTTGTGCATTAAGAAAGTGCACACTTCTACAAGTGGATGGACAATGTGGAACTTCTCCTGAGCCCTGCACTCCTGGAAAACAGTGACGGTTAAGAGATCTCCCTCCACTTCTGTGTTCCCGAAAATGGCTTACTGCCAAGAATCACCCTTCCCCATGTGACTCAGATAAGGCAGATGATGACTCCCTTGTCTGCCTTAGGGACATGCTCTCCCAATGCCCATCTTGTTTCATAACTGATTAGGTGAACCATTTGTCTCCCCGTTCCTGACTGATGGAGACTTTCTCAGAGAAGCATCCCAACTGAAAAAATCACTTCCTCTGCAAGTCCAAGGAGAAACCATGATGCTCTGATTTTCATATCTGGGGTATTCTCCTGATTGTAGCTTGAAGAATAAAAGCATTTTCTTCCTCACTCCATTAAAAAAAATCTCTGACAGGGTATTATATTATAAAACTATAAGAGGGATTTCCCCCCCTCATAACACATGTTTGCCAACAAGCCCTCTCTAAATTTAAAATGAACTCTCTTGGGTTGAAATCACCTGGATGCAGACTTGAAGAGCAGAGCCAGGCATGATTTGAATTTAATTAGTGAATTCTGAAGTCATACTCTGTGAGAATTAAACTGGGGCTTAGAGGAAATAGTTCATCAATAGAATCCTTTGGGCAATGTTCACTATTGAGAAAGTCACTTTCTCCTCTGTCAGTCACTGCCATTGATCCAATAACTAATTAAGTTTAAATTACTTTATTTTCTTTTACTGGGATATTTACTATATGGGATATTTTACTGTATTGGTCTTCTCATAAACAGATAATTTATAAAGTTAAAATATATTTTGTCATTGTTAATAAATTTTTGCTGATAAAAATTGAATTTTCAATTTCAATAAAAAGCAAACATTCTTATCTATGTTGTTCTTAAAATATGTCTCTAAGAGCAGACAGCTGAAGTTACTTTGTTCAACTCGAGTTTTTTTATATAGTCAATTGCATTTGAAATGGTGAAAAGGAAACTATCAATCATTCACACCGTAGTATGAATTAGTGTTTGCAGACTCTTTTTTCTTTCACTTGGATAAAATCGTCTTCAGTGAGGAAATGGGACTTTATGACAAAGTTGCGGGTGAAGTGGAGAATAGGACAATTTATGGAGATGCAGATTTGGGTGAGAAAGCTGCTGTCCAGTAGAGATGTTGGGTAGCTAGAGACAGCACAAAAGCTACGGGTTCAAAAGAGGAGATGAAGTAGACATAAAAGGCAGATAAGATTTATTGGGTAATGTTCCTGCTCCAATTCCTGGAGCTTTCACAGGTCTGTGAGATAACTAGAGTTATAGGAACATATGTGACAAAGGTCCTTCTTTCAAAGATGGACTTTGAGCAACCCCAGATGTACATACTGAGAATTCTCTGTGTCCAGTATAACTGAGGGACTGAGACGTGATCAGGAAGTAGATTAGCAGGTTGTGCAGACCTAAGTGATGCTGTAAAATGGGGATCCCCTCCAGCACTGGAGACTTCACCAGGGATTCCCATTCTGCAGCACTGCTGGGCCCCAGGACAGGAGTACAGATGGAGGCCCACTCACCGTATGTCTAAATATTTAGAGGTTGTCAGGCTGGTAAACTGTTAAATAAATATGTCCCATCGTCCTATCTTACAACTATACCTTTGTAACTGGAAGATTAGGCTCCAGTGTAGGATTCTGTAATACACACAGAGCTGGCTCTCTGTTTCCCAGCCTGTAGCCTGACTCAGTTCTATTCCTGCCTGTACTCTGGGGCCTTGTGTGTATATATATATATACATACCTCTCCCAGCCTCCCCTCTTACTGTACTATATGTCCAAATTTTTTCCACATTCCAAGTCGACAGCCCCCCTCCACTGGTCACTCCTTGGGCCTCTGAGCACACATACTGGTAGCTCAATCTGCCCATGGGGGTAGAACATGGCGTAGAGGTCTGTGTAGGTCATGGATGTAGACTTGGAATCACTTAAGCAGGAAATTCTAGGGTCCCGAGAACCTGAATCATGGCATAGAAGGGAGGACTTGGGTTCCAAGTGGAAAAGGCCCTTTGGTTCCATGAACTTCTTGCTACGGGAGGTGGGAGCTGTGGCTGGGAATGTGGTTAGAAGATGGCCAGAAAGGGATCCTCTGAAGCATGTGGGTCTATGGCCAGTGCTCTTGGTACCATAACAGACATGGTAGGCATAACCCCACTGCAGATGCCTCTATTATGTGTGTAGCTTGCTTGCTTTACACTTAGTAATTCTTTAATAAGTAGATTTCATTCTGTAATGTGGATTTAGTTCTTCTCAAGGAATCCATATTATTGACTCTATATAATCTTCAGTTAAAAGTGTTCCTTCAGGTTGGAGGGAGGCTGGATGGCTGAACAACTATGGAGCTCACAGCCCCAGTAGCAGCTCTGGTGGGTGGCTCAGTGGGTAAAGAATCCACCTGCAATGCAGAAGACTGCCTGCAATGGTGGAGCCGCAGGTTCAATCCCTGGGTTGGGAAGATTCCCTGGAGAAGGAAATGGCAACCCACTCCAGTGATCTTGCGTGAGAAATTCCATGGACAAAGGAGCCTGGTGGGCTACAGTCCATGGGATCGCAGAGTCAGATATGACTTAGCAACTAAACCACCATGCCTGATTCTAGTTTATTCCAGCTAGCCAGTCACATCTTTCCATAAACATCCCTTCTTCACTCCTAACCTCTTGACACGTGGTTTGAGGGTCTAACCACAGCTAGAGATACTGGCAAGGTTTTTCTGCATTACCTAAGAAATTTCTTGTGCTAAAGAAATGTCTACTTAAAGAGCTGAAGTTTCACAAATGATTTGTATTGTGTGTTTTTTTTTAAGGGATATGAAAAGAAAATCTTTGTCGAGGATTCAAGCTAACTAGATAATATTCTATATAGTGAAAAAAGAAGGCTCCTCACCATAGGGGATCTCTAAAGGATTCATTCTGACAGTGAAATAGAACATTTTGAAATACTCAATGAGTTTAATTTGCTAAATAGTAATTAGCTATGATTTAAATAGAAGATTATTTGAAGAACTAAACAGAATAACGCTGTTTATCTAAAGCATAATCTGAGTAATTGCCTTCTCTCGAACTTTGATGTAGGTAGAAGAAACTAACATCTGTTTCTATGGAAGAGTATTTTTGAAAGGAAGAATGGTAAAGCCTTTGAGAGCCTGATCTCCTCTGTAGCTACAGAAACACTTAGATTTCTATGTAAATATTAAGTTACCCTTCTGTGCTCAGACCTGACTCCAAGATTTCCATCGTGGGCAAGAGAGGGCAGACCTCACTTCTCTTTGCATAAGTTCTTTTTGTAAAATTTATTTATGGTTGCATTGGGTCTTCATTGCTGCACACAGGCTTTTTCTAGTTGCAGCAAGCAGGGTCTACTCTTCACTGTGGTTCGTGGGCTTCTCATTGTGTGCAGAGCACAGGCTCTAGGCACCCAGGTTCAGTAGTTGTGGTTCACAGGCTTAGTTGCTACATGGCATGTGGGATCTTCCTGGACCAGAGATGGAACTTGTGTTCCCTGCATTGGCAGGCAAATTCTCAACCACTGGACCACCAGGGAAGTCCTGCATAAGTTAAAACTTCCAAGCAGAAGGGATTTCTGATTTCTCTTCAGTGTGCTGAGGAGGATTTTTGCGAAAATAAAACTGGCAGTAGCTCATAAGGGAATTTGTTTGGGGCTTTCAGCATCCCTGAACTGCTCTCAACAGAGCTGTCCAAACCCATGGTACTGACCAAGGCCATGCAGGCTCAAGAGCAGTTCCCTGGCCTTTGGTGAGATGTCCCCAAAGATTTCACACTGATCACATTATGTCCCTTTTACTTTGTGTAAGTTTTTTAGAGTGTGAGAAATAAAGTCTGTGATCTAACATACCCTCAAGCTAACAAACTCATCATACATAGTTGGGGGTGGTGTCACCCTTTGCTACTTTCATATATATGAGTGATTCAGGGAAGCTTTGGAATATATCTGTAGCTGCGCTTCTTAACTTACAGACTGTGTCATTTAATATATGCCATTTCCCCCACCATTATCACCAGCCATTGCAAACATAGGGTTTTGCAGAACACAGAGAAGCTGTGGTGCCCTGTAATCTTGACAGTCTTTCAGTCTTGGAGAGGAGATATGTAAGCATGTCAAACCAATAAGTTCATTTCTGTCTCTGCACATCTAAGGATGTACAAATCAGTTGCCTCTCTGCTATTTCTTCCAGCTTGACCTCTGCTCTTTTAAAGCCCTGAAGCCAGGCCCTCTGAAGTACAGATCCACTAAAGCATGAACCCACGTCTCTGACAGGGGCTGTATTCTGGGCTTGTCTCGTCTGATCTGGGGTTGCATCAGCATTGTCCTCCTTTTCCCTCCAGCTGCGAAAAAGTCACTTCCAGACTTGAGCTCCACAGCCCTGCTGTCACTGTGTGCTTGTCCTGGTCTCTCCTTGATCTCTGCTGCTACTCCCTACAGAGTTATCATTGCCAGTGAGACCCAGGCGTGCTCCAGGGAGCCCAGGCACTGCTGCGGCATAACTTAATTGCAGCCCACCTGGGCTTCCTTCATAGCTCAGTTGGTAAAGAAACTGCCTGCAATGCAGGAGACCCGGGTTTGATTCCTGCATTGGGAAGATCCCCTGCAGAAGGAAATGGCAACCCACTCCAGTATTCTTGCCTAGAGAATCCCATGGAGAGAGGAGCCTGGAAGGCTATAGTCCATGGGGATCACAAAGAGCTGGACATGGCTTAGCGACTAAATCATCACAAACACAGCCTCTGGGACTGAGTTTTTCCCTAGGTTCTCATTTCCTGTTCTTGCTTGAGTACATCATTCCTTCCTCTTTCTCCTGGTCTCAATTCAAATCAACTTTCCTAGAGATAGCTTTTCCCAGTTCTTTCCGGAGGTTTGAATCCTGATCCCATATCTAAGGACAATAGACCAGGTCCTGCATGTGTGGACAGGTCTCCCACAGACAGCTGCTAGAAGTTTGGCCTTGACTTTCAAAGATGGTCTGACCCCAGTTGTTATGTCTCATTTACCTGCTGGATATGCCAAAAATAGGCAGTGGGAAGCAGGCCTGTGTGCGTTCTTCTTGGGCTGCCCAGCTGCCTTCTCTGGGCACCATCTATAACCAGGCTAGTCTTCCTGGGCCCTCCACAGCCAGCCAGTGGCTTAGTTCAGTGCCTCTCCTCCACCCTTCCAGTCCCAGTTTATCAAGTTTATCCAGTACCAGTTTATCACCTATGGTGATGCCTTGGAGAAGACAATGGCACCCCATTCCAGTACTCTTGCCTGGAAAATCCCGTGGATGGAGGAGCCTGGTGGGCTGCAGTCCATGGGGTCGTGAAGAGTTGGACATGACTGAGCGACTTCATTTTCACTTTTCACTTTCATGCATTGGAGAAGGAAATGGCAACCCATTCCAGTGTTCTTGCCTGGAGAATCCCAGGGACGGGGGAGCCTGATGGGCTGCTGTCTATGGGGTCGTACAGAGTCGGACACAACTGAAGTGACTTAGCAGCAGCAGCAGCAGCATGGTGATGCCTTGTGCCAAACTTATGACATAAAGAAGCCAAATTTTACATAAATTTGTAGGTTACATTTAGTACGTATATGAAGGTAAGGGCTGATGAAGAGAGTTAGAGTGTGAAGCATATTTACAATCCAGGGCAGGTTTTGCAGAGGAGACAGATTTGGTCCTTAAAGGACCTGAGAGGCATTTTGGTAGGAATATGTGAAGAGGATGTTTCAGGTAAGGTTGGATCAGCTCCTTGGAGAGGATTAAGCAAATAACTCACAGCCCCAGGCCCCGGGGTAGGAGGGATTTGAGGAGGACCCTGGGTCAGCTCAGCACAAGCATCCAGAGAGCAGGGGCAGGGCTTGTTCACTGTCATGTCCTGTGCCCAGCACACTGCCCTGAGCATGCTTGGCACTGGGCAACACTCCTTTACTGAGCAAATGCTAAATAAGGCCTGAGCCTTGTGTCTCTTATGCTAAAGCCATTCCTTGGTTGGAAATAGTAAGTGTGTGGGTGCTAAGTCACTTCAGTCATGTCCGACTCTTTTCAACCCCATAGACTGTAGTTTGCCAGGCACCTCTGTCCATGGGCCAGAATACTGGAGTGGGTTGTCATTCCCTTCTCCAGGGGATCTTCCCGATCCAGGGATCAAACTGAATCTCTTATGTCTCCTGCACTGGCAGGCGAGTTCTTTACCACTGGCACCAACTGGGAAGCCCTGGGAAGCAGCACATTAGATGGTAAATAACTTCCTCCCTCAGCATTCTCTTCTGATAAAGGCTTATCACTGGCTTATGCACTTCTGATGATATACCTTGTTCTCTTCAGGAGACCCAGGAGGATTTGCAGTAAGGATCATTTGCCTCCCTGAGGAAAACCCTGCCCATTTGGCCTGGTTAGTTACCCACATGAGAATTTTCTGAAGGTCTTCCCTGCAGGGAACCACAGTTGCCTGACATCACTAACGAGAGATCCACAATCAGGTGAACGGTCGCTCACCAAATAGGCCTGAGCTCTGTCCTTCAGAGACATTTCATCCGTAAAAGAGGAAGCAATTACATCTGCACCCTCAAGTTAGGAAAGTCTATGGTAGGATAGAAGTCACAGGGAACAGGCTTCACTGGTGGCCGAGTGTTTAAGAATTTGCCTGCCAATGCAGGCAACACTGGTTCAGTCCCTGGTCTGGGAAGCTTCCACATGCCTTGGAGCAACTAAGCCAGTGTGCCACAGCTACTGGGCCCATGCACCCTGGAGCCTGTGCTCTGCAACAAAGAGTAGGCCCTGCTCAGCTGCTCCACTAGAGGAAGCCTGTGCAAAGCAACAAAGACCCAGTACAGATAAAAATAATAAATCTTAAAAAAAAAAAGAAGTCACAGGGAGGTGTGCTCATCATGAGGGTGGAGGAAGATAGCATGTTCGGGGTTGAGGGGACATGACCCGGGGCAGGATCACACAGATTACTCATGTGGGCTCAGTTACATGGCTGGTGGAGACTTTGTGGCCCCATGGACTATAGCTTACCAGGCTTCTCTGTCCATGGGATTCTCCAGGCAAGAATACTGGAGTGGGTTGCCATTCCCTTCTCCAGGGGATCTTCCAGACCCAGGGATGGAACCTGGGTCTCCTGCATTGCAGGCAGAGTCTTTACTGACTGAGCCAACAGGGAAGCCCAGTGTCAGTGATAACTGAGTGAATTAGCAGAATTGAAAAGCTGTTTCAAGTTCACTGTGGTTGCATAACGTGGACTTTGTGTGTTTGAGAAGGGATGGAAACAGTAGTGCAAGGAGTGTTATAGACACTTCTAAACATCTCAAAGAAGAAACAAAAGGAGAAGAGCAGATTCTTGTTACATTTTCCTTCTCCTGGTAATAAAAAAGCCTAAATGGTTTCTGAGACACTCTCTCTTCCCCCAGGTATTTATGGGAATGAACTCTCCTGTTGCACAGGAACCAGCAGAACCCACCACCACTTCCATGACCACTGGTGCCTAGGTCAGGTGACTACATGTCAGGTGAGATTCAACATCCCACCTAGGTCTCTCACAGAGCAGAGCTCCTCAGCCATGACACTCCTGGAATTTGGGACCAGATAATTTTTTTCTTGAGAGAGGAGGGACTGTCCTGTGCATTGAAGGTTGTTTAGAAACATCCTTGGCCTCTATTGGACTTCCCTGATGGCTCAGTTGGTAAAGAATCTGCCTGCAATGCAGGAGACCCAGGTTCAATCCCTGGGTTGGGAAGATCCCCTGGAGAAGGGAATGGAAACCCACTCCAGTATTCTTGCCTGGAGAATCCCATGGACAGAGGAGCCTGGTGGGCTACAGTCCATGGGATCACAAAGAATTGGACATAATTAAACGACTATCACATTCATTTTGGCCTCTATGTGCTAAATGCCAATAGCACCTCCCTGGGTTGTGATAACAGAAAATGTCTCCAGACATTGCCAAGTATTGCTCTGGGGGTAAAATTGCCCTTGGATAAGAATCACTGTTCAGGGGGCTTCCCTGGTGGCTCAGATGGTAAAGAATCACTGTTCATAGGAAAAGTGGTTAACCTAGGTTTTGAATCCAAAGCTACCTTCAAACCTGACTCTTTGCTTAGCTAGAAACGAAGTTAACACGTAAGCATCAGCACTTGTGTGAAGAGACTGCCTTGCACAGCAGTAGAATGAGTCAATGTACTTTGGCTGTCATAGCAATTAATGTCAGTTTCAAAATAAAGGAGCCAATAACAATAACAGCTAACATTTATTGAGTGCTTACTATGTTCCAAGAGGTGTGCCAAGCACTTTGTACATGTTTGCCCATTTAATCATCTCCAGAACCTTGTAAGGAATGATATGCCTGCAGACTCAGCATATAACAAAGTAGATTCAGAAAAGGAAATTTTGCCATGGCAGCATCATGAGAGAATTCTGCAATGACTAATAATTTTTCAAAGTTCAACTCTGGAGTCCTTGTAAGGTATTAGATTTTAGTGACATGTGCAGTTCCAATTATCTTCAACTATGGAATGTACCTGGTCAAACTTGAGCTGTCAAAAAAATGATTGCTCTCAACAGTTTTCATGAAGCCAACCAATTAGTTGATAGGATTGCACATCCTTCTCGGTACTGGGCTCTCTCATGGTGTAGAACTGCCTGTCACCCCCTCAGTGACCCCTTTCCAGGAGAGTGAATGAAGCCTGTTGGGGAAAATGGAATCAGTTCAAAACTGGCTCCCTACATTTCTCAGACTCTTGGTTCCTTAGCACTCTCTCTCCTAAAAAGCCATGGATTTTGAAAGTGTTTTCTATTTCTAAGTCACAATCCCAGAAAAAAAAATGTGATTATGAACTCATTAATTTGAGTTCAGGCAATGACTTCACAGTAATCATTTCAAGGGAAAATTCAAGTCCAATGCCAGTGGAAGAAAGCTCAGGCATCAGTACCACACTCCAAATAAACAAAGGCTGACTCAGAACTTGGCTTAATAATTTGGTAACACACTGGACTGTGCTATAGCTCACACAGAGAAGAATTCTGACTATAGGTCAATTATCAAGCGGAAAATCTTTATTGAGTTTACTGCTGTGGGGTGGTTTGTGGAATAAAATTATTTGAATGTGGGATGGAGAGAAAGAAGGGCCTGGGAGAGTGGAGCAGGGATGGTAACTCTAAAGCAGAAGACACCTGGACAATAAGAAGGAGGAAAAGGGGGGACAGAAAGGAAGTCAATGAGAAGATGCCCAAACTGGACAACGTGGGGGGCACGTGTGTTGTCCAGGTGCAGGCTGGGAGGTCTCCTGAGCCTTCACACTGCTCATGACTCTCTTATCACCCTTCCTCCAGACAGAATGGGTTAATTTGGCATGTGAAGAATTGAGAAGGGGCTTCCTTGATGGCTTAGTGGTAAAGAATCTGCCTGCAATGCAGGAGACATAGGAGACATGGGTTTAATCCCTGGGTTGGGAAGAGATCCCTGGGTTGGGAAGAGTTCCCTGGAGAAGGAAATGGCAACCACTCCAGTATTCTTGCCTGGAGGATCCCATGAACAGAGGAGCCTGGCGGGCTAAGTCCATAGGGTCACAAACAGTCAGACATGACTGAAGTGACTCAGCAAGCACACACCGAATTGATCGGTTGTGGTAGAAGATGTGGTGGGATGGAGATTTGGGAATGGGACTGAGGAAAGCTCGAAGTGTCAGAGAGGGGGGCTTCTGGGGAGTGTGAGGACTCCTATGGCATCTGAAGCTCAGCATGGCCTGCTCCTTGGCCAGCAGGGGCTGGCTTTGTGCACACGAGATAGGAAAGCTGCACAGCGCCTGAAGCTCAGAAAGGCCCACCCTTGGCCTAATGTTCTGCTGTCACTCTGGAGAAATTCTTACAATTGCTGAATGACAGTCCCCGTATTTTCATTTTGCACTTGGATCTGCAAATTATATAGCTGCTCCTGGGCGGCAATGACCATGCTGTCCTAATATGTCCTTGTGACAAGGCATCTCTAGGTTACTCCAGGACCCAAGGGAGGACGGGGCTGTTTAGAAGGGGGCTCGTGACTCAAGGGCTGTGCACAAGACATTGTGCTGAAAGTTCTTAGACAAAAACAGTGAAGCATCCCATTTCTCTAATTCTAAGCATCAAACCTGACATTCCACTGGCTTAGTGACAGCTTTTTATTTTTTTCCTGAGAAAAATAAACACATTGGCTGGATAAATAAAATATCCAACCTATACTAATTTAAGAAATACTAAATTGTAAAGCATAAAAAAAAGGTCACCTTATAATGGCAAAAATACACTTTACAACATGTTTTCATCAACCCTGTGATTGAATTCTGGACAGTAAAAGGAAGCATTTACCTTGACCTGGCTGCTCTCTCTTCAGTTCAGGGCTGCTTAAATCTAATGAAACATGTTTTGTGGAAGAGCAGTTAAGGTGCTCTTCTGTGATTAGTTGCAAGGTGTCAACAACCAGACACGTAGGCTCTGAGATCTAACTTTGATGATGTTGAAAATTAGTGAGGGGCTTCCCTGGTGGCCCAGTGGTTAAGAATCCACTTTCCAATGCAGGGGACATGGGTTCGATCCCTAGTCAGGGAACTATAATCCCCCATGCTGCAGGGCAACCAAGCGCATGTGCCACAAGGAAGAGCCCACGTGCTGCAACTAAGACCTGATGCAGCCAAAAATATAGAAATACATATTATTTAAATATTAAAAGAAAATTAGCGAGAAGAAGGCATTTGAGCTTATCCTTGTCCTGGGTATGTTTATTCAGCTTAACTTAGGCAGACGTAATAATTTTAATACTTTGAATGTTCTAATCCAGCTGAGAAGCAGACGGATGCACCTGTATAGCCAAGACTCTGCCCTCAAGTGGAGCACAAGGTCCCTTTTCCAGATACGAGCTTTCCCTACACAAGATCGTTTCTCTGGAATTTTGGTTGACATCCTCCCATAAGGCGAAAGCTTCTTTAGTTGTTCAGAATGTGTGGCCTGATGAATCTCTCTTCCCCAGAGAGCCCCTTACCAAGGAGCGCATTGTTCACAATAGACACTGACTCACCCAGGTTCACTTATGACAAGCTCAGGCACCAGCTTCCTCTCTTTGCCTCTTGCCAACTCTGACTCGAGAAGATACACCCACTGCTTCCTCCCAGGGCTGGAGGATATCATGACGCGAAGTTTCCTCTGAAAAGGAGCATTTGTTCCTTACCATCCATCACCACGGACGCATTAAAGCATTCCCTGAGCATCTGATGCGGTGTCATAGGATTGTTTAATACTTGTATTTACCCATCTGACCAAACTGTGGCGAAATCCTGCTTTGTACAGGGAGCAGAGCAAGGGAGAGAATTTGAAAACAAAATGAAACAGATGCTTTGACCTAAGATGGAGTGAGAGGGCTTTTAACCTAGTAGAACAGAAAAGATCTGTGCCTAAATGTCACATTTGTACCAAGGAAACCCCTGCTTCCAGTGATCCGCTCATTTCACATCATTGTGTAGAACCTACCACTTCACAGCTGGGTCCTCTAGCTTCCTATGTATAGCTCAGGGAACTCAGTGCTCTGTGGTGACCTAAATGGGAAGGAAAACCAAAAAAGAAGGGATATCCACACTCTTCTGTTATAGTATACAGTCTACTTACAGCCCAGTTCTATGGTGATTACCACTGATTTAATATTGTCAGATTAATATTGTATGTATGTATTTCTAGGCAGATTATCATTGGGTCATTAGATTTTGTTTTTAATCATTGAAAATGTGCCATCTTCTAGGGAAAAAGTATTGTTTTAAAAATAATTTGAATAAAAAATAAAAGCCTTGTTGCTATTAAAAAAAAACAAAAAAGAGACAATATATGTATACATATGGCAGATTCACTTTGTTGTACAGCAGGAATTAACACAATATTGTAAAGCAACTATATGCCCATTAAAAAAAAAAAAGACCTTCCTATTGGATAGACTCGGGGTCCAATGCTCTTTATATAGTGATGTGAGCAGAAGGCTGCCTCATAAATACTTAACAATGGCAACAATACTAATGATCCATTTCCTATTTCTTTTGGTCAAAATAAGCCTAACTTTCTTTGGGTCATCTAAGAAGATACTTGTGAACTGAGCATCCATACTCTAGCCTGGTGGCTCAGACAGTGAAGAATCTGCCAGGAGACTTGGGTTTGATTCCTGGGTTGGGAAGATCCTCTAGAGGCAGAAATGGCTAACTAATACTTCAGTATTCTTGCCTGGAGAATTCCATGGACAGAGGAGCCTGGTGGGCTACAGTCCCTAGGCTTGCAAAGAGTCGTATGGGACTGAGCACTATCACTTTCACTTTCAAGAAGAAACTTGTAATAACTGTGATTATGACAAAACTCTAGCTACTACTACAATTACTAATGACTTTTCAGTATCTCCATGTGGCTTGCACTCTGCTTTGTTTTACATACATCGTTTCTTCCCTCTGTAACAACTCTGGGAGATACTTACTACCATCCTAGTTTCCCGGAAGAAGCAATGACATGTTGGAAATTTGAGTCGCTTGCCCCAGGCACAGGTGCCTTCACAAGGCCCTACTGCAGCCCTTCCTTCAGTGAGAACTCTGGTCCTCCGCGGCCCCTCCTCCCGTGGGAGCACTCAGGGAGGATTAAAGCTCAAGAACTCTGGGAGCATCGAGGAAAAAGCCTGAGGGAGGAGCTGGAACTGTCTTACTCAAAATGGAAATTGCACACACTGGGGTAGAACCTATGGTCTCATAAAAAAAATTTTTTTTTTCTCTTAGGTAAGCATTAGCATTCTGGAACAGCCAGAGCACTTGCTTGCTTGTAAAAAAAAGACCTGTAACTTTTTTATTTGAGAAGTCTAATGGCACAGAGGGAGGAAAAGGGAGAAAGAAGTTCTCTACTGCAGAAAGAGGAAATGGAGAAGGAATCGATGAGGAAACATTCCTAGAAAATTCATTTAGTAGCTTGAACTATTTAAAATAGCTCCTCAGCTCTTCCCAGCTGACGGCAACTGCGGGGTCTGGCAACCTGAGGGGAGTATCTTCAGAGAAGTCCAGAGCCCCAGGCCCTACAGGAGGAATGTCAGGTGCAAACCTGATGTCTCCAATAAAAAGGCCTCGTGTCAGCCCAGGTGAGGAAGGACAGGGTTAAGGAAGATGGGACAAGCCATCCAGCCATTCTTCTAGCAGTTCCAAGTCCCTTGAGCTGTCACGTCAGGTCATGAGAAGGCTGTGTACTTGAGGCAGCTACTTTCAGTTAGGATAAGTCAAGTTCAGTTAAAATAACTCTTCCAAAGGCCCATTGTGTGCAAGGCGTGAGGGATTCAAAGAAGATCCAGTTTAGTGGGGTCTCACTGATTTCCCCCTTTCAGCCCAACATTCGCAGCCACACTGTGGCACAAGACCTTTTTCCTTAGTCAGTATCTGTTCCAAAGAACCTTCTCTCTCACTGTCTTGGGCCCAAGTTCCTCACAAAGGGTCCTTTTCCATCTTTTCTCTTAAAGCTGCTGCTTCTGCTGCTAAGTCGCTTCAGTTGTGTCCAACTCTGTGCGACCCCATAGATGGCAACCCACCAGGCTCCTCCGTCCCTGGGATTCTCCAGGCAAGAACACTGGAGTGGGTTGCCATTTCCTTCTCTCTTAAAGCAGCATTTTTGAAATTGTGATATAAAATAGTATTTTATTTTATTTTATTTTTTTAATTTTATTTTATTTTTAAACTTTACATAATTAGTTTTGCCAAATAGAAAGCAAATGGAAGTGATAATATGAGAGTGAAGCATGCATGGTAAGAGACCTGTTTTGTGAAATTTTGTTCAGTTATATGTATTCACGTGTAAAATACATTTCTCTCTGTGGGTCGTAGTATGAATAGTTGGAAAAGCTCTGCCTGTGGGAGTGCTCTAACTTCCCCTTCCTCTGCTTCTAGTCAGAGTTTTTACAGAGCTCTTTTTATAGAGCCGTTTTGAAGGTCGCTGTGGCCTTGTGCCTTCCTCTGAGGCTCAACATTTCAAACTCAACATTCCTTCCTTCCAGAGGCCAGCTGATCCATGACCAGGACTTTGGTTCCTGTGTATCCTGTGCCTGCTACCTGCACCAGCCCATCCCCTCACCCTCCACCCATCACACACACACACACACACACACACACACACACATGCACACACACAGAGGTCTGTGGCTTGAGGCTCCAGTCTTGTCAGAACACTGGATGCCTTGATCATCCATGTAAGGGTGATTCAAGAACCCACCATATATACATGTCCCTCTGCATTTGCAACAAAGCTATTACCAACCTAATAGCCATTTCTTTACAACGTCATCTGCTGGTTGCCAAGGCTTGCCTGAGAGGGAGAACCCTGAACATTGCAGCTGGTCAAGGGCACAGAGGCTGGACCTCTTTCAGGATTTCTCCAGAAGGTTCCTCACCCTGGCCTCCCTGACCTATTTCCTCATGCCTCCTTCTTTGGGCATCTTAGGTGTAAGTTTGGTATTTAATCCCAGCCACAAGCTCCAGCTCCTGTTTTAGGCTTCCGTAATAAAAACTAATATATTGAGGGCTTACCATGAACCAGAGGCTATGCTAGGCGCACCATCATTATATTCCACATACTGTCACAGCAGATCATGTACATATTTTACCTCCATTTTACAGACAAGAAAACTGGAGCCATGTTAAGTGGATGGCCCGAGGCCAGCTGGCATTTGAACCTGGCCCACTGGCCTCCATGCCTGCAAGTTCAAGCACTACATCATGTAGGTTTCATTGCATGTATCTTCTGAAGCTCTGTCCCCTCATCCCAGTCTCACCGTTGTTGCCTGGCCAAGATAGGAAAACTAGTTAGTTTCATTGTGATATGTTTCTTTAAGGACTAAGCGTCAGGAAAACAAGTGTGTTTCCTAAATTTCAGGTATATTTTTATCCACCACCTAAGAATAATATAATTGTATTACTATTACCCTGTTTGGGGCTTCCCAGGTGGCTCAGATGGTAAAGAACCTGCCTGCTAGTGCAGTAGACGCAGGTTCGATCCCTGGGTTGGGAAGATCCCCTGGAGAAGGAAATGGCAACCCACTCCAGTATTCTCGCTTGGGAAATTCCATGGACAGAGAAGCCAGGTGGGCTAAAGTCCATGGGGTCACAAAGAGTCGGATATGACTTAGCAGCTAATCAACATTACCCTGTTATGCCTTGGCCTCTATGAAGCTCAAAATTAAGTTTAAATATAATATTTATAGTATGTGTGCTAATTGTAGAATTGGCATAAATCCTTTTTCACTGCTTTACTCTTTCAGTGCCGTTTATGTGAACATATGTACATGTATATTTGTGAACAGATGTACATGTAAATTTGTAACAAGGAAGGAAACACACAAATAAGCATTCTATTGTTTCAGAAAGAAAGACACCTAATTGTCTTGAGCATTTGAATTACTTTAGGAGAAGACTTGATAATATCCTTATAGAAAATTATGGACAACAAGGTCTTCTATTCTTGTTTTGCCTTGGGGGAAAAAACAGATGTACAGTATTATGTTTTACTATTTGCCTTGGCAAAACCTGGGGGATAGTTGGCAGGGCCGCCACATACAGCTGTGCACATTAGGCACTGCCCATCACAAGGGGAGGCCATTTACACTGAGGTCTATGAAGTTGCTCAGTGTGCAGTCTGGACATCTGTGCGTGTCAGCTCAAGGAATTTAATTACACTCATACTGTTCTCCGCTTTTCATCAGCTATGTACTGTCTGGGACTGGAGTTGTTGGAAGAGGAGGTGGCTGTGGAGCAGGAAGGTATTCCATTGCTCCTGTTTCTCTTCCCAGGCAAAACTATTCCTCCTGGTTTGGGCTGAAGTCCTAGGAAATGTGGGTGATGAGGAGAGCCCCCCCTCCCTCTGTGCAACAGTGGGGAGGCTGGGAAGGAGGAGAATGGGCCTCAGGAGACGCTAAACTGAGCAGGCAATCAATCATCTCACAAGCTCTCTCGAGTTTCTTCTGGCTTTATTTTGGGCACTAATTGGAAATGTCTGCTCCTTCACTGAGTCTGTTTTCTCACTAGAAAGGAAAGAAGGTTCCAGCAGAGCCTGAGGATGCTGAGAAGGATGTGATAACTTTTCAAACCATTGCCATTCTCCACTGTTTCTCCCTTCAGAGTCTCCCTTTGAGGTGTTCATATGTATGGTCTGTCAACTGCAAGGACACTCTTTTCATACTGGGTTCCCATCTCTGGAGACCACCAAATGGGATGAAGGGGATTTTATTAGGGTGTCAAATGTGTGGCCTCTTTTTATTTATTGTTAATTTTAAAAAATCTTTATTTTTTTCTATCTTTCATGCATGCTAAGTCCCTTCAGTCACGTCCGACTCTTTGCAGCCTTATGGCAGTAGCCTGCCAGGCTCCTGTGTCCATGGAATTCTCCAGGCAAGAATACTGGAGTGGGTTGCCATGCCCTCCTCCAGAGGATCTTCCCATCCTAGGGACTGAACCCAGATCTTCTGCATCTCCTGCATTGCAGGAGGATTCTTTACCACAGAGCCACTGGGGAAGCCCTTTTTCAACCTTATTAAGGTATAATTGACAAAGAAAATTGTAAGATGTTTAAAATGTATTTGGGAGGGGAGTTTAGGGAAGAATGGATCCATGTATATGTATGGTTGAGTCCCTTCCCTGCTCACCTGAAACTATCACAACATTGTTAATCAGCTGTACCCCAATACAAATAAAAAGTGAAAAAAATGTATATGATGGTGATCTGATATGCAAATACATTGTGAAAGGATCCCCACGTCTAGTTAATTAACACATCTGTCACCTCACAGATTTATTTTCTTCTTTGAAGAGAACATTAAAGTTTTGCTTTCTAAGCAAATTTCAGTGATATAATATGGAGTCATCAACCATAGTCACCATGTTATACACTAGATCCTCAGACTTCATACATCTTACAGATGAAAGTTTATACCGTTTTCCTACTCTCTATTTCCCCCTGCCCTCCATAACCACATTTTTTATGACTTTGACTGTTTTTAGATTTCATATATAAATGATATTGCATAGTATTTGTCTTTGTTTGGCTTATTTCACTTAGCATAATGCCTTCAAGGCAACCATACTGTCACAGATGGGAAGGTTTTCTTCTTTCTCATGACTGAATAATATCCATTATATTTATGCACCACATCTTCTTTATTCCCTCTTTATTCCTTCTTTATTTCCATTGATGAGCACTTAGGTTGTCTCTATTATTCATTACTATGAACAATGCTGCAGTGAACATGGGAGCACAGATATCTGTTTGAGATCTTGATTTCAGTTCTTTTGGATATATACCCAGAAGTGGGATTGCTGTATTATATGGGAGTTCTGGGCTTCCCCGTTGGCTCAGTGGTAAAGAATCTCCCAGCAATGTAGGAGATGCAGGAGACATGGGTTTGATCCCTGGGTCAAGAAGTTCCCCCGGAGGGCATGGCAACCCACTCCAGTATTCTTGCCTGGAGAATTCCATGGACAGAGGAGGCTGGCGGGTTACAGTCTATGGAGTGGCAAAGAGTCAGACACGACTGACGCAGCTTGGCACATATGCATAGTCGTTCTATTTTTAATTTTTTGAGGAGTCACATGTTGTTTTCTACAGTAGCTGCACCAATTTACACACCTACCAACAATGTACCAGTGTTCCCTTTGTGGGACAGAAGGGACTAGTTCTGCCTTGATCCTACAACACTGGCCTTATCAGTCTTGCAGGGATCATAACTAATTACTTAGAAGAAGTTTATTGTTCCTGGAAATGATGTGAAGGTAAAAAGACCCCCACTGAAAAAATAATTTTAAAATTGGCTCTGGTTTAGAAGAGCAGTGGGTCTGAGTCCTTGGGTTGCACATATTGTGTTTTAATTTGGGCTCCAATACATGACTTTGGGCAATTTACTTCTCCAAATCTCAGTTGCTCCTCTGCAAAATATGCAAAAGAGATAATAATAATAACAATTTTGCATCATAGGATTGTGATGAATATTTGAAGAGGTAATGCAAGGGAGACACTCAAAGCAGACATCCAGTCCATGAACAACAGAAAGGAAGAGGAGTGTCAACCCATTTGGGGAGCTCTGAGGTATGTGATATTGAGGATGTGGTCAGCTGGTCTCATGGAGATTTGGTTTCTATACGCCTCTTCTGTGGGCTTCCCTTGTGGCTCAGCTGATAAAGAATCTGTTTGCAATGTGGGACACCTGGGTTTGATCCCTGGGTTGGGACAATCCTCTGGAGATGGGAATGGCTACCTACTCCAGTATTCTGGCCTGGGGAATTCCACAGACTGTATAGTCCATGGAGTCACAAAGATTCAAATATGACTGAGTGACTTTCACACACCCTCACACACATGCCTTTTCTATCTCAGCCATTAAGTGATGTACAAGGGTGATTTTGAGTTCATTTGATTTTCAACTTATATACTATCTTTAGAACCTAAACTCCCTTCCTGAAGATGTGATCCCACCATAAGTGCTAAATAAATGGTGGTTATCATTGTTAAAGATTGCCCAGTCAGCAAGTGTTCAAGGATTTGTGATGAATAAAGATGATATTTGAACTTTAAAAAATAGCTCCCTGTTATACCAAAGGGAATATGGCTACTTTATTTCCTTTTATAAAAAAATAGTAAGAATTATATATATATACACACATATGTATATACATATTTAAATTTTTATTGGAGTATAGTTGATTTACGATGTTGTATTGGTTTCTACTGTACATCAGAGTGATTCAGTTACACATGTATCTACTCTTTTTTAGATTCTTTCTCATGTAGGTCATTACAGAGTACTGAATAGAGTTCTCTGTGCTATACAGCAGGTTTTTATTAGTTATCTATTTTATATATAGTAGTGTATTGGAGAAGGCAATGGCACCCCAATCCAGTACTCTTGCCTGGAAAATCCCAGGGACGGGGGAGCCTGGTTGGCTGCCATCTATGGGGTTGCACAGAGTCAGACACGACTGAAGTGACTTAGCAGCAGCAGCAGCAGCAGCAGTGTATATATGTCAATCCCAATCTCCCAATAATCGAAGTATGAATGTTTTATTTTTCTTCACTGATGCTTACTTGTGTCCCTTTCTCTCCTATCACTTCCCCCATCCCCTTGTTCACCCCCCAACACTTTGTAAATTTAACCTGAAGGATGTTGTTACTTTGGGACCCACTTCTTTGACTGTTGAGTTGATGACTTAGTTTGTGCTAAATGGAAGTTTACCAACATGATGTTGTCTGCGCAAAAAGGCCTTTCTGTTAAGAGACATGGAGACATGGTTGCCAAGGGTATGGGCAATCTAGTCTTGAGCACTAGAAGACAGATGATGTCAATTACAGATCATTGTTACTAAGGCCTAAACCAGAAGAGATTTGGTTATCAATGAACTGCCTCTCAGAGTAAAACTTTCCCTATGATTGGCATGTGACAGATGACAAAATGTTAGTCTAAACCACTGATTCTCAATCCTGGGCCCGTGTCAGAAAAAAAAAAGTGTTAGTCATTCAGTCATGTCTGACTCTTTGCAACGCTATGAACTGTAGCCCACCAAGTTCCTCTGTCCATGGAGTTCTCTAGGCAAGAATACTGGAGTGGGTTGCCATTCTCTCTTCCAAGGGATCTTTTCGATCCAGGGATGGAACCTAGGTGATTCTTTACTGTCTGAGCCACCAAGGATACCCTCCCACCCCCACAAGTTAGAGCTACCTGACAAACTTTCAGAAAACACTAGAGCCAGGGCCTGACTCCCAGATTTAATTGACTAGGATGGGGGTCAGACACCTGTATTGAAAGTCTACCAGCTGATTCTGTTGTGCACACTAAACCTTTCAACAAGGTTTATACTCTAAAATCACTGGAGGGCTTGTTAAAACACCGATTTCTGGTCCCACCTGAGTTTTCGATTCAGTAGATCTGAGAGGGGGCAGAGAATGTGTATTTTTAACAAGTGCCCAGGTGACACTGGCAATGCTGGTTCCAGGCCACTTGTACACACGGTGGCTGACAACCCACATTTCAGTGCAGTTCAGGTCAGCCGCTCAGTCGTGTCCGACTCTCTGCGACCCCATGAACTGCAGCACGCCAGGCCTCCCTGTCTATCACCAACTCCCGGAGTTCACTCAAACTCACATCCATCGAGTCCGTGATGCCATCCAGCCATCTCATCCTCTGTCATCCCCTTCTCCTCCTGCCCCCAATCCCTGCCAGCATCAGAGTCTTTTCCAATGAGTCAGCTCTTTGCATCAGGTGGCCAAAGTACTGGAGTTTCAGCTTTAGCATCATTCCTTCCAAAGAAATCGCAGGGCTGATCTCCTTTTAGGTGTCCTCAAAGCCTTGTTGTAGTCAGTGTTCCTCAGAGAAACACAACCAGTTGGATGTACAGAGAGATAGAATATACAGGAGATTGGTTATAGGGATTGGCTCACACAGTTGTGGAGGTGAAGTCCCACATTTGGCCATCTGCAAGCTGGAGAACCAGGAAAGCTGGTGGGGTAATTCAGTCTAAGGTCAAAGGCCTGGGAGTGAGGGACTGATGGTGTAAGTTCCTGAATCCTCAGGCCCGAGAGCTAGGAGCTCCATTTCTGAAGATAGAAGAAGATGAAGTTTCCAGCTCAAAACTGGAGAGAGAATTCATTATCCCTGCTTGGCCTTCCTGTTCTATTGGGCTCTCAACAGACTGGATGATACCATCCACAGAGGTGACAGCCATCACTCAGTCTACTGAATCGAATGCTAATCTCATCTAGAAACATCCTGCAGACACACCCAGAAATAATGATTTACCAACTCTCTTGGCATTCCTCAGGCTAGCCAGGATGACACATAAAATGAACCATCACAAGCCTTATTTTTTCTTTTCATTGGTTTCATATTCTCTTCTTAACCCCCCTCCCCACCCACTGACTCCTTTAAGTGAAGTGAAAGTTGCTCAGTCTTATCTGATTCTTTGTGACTGATTCTATACAGTCCATGGAATTCTCCAGGCCAGAATACTGAAGTGGGTAGCCTATCCCTTCTCTAGGGGATCTTCCTGACCCAGGAATCAAACTGGGGTCTCCTGCATTGCAGGCGGATTCCTTATCAACTCAGCTATGGCCGATCTCTTATGTTCCTCTAATAAATACATGTGTTCCTTCCACCCTGTGTGTGTGCGCTAAGTTGCTCCAGTCATATCCAACTCTTTGTGACTCCCCTATGGACTGTAGCCCACCAGGCTCCTCTGTCCATGGGATTCTCCAGGCAAGAATACTAGAGTGGGTTGCCATGCCCTCCTCTAGGGCATCTTTCCAACCCAGGGATCGAACCCATGTCTCTTACATCTCCTGAACTGGCGGGTGGGTTCTTTATCACTAGCTCTACCTGGGAAGCCCTCTGTCTACCCTACAGGTCTCTGAAAACATTTTTCCTTTTGCCTGGAGCACCTTCCCTGTCACAAAACACACTTCACTGAGAAAAGGCTGTAATTCAATTTTCATTGACTTGGCATTAGGTTTCATGTGGAGCTTGTACTGAATTTGTTAATGGTAATATTACATTGTTGTAAGTATTGTAAAACACTTTTATGACCTGCAATTTTTCATTAAATAAGGTTTTATTTCCTACATTGATGCAAGTACAAAAATAAACTATGGCTATCCTTTTTTTTTTCAACCTTGGGATGTTATAATACTTGAAGTCATTATAAGACTTTCTTTTGTTAAAATCCATAGTTTGTAAGGAACACATAAGGAAATAGAACTTCTACAGTATTAATAGTGGGATCACAGATGTGACATGGGGGCAGTATATGTCAGTATAAGTAAATATGAAGAAGACTGTGGGTCTCTCCACCCTCCACCACACCAGCCAGAGACTCATTTCTCTCATGGTGACTTTGCCTCCAGGGAAAGGGTGCTGTGCTGAGTGGGGCAGAGATGAATGCAATGCCTCTTTCTTCTGCAGTTTCCCCGGCAGGGTTTCCCAGTCAGTTAGCACCTTATGACCCCTTCTTGGCTCCCACTGCTTCCATTAAATCCTGTCAGAAGGACCAAATGAAACGAGACAGACAAATAAGCCTCAAATGATGGAATAGGAGATACCGTACAATTTGAACTTTTTATTTTCACACTGAGTTAGTGATTTTAAAAGTAAAGGGGACTCTTACAAGGTCTGTCAAAATGGAGGTCTAAAGCAATTACTTTTGCACCTTATACCCCACTATAGCTTGTTGAAAGGAATAATTTTGATGTGCTTTTTGTGAGCAAGCTGCTCAAAAAATGTTATTAAAGCATCTCTCATCTATCATATCTATCCCTCCTGTTGCGATTAAACTGGCTTTAATTTTCCTGACCCAGGGTTTGTCCATCTGGAAACAATCTGAAGTGGAGAATTAATATTTGAAAGACTGTCCAAATGCTCAAAACTGCTGCCACACGTCATAGTTATTAATGTGTCAGTCATCGTAGTGATATGTATGTATGTGTATCATACACACACATGTAGTACCTTATTTAAGCTTCAAAAAACACTGTGAATAGGTCATGTTGTTATACTATTATTATCCCCATTTTATATGTGAGGAAATTGAGGTGCATGGAAGTTAAGCCGCATACCCCAGGTCAAGGAGCTTGAGTCAAGATATGAACTCAGACAGTCTAGAATCTATGTGCTAAACTACCACCATTCTAAACAGCTTCTTTGGTTATCTCAATCAGTTTAACCAAATGGTCATGTGATGAAAAGGAAAATGGTAGAGTGACTTAGACAATAGAATTTTCACTTTTCCTGGAATTGGGTTGTTGTTATTTAGACCGGCATCACTTGGTCTTCTTTCTACCTTTAGGGAGGGCTACATTGAAATAGTGCTGTGGGGGATGTGTTTCTTGGGTGGAAAGGTTGTAATAGCCTATTTGATAAGACCTCCCTGGGATCTACTGGCAGGTGGGGACCAGGAGTGGGATTCCTTTGTCCTTGTGATGTACTTGATCAGAAAGACCCCATCTGACATCAGCAAGCTCAGGACTAATCCATAGAGATGCCCCTCTTGGTCTGAGTGTAAGTTAATGTCCTTGAAATTATTCACTTAAATTTAACTCAGTTGGATCTGTGGTAGGATTTTTAAGATAAGAACAGAGGGGAAATCTTGACTTATCCTAAGGCTGTGTGTGAAAGTGTGTTGTGTTAATAGGAAGTCTGGGGAGAATTTGAGGGGGAAGTTCTGAGGTGAGCTCTGACGGGAAGTAGAAGACTGATGGCTGCAAGGGCAGCTGAGTGAGAGGAACCCCCTCTTCTGTGACCTCTGCTTCCCAAGAATCTATCTTTTATGCAGTTGAGGAAAACGCTTCCCACACCTGGATCCATCTCTGGGATCTTTTGTGTATCTAACTCCTGAACAGTCTGAAAGTTCCAATTTAGTATCTTCTTCAAAAAGCATGCTCTGACCACTCTCATCCCCTCTCTTCTCTAATCATCACTGAGGTGCCCTCGTCATTGGCTACACTGAGATCCCATGAGAAATTCTCTACAAGTTCAGATCCTCTGTTTCCACCCTCTAGATGCTCTGTAGGTCTGGGATGCACCCCACACTTTAGGAACCTTCCCCAAATGAATGTTAGTTTATCTTTATAGGCAGTGATGTGCTGGTAAACTGGTTTGCCAAAAATATGTATATCAATAAAAATTAGAAGCCTGGGTTTTCATGGTGTAAACACTCCCACCATGACTCATTTCAAGTTATAAGCAATTTAATAATGGTTTCATGAGATTCTTGAATATACTGAACAATTGGCTGTTGCAAGCTGGTACAAGCTGCTTCTAGGACATCAATATTAGGCAATTTAAACAAATCATATTTCCTTTAACTCAGAAATTCCAAGATTTATTCTACTGATATGTTTTCCTATATAGGCAAAGATCTATTACAAAGGTATTTGTAATAAGATACTAGAAATAATCTAAATGTTCATCAATAGGACATTAATGAAATACATTACGGAAATTCTAATCAATGAAGTATTATGAGGAGATTAAAAAGAATAAGGTGGATCCATATGTACCACTACAAAAGACTTCCTCAGACTTGCCCGTGAGTGACCAGGAGTCTCTGGTGGGGGTGTGGGTTGGCGGGGGCCTGCTGCAGGGTCGGGGGTACTGAGTGCAGCAGTGCATGCATGGGACCTTTTGAAGGAAGTCACCATTATGTTTATTACCTCCACCATAGTTTGGCCTCAGGTCAAACAACAGGGAGGGAGCACAGCCCATCAACAGAAAATTGGATTAAAGATTTACTGAATATGGCCCCACCCATCAGAAGAAGACCCAGTTTCCCCCTCAGTCTGTCTCTCCCATCAGGAAATTTCCATAAGCCTCTTATCCTTATTCATCACAGGGCAGACAGAGTGAAAACCACAATCACAGAAAACTAATCAAACTGATCACATGCACCACAGCCTTTTCTAACTCGATGAAACCATGAGCCATGACACGTAGGGTCACCCAAGACGTACAGGTCATGGTGGAGAGTTCTGACAAAATGTGGTCCACTGGAGAAGGGAATGGCAAACCACTTCAGTATCCTTGCCTTGAGAACCCCATGGATATTATGAAAAGGCAAAAAGATAGGACACTGAAAAATGAACTACCCAGGTCGGTAGGTGCCCAATATGCTACTGGAGATGGGTGGAGAAATAACTCCAGAAAGAATGAAGAAATAGATCCAAAGCAAAAACAGCACCCAGTTGTGGATGTGACTGGTGATGGAAGTAAAATCCGACGCTGTAAAGAGCAATATTGCATAGGAACCTGGAATGTTAGGTCCATGAATCAAAGTAAATTGGAAGTGGTCAAATAGGAGATGGCAAGAGTGAATAACGATATTTTAGGAATCAGTGAACTAAAATGGACTGGAATGGATGAATTGAACTCAGATGACCATTATGTCTACTACTGTGGGCAAGAATCCCTTAGAAGAAATGGAATAGCCCTCATAGTCAACAAAAGAGTCCAAAATATAGTACTTTGATGCAATCTCAAAAACGACAGAATGATCTCCGTTTGCTTCCAAGGCAAACCATTCAATATCACAGTAATCCAAGCCTATGCCCTGATCAGTAATGCTGAAGAAGCTGAAGTTGAATGGTTTTATGAAGACCTACAAGACCTTCTAGAATTAACACCCCAAAAGATGTCATTTTCATTATAGGGGACTGGAATGCAAAAGTAGGAAGTCAAGAGATACCTGAAGTAATGGGCAAATTTGGCCTTGGAGTACAAAATGAAGCAGGGCAAAGGCTAACAGAGTTTTGCCAAGAGAATGCACTGGTCATAGCAAACACCCTCTTCCAACAACACAAGAGAAGACTCTACACATGGAAATCACCAGATGGTCAATACTGAAATGAGATTGATTATATTCTTTGCAGCCAAAGATGGAGAAGCCCTATACAGTCAGCAAAAACAAGACCGGGAGCTGACTGTGGCTCAGATCATGAACTCCTTATTTCCAAATTCAGACTTAAATTGAAGAAAGTAGGGAAAACCACCAGACCATTCAGGTATGACCTAAATCAAAGCCCTTACGATTATACAGCGGAAGTGACAAATAGATTCAAGGGATTAAACCTGAGAGAGTGCCTGAAGAACTACGGACGGAGCTTCATGGCATTGTACAGGAGGCAGTGATCAAGACCATCCCCAAGAAAAAGAAATGCAAAAAGGCAAAATGGTTGTCTGAGGAGGGTTTACAAGTAGCTGAGAAAAGAAGAGAAGCTAAAGGCAAAGGAGAAAAGGAAAGATATACCCATTGGAATGCAGAATTCTAAAGAATAGCAAGGAGAGATAAGAAAGCCTTCCTCAATGATCAGTGCAAAGAAATAGAGGAAAACAATAGAAAGAAAAAGACTAGAGAGCTCATCAAGAAAATTAAAGATACCAAGGGAACATTTCATGCAAAGATGGGCACAACAAAGGACAGAAATGGTATGGACCTAACAGAAGCAGAAGACATTAAGAAGAGGTGGTAAGAATACACACGGTGTAGTCACTCAGTCGTGTCCAACTCTTTGCGACCCCATGGACTGTGGGGGAGACTACCAGGCTCCTCGGTACATGGGGTTTTCCAGGCAAGTGTACTGGAGTGGGTTGCCATTTCTTTCTCCAAGAATACACAGAAAAACTATACAAAAAAAATCTTCATGACCCAGATAACCACAATGGTGTGATCACTCACCTAAAGCCAGACATCCTGGAATGTGAAGTCAAGTGGGCCTTAGGAAGCATCACTATGAACAAAGCTAGTGGAGGTGATGGAATTCCAGTTGAGCTATTTCAAATCCTAGAAGATGATGCTGTGAAAGTGCTGCACTCAATATGCCAACAAATTTGGAAAACTCAGCGGTGGCCACAGGACTGAAAAAGGTCAGTTTTCATTCCAGTCCCAAAGAAGGGCAATGCCAAAGAATGTTCAAACTACTGCACAATTGCACTCATCTCACATGCTAGCAAACTAATGCTTAAAATTTTCCAAGCCAGACTTCAACAGTACGTGAACCATGAACTTCAAGCTGGATTTAGAAAAGCCAGAGGAACCAGTCAAATTGCCAACATCCATTGGATCATAGAAAAAAACAAGAGAATCCCAGAAAAAAAATCTACTTCTGTTTTATTGACTATGCCATAGCCTTTGACTGTGTGGATCACAACAAACTGTGGAAAATTCTGAAAGAGATGGGAATACCAGACCACCTGACCTGCCTCTTGAGATATCTGTATGCAGTTCAAGAAGCAACAGTTAGAACTGGACTTGGAACAACAGACTGGTTCCAAATTGGGAAAGGAGTACATCAAGGCTGTATATTGTCACCCTGCTTATTTAACTTATATACAGAGTACATCATGAGAAACGCTGGGCTGGATGAAGCACAAGCTGGGATCAAGATTGCAGGGAAAAATATCAATAACTTCAGATATGCAGATGACACCACCCTTATGGCAGAAAGTGAAGAGGAACTAAAGAGCCTCTTGATGAAAGTGAAAGAGGAGAGTGAAAAAGTTGGCTTAAAGCTTAACATTCAGAAAACTAAGATCACAGCATCTGGTCCAATCACTTCATGACAAATAGATGGAGAAACAATGGAAACAGTGGCTGACTTTATTGTCTTAGGTACCAAAATCACTGCAGATGGTGACTGTAGCCATAAAATTAAAAGACGCTTGCTCCTTGGAAGAAAAAAAAACTTTGATCAACCCAGACAGCATAATAAAAAGCAGAGACATTACTTTGCCAAGAAATGTCCATATAGTCAAAGCTATGGTTTTTCCAGTAGTCATGTATGGATGTGAGGGTTGGACTATAATGAAAGCTAAGTGCCAAAGAATTGATGCTTTTGAATTGTGGTGTTGGAGAAGACTCTTGAGACTCCCTTGGACTGCAGGGAGATCCAACCAGTCTATCCTAAAGGAAATCAGTCCTGAATATTCATTGAAGGACTGATGCTAAAGCTGAAACTCCAATATTCTGGCCCCCTGATGCGAAGAACCAACTCACTAGAAAAGACCCTGATGCTGGGAAAGATTGAAGGCAGGAGGAGAAGGGAACGACAGAGGATGAGATGGTTGTATGGCATCACTGACTCGATGGACATGAGTTTGAGCAAGCTCTGGGAATTGGTGATGGATAAGGAAGCCTGGCCTGCTGCAGTCCATGGGTCCACAAAGAGCAACTGAACTGAACTGATATGTACCACCATGGAAACTTACAACTATTCAAGGTAAATGAAAAAAGGAAAACATTGTGGGTATCATTTCTGTTTAAAGAAGTGAGGGGAGACCTACATACCTCTTTGCTTTTTTTATGTATGAAAAATTTTCAAATGGATGAGAAACAAGTATTAACAGTTTTAGCCTAAAGGGTGGCTTCCCTGGTGGCTCAGATGGTGAAGAATCTGCCTGCAATGCAGGAGACTTGTAAGAGACCAGGGTTTGATCCCTGGGTTGGTAAGATCCCCCAACATGGAAATGGCTACCCACTTCATTATTCTTGCCTGAAGAATTCCATGGACAGAAGAGCCTGGCAGGCTACAGTTCATGGGGTCACCAAGAGTTGGACACGACTGAGCTACTAACACACACACAAACAACACACACACAAACAACACACACACATAGAGACACACAGCTTAAAGGATAGAAGGCTACGATTTTGATTATATACCTCTTTGAATGGTTTGATACTTTTAAAACAAGTGCAATTTTTTCTCAATAAAAATGAAGCAGAGTATTTTCTTATTTTCTTTCTTTTTTAAATCAGAAAACAAGTAAAACTGCTCAGGTGATTCTGATTTGTGCTGGGTTCAGAGCCCTGCAGCTTTGCCCAGTCATGGTTTTTGCTGCAGTTCACGTGAGTTAGGTTGTCTCCATATCTAGTGCCAAAGTCTTCAAGCAAGGGCTACTGAGCCACTGAGTGCTATGATTTTGGGAAGTGTACTGGGCATTATTTTCCTTACTTGTAAAAGGAAGGGCTTATACCAGGATTCAGGGATGGTTAACTCAAAGCTTTCAGGATCTATTGTGAGTAGGTGCCCTGGAAAACTGCAGAAGCACATTCTCATCATCCAAGCCCACCCCTTATACCTATGAGAAACATTCCAATTCGAATTAAACAAACACTATGCTGGCTACAAAACACATTTCACTTGCAGGACACCATGAATTAATCCTTAATGTCTTTCTAGACTAATAATACTTGCATAGATATTATTATACTGTAAGCTATCAGTAAATAAAATATATGGCTGCTATATATATTATGATATATATGATAATGGTAAGATAATTGTGACAATGATGATGATCATGGTGATAATAATAATAAAAGCTCAACTTGAAATCAGAAGCTCTGATCTCAAGTCTCAATCTTGAGATGTGAAATCTCATCTCATCTCTCACAATTATATATATTAAAAAAAATACACACATATATATATGTGTGCTTAGTGCTCAGTCACTAAGTCATGTCCAGTTATTTGTAACCCCATGGACTGTAGCCCACCAGGCTCCTCTGTCTATGAAGTGGGTTGCCATTTCCCACTACAGGGGATCTTCCCAACCCAAGGATTAAACCCACATCTTTTGCACCTCCTACATCGGCAGGCAGATTCTTTACCACTGCATCTCCGCATTCTTGTATACATATATGTATATATTACATGTATATGTGTACATGCAAAAAAGCAAAATAGCTGTCTGGGGGAGGCCTTAAAAATAGCTGTGAAAAGAAAAGAAGCGAAAAACAAAGGAGAAAAGGAAAGATATAAGCATCTGAATGCAGAGTTCCAAAGAATAGCAACAAGAGATAAGAAAGCCTTCCTCAGCGATCAATGCAAAGAAATAGAGGAAAACAACAGAATGGGAAAGACTAGAGATCTCTTCAAGAAAATTAGAGATACCAAGGGAACATTTCATGCAAAGATGGGCACAACAAAGGACAGAAATGGTATGGACCTAACAGAAGCAGAAGACATTAAGAAGAGGTGGTAAGAATACACACGGTGTAGTCACTCAGTCGTGTCCAACTCTTTGCGACCCCATGGACTGTGGGGGAGACTACCAGGCTCCTCGGTACATGGGGTTTTCCAGGCAAGTGTACTGGAGTGGGTTGCCATTTCTTTCTCCAAGAATACACAGAAAAACTATACAAAAAAAATCTTCATGACCCAGATAACCACAATGGTGTGATCACTCACCTAAAGCCAGACATCCTGGAATGTGAAGTCAAGTGGGCCTAGGAAGCATCACTATGAACAAAGCTAGTGGAGGTGATGGAATTCCAGTTGAGCTATTTCAAATCCTAGAAGATGATGCTGTGAAAGTGCTGCACTCAATATGCCAGCAAATTTGGAAAACTCAGCAGTGGCCACAGGACTGGAAAAGGTCCGTTTTCATTCCAGTCCCAAAGAAGGGCAATGCCAAAGAATGCTCAAACTACCGCACAATTTCACTCATCTCACACGCTAGTAAAGTAATGCTCAAAATTCTCCAAGCCAGGCTTCAGCAATACGTGAACCGTGAACTTCCTGATGTTCAAGCTGGTTTTAGAAAAGGAACCATAGATCAAATTGCTAACATCTGCTGGATCATTGAAAAAGCAAGAGAGTTCCAGAAAAACATCTATTTCTGCTTTATTGACTATGCCAAAGCCTTTGACTGTGTGGATCACAATAAACTGTGGAAAATTCTGAAAGAGATGGGAGTACCAGACCACCTGACCTGCCTCCTGAGAAATTTGTATGCAGGTCAGGAAGCAACAGTTAGAACTGGACATGGAACAACAGACTGGTTCCAAATAGGAAAAGGAGTACGTCAAGGCTGTATATTGTCACCCTGCTTATTTAACTTCTATGCAGAGTACATCATGAGAAACGCCGGGCTGGAAGAAGCACAAGCTGGAATCAAGATTGCCGGGAGAAATATCAATAACCTCAGATATGCAGATGACACCACCCTTATGGCAGAAAGTGAAGAGGAACTAAAAAGCCTCTTGATGAAGGTGAAAGAGGAGAGTGAAAAAGTTGGCTTAAAGCTCAACATTCAGAAAACGAAGATCATGGCATCTGGTCCCATCACTTCGTGGGAAATAGATGGGGAAACAGTGGAAACAGTGTCAGACTTTATTTTTTTGATTTTTCAAAAATCACTGCAGATGGTGATTGCAGCCATGAAATTAAAAGACGCTTACTCCTTGGAAGAAAAGTTATGACCCACCTAGATAGCATATTGAAAAGCAGAGACATTACTTTGCCAACAAAGATCCGTCTAGTCAAGGCTGTGGTTTTTCCAGTGGTCATGTATGGATGTGAGAATTGGACTGTGAAGAAAGCTGAGTGCTGAAGAATTGATGCTTTTGAACTGTGGTCTTGGAGAAGACTCTTGAGAGTCCCTTGGACTGCAAGGAGATCCAACCAGTCCATTCTGAAAGAGATCAGCCCTGGGATTTCTTTGCGAGGAATGATGCTGAAGCTGAAACTCCAGTACTTTAGCCACCTCATGCGAAGAGTTGACTCATTGGAAAAGACTCTGATGCTGGGAGGGATTGGGGGCAGGAGGAGAAGGGGACGACAGAGGATGAGATGGCTGGATGACATCACTGACTCGATGGACGTGAGTCTGAGTGAACTCCGGGAGTTGGTGATGGACAGGGAGGCCTGGTGTGCTGCGATTCATGGGTTCGCAAAGGTTCGGACACGACTGAGTGACTGAACTGAACTGAACATACATCACATATTATGTATATTATGTATTTTATAATTATATGTATATATACATATCACAATTACATATGACATGAAAATATATACACATTTACATATAAATATGTTATGGTATATGTATATATGCATTTTTATAAATCAGTATCATAATATTTTCTTCACTGGATTTTTGTAATATGACTGTGAAACTTTCTAGTACAGACTTGGCACATAGTAGGTGCTTAGTTTAAAAATCTAAAAATGTTATTTGGTTATGGGCATGGTCTATTTTTAAACAATGTGTAAGATGGTTAACAAAATTTATTCCTATAATTTACACATAGCTGGGCATGAGCATGAAAAATATTTATGTTAGTCCTTAATATATGGAGAGATACCTATATGGAAATTGTGTCTAAAATGTATAAACATGATTATATAAATTCTGTGGGATAAATAAGGAAATAAGAAAGGAAATTCAGCTTTCACATAGTTTAATCCTTACAGAAAGATATTCTGACTTTTGAAATTTGAAATCTCTGGTGACTTTTTGATGAAAAATTGTTGCCCCCTTAACATCTATCCAGAAACCCCTACTCCTGCCTTTTTATAGCTCAGCAGATATCAACCAGAGTCTGGGTTCCCTTGTTTCCCTCACCCACTAGGCTAAGAGTGCAGTGAAGCGTGCTGAGTTTTATTCATATCTGCAGAGCATGCTGCACAGGACCTAACATGAGTATACACTGAGTATACAAAATGATACAAGGGTGGGTGGGTCGATGGAGGGGTAGATGAGTGGATGGGTAGGTGGGTGGGCGGATGGATGGATGGATTTCCCTTTTCCAAGCTGCAGACTGCTGCCTGATTCTGTAGGCTGATTCCTCTACTATTCTCTTTGTTTGAATCTCTTTGGGACAATTTCTAAGACAACCTGCAGCAGATAATTTATGGATTGACTCAAGTACCTATTGATTTATTTTTGCTATAGTATTTCTGAAAGAAAACTGTAAATTGATGATCTTCCTGAAGTTTAGTCTCATCCTAGTCATTTAAATTCTCATTCTTCATTCATTTGTGCCTTGAGCATATTCACAAAAGATTTCTTTTAAAATATTTTCTTCCTGTACTGTCCAAATATATTTATTATATGTATACATGTATATGTTATATGTATATGTATGTGTGTTATATGTATATGTGCATATGTGCCTTCCCTGCCTGCAATGTGGCAGACCTGGGTTCCATCTCTGGGTCAGGAAGATCCCTGGAGGAGGAAATGGCTACCCACTCCAGTATTCTTAGCTAGAGAATTCCATGGACAGAGGAGCCTGGTCTGCTCCCCAGTTAACTCAAGGACTTAACTGGACTATAGTCCATGGGGTTGCAAAGAGTTGGACACAACTGAGTGACTAACACTTACATGAATATATGCATATGTGTGCGAGCATGTATGTATATATACATACATATGAAATGTATATCATATAGCTCTAAAAGAAATTCAGTCTTATACATGTTGTTGTGACAATCTATGCGCAGCTGAAATAGACTCAACATAGACATCTTCAACATACTCAGCTATGTTTTCAATAGCAATTTAAGGAAAGAAAACAACAGAGAAAAGGTATTAAAGCAAAAAGGTAGCTGTGTTGGCTTTTATGCCTGGCCTCCTCCCAGTCTTCATCCACTCTCTGAGCTTCCTTTGAGACCATTCATATCCAATCCCCATCTTGGTTTGCGTGGTGGCGATAAGGAGAGAGTACACTAAACCAGCTGCCCCCCGTGCTGTTTTCCGCTTTCCTTTCTTCTCAGTGACTGTTCCTTCAGGATTTGGAGATTCGAGTTCAAAAAATAGACTTTAATTCACTGGGCATCAAACATTCAGTCTTAACTCTCCCCAGCAGCTGCCAGAGTCAGAAAGAACTAAATGTGATGTCAAAAGATTTCAATATAATCCCCTCAAAATGACTAGATGGTGTCCTGTGTTGCTTGAACTTGTGTTAACTCTCCAAATGCAAGGCGATCAGTGGATAACACAATATATAATTCTGTCTTTCCTAAAGCCTCCCTCCCCCGTTTTTCATGCTTCAGCCTTTTGCAAGAAGAAAAAAAAAATGGTGTCTTATTTGAATTATTCATGCCACTTTCTGTTCTGCCATTTCCAGCACACATTTGAAATCATTAATATGTCATGACTTTTCCTTCATCTAGCCTTCTTGGATTTTTTTTTAATCATGAAGCATCACAAAAGGCATTGTGAGTCATTAACAGGATATTATTTTTATATTTTTAGTTCACTATTTTCAGTATTCTTCACACAATTTTACAAGTACTGAATGTTCAATGAGGTAGGCCCTGAGAATTGTACCTGTTTAGGGGGCTGTTGTGAACAATTCTGCTAGGAATACAATGGCACTTTGAAAGGAAGCTCCGTGGTTTGACAGTGCTTGGAACAATGCCACGTGGGTAAATGTCTCATTCACTTGCTACAGTCTGGTAACTGTTAAAAAGAAGACGCACCATTTGGATATGCTAAGAACCCAGACTCATCCCAAGGATGCTTCCAGTCATTCACCAGCAATCTCCCTCCTCCGATAAGCTTTCCATGTGCCCAGTCTGGCACAAACAGAAAGCAGGGCGAGCGTGTGCTCTGTCCTCATGGAGCTGTCTACTATCATCAGCTGGATCATTGCAACATAAGAGATCCTAAACTGAGCCCCAAAGCATGAGATAGCAGGAAATTGGAACTAGGAACAACTAGGTGTTTGGCTCATGCAACTAAAATGTAATTATTTATCGAGATGGAGATGATTATAGGAAGAAAAAACTGGTGGAGGAAAGATTAGAAACTTGGTTTGGAGTTTGCTTGATATGCCAGGTAAACATCTAGTGAAGTTGTTGATTAAGCAGTTGGATATGTGAATCTGGGGTTTGGATGAAATGTCTGAGAGGCTAACGTGAAGTAAGTCAGAGAAAGATAAATATTGTATGATATCCCTTATATGCAGAGTCTAAAAAGAAATGAAGCAAATGAACTTACTTACAAAACGGAAACAGACTCACAGACTTAGAGAACTAAATTATGGTTACGCAGAGGAAGGATAGTGGGAAGGGATAATTAGGGAGTTTGGGATGGACATGCACATGCGGCTATACTTAAAATGGATAACCAACAGGGACCTAATGTATAGCACAGGGAACTCTGCTCAGTGTTATGTGGCAGCCTGGATGGGAGGGGAGTTTGAGGAAGAATGGATACATGTATATGTATAGCTGAGTCCCTTTGCTGTCCATCTGAAACTATTATAACATTGTTTATCAGCTATCAGTTCAGTTCAGTTCAGTCCCTCAGTCGTGTCCAACTCTTTGCAACCCCATGAATTGCAGCATGCCAGGCCTCCCTGTCCATCACCAACTCCTGGAGTTCACTCAGACTCACGTCCATCGAGTCAGTGATGCCATCCAGCCATCTCATCCTCTGTCGTCCCCTTCTCCTCTTGCCCCCAATCCGTCCCAGCATCAGAGTCTTTTCCAATGAGTCAACTCTTTGCATGAGGTGGCCAAAGTACTGGAGTTTCAGCTTTAGCATCATTCCTTCCAAAGAAATCCCAGCTATACTTCAATATGAAAATAAAAAGTTAAAAAAAAATAAAGATGCCTGTTTGAAAGCAGTCAGCATGTGGATGGATTTAAAGCCATGAGACTGGATCATATTCCCAAGAGAGTGAGTGTGGACGATAAGAAGAGAGGCTCAAGGACTTAAGGGAGGCAGACCAGCTTATAAATATCAGAGAGACTGGAAGGAGCCAGAACTATTAGGAGTAAGATGTTCTGGAAGCAGGTAAACTCAGGGCATCATTCTGTCCTTTAATCTATCTCAGGTCATTCTCAAAGTTTAATATGATAAGAATATCTAAACAGAATACATAAAAATTGGCACAGTGTACTTGATTAGGTGTTTAAGGGATTTTTCATCAGTTAAAAAAAATAATTTTATTTATTTGGCTGTGCTGGATCTTAGTTGCTGCTCAGGCTTTTTTTTCAGTTGTGGCAAGTGGGGACTGCTGTCTAGTTGCAGTGGCTTCTCTTGTTTTGAATAACAGGCTTGTAGAGTGTTCGGGCTTCAGTAGTTGTGGCACATGGGCTGTAGATCGCAGGCTCAGAACTTGTGACTCACGGGCTTAGTTGCCCTGCAGCATGTGGGATCTTACCAAATCAGGGATCAAACCTGTGTCTCCTGCGTTGGCAGGTGGATTCTCTACCACTGAACCACCAGGGAAGTCCTCATCAGTCTTTTTTTTTTTTGCTTAAATGCCTGCCATTTTCCACCTTTCTCATTGACTTGAGAATCTGTCAATTCTCAGATTTGACAGACTCCCCAGATTCTGATTTAGAGTGACTCCACAATGTTGTCATCTGGACATTGCAGTCATAGATGGGAGACCATGAAAAAGACAGGTATCATGTCTTCTCCCTGAATCAGAAAGAATGTCAGTATTCAGAAGTGCAAAGCTTTATGAAACAACTCACACATCTCCCATTATGATGTTGGGACTCTTATTCACCTCCTGTCGACATAAATAGACAATTTGCTGCCCTTCCAGGTAATTAACTGTGAGAGAAATTGGGCCAGGCACCACTCTTGAATATCTGCCAGACTTTAGTGGCATTAGCCCAGAAGTCACTGGTTCTGCTAGGACAATTCTGGAAACAAAATGGCCTTTGATGAGACTTCCTGATTCCATATGTCTGTCCTGGGTTCCAGCTTCTGTCTCCCTGAGAACAAACTCATCACCATGGTAACTGCATCCACATAATGCATGCTGCCAAGAGTTCCTGAATCCTTTCATTTGCTTCTTTTCCAGTGTTGACACTTATTAATCTAAAATCAGATCTCACAATTAGCTTGTCTTCAGGAGGCCTGTATCTCTCTTTAAGTTCAAAATAGTTTATTTTGCAGCAAAAAAAAAACAAAAAAAAAAACTGATTCACTATCCAATCTATAATACCCACCCCAGGAGGCTAATATCTCTTTTAATCCCCACTGTTGCACAGATGACAGAAAGGTTCAGGACCCTCAGCATTATTTCCTGAAGAGTTAAATGACGTTCAGGCAGCAGGAAACTTCTGCCAATAAAATCAAAATCTAAACTGGTTGCCTTTTATTATCACTTAAATTATTCTCTCCACTTGACATGGATTTATTGGTCAGTTTAGACTCTGTGACAGATTTGGTTGTAGTCACACGGAGCGTGACTAACAGCCTTAACTACAAGCCCGTAAACGGAGTGTGATGTACGTGTACATTATCACCATCTAATAATATCTGTGGGCTAATTATGTAAAGGCTAAAGTAAATGAACACCACAGTAGTTGCCATGCACAAGCCCAGGGAGGGCAATTAATGCTCTACGGCGGCTGACCTGGGCCATCAGGTAGGGCCAGGGCAGTGCTGGAGGTCAGCGCTCTGTCTTGCACTGTTTATTCACACCATCTTCGTTTGAGGATGGTCACTGGCATCTCTTTCTTAGTGATTCCTAATTTCCTCAAAGTTTATTTCAGAATAACTGATGTAATGTTTATGGCTCTTTTTAATATGCATAGGCTGATGTGGTGATACATGGGGAACCCATTAAATTTCTAGTGGTTTTTCTGGTGTGAACACTTGAGGTTGACAGTGTGCTCAAGGAAGGACCCCGCCTCAGCCCCCACCCCCACCTACACCACAAGCTGTTAGCAGGATAGGGTGGGCCGTATGACTCACAGTCCCCAGATGTCACTGGAAGGGGGACACCCAGGCTGTGTGGGTGGAAGGCAGCTCTGGAGGCAGAGGACCTAGGAGGCCTCCTGCCCCCCAGCTCTCTGAAGCTGTGTGACTGGGCAGCTGACAAACTTCTCTGAGATTTTAGCCTCTTCATCTGCAAAATGGAGACCTTACTGTTGAGACTTGAACAAGCTAATAAAAATCATTTTAGGCCAGATGTTTTATAGTCGATTTTCATAAAACCTATGAAATAGATAAAATCATCATTCCCATCTTAAGTATGAGGCAGCTCAGGTTCAGAGAACTGAAACCCCTTGCTCAAAGTCACACGGTATATAAGTGGTAGAGTCAGGATTTGAATCCAGATCCCATCCTCTTAACTATTACACTGTGCGGCCCTAGGCAGGCAATATGCGTGACTGGCAGCAGAATCTTCCTGTTTTACAGAAGGAGGCAGTCAGCGGGCACTGAGGTGACATAAAGGGCAGGGGACATGACTGGCCCACCATTTCTGCTCAGCACTGCTGTTACTAGCGACAAATCAATGTGTCACTTTGAATGTGTGCAGATTGTCTCTGCATGATTTACGAGGAATTCTGCAGCTTAAGATAAAGTCATAGGCCATGTTGTAAAGTAGCTTCATTTTTTGAGGAGACAGTAATTGAAATTGGAGTGTCCCTTAGCTCCATCCATGCCCACACTCTAACCCACAGAAACCCAACGTATTCCTCCTACCTCCCTGGCACTCACAGACGCTCAGCCTCGCCTTCCGCTTGCTTCCCTCTGCCCCGTCATCTTGAAGATACACGAAGACCTGTATCTTCAGCTTATGGGCACACAGACACATACAGGCCCTGCCCTCAGAGAGGAAGGAGGCTGAGGCTCAACTTCATCAGAGGTGGAGGGGGCAAGGCTTGTAGACAGTGCATTGTGGACCAGAAACTGTTCAGAGATAAGCTGGGCCAATCACCTAGTTGTATAGACGAGGAATCTGAGGTCCAAGGGGACCCAGCAAGTTCAGTGGGTCTGCAGAGCTGAATGACTGACAGCTGGGTGCCAGGAATGGTGAGCCAGTGAACAGGAGCGGGTGAGCGGGGCCACAGTGGGGGAAGAGCTTAGTGCTGGATAGAAAAGGTGGTTCGTTATCCACCCCTGTAAACTTTCCTAACTCAGAAGGTAACTCAGTAGCCGGAGTGGAGGATTTCTCCAACATCTCTAGTCATTTGATTAGGACTATCTTCCTAATTATTTATGTTAGCAATTTAAAGAACCAAACTCTATAATTTAAGAGAGATAAAAGCAGGAAATAGTGACTGACCCCAAGTATGAAAAATAACTTTTCAATGATGGTATGTTTTAGACTTCAGGAAAATTTGAAAGTAGACTTTAATTGATGATTTTTATAGAGGTAAGAATGAATGATCATTAGAAGCTAACCCTCAGTAGTTAAAGGCCACTCCCATCACCTCCGCTTTGTATTTGCCATGGCTTCAGGCTTCATCTCAGATGTCATTTCCTCTGAAAGGTCTACTGCTCACCATCATTGCATCCCCCTGCCCCATCCCTGGGGTCACTTTCCTTCCTGTCACCTCTGGTATGTCCTTCGTGACACTCACAGCCTGCGATGGGCTTGTCTATGTATCTCTTTCCTTGTTTCTCCCTCAGGAATGTGAGCTTCCCTGGGCCACAGACCACTTCTGGCAGACACTCAGCAAAAGCATGGAACAGGTTTCAAAACCTGAAAATTAGTAGTGACTTCATTGGTTCTATTTCCTTTTAAGTGAATGTACTTCTTAATATGGCTATCACTACATTAAATGTATTAAAGACCACCTCTGACTGCCTCAGCAAAAAATAATAAATGCAAATAGAAATCTTCCTCCAGTAAGGCCCAATAAATGTATTGAGGATTCTAACAGATCCTAATGAACATGGTAGCCTGAATAATGAATAAATTGCCTCTATTAAGTAAATAAGGACCAACTTTACAAGGAAGCAGCAAAAACACAGTTTACTTAGTTTCTTTAAGTTAAATTGTAACAATATACTTTTCCTTCACTTAAGGTAACATTTTGAGAGGTTTAACAATAAAATGCTTTAGGCTTTTACTTTATGGTAGAGTTTTTAGTAAAAGAAAAGCTTGCTTACTAAAAAGTAATAGAAAATAATAAGAAAAATTGCATCTAATGTTTTCATAATTATACAATTTGCCTTTTACCTTGCAACTGCTTTTTACAGAGGCGCTAATGGAAATTGTTAAACCTTTCATGCATTTACAGAAACCAAAATGCATTTTAATGTGGTTGAGGTAATAACCAAAGAAGAATGTTGTTAGTAATAATAGTAGTGAAACCGCTCAGGACGCTACACTCTTACCAATAGGAGAAGTGATGGTCTTTGTTATAAAAGGTTTCCGGGAGGTCGGCTGTCTATATTATTCACTTGTGGGAGACTCAAATATGTGCTGACATTTCAGGATTCACTGATACACTTTATTAAACAATTCTTCCAATTTTTAAAAAAGTTTCAGTCATTTGAATTGCAAAACTAACACATTTTTGCAGTAGTTCAGAAGCTAAGTACCTGTAGAAAATTTATAGTCTTAACTTCTTCCCCTATTTCTACTCTGCATATATTAGATGCTCCATATTTAGGTTATAAATTTCATCTTTTCTCCTTTGCTTATATAAATGTAAACATTAACCATAATAATAAAAATAATAGCAAGTAACAATCTTGTAGTGCTTAGAATATGTTAGGCATTTTTTTAAAGGATGGGATATATATTACACAATACATGTAACCCTATGAGATAAGCATAAGTTATCAGCCCCATTTTGTAGATTAGGAAGTTGAGGCACAGAGAAGTCAAGTAATCTGTTAAAGGCCACACAGCTAGTGTATGGCAGACATGACATTCAAACTCATGTAGTCTTAATTACTAAGCCACATTGTCTCCCACACTTAGCTTTTCTGGTTGTCTTTATATATAAAGGGACTTATATCATATGTGCCCCATAACTTTCACCTACCTAACAAATGTCACTGACCTCTTTTCAGTCCAATGAAGATAGATCCAAGGTGTTCTGGTGGATGGTGGCATTGCTTTCTGTCACATGGACATATCATACATTATACAACTATTCTGTGATGCACATGTAGATTGCTTAAATTTTTGGCCATTATAAACAATAAACAGCTTTAAACATAAATCTCTATGCATTATCACTTTTATTCTTCTCAGAATTGGACTTTTGGGAGTCAAAGAATATGCACATTTTAAATCCTAATAAATACTACCTGTTTATCTTCCCCAAAGGTTGTGAAAATTTATATTTCTACCAAGAGTGAATCAGGACCTTTCTCATTACCTAATACTTTAAATAAAAATAATTTTATGAACTTGTAACTTTTATAACGAATCTTTATTTTATAGTTTTTGGTATTATGTCCTATTTCTGAGAAAATATTGGTGGATTTGTTACAAAATGATGATATAAACACAAGTAAAATAATTAAAAAGTGTAGTTATGAATGGCAGTTTAGAATTTTCCCTTTTTTTCCTGATTTCAAATGTAGAGTTTTTGTTTTCTCCTGCCAACAGTGTTCATTTCTTATTATTCATTCTTTTCCATCTCTATCTTGCTCTGGGGAGGACTAAGCAGGGACAGACGACCATCTGTCCTGATAGTTTACACCAGATAATTTCTCACAGTCCCTTCCAGCTCAGTGATTCTCTGAGAATATGAATCCTTTAAAAATCAAGTTACAAAATCCAGGATGATGGCTTGTGATTTTATAGAGCTTGTGTGTGGTTCCATAAAAAAATGTAGCCATGCTAATAAAATAAGTAGAGTGTACCTTGGTCTTGGGAAAATATAATTTCTGGAAACCTGACAGCAACCAGAATGATATGGAGGTTGCATATTCAGGGATGGTTTAGATGACACAAGATTCTTGGATCCTTTCCACTTTGGCCCTGCTTTCCTGACTCAAAGGACACTTTGAATATAAATATATTAATCAGAACTATAAAACACTGATTAATTTTCATTGAAGAAAGTATCCCTGAAATGGGCTTCAATAAAGTCAGTGTGAATCTCTTAATCAATTTTCCCCATGATGTTGTTGCATCATCTCTATTTTGTTTAATTTTTATTTTATTTAACTGAAGTTGTTTGTATTGGATTCAATTCTTTTCCATATAAATTAAACAGATTTGACTCATCAGTTTTCCTCTGTATAAAACTGTACTGATGCTATCTTCTATCATTGTCTGATAGCCATAATTTCTGCAAAGTTCTTTTTTTGAGTCTATGTTTGCAGGTCTAAATTTGGTGATAAAGATTTGGTTCTTTTGTCTCTTTCATTCAATATTAATTTTACATTGTAGTTTAAGCCATTGTCAGTTTTGGGTTGATTCTTAACCATCACATTTACTGTATCATGAATTTGAATAAAAGACTAATGGTTTACACTTATCTCCTAGCTAACCCATGATAATATTGTGAATATTTTTGTGATAAAGAGAGAGCAATAGAAAATGGAGGCTAAGAGAGACAGATATAAGAGACCAGCTTAGTCCTAAGGAATCATTGCTGAGTTCTTGAATATACAGAGGGGCTAAGACAGCTTGCAGGTATAAAGTGACAGAGACAATCACTCTTGGGATCCAATGGCTGAATCAAACCTTCCTGTTTCATTGCTGCTGAAATGAACGTAGGTATCTAAATGTCTGACTTCTCTCCTTAGAATCCTCTCATCAGGGTTCTTGGCCTCTACTGTTGTTCAGTTGCTAAGTCATGTCCAACTCTTTGCAACCCTGTGGACAACAGCATGCCAGGCTTCCCTGTTCTTCACTGTTTCCTGGAGTTTGCTCAGACTCACATCCATTGAGTAGATGAGGCCATCCAACCCTCTCTTCCTCTGTTGCCACCTTCTACTACTGCCCTTAATCTTTCCCAGTATCAGGTTCTTTTTCAGTAAGTCGGCTCTTTGCATCAGGTAGCCAAAGTATTGGAGCTTCAGCTTCAGCATCAGTCCTTCCAATGAATATTCGGGACTGATTTTCTTTAGGATTAACTGGTTTGATCTCCTTGCTGTCCAAGGGACTCTCAAGAGTCTTCTCCTGCATCACAGTTCGAAAGCATTAATTCTTCTATGCCCAGCCTTCTTTATGGTCCAACATGTACAGTCTCACATCCCTACATGACTACTGGAAAAACCATAGCTTTGACTATATATAGTTTGGCCTGTATAGCCAAATCCTATTCTGTCTGTCTTCTATCTCCAAGAAGTAAAGAAGACGGAGGTGGGCATTTAATTAGGAGTAGCTTCAGGTACCAGTGACAGAAGGTCCAAAGTAACCAGACAGAACTTCTCTCTCATCTACAAGAAATTGAGGGAGGCAGTGAGGAGAGCATTACGTGGACCCTGAGAACTGGAGCTGGGGAAGGGCTGTTATCTGAAAGAGGAACCCAGCATCAGTTAGAACCAGCCTGTCAAAACTGACAGAAAGTGAGAGGAGAGAGATTCTGAGCTTGCTCTGCTAACATGTTCTACTGACAGAATGTTGGTGTAACTGAACCAGAGGACCAGGGAGCCTGGCAGAAACTGTCCACAGGGGTAGACTCTGGGGGGACAGAGAAGGGAAGCAAGGGAACAGAGAAAGACATGGAATGGATTTGGGTGTGTTTGTGTGTAAATCCAGCATAAGGCAAATAGACATACACGGATAATGAGAAAAGACAGTGTTCAATGAGCACCATAAGAAAAGTATCAGTAGTTCTGATGATATTTTCAGCTACTATTTTCAAAATATTCAGCTATTTTTAGTTAATTCAATTTGTTGTTGTTTAGTCTTTCAGTCATGTCAGACTCTTTTGGAACCCCTTGGACTGTAGCCTGCCAGGCTCCTCATGGGATTCTCTGGGCAAGATTACTGGAGTGATTAAATAGTTATGTTCTAAACATATTCCAAGCAGTATCCCGTTCAGTCCTCAGGACAAGATTGTGAGGTAAGTTGTTCGTATTTTAAGAAATGGGAAACCTAAGCAGAGATGTAAAAAACTTGCTTAAGTTAGAACGCAAATGGTAGACACAGAGCTCTAAACTAGTCTGCTGGGCACCATCATGGTGATCTCATCCGTGGTTTTGATTTCTGTCCCGTGGGTCAGCAGGAACACATGACTTTCGGTGGGGCTGTGAAGCTGCCTAACTCTAACTTCCTGTCAAGGACAAGGCTGACGTTCTTTCCTCCCATTTTTCAGAGAAAGGAAGTTGGGGGCTGGGAGAGGAGAGGTGTGTGTTAGGGGTTCTGTGACAATTCCAGTTTCTCACCTTCCATCCTGTTCCCTTCAGGAAGCTCTTGCAGCCTCTTTAGTGGCTTGGCAATCACTTTCTGAAAAAACTGAGCGGGTCAATCTCATTGGCCTGGTAGGATTTAGTGGAAGAGTGGTTTGCCTCTTATCTGCTTCATTAGATTTCTTCTGGGCAGAGACCTCTGGATAATCAGTTTCTCTATGACCCTGAGGAAGTAAAGCCTGTTTGTTGGCCCAGAGTTGGGAGTGGGGTTAAGGGTAGGATCAGGGGAGGAGATTTTTGAAGATAGAAAATTTAAATTAATACAGTCTTTCTTGCTTTGCAAAGAAACCAAATGGGAAGAGATTGGGATTTAGATCCAATAGTTTTCCATTTTTGTTTCTGTCAGCAACTATATCAATTTAGCTTCTAGACAGGACATAGGAAAATGAACAATGCTGAACAATTGTATTATCTCCGACCAGTCCAGTGGGTAAAAGTAGTAAAAAGCATTGGAACATTAGCTATAATGGCTTTCCAGGGCAAAGTGCAATGGCTACGAAGACACACAATTAGCAAAGTCATTTGTTCTGACAGACACTGCTGGCCAGCACTTGAAACAGGGACAGAGCTGCTTCTCCATAGATGTTTACTGTTACTGCTGAAAATGCTCACAAGCACATGTCCTGCTAACCACAAAGAACCTGAGAAGGATCTATATTCCTTTTCCCCACAGCTCTGTCTCTCTCCTTCAGTTCAATGACAAGGTTCCCAAATGATCACTAGGCACCTGATCTCCACCTCACTTCCCATCCAACTCTCAACTCCCTGGCCGGTTGACCATCTCCTCCTCCAGCTTCCCCATCTCACCACTGAACTCATTTCACTTGTGACCTTGCTTGACCGTGGAAGCATTGCCATTGTCCACCACTCCTTTACATCTGAATTTCTCTTTCCTCTTGGCTTTCTCTGACAACACCCTCTTCTGATTTTCCTGTCTTTCAGCTTTTTCCCCTCATGCTAACTTCTTTTCTCTCTGTCTGTCCATTAAATGTTGATTGACTTTCTGGTTCTTTCCTTGGTTGTTGTCTGCTAAGTTGCTTCAGTTGTGTGTGACTCTTTGTGACCCCATGAACTGGAGCCCACCAGGCTCCTCTGTCCATGAGATTCTCCAGGCAAGAATATTGGAGTGTGTTGCCATGCTCTCCTTCAGGGGATCTTCCCAACCCAGGGGTCAAACCCTTATCTCTTATGTCCCCTGCATTGGCAGTTAAGTTCTTTACCACTAGTGCCACCTGAGAAGCCCCTATCTTCCTCTAACACCCTCTGTATATTCAGTCTTGCTGGTCTTATCCTCTAGTCTTCACCCAATAGTCATGCAATAAAAGCTTCCAACCTCTAGTCCACACCTCTCTCCTGTGTTCCAGATCTATATAGATACCTAACTTCCTTCTGGGTGCAGCAGGCAGCACTGGTGGTCTCCCCAGACAGTGCGGATCCCTTTCAGTATATCTGTATGTCACAGTCCCACTCCCCAACCAGGTCTTGTGCCCTTTTCTCAGAGGGATGTCCTCATATTACGAGAACAGCTTTGTGTACAAGCATGGAGAGTTTGTGTGTTCCCTCCACCCCACCCCAATCTGCCCCATTGCAACTCTTAACCAATGACTGTTGGGTCTAGAGTATGAAAACCTAGGTCCTTTGTGTTGAGTGGTAGGTTGGGTCTGCAAGAAAGCAGATGTCAAGATGGTTAGACGTACAAAGAATTATTGAACATACGAGAGCAAGAGTAGGCAGAGAAAGCCAAGAATTGATCTGACACTTGTGGAAGGTGAGAAAAGAGGAAGGAAGATTGGGTAGAATGAGCCTCAGACTACCACCAGGTGCTGAGAAAGTCTCAGGTACCTCCAGTGCAGAGATTGTTCATAGAGGAGTCACAGAAATGGTGACATTTTTCATACCCATATCTCCTCTCCAATCCTACTGACATGGATACTAAATCATCTTTTTGCTGGGTTATTACAATGGGTCCTCTCTAGGATAATCTGCCCCAATCCATCCTCCACACTGCAGATTTTGAGCTACCTAAACACACAGGGGATACAGGGTGGAGGGAGAATCTAAATTCCTAGAAGGGCACAATGGTGATTCTGGGGGTTGCAAGCAATCCTTCCATTCTGGAGTGTGAAACAGAATTTACCTTGAGAATGGCCTATCACTCTGTTCTGGGAAGAACCTTTTGAGTTGTGTGTGTGTGTGTGTGTGTTTCAATGATGTAGGGGCAAGTCAATTCACCATTTTTGTAGATGTCAATGGGATGGAAATTTTTTGACTCACCAAAGTTCCAGGTTTAGAGTGTGTTGCTGAGTAAAACAGGCAGCATTTCTTGTTTCAGATAAATGTAAACAGAGAGCCAAGCTTGGATAGGGGAAGTATTAATTGTGGGAAGGATCTTTCTCAAGTCTGTGTTTGAGTCATGACTTCTCTAGCTCTCACCTATGTGAACTGTCTTGTCCTCTTAAGCATTTCTGAAAATGAAATCTATCTTAGCTCTTTCCCCTCATTAGAATTGTGATTTTTTAGGTAAAACAGAAAACAAGATCAAGGCAATATTTGGTTAAGGTTGAATTCTCTATCTCAAACTTTAGGGGGCTGCTGGCCTAACTCTGCTTTGAGTCAGAGAGGTGTCAAGATTCAACTCAATAGCCTCATTATAGTCTCTGTCCTACCGAGAGTGTTAGCCCCTTGGGGGCAGGGTTTTTGTCTGCTTCCCCAGAGTTTTTAGCATATGTCAAGCTGATAATCTGACTCTTGCTACCCCATGTTTCAAATGCTTATATTTCAAGTGCCACAAGACAGGCGATGAACTCAAAAAAGTAAGTCAAACAGGAATATAATCTTGTGAATTTGTGAAATAATGAAGCTAGCTTTTAATTTGGATTTAGTGGGCATTATTCAATTTGCAGGCCTGTAGTCTACCTTGTTTACTTTTGGAGCAGTAAGTACCCTCACAGACCTGTTTATTGATTAGTGTGAGATGAGCATTGTAGCTAATCTTGTTTCAATCCTTCTGTGGCCACCAGTACGAAAGAAAAATAGTTCATGCAAAGCTCCAAATGGACAAAGAGAGAAAGATCAAAACGGAATGAAGTTGATCCATTTATTCAAAAGCATTACAGATAGTCGGAACAAAGTAGAGAAGATAATCACTTGTAGAAATTTAGTCCGTAACATGTGCCTAGGTATTTACATAGTTCCTGATTGGTGACAAACCAGTTTTAACATGTCCATAGGCTGTAGTGATGAGTCAAAGCATGCAAGATGAAATTTAATGGAAACAAGTGAAAAATACCGTGCAAAAGCCAGGGAGATGTAGGTGAGCTCAACAAGACAATTTAACAGATTTAGTTGCTTTGAAGCTCAATAAATCAATAATGCAATTTTGCTGCTGAGAAAACAAATTCCATCTTAGAGTACATTACTAGAGGTATAGTGCTTGAGAAAAATGAGTGGATGGGTGGTAGTTTCTGGGAGTGCATCAAACCATACCTGGAATCCTGTGTTTAATTCCAGATGTGGCTCTTTCAGGTGGACATCAGCAACCTAGAAATGATCTTATGTTGAGTGGGGCAAGTGAAGAGTGTGGTCAAAATCACTGCAACCATTACTAACAGATGGAGCTATGGTGAAGTGCTCCCTCTGCCCCTAAATAGAGAAGGTACGGAAGATAGAACTCTTAGGGTCAAATCATAAAAGTCAATACACTGGATGAGGAGAGATCCTAGGCCCCCATGAAACAGTATATAAAGGACTATGTATATATGGTAATATACATTAAACAAACCTAAAGAAGAAAGGCTTCCCAGGTGGCACTAGCGGTAAAGAATCCATCTGCAATGCAGGACACATGAGATTCGGGTTTGATCCCTAGGTCAGAAAGATCCCCTGGAGGAGGGCATGGCAACCCACTCCAGTATTCTTGCCTGGAGAATCCCATGGACAGAGCAGCCTGGCAGGCTACAGTCCATGGGGTCACAAAGAGTTGGACATGACTGAAGCGCCTTAGCATGCACGCACAAGGAAGAAAGCGACAATTAGAGATGTGGAACACAGGATGAAAAGGAGTCAGAGGAGATGATCAGAAAACCAGCCAATTCCAATCTAGGGTAGAAGAAGTCTAAAGTAATGGAGTTTTGTAAAGAGTCAAGGGTATTTCTATTATGATGCAAAAAATACAAGCAGCTCTTGTAGTCTAAGGCCATTAAACATTCAAGTCATCTGTTCCTTGTGTCCTCACTTTGTGCTGACCATGCTATCTTCTGATTGCAAATTGATTTCCTACTAGACTCGCCTACAGGGAGAGAAGGTGCCTGGGTGCCTTCTGAGTATTCTGGTGCGAAAGTAATAGCTCGGATTGTAAATGAGTCTGTTGGCACTCTGTGCATCTCATGGGCTTGGCTGACGGGAGTCTGCCCTACAGGGTCAGAGCCACTCCTGTGTGCTTACACAATCTGGTTTTAGAAATTGCCAAACTGAGCCAGGCTCAGGATCATGGCAATTTGCCATGGTAACAAATTTCAACTCAGTGGGAAACAAATTCTTCTGGAAATCAGAACAGTAACGTTCTTGTGAACACCTGCAGCAGGTACTGTCCTTTGATACTTAGATATTGTTCCACTAAATCTTGCCTTCTCTCCTTGAAGGTGCTGAAGTTGATTCACTTTTGTATGACAGTCACTCCTGTATCCACAGATTCTGCATCTGTGGATTCAGCCAAGGATGGGTTGAACTTTCAATCCACAGTTGGTTGAACCTGTAGATAGTGAGGGCTGACAGTAAGGGAGTTGAGCATCCCAGGATTTTGGTATCCTCAGGGAGGTCCTGGAACCAACCCCTCACAGATACAGATGGATGACTATACTTAGCACATGGAAGTTTCGCCAACCAATAAAAGCCTATCTCTGACCACCCTCGACCTGACTAACTACCACTCTTCTTCAGGCTTGGCTCTTACTCACCTTCACATCCCTCTACTCCACTAAAACAATCAGGACTAGCCCCTTCCTCAGCAGTCTCCCCACCTCCACCCAAGAGCCACATCCACTGAGCAAGTCAGCCATCTCTCCCGTTTCCTAAGTCTGCACAGCACACCTCATACTCTCCCCTATTTCTGTGCCCAGAAACAGTCTCCCACCTGACAAGTACCTCTAGCTTGCTCACTTCCCTAAGATGATCCAAGATACTATCTCTCTTAATGGCACAATTTGTAACCCATGGGTAAGTAGCACTCTGTCCCTGTGTCCTACTCAACATTTCATATCCTCGGATACTGCATTTGGATTTTATTTCCATTCACACCTTCGAGCATCTGAACTTCTCCTTGGCTGGGATAGGTTATAAGGTGGTGCCCTCCACAGAGTTCTGCATGTAGATACACTTCACCTAATGTTTGTTCATTGACTGGCTACATTAACTATGTGTATGTGCTAAGTTGCTTCAGTCTTATCTGACTCTCTGTGACCCTATGGACTGTAGCCTGCCAGGCTCCTTTGTCCATGGGATTCTCTAGGCAAGAATACTGGAGTGGGTTGCCATTCCCTCCTCCAGCAGATCTTCCCAACCCAGGGATCAAGTCTGAGTCTCATGCCGCCTGTATTGGCAGGCAGGTTCTTTACCACTAGTGCCACCTGTGAAGCCCATATTAACTGTACCATTTCAATAATCTATAAACATTTTGGAGAAAGTTAAACAGAGATTATATGACCTAAATCAAATCCCTTATGATTATACAGTGGAAGTGAGAAATAGATTTAAGGGACTAGATCTGATAGAGTACCTGATGAACTATGGACAGAGGTTCGTGACATTGTACAGGAGACAGGGATCAAGACCATCCCCATGGAGAAGAAATGCAAAGAGCAAAATAGCTGTCTGAGGAGGCTTTAAAAATAGCTGTGAAAAGAAAAGAAGCGAAAAGCAAAGGAAAAAAAGGAAAGATATAAGCACCTGAATGCAGAGTTCCAAAGAATAGCAAGGAGAGATAAGAAAGCCTTCTTCAGAGATCAATGCAAAGAAATAGAGGAAAACAACAGATTGGGAAAGACTAGAGATCTCTTCAAGAAAATTAGAGATACCAAGGGAACATTTTATGCAAAGATGGGCTCGATAAAGGACAGAAATGATATGGACCTAACAGAAGTAGAAGATATTAAGAAGAGGTGGCAAGAATACACAGAAGAACTGTACGAAAAAGAGCTTCATGACCTAGATAATCACGATGGTGTGATCACTCACCTAGAGCCAGACATCCTGGAATGTGAAGTCAAGTGGGCCTTAGAAAGCATCACTACAAACAAAGCTAGTGGAGGTGATGGAATTCCAGTTGAGCTATTTCAAATCCTGAAAGATGATGCTGTGAAAGTGCTGCACTCAATATGCCAGCAAATTTGGAAAACTCAGCAGTGGCCACAGGACTGGAAAAGGTCAGTTTTCATTCCAATTCCAAAGAAAGGCAATGCCAAAGAATGCTCAAACTACCGCACAATTGCACTCATCTCACATGCTAGTAAACTAATGCTCAAAATTCTCCAAGCCAGGCTTCAGCAATACATGAACCCTGAACTTCCTGATGTTCAAGCTGGTTTTAGGAAAGGCAGAGGAACCAGAGATCAAATTGCCAACATCTGCTGGATCATCGAAAAAGCAAGAGAGTTCCAGAAAAACTTCTATTTCTGCTTTATTGACTATGCCAAAGCCTTTGACTGTGTGGATCACAATCAACTGTGGAAAATTCTTCACGAGATGGGAATACCAGACCACCTGACCTGCCTCATGAGAAATTTGTATGCAGGTCAGGAAGCAACAGTTAGAACTGGACATGGAAAAACAGACTGGTTCCAAATAGGAAAAGGAGTACGTCAAGGCTGTATATTGTCACCCTGCTTATTTAATGTCTATGCAGAGTACATCATGAGAAATGCTGGGCTGGAAGAAGCACAAGCTGGAATCAAGATTGCTGGGAGAAATCTTAATAACCTCAGATATGCAGATGACACCATCCTTATGGCAGAAAGTGAAGAGGAACTCAAAAGCCTCTTGATGAAAGTGAAAGAGGAGAGTGAAAAAGTTGGCTTAAAGCTCAACATTCAGAAAACTAAAATCTTGGCATCTGGTCCCATCATTTCATGGGAAATAGATGAGGAAACGGTGGAAAAAGTGTCCAACTTTATTTTTTTGGGCTCCAAAATCACTGCAGATGATGACTGCAGCCATGAAATTAAAAGATGCTTACTCCTTGGAAGGAAGGTTATGACAAACCTGGATAGCATATTGAAAAGCAGAGATATTACTTTGCCAACAAAGGTCCATCTAGTCAAGGCTGTGGTTTTTCCTGTGGTCATGTATGGATGTGAGAGTTGGACTGTGAAGAAAGCTGAGCTGCTGAAGAATTGATGCTTTTGAACTGTGGTGTTGGAGAAGACTGTTGAGAGTCCCTTGGACTGCAAGGAGATCCACAGTCCATTCTGAAGGAGATCAGCCCTGGGATTTCTTTGGAGGGAATGATGCTGAAGCTGAAACTCCAGTACTTTGGCCACCTCATGCGAAGAGCTGACTCATTGGAAAAGACTCTGATGCTGGGAGGGATTGGGGGCAGGAGGAGAAGGGGATGACAGAGGATGAGATGGCTGGATGGCATCACGGACTTGATGGACGTGAGTCTGAGTGAACCCCGGGAGTTGGTGATGGACAGGGAGGCCCGGCGTGCTGCAATTCATAGGGTCTCGAAGAGCTGGACATGACTGAGCGACTGAACTGAACTAACTGAACTGAAACAGAGATGAAAAGGCAAAGGAGGTGTAGCCAAAGTCTTCATGCATCGAGTGCTATGCTGTGTGAACAAGAAATTATATGTATCATGCAATGAACCTGAGGGAGGAGTAGATGGAAGTTTCATTTAATGGGGCAGGGGACTTGGCTAAATTCTATTACTCTTCCTTAGAACACGGCAATGCAAAGACCTTGGTACCAGTATTTCTATTACCGTTATTCATAGTAATAGTATTATTATATTGACATTAAAGTTTGTTTAGCACTTTACAGCATAAGAAGGGAGATTTATATGTTTTATCTCATTTAATCTTCCTAATAAACCATGAGATCACCTTTACTGTGCTTTGCCATTTCACATATGGGGCCACAGAAGTTCTGAAAAGCAAAAACTTACTGAATCACAGTCAGTAAATGGCAGAGATGGGATTCAAAGCCAAGTCCTCTGGTTCTAAATCTCCACACCATGTTTTCCCACAGCTGTACTGCTCACACAAGAAAGCTACAAAAATGAACATTGTTTGGAGCCCCAGCTCAAGTTGAGATTGTGATACAAATCATGTAATGTAAACTTTTCACAAAATAATTTCCTTCTTCTGGTTTAGTGTGGATTTCTTTTGTGCCACAATAAAATGTCCACAAAGAATTCAGCACCAATATTTTCTTTCCTTAGAGATGGTCATTTATTTCTCCTCTCTGGCAGGCTAGCCACTGTGGAGAGTGAGCCTTTGGGTATTTCCCAGTGTGTGGCACACAGCACATATGCCACCTATTCTGGTGAATTACACTCACTTGGGAGCCAAGACAAATGTCAGACACACTTCTGTAATCTACACTTGGAATTTTTTTGAATTTCCTTGGAAACACTGCCCTATTTGGGTGTTGTTTCTGAGATAGGTTATGGGATATGGTTGTCATTTTCAAATGAAGATTTGAAAAGAAAAAAGCCCAATTCGCATCCTGCCACGGAAAACCATTTAAACCCATCTCCGTGAAATTCATGTTAAAATTTAAGAGCATAACTGTACTAACTCAGAGAAAATAGACAGGAAAGCCTTTTGCAGAGCATAGCTTTATGCAAATATGGGAGGATGTTACAATTATTAAAACTCACACAGAGGTAAATCGTCATAATCTATCTTTGCTGCAGCAAAAATCATTAATGCTGAATAATTAATCATCCAAAGAAGACAAAGCTAAATCAATGATAAATGGCTCTAAAAGCAGAAAAAAAATTTCTGTCAAAATTCTAAATTGGAGGGATGAAATAGATACAGGAATATAAACTGGAACAGAAAAAAAAAATTCATTTCATTATTTGATGGAGATTCAACACCTATTGGAGGGCTGGGGCTCCCCAGGTGGCTCAGACAGTAAGGTAAATGATCTGCTTGCCAATGCAGGAGAGGTGGGTTCTATCCCTAGGTCGGGAAGACCCCCTGGTGAAGGAAATGGCAACCCACTCCAGTATTCTTGCCTGAGAAATCCCATGGACAGAGGAGCCTGGTGAGCTACAATCTATGGGGTCGCAGAGTCAGACACAACTGAGCGACTTAGCACACCATTGAAGGGCTACTATATGCAAGCACTTTTAAGGTATTTTTCACACTTTATCTCTCAATCACTTCTCCCAATAAATCTATGAGGTAGGCTTAAATTTTTTTTTTTTTTTTATCTAGTCTTTGGTAGAGTCATGGTGCAGCATGTGGGATACAGGGTCTTGGTTCCCAGACCAGAGATCAAACTTGTACCCCTTGCAATAGAAGCTCAGTGTCTTAACCACTAGACTATCAGGGAAGTCCCTTGGAGCTCATTTTAAGGCCTCTTTTTCAAGGTCCCATAAATAGAAAAACACCAGAGTCTGATTCTAAGTCAAATGTCTGCCACAATGACATGCCACTTTCTGAACAAATTAAGCAGATTTAACCATTGTCTCTCTAATGCTGGCAAGAACTGCTTCAGAACTGATTAACCTTGTGTGTGTTTATGTGTGCAGGGAACTGTGAGCTGGAGAGGCTGATCTTTTCACAACATTTACCAGTCTTCATAGAAGCCTGGAGTGTGGATCTTCCAGGCCATTCAGTGGTGATGCAACCAATGGCCAGGGTTGTGTGTCTCAGGGAGACAGCCTCTCTGCACTTTTCATTTCAAGGCTGTACCACCTTTCCATCTGACATTTCTGAGGAATCTGGTTTCTTGTGTTGGGGCTTAAAGATTACAATTCAGGCCCAGGTTTCTTATAAATTAAGGCAGAGAGTTGCAGAAATATCATCTGGAGATATCTGCTTTTCTTTTATGTATATATACACAGTCTCACACAGAGTCTAATCTGGCCATATATGGATAGAAAAACTAATGTTTCTGGCTTCCTCTAAGGAATAAGATAAGGTTTAACCCCAAAGATGGAGGCCAGACTATTACCCAGAACACCCAGTGGAGAAGATTAGACATGAACCCCCTAGATGCAGAGATCTGCATTGTGGAATTGACCCTGAGAAAGGGATTTGCAGATCAGTCATACACAGTGGCTGGTAGAATCAGGATTAAAGTGCCTTAATTTCTCATTTCTCTCTGAGCTCGGATAACTTCAGACCCTGGGAATCGAAGTTCCATATGCTGGAAAAACAGACAGGACAGCACAGACTTTCTGTTGTTATTGTTATATTGTTGTCAAGCTATTTTATCTTTAATCTCCAAAATATAAGGAGCATCAGAGCATCATTTACTTCTTTGAAGTTAAATAAAATTATGCAAGTGTAGGAAATTACCTGTATTAGTCAATGAAAAAATATTAAACATTAACTCCAGAGATGATACTATGCTAAGCACTAAATGGGGGGAAAAAGGAAGAAACAAATCATAATCTTTAGGGTTTTAAAAGAGTAGCATATATATTATCCATTTAATGGGGAGCTGCAATGTTCTGGGCACTGTGAGTGAGTGAGTGAATTCGCTCAGTCGTGTCTGACTCTTTGCAACCCCATGGACTGTAGCCTACCAAGCTCCTCCATCCATGGGATTTTCCAGGCAAGAGTACTGGAGTGGGTTGCCATTTCCTTCTCCAGGGGATCTTCCAGACCCACGGAGCTGGGTCTCCCCTCATTGTAGGCAGACACTTTTACTGTCTGAGCCACCAGGGAAGTCCTATACTGAGTATAAAGATGCTATCAATCCTGTTTGGATTTACTGCCAGATTTCTAGGACACATTGTTTAAGATAGCTTTAGGGATGACAAATCTTTACTCTCTTATCTTTAGACAAAAAAAAAAAAAAAAAATCACCTTTAATATGGGTCTGATTTTTGGTTATAATGGATCAATCCATTGAATGAATTAAGTGATTAAGCTGGATAACAGAATTTAAAAAAAAAGGAAAGAAAATAAAGGGTGATCATAAAGTAATGAGAATGTAACTATACTTCCTGGAATGTTGGATTCTGAACCAGCATCACTATCTTATTTTCTTACCTCATATGCATGCATGTAAAAAAAAAAACAAAAAGATTTACCAATAAAAAGGAGACCCTATTTAAGATCCAATGAACGAAAGAGGAAAATGAGCCATGACAGAGCAATTTTGGAGGGCTTGGATAGGTCAGGGATCTTACTGAAAACCACTTGATCTGATGTTACTAGCCTTGTAAACTTGACCCTCAGTTACCTCTTTTGTTCACTGAAAAAAGCGAACTTGATTGCTTGGAACAAAAATATCAAAACTCAGAAATTTTAAAAATTAAAATACTTTAAGATTTTGAATAATAAGTTATTAAGGATTATAAAAGTTTAGAAGGGGACAGATTAATGATGCAAACATCTGGATCATTCAGAAGAGTCAGCTCTTTAAATCAATTGGGGGAATTCAAGATGATTCACAAGTGTTCAGGAAGACTACTTCAACTTTCATTTCTATCTATTAATTAAAAAAACTTTCATCCTTTTGAAGTTTCTATTTTTTGGTATATATTTTATAATCTATGTAACCTATTAGTTCATTATAACATGAATATAATAAATACATATCACACACAATATATAACTATAAGAATATATCTATACATTAACTAGGTCGGGGTGGGGGGCGGATGCGGGCTTCCCTAGTTGCTCAGCTGGTAAAGAACCTGCTGACAATGTGGGAGGCACAAGAGACAAGGGCTGGATCTCTGGGTTGGGAAGATTCCCCAGAGAAGGAAATAGCAACCCACTCCAGTATTCTTGACTGGAAAATGCTAGGGAGAGCAGAGCCTGACAGGCTACAGCCTGTGAAGTTGCAAAGAGTAGGACATGACTGGGCATGCTCAGACATACATTAATTGATGAGGTAGCATGTGATCAAAAACTTTGGCACCCCTGCTCCAGACTGTCAAGAGAAACTGAGTGGGACAGGCTTAATGTGCACAGAATAACGCTACCACTGGCACTGCTTTAGGTGATTATTTTTTTCTGTAATAACCACAGAGGTTGTCTGGAGAAGGATTTTTAGTGCTTTGATTGCTTACTACCTTAGAGTCTTTCTTTCTGCCCTGTGATTTTGGACTTAGGCTGATACAGCTGCATGAGCCATCCTTGTTGGGAGAGTAGGTCATTGTCCAATGTGCTCCATTTGGGGGTGGAGAAATATGATCATGACCTAAGTGAGATGCACAAAGCAAAGTACAGCTAACAAGACCCTTGATCTTCACGGCTGAGACTCATGCTGAAAGACGTGGTTTCTTTGACTGGTGTTGGGAAAGTCATTTGGATGCCAGGTGTGCAATGCCAAGCAGGAAATTAAAAAGTTGTAGACTGACTGTTAGAGCTTAAAGACCTTAGAGGTCTTCTGGTCCACACTGTCATTTTACAGTGAGGAAGCTGAGGTCAATAGCATTAGAACTTAACTACGTTGTTATGTAAGACGCTTGTCTTTAATGCAGGAGACAAGCACAATCCAATGTTTTTTGGGCCAGTCCAACTCTTGGCTGGGCTCAGAAGGAGGACTTGTACCTGAGACTAGGAAATGTTTTACTTTATAAGGAATGCAAATTTTACATGATTTCAGTTTCAGTTCAGTCGCTCAGTCATGTCCAACTCTTTGCAACCCCATGAACCGTAGCACGCCAGGCCTCCCTGTCCATCAGCAACTCCCAGAGTCCACCCAAACCCATGTCCATTGAGTCGATGATGCCATCCGACCATCTCATCCTCTCTCGTCCCCTTCTCCTCCTGCCCTCAATCTTTCCCAGCATCAGGGTCTTTTCCAATGAGTCAGTTCTTCACATCAGGTGGCCAAAGTATTGGAGCTTCAGCTTCAGCATCAGTCCTTCCAATGAATACCCAGGACTGAGCTCCCTTAAGATGGACTGGTTGAATCTCCTTGCAGTCCAAGGGACTCTCGAGAGTCTTCTCCAACACCACAGTTCAAAAGCATCAATTCTTCAGCACTCAGCTTACTTTATAGTCCAACTCTCACATCCATACATGACCACTAGAAAAACCGTAGCCTTGACTAGATGGACCTTTGTTGGCAAAGTAATGTCTCTGCTTTTTAATATGCTGTCTAGGTTGGTCATAACTTTCCTTCCAAGGAGTAAGCGTCTTTTAATTTCATGGCTGCAATCACCAGCTACAGTGATTTTGGAGCCCAGAAAAATAAAGTCAGCTACTGTTTCCACTGTTTCCCCATCTATTTCCCATGAAGTGTTGGGACTGGATACCATGATCTCCGTTTTCTGAATGTTGAGCTTTAAGCCAACTTTTTCACTCTCTTCTTTCACTTTCATCAAGAAGCTCTTTAGTTCTTCTTCACTTTCTGCCATAAGGGTGGTGTTATCTGCATATCTGAAGTTATTGCTATTTCTCCCAGCAATCTTGATTCCAGCTTGTGCTTCCCGCAGCCCAGCATTTCTCATGTACTCTGCATAGAAGTTAAATAAGTAGGGTGACAATATATAGCCTTGACGTACTCCTTTTCCTATTTGGAACCAGTCTGTTGTTCCATGATCTATATTAGCATATTTTTCCTCTATTTATATATGGAAATTGTTATAAGGAGACAATAGTGAAGAGACCACATTTTGATATCTGTAGTTTCAAACACATACAGCAAACATAGAAACAAATTCAAACATAGCAAATTTTGGTCTTATTCTATGAGTATAAGCCATTTAGCATTTTATTTATCCTCTCAGGGACAGAAATATTAAATACTATAGAAGTGTCTTATAATGGCCAATGTTGAAATTTTCTCAAGTATTTTTATGGCTAATCCTTGGGAAAGTGAAGTTGCTCAGTCATGTCCGACTCTTCGCGACCCCATGGACTGTAGTCTACCAGGCTCCTCTGTCCATGGGATTTTCCAGGCAATAGTACTGGAGTGGATTGCCATTTCCTTCTCCAGGGGATCTTCTCAACCCAGGGATCGAACCCAGGTCTCCCGCAGTGTAGACAGATGCTTAACTGTCTGAGCCACCAGGGAAGTCCTTGAGAAGTGTTCCATATATTTTTTATTGACAGCAACTGAGAACATAATGCAATGATAATTCTCAAAAGGAAAATGTTAATTATTTAACTCTTCATGATTTTTCTAGAAGGAGTGCTTTAGCCTCTATGTGTTGCATTAATTTATACATTTGATTTCCTCTAAGGATATCCAGTCTGAGTTTGTGCCTCTGCAATACCACATGCATTTCCCAGGTTTCCATTCCCCCTGTCTGGAATGTCCTTCCTGCCTAGCTAATGTCTTTATTTCCTTACAAACTTAGTTCAGGGGTTGCCTTAATAGGGGTTGGCTATTTCTTTGCAGAGAACAGAATTCTTCCTCTTTTGGGGTACTTTTATTATGACATTCCTCAGGCTTTGTTGAAATTATCTATGGAATTGTCTACTCCTTACACTGAGTCTTGAATTCCAGGGTTACAGATTGATTCTTCTTTATCTCTACATCTTCAAGGCCTCGCAAGTGGTAGCTCCGGAATTGTATTATTAGAGAAACACAAACTATCTTTAGAATCTTATTAAAGAACAACTAAAAATATCCCAAAGTCTTATGAAGACTGGTTATATAGTAATTTACTATTTACTTCATATAATCGACAGTTCTTGAATTAAAGAAGCCATTCAGTTGCTTCAAAAGAGACATCTTGCATTTGATTCATATCAAATAGTGTGATATCAGTACGTTAACTCTGCTCAGAGCTTCAGATCAAGCTGAGAGAATTCTAGGTAATTACCTTTGGAGAACACAAGTAGCTAAAACTACAACTAATAAAGTATTGGAGAAGTAAAATAATACTCTGGCCTCAGTCTTTTCTTTGAAAATTGTTTATTTTGGTCTGTTTCTCTCATCTTACATTAATATCTGTAGTTCAAAAGGAATTATTGCTTTAATATACTAGAATTCTTTTTTTGTCCTAGGCAGCCATGAAATGCATGCTTTAAAAATGTAGTCCCTTGATAAATTTGTTTCATGTCAATTTCTTTCTGGAGGAAAACTAAATGTTTTAACCTATGATTCCATGTTTTTGATCCTGCTGGGTTGGCACATTATAGATGCCTATCACTTCTACATTTAAATTAAAGGAAGAAAATAGCTATAAATTTTATGACCTAGATAAAAGTCATATTCCTGTACAATCTCTCATCCTTATAGTTTGATACTTCCTTAGGTTCTGAGAATTGATTTAAAGAAATCTAATTTCTTCCTTACTATTTATGGATTTCTCTCCCTTTTTATTCCTCAAGTAGCTTCTACAGGGAAAACAGAGACTTGCCAGTGTGATGCTGATGGTTTTATTCTCTTGTGTTAATTTAAACCTAAACAACTATTGCAAAATTTAAAACACTGCATATGAAGGCTCAATTTTTTTCCCCTGAAGAAAAAGTTTTAGCATGAAGTCTGTTCAACTAGACTCCACAAGCACCTACAGAACTAACAAACCATAACAAATATACTTTCATCATCCTCTCAAACATCCATTATGCCAATGATAACTTTTTTCAAGAAAAAAAGATAGTCTTATTCTTGCATGTTTATTTCTAAGTCCCTTTGTCCCTCCAAAGGACCAGATTTGTGATTATGAAAAGGTCCTCCCTAAGCAAATTATGCCGTGTTAAATTTCAATAGTGAATAAAGTCAAGAATAAGGAAGCAAGGCTTAGAAAGGAGAAGAAATAATTTATGGTGTTCCTTTATTCATTCATTCACTCATCCAGAGAAAGCAGTGTCATACACAGAGAAGAGGCTGATTCCCAATCTCCTCTCAAGGAACTTACAAGATAGTAGGGAAGGAGAGGCATGTCCAAGAGTAACTATGCCTTAGACAGGAAGTCATGTATGCATCGGAGAAGGCGATGGCACCCCACTCCAGTACTCTTGCCTGGAAAATCCTATGGATGAAGGAGCCTGGTGGGCTGCAGTCCATGGGGTCGCGAAGAGTCAGACATGACTGAGCGACTTCACTTTCACTTTTCCCTTTCATGCATTGGAGAAGGAAATGGCAACCCACTCCAGTGTTCTTGCCTGGAGAATCCCAGGGACGGGGGAGCCTGGTGGGCTGGTGTCTCTGGGGTCGCACAGGGTCGGACACGACTGAAGCGACTTAGCAGCAGTAGCAGCATGTATGCATGTCAAGTCACTTCAGTTGTGTCTGACTGTTTGCAACAACATGGACTGTAAACCGCCAAGGCTCCTCTCCATGGGATTCTCCAGGCTAAAATACTGGAGTGAGTTGCCATGTCCTACTCCAAGACAGGAAGTCATATTTCCGTATACACAGATATGGCCCTATCAGTTGTTCAAACATTTAAACACTCCAATTCTGATGGGTTATGACTACTCCCCAGGTCTTCCAGGCAGCCCTCTTGTCCCTCGGATCCTAGCCAGATACCCCGTTCCTGTCACCTCTCTCACAGTCCAGCAGACAATGGCAGAATGCTTGTGCCAACCAGGAGTTCCAGTTCTACTCTTGCTCTGTTGGGCCATGGCCAGGGCAATTCCAGTTGTAAAATATTTGGCTAATCATCCTTGGATAAGTGATATGAAGAGGAAATCAGATTGACTGGAAAGTAACTGAGGAAACAACTGAGACTCCATTTTGAGGCCCAGGTTTGGGGAATGTCTTCAGAAAATTCTGGCTTTTATGATACAAAAACCGAGGTTGTATGCTGGGCTTACTACTAAAACATGTGTACTTTAATAGCTCAGGTGGAGCCTCTCAAAACACAGGCATGGAAGTTTAGTTCCTTTGTCTGCCACCGGTAATTTTCAGCTTGTGTTGTCAAATTTGCATTTGAAGCCGCTATTAAACCACAGCATCAAAATA